>NC_134542.1:24040996-24743496 GCF_050624435.1 Tenrec ecaudatus | reverse complement strand
TCAGAGATTTGAGACCACATAAGGTATCTTAGAAGAATGATCTGGTGATCTACTTCTAAAAATCCAGCTACTGGAAATTCTATGAAGCATAGCTCTATTCTGACAACATCGTTCTATTCTGACAACAGGAGTTGCAATTAACTTGGTAGCATCTGGTATATGTAGAGCGCTAAGATCATAATAACTTTTGTTATCCTTGTATATTTGGAATTTGTCAACAGTTAACACTTAACTTTAACTCAGAAAAAAAAGCATCGCAATTTCTTTTTGAGTGGCATATGTGTTAGGCCAGGTTGACCAGAAAAATATATCCAGTGATACTCATGTATATATAAGAAAGAGCTTTATCTCAAGAAATAACTATGTATCAAGAAAGTCCCCCAACCCAGTTCAACTCATGTCCATAAGTCCGATACTAGTCCATCCATTGCTTCCTGGACTCAAGCACTCACAAGCAATGATGTCGCATGCAGGACGATCATGGGTTTGGGGGTGCAGAGTTGTGTGGATCTAATGTCAGTGGAAACGTGACATGGGTCTGGCAGCCCTAAGGGTAGCCAACAAGCAGGAAAGCAAAGGGGGAGGAAGAGGGAGAGGTTCCCAGGGACCACCTTATAAAAAGGCCACATCCCCAACTAGATAGCCTCAGGCTGTGACCTGAGTGACACGTTGAATTCCACCCCTACTCTCTTATACATCTTCCAGTTGACAAAATTAAGTAACTATCACAATACCTGAATGAGCACTCTGGTGCCATACTGCTTACTCATTGGACTTCTAACTGCAAGGTCAGCAGTTTGAAGCCACCAGCAGCACTGCTGAAGAAAGAGCTTTCTACTCCACAAAGAGTGACAGTCTCAGAAACCCATATTGGGCATTTCTACCCCGTTCTCCAGGGTTGCTAGGTCGGCAGCAACTCAATGGCAGTGAGTTTTGAGATATTTAGTGTTTTTATTTCTGGTGGCTAATAATCTTTTGTTAACAGACCAGTGTCCCGGATACTCAACTGGATCTTTAGCCATACACCATTCTCCAAGTTTTAACTTTAATGATTTGATGTCTTAGAGAGACCAACAACTTCGCAGGCTGTATGGAAGGATAAGTCAGCTTTTAGTTGCCCTGATTAAAGGGTAGACTTGGAAGTTTACAAATGTTTCCATAGATTTTTTTTCTTAAAGGATTTTTCCTTTATTCTGGCTTCTCCAATCTCTAAATCCTACTGTAGTAGTACTTAAAGTTGTCTCAAATTTCTATCTTTTTTTTCTTCCCCCATTTGCTCATTATCTCTTCTCTCACTCTCATTCTCTCTCTCTCTCTCTCTTTCTCTCTCTCTCTCTCTCTCTCTCTCTTTCTCTCTCTCTCTCCCCCCCCCTTTGTACTTTAGTACTGCCTTGTTGTTTTTCTCCTTTCCTCTTTATTTTCACATCATAGTATTTCCGTGTCCTCCTGAACTTTTCATTTTTTAAGACTGTTTAGCTTTTTAAAGTATACTTCTCAGATCCTGGTAAATCCATATTCTTTGCTTCTCCCTTTTTATTTACATTTCTGCCCTTTTACTGTTGCCGTGCAAACTAACATTTAACTGTACATGCTGCCCTTGTATTTGCTTTCAATTATTCTCTCATAATTTTTTCAAAAAGATTTTTAAGAGGTTAATAATCACCACTATGTGCTAATAGTTTTCTCCTATGGTTCCAGATATAAATGGGTATGCAGACCCTCCACTTACTTTTATTTTTTACCAATTCCCAAATGCATGTCCTACATGAGTCACGAGCAGTTTTCCAAGTGTATCTTCCCGAGTTCTCTGTTTGCAGAGTCCTGCGGAATTCATTTACACGGCCCTGTTGCAAATGGGGCATAATCTAAATATTGATTTGGGCAACTGTTTATTGCAGAAAATCCACATTAAACCACAGAAACTGTAGGCAAGAAAGGAGGCTACATTACTGAAAGGCTGAAAAATCAAGCTGATTAATTCAACATTTTAAAAATTTACTACTAATTACATATGAAATCACTGAGGGGAAAAAATCAACTCTGATCTCATTTTGTAAATCCCACGATAATACGGTGCATAGAGAGATCAGTATAATACGTTTTCTAAACCTAACTATCATGCTTAAATGATAATCAAGGATTTTTAAAACTCATATTTCAAACCTACAATTTAGGGTTTAAATTATAGAATGTTCTAGTCCCTGGAATCAATCTGCAATAGATGTGGCCAATCTCTGATGAAAGTCTCAGTTAATTCATTCTGTTCCTGAGGAAAGAGGTCAGCAGATCAGATTCTCCTCCAAATTAAGCCCTGCGTTTCACAGATAACAAAATGCCCAGTCAGTTAAGGATCAAATGCTAATAGGTAGAGTGGAATCACCCAAGAATGAAAGATGCAATTGCATAAAGATGTGACATCTCCCTTAGATTTCTAAGAGAGTTAAACTTCCCCTGGAACTCAAGTCCCCTTTAATCATATAAAAATCAACATGTTATTTATGTGGTCAGCGATAATCTGTGATTACAGTTATTAACGTATAAAATATAGCCAAGCTACCAATTTTCCAACCTGCTTCTTTTACGTTTACCTTTGAAGCATAGCTGCAGGGTTTGTTGATGTGACTGAATTATGCTAATGAGAAATATACCCCTGAAATTATGGGCTGGAAAAAACAATATTCTCCATTAATATCAATCTCACTCTGTGCATGTTTCGCAAAAGATATGTGCATTTTTCTGTGGAGTAAGCACGGTAAATAGACACATTCCCTGGTCTGTTGAACAGACTCAGAATATATGGAGCAAAAGGAATGTGGGTTAGCTTGTCCCTAGACAAGATTTCCAGCAAGTGTTGCCAACCTATATAAGGTGGGAGGAAGCATATAAATATCTATATAGTCCAGAATGTATTATCAATCCTTCTGTTGAAGATGTTTAGAGTATATCATAGAGAGCAATTTTATGCATAGTACTTGCAAGAAAATGTTTAATGTTTTCAAATGCATTTTAGATTTTATCTCTTCTTTTATATAGAAGTCCCCGCCCCACTCTATTGTTTTTCTCGGCTCATAATACATAACACATATCCGATTTCAGCTCTTTCAATGGTTTCTTTAGAAATTTGAGTGTAAATACTAAGCATAGAGATGGTAAGAATCAACCTTCCTCCAGAACAAGCAGTGACCTCCAAGTAACTCCATAAGCCACCGTTTCCCCTCCCCCCCAAATCTTCTTGAAGGCAGCATTTTAATTCTATCTTGATTTTTAATGGTACAAATTATGTTCAAATCTGAATAATTATTTAGTATTAGCTACATGATTTCCAGTTCCTCAGGTCAGGTTTTCTTCATCCATCTCTGACCTTCCTTGAGTAATCAGTTTTCTTTTTATTAAAGGAGAAGGTTCCTGGTGATCTTACATAGTCTTACAGATTGTCTCTGTGGCAGTTACATAATCTGTCAACTTCTTAAGGGGTGGAGTCTAGTCTAGTCAATCAGGTCACAGCCAATGAGGCCTCTGTGTGATCATGACTTTCTCCTAAGGATTCTGGGAACTTCTGTCTTCCTGCCTGGAGGTGGGACACACTCTTTCTCTGCTTCATCTTCCTGTTGACAAGACACATGGAGCTATGCTAATGGAACCAGAACCCTGGAGCTGGAGGAGCCCTGTGGAGACCCCTGCCAGTGCTGAGCTGCTTCCACTGCCACTGGATCCATAAGACTTTCTACTCACTGGTCTGTGATCTCCCTATATTCGACATCATTGCATGTGTTGTGTGAGTCTGAAGAGGAATTTATAGACTGGTATCAGATATATGGGCTAAGATCAGATTTATGGACTTGATCTAGACTGGGCTGGAATGTTTTCTTAATATATAATTAATATACAATTACTCTTTGATATAAAGACATGAGTGTTTCTTATACACACATGAGTGTTTCTGGATTTGCTTCTCTAGTCAACCTGGACTAAAACAGTCTCTAATGCCTTCATTTTGTCTGCAGTCTTTATCGTATGGATTTGTACGTTTGAGAATCCATGCTTCTCCTCTGCAAATTGAAGATATATCTCTGATGTTTGGCTTCCACTGTTTTATAAACACTTTTGTCTAATAGTGCATCTTTGCAGGGTGCTTGTGAGGTAAGTATTAGTTCCTACCCAGAAGGTGTGAGCTTCAAGCTCTCCAGCGTCTACATGGGGGAAAGACAGAGCTGTCTGCTCCCATAAAAATGTAGTCCCAGAAACTCTGCAGCGTCACCGTGAGTCCAAGCCCACAGCCTGGCTGTGGATGTCTTCTTTCCATCTGCCTCATAATCTCCTTGGCATAACGAGGGCAGCATCCTCCCCAGCTCGGCTTCAGAGGGAGGAGCTTCGGTTGTTGCAGTCAGTGGAGCAGGTCTGTTTAATCATAAACCATCCACAGACTCTAATAGTGATAGAAGTTGGTGGGTAAGGGACAGAAAGAAATATACTTACACGTTATCAGGCTAATCTCTTGACTGTATGTTGGTTGCGTCCAGTTCCTCTTGTCACACACACAGTGTGATTTCATATCACTAGCAACATTTTTGCCAATTGAGTGTAGCATCTATGACCTCAGAACATTGGATACACAGATAGCAATTGCTGCCTCGTTTTTCTTGTACTGAAATACATGATGCCTTTTTCCTACAACCTCACAGAAATGCTCACAGAAGGTAAGTATTAATTATTGCAGGCTTCCTGTAAGTCCCTACTAGGTTCTACCTATTGTTACTTTTGTTATTCTGATTTCTGTAATAATAATCATTAGTGCGTGCATTCATTGAGAGCTTACTGAGTGTCAGGGACTCTTTCGGTGCTTTCATGCATCAGTGCATGTCATCCTCAGTAGAGACCTGTGAGGGAGGTATCGTTTCGATCCCGTTTTATGGGTGTGGAAATAGTTTCAGAAATGGTAATTTTCCAAGTTCATGGAAGTTAGTGAAATTGGGGTGTAAACTCATGTCTTCATGCTGTTCCTACAAACAACAAACAACTTATTCTTCTAAAACTACAATGACATTTAGGGAGCCTTAATGCCATTTTAAAGAACCTGGTGGGGCTAACAGGGAGCATTGACTGTTAACTTCAAGGTCAATGGTTCAAACCCACCATGGCTCTTAGGGAGAAAGGGGTGTTGATCTTTTCCTACAAAGGTTTGCAGCTTGAACACCCTTTGTAGGTTCATTATCAGTCAGATTTGACTCTCTGGCAGTGGGCCATACAACTTTGAGGGCACAAGTTAGACTATTAATAACAAGTTAAAAATGTAATACTTTGGCTTTACAAAGGACATTTACTCCTCATGACCATGCCCTTCCTGTATTTTTACATCAAATGCAGATGAACTATTAACTTTCAAATTGGTCGCTTCAGGGCCCTACTTACATTTTTAATGGAGAAAATATCCAATAGACATAAGGTCTAATTTAAATTCAGGATAATTTTCGAGAGAAATAAGTGATCAGACAAACAGAATCCATCCCAATGCCCTATGTATCATTAAAGAGTTAATTAAATGTATTAAGGAAAATGTAGTGTCAATTTGCTGTAATTGAGAAAAAATTTGAGAGAAATGATTAAAACCAGATGTACACGAAGAAGGCTTGGTCTGCATAATATGCAAGAGACTTGATGGCCGCTGAGGACTCTTTGCTAATGAGCTCTAAGTCCCTCTGAGAAAGGGTATTTAGTCTACAATTGGCTTGCTAATGAGCACTGTCAAAACGTAGACGGGTCTCAGGTGCTCTGTCTGAAAGCAGCGGGAAGCGTTCTCTCAAGTCAACTTTATTGACCACAACTCGGTGCGGTGCGTTTGTCCTAGTGCTTCCTGCCACAGGGAAACACGCCCCTGTCATTGCTCAGGCACAGGAAGAAGAAGAGAATGATGAGAGGAGTCTTTGGAGCACCGGAAACGTCCCTTTACTGATTCTCCTCAGCAAGGTGCTGGTTGGCTAGGCGGCAGCTGTAGGAGTTCTGCTTGTTGCCGGGGCTGAGCGTCAGTGGCCTGGGTCAGTCGTGAAGCATCCACAGGGACTCGAATACGGATGGAAGTTGGTGGGTTAAAAGTGATCAAGAGACAGGCATGTACTTAAACTTCTTCAGGCTAATCTATTAACTCTGGGATATTTCTGTTTCTCTCTCTCTCTCTCTCTCTCTCTCTCTCTTTCTCTCTCTCTCTCTCACACACACACACACACACACACACACACACAGTGATTTCATATCAATAGCAACATTTTTGCCAATCTAGCATCTATGACCTTTCAACATGAAACGCACAGATAGCAATGGTTGCCCTGCTTTTCCTTGCTGAAATAAATGATAGATAAATAAATAAATGATGTAACTTCTGCTGGGTTTTTTTTTTTGTTTTTTTTTGGGCCAGAGTAAGTCATACACTCAGCAAGTCCATTGGGATGTAGATGCATAAGGAGGGCCCACACCTCATGGCCCACTGCCACTGAGTTAATTCTGACTCTTAGCAACCCTATAGGACAGAGTGCAGCTGCTGCCCCCCAGGGTCCCTGGGAATTGTTCCCAAAGCAGGTTGCCTTGTCTTTCCTTGGCCGGTTAGTTCGAAGCACCAGCCTTTTGATTAGCAGCCCAACATAAGAATCCTCTCTCCTTGTGGTGAAGTAACAATATAATACACCATAAAGAACATTCTAGAAAGATAATCAAGCGCATCACTATAATTTTGTTTATTTAGCTGGTTGTCCTACACTGGTGGAGCCATTGGTATCCCATTATTCACAATTTGAGGCTACCTGCAAATCTCTCCCTTATCTTCAGTCTCATAGATGCGTGTTAGCCCCATTGTTTTTGCTGTGACGACTCAATAAAGAGTTATATACATATGTATATATAGATTTTTATGGATTATTATTTGATGATAACTACAACACCTTAGGAATCTCCCGCCCACAAAAATTACAATTTATTAAAATTAGAATTTACTAAATGTTGTCTACTCTGTGTTGGAATTTTATAGAAAATTGATACAAAGATGTGAGCATGAAATCACAGAATATAAATAGAGCCATGCATTCATTTTCTTTGTAATCATCTCTAAAGTAAAATCCATCCACCTGTATTTGTGCTTTTCTGCTTCCCAGTGCACCCATTCCACAAACATTCCTCATTTCTTTACCTTAATTCTCTCCTCAGAGGGAGACTGGTTTGTTCTTTTCTATCACATATAGTTTTCATTTCTACCTCTGCATTATTGTATAATCTTCTGTTTACAACTTTTCATGTTTTTTCCTCCCTCATGAACAACCTCTTCATTTGGAGGTAGGTCATTAACAAAACTAATAATAATTTGAGCATTCTCCCTCTGAAATGAAGAAATACTTTCTCTTAGCTTCTGAGACACCTCTTTGAATTGCAAACTACATGTTTTATTTAATAAGAATCCATTCTGGTGACTCTGAATTTCATTTCAATGGTGATGGATACTAGCAACTCACATTTCCATTCACCACATGAGTATTGGGCATTTATTTAAATTTTAATAGGTTGAAAAATGATCCAATCAAATCATCCCCTGGTATTCTATAAATTAATCAATAGGCTCATAATTTTTCTGTTCAAGAAACTCTACCATCATGGTGGACTTTACTTTCTCACGCATCTAACGAGTCACCATAATCTTCTTCTTAAATGGAAACATACATATCTCTTATTTCTCTTTCTCCTCCTCCTCTACTATTGTCTCCCCAATGTTTAGTAGTGTCTGATGTATGATACCTTCTCAATACATATTTCATTAATGGATTAACTATTTACTGTCTTTGGATGCTATTTCCTCTGCATGTGCTTCTGTGGCGGAGTGACTGATGTACCCCATACGATTCTTCTAGTTACAATCTATGTCGCGCTCACCTACTGTTGGGGTGGGACCGTGCAGATTGGGAGTACCTCCTCTTTTAAAGATAGGTCTTGGTAGGAGAGGTGAGGGAAGATAAGGATAGAATTAAATGTTTCAGTTGTGATTTGAACAATCTTGGGAATTGGGAATTTAAATATGTGAGAATTTGTCAATTTTTCCATCCTCCTGATTATGAAATGAGCCATGTCAGAAGCAGGAACAAGGATCTCACAACCCTCAAGAAAAATTCCAGAACAGAATGAATTTTTGGACCCCAAGATCTGTGCACACTGACGCTCCTTGACTCAGTGAGAGCTGAGACTCACAGAGGAGCAGCAGTAGCCAACAGAGCAGGAGGATGAGACAGAACAGTGGGCCTCCAGGCCCAGGGAGCAAGTAGAGTTGAATACATGAGTGCTAGAATCTTGCCTGTGAAGTAGATTGCTTCCAGGCACTTAATTGGCAGCGCTAAACTGAGTGCCTTTAGGCTGAAGCTTACTTAAAACAGAGTGGACTGTCCTTTGGGCATTTACAGGCAGTGCTAAAAGAGCCCTGTAACATTACTTTAGCAGGACAAAGGTGAGGGTCCATGTGTTTGCAAGACTGAGAACTCTAGAGAGAGTCCTGTCTGTGGGCATGGCTCCAAAGAGGCTGTCCTGACAAAAGAACTGTGTCCTGAGTATTTCTGATCCTAAATTGTAAACTATAAACATCCCTAATAAACCCCATAATTGTGAGTATGGTGTGTGAGTTCTGTGTGGCAATTACAATGAATTATTAGTTTTTTTTAAATCATTTTATTAGGGGCTTGTACAACTCTTATCACAATCCATCCATCCATTCATTGTCAATCACATTTGTACATTTGTTGCCATCATCATTCTCAAATCATTTGCTTTCTACATGAGCCCTTGGTATCAGCTCCTCATTTCCCCCCTCCTTCCCTTCCCCCTCTCTCATGAACCCTTGATAATTTATAAATTATTATTATTTTGTCATATCTTACACTATCCGACATCTCCCTTCACCCACTTTTCTGTTGTCTATCCCCCAGGCAAGAGGTTATATGTGGATCCTTATCATCAGTTTCCCCTTTCCACCCCACCCTCCCTCCACCCACCTGGTATTGCCACTCTCAGCACTGGTCCTGAAGGGATCATCTGTCCTGGATTCCCTGTGTTTCCAGTTCCTATCTGTATCAGTGTACATCTCCTGGTCTGGCCAGATTTATAAGGCAGAATTGGGATGATGATAGTGCCGGGGAGGAAGCATTTAGGAACTAAAGGAAAGTTGTATGTTTCATCATTGCTACACTGCACCCTGACTGGCTTGCCTGGCTCATGGCGGATGTCAGAATGGGTAAAACTTGCTGTCCTTCAATTCATCGGAAATGGCCTTGGGCTGATGTTGAGCTTGCTTCTCCTTCTCCCTTGTAAAGTCCGAGGGGTAGACATTGCCCCAAGCCATTCTTATACCCCCTTGTTCTATTTTGGCCTACACTAAAATTTTATTTTCTCTATAAAATGTACCCTGACAGAAGAAGCACTGACTCCCTCCTGTATGTCTCCATCTAACTTTGTTAATAACTCAATTATAGATAAGACATACACTATTCGTGCTATGTTTTCACTGTTGGTTTTTATCATTTTCTCAATAAAGATGAATAAGAGCATATTTATTTGAAGTATCAACATCATTAAAATGTATAGTTGGAGGTCTGGATGGATATGAGATTACTAAAAGCTTTAGAGGAGACAGTGTTGGAACTAGGCTTTAGAAATGATGACAACGGCAGTTGGACTGAAAACAAAGTACAAAATAGTGTCAGGGAATACTCAGAAGTCTAACTCAGGTAAAATGTGAGGGCTACTTGGAGACAGGACTATCAGAAAGAAAGGTTGGAGTGATAGATCAGAGATGATTATCTCCATTCCTTGAATGATGGAGAAATGTCTTTTACCCTTGGGCAGTGGTGAGCTATGTATAGCTTGTGAACACAGAGGAGTCACTTATTTGAATTTGCAACTTTTGCAAGAATAACTCTGATGTCAGTATGTTGCACGGGATGAAATGTAGTCTGCAAAAGCTATTAGAAAGATACCGCCATAGTCCACGAAGAGAATGGGAAAAGGGAAATCGTGGGGAGACGTATTGTAAAGGTACCATCCAGAGGACTTAGGAACTTGGCTGGCAGCGGATAAGAGGGAGAGAAGATAACTAAGGTTTCAAGCCTGAGTGACAGAAGGGACGGGCCTGCATTTGACAAGAGATAGGAAATACGAGAGGAAGCATGACTTTGTAAGAAAAGATAATAAATTCAATTTGAACATAGTGAGTTTGAAGAGCAAATATGAATTTGGGCTTGAATATCAGCACTTACTTAAACCGTTCATATCAGGGTTTCCTTCCTTTTCCTATTAAGTGACTTGAGGGACTGTCACTTGGTAAGATAGCCAACACCATATTCTCCCGCTAACACCAGCCTTCCCAAGAGACTGCCATTTTGACGGACTAGAAGTTGCCATCCAAATGTGATCTAACAATTGAAGCGTAAAGCATCACTACCCATGAAAGCACTAACAAAATTAAAACAAGATGTAAAAAAATGTAACCGTAAGAATTTTCAATAGGAGAAAATATTTCTCCTGCTACAGTGGTACTGCTTATATACTGTGGAGCCGTGTGAAGAGTCAAATAAGTGACAAACATAATAATTCAGTGAAGTTGATTAAAATTATGATATTGCACAGTATTTCCATTACAAATATGAAGGTGACTGATGCCCATTTCATATATTTTAAATCCTTTGAAATATATTAATTTTCCCTGCTGTGAAAAATGACATTCAAAAACTAGGTTGTAGGGAGAGATGACATCTTTATTATTCTGTCACATAAAAACTAGTTCTTCACTCTCTTCAAGGTCTGTTTCTTTCAAAAAGTGACAGTCTGATACATTCTATTATCAAATTCTAAGTAGCCTTGATAAGGCGCCAATAAATTTATCTTCACAACTGAAACAAAAAGAAATCCCATAAGTGCATACCTAGGAAAAAGGTAAGAGACTAATCATCAGAACAATTACATGTGTTGGACACATTTAACACACCCTCACACTGCATTCTTGTGCTTTACAGATGTTGTGCCTATGTGCAGATAAGGGATGAACACTAACCAGAAGGCCTTTCCACTGCCAAGTAGTCGTTATGCAATGGCATACTTTTGTAAGCATTACCTAGACCAGAAATATTTGAAAGTTTTCTTGGAGAAAAATTACTCCAGGAAGTATCTATTTACAGTTTTTAAACATATACATGTTCATACTTTTATATAATGAAAAGTTGTACTAAGTGGAGACAATCATATTACTGGTTAGGAATATGAAGACCATTGGCCAGTTGTTCATGTCTCTACGTAAGAGTGGCATACTGGTTACCAGTTGGCCTAATCACCAGTTTGAAACCACCAGCCTCTCAGAAGAAGAAAAATGAGGCTTTCTAGTTTCTTAAAAAAATTGCTGTCTCAGAAACTCAGAAAGGGCAGTTCTGCCCTGTGGGTGACTGTGAGTCAGAAAAGACTCAATGACATCCCCACCAACAATCACCACCACCTTCTGAATCACTTCTCTGTTGAATTTAATTTACCCAGCGGATCCCCCTTCAATGGCATTGTTTCTGTGGGTCCGCTTTCTGAAAGCACCCTCACTTGATTAAGACAAATGTATGACTGAGAGGACCTGTCTGCAGCCATCAACTGATCACAGAAACATGCTTCAACACATTTGATTTGCAATAAGCATGACCATGTACGTATGAACTGGAATCCAGTATTTTTTACTTGCTCTTCTTTGTGGATGATGGAGCTTCAGAAAGTTTTAAAAGATAGTGAAATCTCTTTTTTGAAGAAACATACACACACAGCAGCAAAGGGAAAAGATAAATGCAAAATCCAGTAACAGACTCAAAAGAATCTGGAATTTAATGAAAATGTATTAAATCAAGATTTGTGCATCGCATTATTTATCATTCAATATACTTGAATTACCATAAAATTAACCAGTTTGGTGGAAGAGATGAACACATATAAAGATCAATGTTGTTAGCGGTTACTGAGTTCATTTAAACTGCTTCCTGGTGTATTCCAGGCTGTAACCACTCTCCCTGCTAGTAGTATAGTGCTTAGCTGTTGGCACCACCTAGACACTCCCCCCAAAAGATGCATGACAACTACTTCTGCTCCTCCCAGTCAGTCAGGGTGCGATGTATCACGGATGAAGAATACAGCTTTCCCCCAGATCCTGGATGCTTCCTGCCCCCCAACTACCATGATCCGAATTCTACCTTGCAAGTCTGGATAGAGCAGAGGTTGTACACTGGTGCAGATAGGAGCTGGAGGCACAGGGAATCCAGGGTGGATGACACCTTCAGAACCAGGGGTGTGAGGGGCGATACTGGGAGAGTAGAGGGTGAGTGGGTTGGAAAGGGGGAACTGATTACAAGGATCCACATGTGACCTCTTCCCTGGGGGACGGACAACAGAGAAGGGGTGAAGGGAGACGCCGGATAAGGGAAAGATATGACAAAATAATAATCAATAAATTATCAAGGGCTCATGAGAGAGGGATAAGCGGGGAGGGAAGGGGGAAAAAGAGGACCTGATGCAAAGAGCTTAAGTGGAGAGCAAGTGCTTTGAAAATGATTAGGGCAAAGAATGTACAGATGTGCTTTATACAATAGATGTATGTATATATATGGATTGTGATAAGAGTTGTATAAGCCCCTAATAAAATGTTTTTAAAAAAGGATAGTGAAATCTCTTTTTGAAGAACACACACACACACACACACACACACACAGAGCAGCAAAGGGAACAGAGAAATGCAAAATCCAGTAACAGACTCAAAAGAATCTGGAATTTAATGAAAATGTATTAAATCAAGATTTGTGCATTGCATTATTTATCATTGAATATACTTGAATTACCATAAAATTAACCAGTTTGGTGGAAGAGATGAACACATATAAAGATCAATGTTGTTAGCGGTTACTGAGTTCATTTAAACTGCTTCCTGGTGTATTCCAGGCTGTAACCACTCTCCCTGCTAGTAGTATAGTGCTTAGCTGTTGGCACCACCTAGACACTCCCCCCAAAAGATGCATGACAACCACTCTGCTCCTCCCAGCAATGTACTATAATTGTGACTATGTAGCCATTGCGGTTGAGTAGATTCTAATTCATAACAACCCGGGACAGAGTGGAACTGCCTCATAGTGCCATCTGCTTCTGCAAAGATGACAACCTTGGAACCCTGTAGGGTCTTCTCACTCTTCCTTCGCTGTCGGATTTCTCAGTGGTTCTGCTGATGGTGTTTGTTGCTGTTTTCATCTTTCTGGACACAGCATGTCACGTCCTTCTCCCAGGGAGCCGCTGGTGGGTTCCAACCTTCGACCTCTTGCTTAGCAGACTGGCATCTACACACTGGACCTACAAGGTCCCCCAATAGCATCATATAGTTCAGCAAAGCACATTTGTTAGCATCACTGATTCCTTCTATCCCACCCTCCCCCCCCAGCACTACTACCTAGCCTGTTGCAATTCCAAAATGGATGATAAAGGCTCTTTCCGGATGGAAAGCTATCAATTCCCCTCGCACAGCAGTAGCCAGGTGATCACAAGAAGGAGTGGCATTTCCTGGACAGCTCTGTGCCTCTCTCCAGCTGCTCCCTTTGGGTCTGCCTCCAAGGCAAGGTTGCTGTTGGGAATCAGTGGGAGAGATGGTTGAAAGAAAATGTTAGAGACAAAGATCTCGTTACCTTCAGTGCCACAGAAGGGAATTTAACCTTGACTTCATACTTTTACTGTGAAAGACTAAGAGTTGAGCAAAAGTAACTTTAAAAATCGCTTGAATTCTCTTTTGAGTGGAAAGTTTGAAACTTGCTTTAAACATCATGTAGCTAATAAAATTCACATATATTAAGGATCCTAGTTAGCTGCCTGTCTTAGGCTAGTTTTTTTTAGGAAAGCGAAAACAGAAATACTGACATATGTATGTCTATAGAGACGATTATATCAGGAAAGTGGCTCACACAGTTGTAGAGTTGGGTGGTCCGATTTCAAGCAAATTGCAAGTCTGTGAGTCAAATGGCAAGCTGGAGGCTTCTCCTATCTCTTGAGCTTCAGTGGCTAATAAACCCCCAATAATCAATAAGAATATAGGCTAGTGGTTATAGAGTCAAATTAGCATTCGATCAACAGGTCAGGTTGTGACTACAGAGGTGAATGAATCCAAAGTCAGTAGGTCAGATGCAAGGCCACTGATGGCTCCCAGGAACAATGGGTAACATGGCAGACCATTGGCCCAAGACAAAAACAGGGGGAGTTACTAAGCCAGGAAAAATCCAGCAGGCTTTCTTTCTTTCTTTCTTTCTTTCTTTTTTTTAAGTTTACCTTTGCTATTGTATTTGTTTGTTTGTTTTTTAGTGATTTTTTAATCGTTTTATTATGGGATCATACAACTCTTATCACAATCCATGTACACATCAATTGTGTAAAGCACATTTGTACATTCATTGATCTCATCATTCTCAAAACATTTGCTCTCCACTTACGCCCCTGGCATCAGGTCCTCATTTTTTCCCCTCCTTCCCCGCTCCCCCTCCCTCATGTACCCTTGATAATTAATCAACTATTATTTTGTCATATCTTGCCCCGTCCAACATCTCCCTTCACCTACTTTTCTGTTGTCCGTCCCTCAGGGAGAATGCCACATGTAGATCCTTGTAATCGGGTCCCCCTTTCCAACCCACCCTCCCTCTACGTTCCCAGTATCGCCACTCACACCACTGGTCCTGAAGGGATCATCTGCCCTGAATTCCCTGTGTTTCTGGTTCCTATCTGTACCAGTGTCCATCTTCTGGTCTAGCCAGACTTGCAAGGTATAATTGGGATCATGATAGTGGGAGGCAGGGGGGAGGAAGCATTTAGGAACTAGAGGAAAGTTGTATTTTTCATTGTTGCTACATCGCACCCTGTCTGGCTCATCTCCTCCCGGAGACCCCTCTGTAAGGGGATCTCCAGTGGCCTACAAATGGGCTTTGGGTCTCCACTCTGTACTCCCCCCATTCACTAAGGTAAGATTTTTTTGTTTTGATGATGCCTGATAGATGATCCCTTCGACACCTCGTGATCACACAGGCTGGTGTGCTTCTTCCATGTGGGCTTTGTTGCTTCTGAGCTAGATGGCCACTTGTTTACCTTCAATCCTTTAAGACCCCAGACACTATATCTTTTGATAGCCAGGCACCATCAGCTTTCTGTGCCACATTTGCTTATGCACCCATTTGTCTTCAGCGATTATATCATGGAGGTGAGAACACAATGATATGATTTTTTTGTTCTTTGATGCCTGATAACTGACCCCGTTGGCACCTCGTGATCACACAGGCTGGTGTGCTTCTTCTATGTGGGCTTTGTTGCTTCTGAGCTGGATGGCCGCATATTTACCTTCAAGCCTTTAAGACCCCAGACACTATATCTTTTGATATCCGGGTACCATCAGCTTTCTTCACCACATTTGCTTATTCACCCGCTTTGTCTTCAGCAGTTGTGTCAGGAAGATGAGCATCATAGAATGCCAATGTAATAGAAGAAAGGATTCTTGCATTGAAGGAGTACTTGAGTGGAGGCACAATGTCCTTCTGCTACCTTGATACTAAGCCTATAAATATAGGCACATAGATGTATTTCCCCATCCTCATATAAAAATATATTTGCAAATGTACATGTCTTTATCTAGACCTCTATAAATGCCCATTGCCTCCCAGCTCTTTCCTCTATATCCCTTGACTTTCCTCCTGTCCCACTATCATGCTCTATCCCCACCTGGGTTTCAGCAGTTTCTCTTCATTACATTACCCTTCATCATGGCCTACCAGGCTTCCTACACCCACCTCACCACCAATTTGGATCCATTGTTGTTCACTTGTCCCTGGGGCTGTTAACACCACTTCCTTTCTTCCCACCTCCCTCTTTCCCATGTCCCCCCAGAAATGTTGGTCCCATTGTTTTCTCCTCCAGATTGTTCACCCAGCCTATCTTATTTAGACAGACCTGTGGAGATAATAACATGCACAAAAACAAGACAGAGCAAAACCAAGCAACAATATACAATAGAACAACAACAAACCAATTGCAAAAAAATAAAACACAACAAGAAAGAAAAGCTTGTAGTTAGTTCAAGGACCGTTTGTTTGCCTTTAGGAGTGTTTTCCAGTCCAGTCTGTTTGGGGCCCTGGCCCCAAAGTCCACCTTCAGCATTCCTTGGGAACCTCACCATTACATTCACTTGCTGTTCTGTTGCACCCCATTAGTGTTTTCCCTCAGTGTGGCAAGATCAGATTAAGTGCAATCCCCACACTGTGTCTCCGGTGTTGTCCTCTGTAGAGCTATGGGTCAATGAGGGGCATCATGTCTCATAGTGGGGCTGGCCATGTTGTTCTCTCTGTGGACTGGCTGCTCCAATTGGGGTCATTGTCCTCAAGGCCTGGGGGCCAGGATGTGTTCCACTCTCTCCTCCTCCCCCTTCATCAGCACTGGTGTGCTCTGATCAATATGACCCCCTCCTGGAGCTGCAGATTCAATGTCGTCTTTGGAAATAAATTCTTCTAGGGGGAGGGCAAGTGTCCACTTAGTAGTTGAAATTGGGGCAAGCCCCCCAGACCTCTCCACTGGTTCCCTACTCCAGCAAGCTTTCTGACAGCTTCCACTTATACTGGACATTGGTCATACCTCCTAGGTCCAAGTAAGGGTATGGAGTCAGGGCTATGACCTGTGTAAGGGCAGAATATCCGTACACATCTATAGAGGCTTAGAACTGTCTGTGATTACATTTTGTTCCATCAGGTCATGCGATTTGTTGTTCTTGTTGTTGTTAGGTGCCACTGAGTCAGTTCTAACCCAAAGTAACCCTGTATACAATGGAGCAAAACAGTGCATGGTCCTGCACCATCTTCACAATTATTCCTGTGCCTGATCCCCTTGTTGCAGGCTCTGTGTCAATTCCTTTCATTGAGAGCCTCCTGTTTTTGGTTTTTGTTTTTTTGGATGACCCTTAATTTCACAAAGCATGATGTCCTTCTCCAGGGATCAGTCTCTCCTGACAATATGTCCAAAGTATGTAAGACGAAGTCTTGCCATCCTTGTCTATAAGGAGCACTCTGGCCATACTTCTTCCAAGACGGATTTGTTTGTCCTATTGGCAGTCCATGGTAATTTCAATATTCTTCTCTAGCACCCTAATTCAAGTGCATCGATTCTTCTGCAGTCTTCCTCATTCAATGTCCAACTTTCACACACTTATGAGGCAATGGAAAGTACAGTAGCTTGAGTCAGGTACATCCTTGTCCTCAAAGTTACATCCTTGTTTTCCATTACTCTAGAGAGGTCTTGGGCAGTAGATTTAACTAACGTGGTGTATCTTTTGATCTCTTGACAGCTGTTTCCATGAGCATTGCTTATGGATCCAAGCAAGACAAAATCCTTGACAACTTCCAACTTTTCTCCATTTATCTTGATGTTACCTATCGGTCCAGAGGTGAGGATTTCAATCTTCTTTACATTGAGTCTATTCATAGTGAAGGCAGAAATCCTTGATGGTCGTTAAAAAGTGCTTCAAGTTCTCTTCACTTTCAGCAAGCAAGGTTGTATTATCTGCGTATCACACATTGTTAGCAAGACTTCCTCCAATCCCGATCCCACATTTTCCTTCATATAATCCAGCTTCTCTGATTCTTTACTCAGCATACAGATTGAACAAGCATGGTGAGAGGATACAACCCAGATGCACACCTTTCCTGACTTTCAATCACGCAGTATTCCCCTTGTTCTGTGCACACAAAACCTCTTGATCCACATACACTATCTACAGGGGCACAATGAGACGTATTCTGGAATTCTCATTCTTATTATGGTATCCATAATTTATATGACCACGCAGTTGAATGTCTTTGCATAGTCCATAAAGCAAAAGTAAACCTATTTCTGCTATTCTCTGCTTCGAGTCAAGCTCCATCTGACATCAGCAATCATATCCCTTGTTTCACTTCCTCTTCTGAATTGTGCCTGAACTTCTGGCAGCTCCTTCTCAATATATTGCTGAAACAATTGTCGGATGATTTTCAGGAAAAAAAAAAAGCACTTCCATACAATATCAATGAGAGTATTCCATAGCTTGAGCATTCTGTTGGTTCACCTTTTTGGAAGGGGCACACAGCTGGGTTTCTTCCAGTAGCTTGGCCAAGTAGCTGTCTTCCACATTTGCTGCCATAGACGAGGGAGTGCTGCCAGTGCTTCATCAGCTAGTTGAATCATCTCAGTTGATATCCATCATCTCCCGGAGCCTTCTTTTTTACTAATGCTTTCAGTACAGCTTGAACTTATTCCTTTGGCACCATTGATTTTTCTTCACATGCTCCCTCCTGAAAGGATGGAATGTTTAGTTCTTTTGGTGCAGTGACTCTGTGTGTACTTTCCACCTTCCCTTGGCTTTCAAATTGCTTTTCTAATTCCAGGCCTTTTCACGTTTCATTATACTACTTGACTTTGTCCTCTCAGGCTGCCCTTTGACATTTTCTATTTTTTTCTCTTTGACTTCAACCTTCTTTACTTGTGCTTTAGCTACTCTACGATTAAGAGTAAGTTGCATAGGAGATTAACGTGTGTTACCTACCAAACCACTGAGTATATGGTACAGCCAAGTTAACACAAAACCTTAACTCCCACACTCCCCTTACAGGGACTCATTCTCTGCTTGTTATTGTTCACGTGTATTAGCAATCACCTAAACTGATAATGGGAGAGAAATAATTGTGTGACGTTAAAGAAACCCTACATCAAACTTAACTGAGTTAACTGAGATTAATGTATTTTTTAGTAAGTATGATTCACATTTAGTAAACAACTAAGCCAAACCCACACAAAACCCAATACCATTGAGTTGATTCTGACTCATAGTGATCCAATTGTACAGGACGGACCTGTCTCACAGGGTTCCCAGGGCCTGAAATCTTTATGGGAGCAGAATGCCATATTTGCTCCCATGCAACAGCTCCCAAACACATCATCTTTGAGTCAATTCCAATTTATAATCACCCTATAGGGAGGTAGAACTGCCATGTGGGTTTCTGAGACTGTAACTCTTTATGGGGAAAAAAAGTCTTGTTTTCCTCCCACAGAGCAACTGCATATTTTGAACTCCTGACCTTTCACTTAGCAGCCCAATGCATAACCCACAATGCCATCAGGGCTACATAGAGTGTGATTATTAGTCATAATTTACTGAATGGCAATGAGTTTGGCTTTCATTTAGTGGTAATCTGCTTCCAGAAAACTTATAAACAAGAACTCCTTCAGTTCTGCTGTGTAAAACATAGGCTCAGAATCCACATGAGAGTAGGGGTTGGTTTTCTGGTTCTTAGTTATATAAACTCATTATGAAAATAGTCTTTATCAATACCTTAGTAACAATTTATAAAATGAAAAATGAATCATTCTAATTTTTAAATTACATTTCTTTTTAACCTCTATATTATAATTTGGCTCAAAGTTTAGAGAGAAAATTAGTCTTCCATTCAAGAATTCATACACAAATTTGTTGAGTGACACTGATGGCAATCCTCACAATGTAACAATGTTCTTCCCACCTCCTCCCCTGTTTCCCATTTCCATCTTCCCTATCCCTCTGTGTCTTCTTAGCCTTATCCCAGGAGAATGTGTTTCTTTCCATCTCTTTGGTTGCTTGTTCTAATGCAGTGGTTCTCAACCTTTCTAATGCCTCCTGCAGCCCTTTAATACAGTTCCTCATGTTGTGGTGACCCCCAACCATAAAGTTATTTTCATTGCTACATCATAACTGTAATTTTCATACTGTTATTAATAATCATGTAAATATCTGATATGCAGAATGTATTAGGCAACCCCTGTAGAAGGGTCGTTTGACCCCCAAAGGGGTTGTGACCCACTGGTTGAGAACCATGGTTCTAATGAGTTTGTATCTCCTACCTGTTTTATAAGCCTATTCCTTTTGTGGTTTTCAGCTTTGTTTCAGGTTTTAGTCTTCTGCTCTAACATGGCTGTTGGTCGTGGTAACCAGCCACCATCTAGTTATTTTGGTCCCACGGTCCATACATCCTTGGAGCTAATTATATTTATGTGTTTTTTAAATTTTCTTCACTCTTATCTATTTGGAGAAGGAAAATAGCAATAATTGCATCTTAGCAATAGCCACTCGCAAGCTCTAGAATATAGGGAATTGTACTTGTGGTTATACTAATTGACATTGGTGTCCCCCAATATTCTGGCCCTGAGCCCCTACTACAGGAACTAATTCCCTTTAGATGCTTGATTATGGCTAAGGAATTCCATATCTCTGCCCCTGGCAGGCTCTATTGTATACTTGCATATATTTGCACCCCATATAGATGCCTCTGTAGAAATATCCTCTGTGAAACATGTATATTTTTTAGTACAGTCCCCTTTGCCTTCCACACCTGTTCAGATTGTGTGCCTATTGTATATTATTCTTATTACTATTATTACAGGGTTGTATGTGAAATAGTGCCTTTAACCTCGCTAGGGAATTTTTTTTCTTTCTTAAGCTGTAGACCCCTGTATTCTTTACTCATTCCTTCAAACTTCTTCCATTTCACTCCCATCCGATGAAATTTCCTCTGAACTCTTAGTGTTCGGGCAAGGGACATACTTCAACCATAAGAAGGACCTAGTGGTCTTGCTAAAATGCAGGGTTAGAGATGCAAATCCTCAGATGGGCATTGAACTGGGATACACCAGTCCAAAACCTGGCATTTTCTTCCTCTCTTAAGAACACTTCTTTTATAGCTTTTTTCCTTTTGACTTGGCATTTCTCCACAGCAGTCCCTGGGTGGTGTAAAACACAAACATCCTCGTCTTAAAGGTGGAAGGTTTAAGTCCTCCCCAAGAAACCTCAGAATAAAAGCCTGGTGAACTATGTCCAGAAAATCAGTCACTGAAATTCCTGCAGAACACAGGCCTACTCTGGTGCCCAAGGGGTCACGACCAGGGGAAATGAACCCCACGGCAACGTTTTTGCCTTCTTCATGACACCTCCCTCACAAGAAATTGTCACAAGTGGAGGCAATGCATTTTCTTTTCTCTACCCGAGCATAACGAGAAGAAATTTACATTATGTGAGCTCCACGTTCCCCTCTCTCAGACCATTCATCTCAAACTAGCCTTGAGTGCTGTTCCACTGTGCTCAGAAGCAAAGCTTTTTGTTCATATCAATTTAAACCCACTCTCATCCACATGTGTTTTTTAGGCTAAGAGGCAATCGTTTGAACAGAACAAGGAGGTCGTGCAGAGTTTAAAATCAGGACAGGTGTGTACGAGGTTGGATCCTCTCCCCTTTTTATTAACTCTGTGTGCTGAGCACATGATCTGAGAAGGCAGACTACTGGTCCATGAAGGAGGATGAGAGAAGCACTCATTCACAACCTACAATACATAGATGACACAACCTCGCTTTCTGAAAACCAAGAGGGCTTGAAACACTGCCTGATGATAATCAAAGATTTTTAATAAGGACTCACTATGCATTAGACATTAACATAAATAAAAGAAAAATTCTTACAACGATGCTAATAAGCGACATCATGATTCACGAAGAAAGGCATTATCAAGGAATTAGTTTTATTTGGTTCCACAGCAATGCCCACGGAAGCGACCATCAAATGAAATGACAAGTCTTGGACAAAAGACCTCTTTAAAGAAGTAAACTGCAAAGATGCCGTGTTAAGGACTAAGGTGTACCTCACCTAAGCCATGCTATTTTTAATCACCTCATATGGATTGGAAAGCTGGACAATAAATAAGGAAGATGAAAAAGAATTGATACCCTTGAATTGTGGTGTTGGCCAAGAATTCTGTATCTGAAATTGGACTTCCAGGAGAATGAATTATGGGTGTTTGAAGAAGTACAACCAGGCCAGAGTGCTTCTTAGAAGCAAGGACAGTAAGTCTCAGATACTTTGAATATGTGATCAGGGTGGACCAGTCCCTGGAAAGGGCTGCGATGCTTGCTAGAGGTTGGGTGATACGGAGGAAGACTCCCAAGGAGCTCAGTTGACATAAGTGGCTGCAACCATCGGCTCAAGCGTAGCAGTAATTCTGAGGATGGCAAAGGGGTGTCGTGTGGTTGTACAGAGGCGGGCTATGAGTTGGAACCAACTCAATGGTACCGAACAAAAGCAACAATCATCAGTGAGGTTTGGATAACCCTCCCAAAGTTTTTGAGAGAATTAGTACTTAGCTCATGGTTATCCTTTTCTGCCAACACCATCTTCTGAGTGAATTTCAAATGTAATTCAACGATGCCCTGTCCATGTTCTTTTATATCATTAATCATTCATTTTTAAATCCTTTCCCACATAACAACTTCATTTCACCATTTAATTTAAATTAGAAAATGTACCATCTCTATCCTGCCTTTTCCTTGGGCAATTTCTCCTCTTCTGTGGGGTTCCAGCCCCCACAATTGAACAGGTCCAAGGGGAAGTTGTGTAATTGAGGGGTGAAATTGATGAGACATCAGAGTAGATAAGGCAGGTGTATGCTCACCTCTGGGACAGCCATGATCTCAGCAGCCAGGACCACACAGAGAGCGAGAATATATTTCCAATCACAGTTTATTACATTTAGGGGACATGCAGGCCCCCCTGAATACAGATAGCCACATACATAACAGGAAGGGGCTGTACAATCAGCTTGCGTGCCGCATGACAGAAAGGGGACGAGCTAGGGGTGTACACACAATAGGGAGGGTGGCACTAGGGGTGCACATGGGACAAGATGGGCAGACCCGAGAGTTGGCTAGATCTTGTCTTTGGGCTCCTTCAAGGGAATAAGCCACTATTGCTATCAGCATCAAGTAGGCCATATTTAGGTGGCTCATCTCCTCAGGGAGGTAACCTCTCAGCCGTTGACCTCCAAGTGTACAGTCATTGACCATGTTCTTAGGTTTGGCACTTATTGTGTGTGGGGGGATGGGGAGTGGTGGGAGGAAACCTGGGGAAAACCTTTCTGCATCACACAGTTTTCCAGTTTTCCTTTTATACTGTGTTTCAAGAGTAGTTCCTTCCTTTCCTCCCTCCCTCCTTGTCTAAACCCTATTCCTACGTGTCTCTGTTTTGAAACTTTCTTTTCAAACTTCAAAAGTTGCCAATTAATTAGCATGCCTTAACCATTTTTTCTGTCCCTATCATTGCAGCTTTGGACATTCTTTCCTAGAAATTACTTTTTAAAAAATCATTTTATTAGGGGCTCATACAACTCTTATCACAATCCATACATACATCAATTGTGCAAAGCACATTTGTACATTCATTGCCCTCATCATTCTCAAAACATTTGCTTTCCACCTAAGCCTTTGGATTCAGCTCCTCATGTTTTCCCCTCCCTCTCCTCTCCCCACTCCCTCATGAAGCCTTGATAATTTATAAGTTATTATTTTTGTCATATCTTTCCCTGTCTGACATCTCCCTTCACCCACGTTTCTGTTGTCTATCCCCCAGGGAGGAGGTCACATGTAGATCCTTGTAATCGGTTCCCCTTTCCAACACACCCTCCATCTACCCTCCCAGTATCGCCACTCACACCATTGGGCCTGAAGGGATCATCCGCCCTGGATTCCTTGCATTTCCAGTTCCTATATGTACCAGTGTATATCCTCTGATCTAGCCAGATTTGTAAAGTAGAATTGGGATTATGATAGTGGGGGATGGGGAAGTATTTAGGAACTAGAGGAAAGTTGTATGTTTCATCTTTGCTATATCGCACCCTGACTGGCTTGTCTCCTCCCCAAGACCCTTCTGCAAGGGGATCTCCAGTTACCTACAAATGGACTTTGTGTCTCCACTCCACACTCCGCCCCCCTCATTTACTATGGTAAAAATTTTTTGTTCTGATGATACCTGATGCCTGATCCCTTCAATACCTCTTGATCGGACAGGCTGATGTACTTCTTCCATGTGGGCTTTGTTGCTTCTGAGCTAGATGGCTGCTCGTTTACCTTCAAGCCTTTAAGACCCCAGATGCTATACCAGGCTCCATTAGCTTTCTTCACCACATTTGCTTATGCACCCATTTTTCTTCAGTGGCTGTGTCAGGAAGATGAACACACAATGATATGATTTTTGTTCTTTGATGCCTGATAACTGATCCCTTTGGCACCTCATGATCACACAGGCTGGTGTGCTTCTTCCATGTGGGCTTTCTTACTTCTGAGCTAGATGGCCACTTGTTTACCTTTAAGCCTTTAAGACCCCAGACACTATATCTTTTGATAGCCGGGCACCATCAGCTTTCTTCACCACATTTGCTTATTGTGTTCGACAGGGTTCTCTAGAGAGATAAAACCAGATTGCTGATAATTTTATATATATATTTATAAAGATAGATCTATATAACATAAGAAATGAACTGTTAAATTATAAACAGATAGATATATAATACAAGAAATAAACAGTTAAATTATAAAGCAGTACAAATGACTCAGTGCAACTCACCCCCGTGAAAGTATTATGAGGCACTGGCAGTCCGTCAAGTCTTGAGGGCCACCAGATAGTCCTCTGTAGAGAGAGCTAGGCTATCCCAGCACACGCAGCAAAACAGCAAGGCAGGTCACCAACTGTCGGTCAGCAGCTCAAGAGATGTAAATTCCAATCGCGTGGTCATAAAGGGACCTCAATTTACAGCTACACAATCCACAGGCTAGGCATCCCACAGGTAGTGAAGCCTGTAAATTCAGTCACAGAACAAGCAAGGCAGGTGCACACTGATCTGATGATCAAAAAGCTAGCGACAAGAAAGGCAAGGCTCACCGAGCCATTTATCTCTCCACCCTTCAATTAATCCCACTTGTGTTTATTGGCCAGGCTGGCATAATAAACTCTCTCACTTATTCACCCGCTTTGTCTTCAGCGGTTGTGTCAGGAAGGTGAGGATCATAGCATGCCAATTTAATAGAAGGAAGTATTCTTGCATTGAGGGAGTACTTGAGTGGAGACCCACTGTCCTTCTGCTACCTTGATACTAAACCTATAAATACATGCACATAAATCTATTTCCCCATCCTCATATATAAATATATTATGCATATGTACATGTCTTTATTTAAATCTCTATAAATGCCCTTTGCTTCCTAGTTTTTCCTCTATTTCCTTTGACTTTCCTCTTTTCCCACTATCATGCTCAGTCTTCGTTTAGGTTTCAGTAATTCCCCTTGGTTACATTACCCTTGATCACACCCTACCTGGCCTCCTACACCCTCCTCACCACCGATATGGATCACTTGTTGTTCCGTTGTCTCTGGGTTTGTTAACACCACTACCTTTCCCCCCACCTCCCTCTCTCCCATGTCCCCCCAGAACTGTCAGTCCCATTGTTTTCTCCTCCAGATTGTTCATCCAACCTATCTTATTTAGACAGACCTGTGGAGATAATAATATGCATAAGAACAAGACAGAGCAAAACCAAGCAACAATATACAACAAAACATCAATAACAACAAACTAATGACAAAAACCAAACCAAAACACAACAATAAAGAAAAGCTTGTAGTTAGTTCAAGGACTGCTTGTTGGCCTTTAGGAGTATTTTCCAGTCCAGTCTGTTGGGGCACCACGCCCTGGCCCCAAAGTCCACCTTCAGCATTTCCTGGAGTCCTCGCCTCTCTGTTCCCTTACTGTTCTGTTGCACCCCGTTAGTGTTTTACCTCGATGTGACAGGATCAAATCGAGCACAATTCCCACACTGTGTCTCTGGTGTTGTCCCTGTAGGGCTATAGGTCAGTGAGGGATGTCATGTTTCATAGTGGGATTGGCTGTGTGTTCCTCTCTGTGGACTGGCTGCTCCAATTGGGGTCATCACCCTCAAGGCCTGGGGGGCCAGGATGTGTTCCACTCTCTCCTCCTCCCCCTTCATCAGCACCGGTGTGCTCTGATCAGATATGGCCCTCTCCTGGAGCTGCAGATTCAATGCCATCCTTTGAAATAAATTCTTCTGGGGGGAGGGGCAGGTGTCCACATAGTAGTTGGGATTGGGGCCAGCCCCCCAGACCTCTTCACTGGTTCCCTACTCCTCGCCGGCATGTTGCATTCACATCTTGGAGCACTGGGTTGAAGTCTGGTCCCTCTTACCAGACCAAATACAAGGATACATATGGTAGCCAACTAAAAAGGAGGTGGGGAAGTTACTTTTTGATAATGCTTCGCTATGACGTCTGTACTCCTCCCATTCATATTTTCTCTTCTTAGTTTGCAGACTGAATTTGTTTATTCAACTGTGCCTCCTACTCTCCTTCTGCCGTCTCTTCCTCCCTAAAGTCTCTCCCAGATGAGCAGATAGCCTGTAATGGAGTGGTAGGAATCTGAGCAGTTCTCAGTAAGTACTGTGGTCATTAGAAAAAGGAGACACAACAGGTGTTTCTAAACTCTATTTGACCCCTCCCATCCACACCTGGAACCATGTCTTATTGCCGGCGTGCCTCACTTTAATTGCTGTGCTGCAGTTCTCACTGCCACAGTACTCCCTGCGACATGAATTTATCTTCATTTAAAGGTTTGTGCTTTTCCTAGATAGTGAAGCCTTCTGCATTTTCATGCTTAGAACAAATGGCTCCTTGTTGATGCTCTATGGCCTGTTTATAACAGATTATTTGACATCCTGACGTCTAGTCGCCATCAACTTTGCTTGTGCCTGGTCATTTTACAGCTCTGAAGGGACTTTGGTATTTAGTGGACCGATCATCAGGTTGAGAGACTGAAGTAGACTGCCAAGAAGTAATGTATCATGTCAGAATGAATTCCTCTAATTGATAGGATAAATCATAGGATATTATTCAATGAAGTTATTCTAATGAACATACATATCCTTTATGTGGATGTGGGGGCGGGGGTCTGCTATGGTGCACCTTTGTAATAACTAAACTGCTCTATTTATACTTTGCACATGATTACCTACTGTGTGTTAAGCTTTATGCTAGAGGCTAGCTTAAAGGCACTTAAACCTGAGAGCATTGCAATTCATATTTGTGGCTACATTTTCTTACAAATCTTAGATTCTTCATTTATGTAGATATTAAACAAGTGGCTTAATGGTTAAGCACTTCACTGCTCATCGAAAAGTCAATGGTTTGAACTCAAAAGGTCACTAGCTGCTCTATGAGAATCAAGACCTCCCTGTGATCGTCATACCTGTTGGGAGCTTGTGCTTGCTCTAGAACAATCATGTGAATTTTCTGGAAAACAACAACATATTTAATGGTTTATTTATTCCTAAGCCTATTCACATTCTCTCTTAACTGTGAGATATATTTCAGTCTTATAAAAATCACCACTATTAGGTCTTTCTTATTTTTATTAAAATATATCTACCAGGTAACAGATTCACAAAACAACTATATATAAGAGATTCTTTGTCAGGGGAAGCCAGCCCCTGACACATCATTACGGGTCTGGTAGGTGCAATTGTACAGCAATAATAAATAAAGATCATAGTAAAGTTATAGAGAGCATGAGAGATAGAAGAGAAATAGTGAAATAAATGGAGTCAGACACAATTCATGGTAGCGTGCTCACCTCAGCCCCACTTGGTGGTCCATGTAGGGGGAGAGAGAGAGATCTTTAATGCTAGCCCAGGCTTTTTATCTTCTCAGGGGACATGCAAGCCCCCTAATTACAGGTGAGGACATACATCACAGGAAGGGGTTGTGCTATAGGTAATACAGTAATGAGAGGGGCTGGTCTAGGGAAATACAAGCAATAGGAAGAGGAGGGATTGGGTGTATACATGTGACAAGATGGGCAGATCCTAGATTAGGATGGCAACCTAACCTTGTTCATCCTTGGGTGGATTTGATCTCTCTAGGATTTCCTACAAGGAAACAGACAACTACTATCCTTATCAGAAGGGAGTGGGCCCTATTTGTTGTGGGATAAACAATGGTGACTGCTTGCTCTAGATAGCCGATAGCCCTTAGGGAGAATAACCCCTGACCTACTTCTGATGACCTCCAAGTGTATGGTCATTCGCAAGCAGCTGTTTGTCATATATTTGGGGGAGACAGCTTGGGAGAAATCCTTCTGTATCCCACAATTCTTCATACAGTGGATTTGATGTTAGAGAGCCATATAGAAAGATCATTAGTGACCCAAATTCCATGCTGTTATTATATACTTATTTTCTATAACCGAAACTCTATAAACTATACACTATAGAATACACTATGTCGTTTTCCTTGACAAATAGTAATCTAGGTTTTCCTTAACACCATCATAGTGTAACTAGTCTTCATTATTTAATCTTCAAATTTGAAACATTTCAGGCTTCCTTTCTGGAACTAACAAACAGAAACTCCAGCCCCAAGCATGCAACAATAGCTTAAAATTAAAAAGGGTTAAAGCCAAAAATAAATACACCACCAACAACTACTTCAAAAACCCCAGCACTAACATGAACATGTGGTGATGGTGGTAAAATGCCCTTGAGTCCATTCTCCTCCTACCACCTGATGGACGACAGAATGAAGCACTGCGCAGGCCAGGCCAGGGCCATCCTCACAACTGCGCCTTTGTTTGAGACAATTGTTGCAGCCACTGTTTGCATTCATCTCCTTGAGGCCCCTTCTTTTATCCCTTCCCTCTATTTGACCAGGCAGGACTCCCCTTTCCAGGGAACCTGCCCAAAGTACACGAGATGAAGTTTCAGCACTCTTGCTTCTCAGGAGCGGTCCTAGATGTACGACTAAAAAAAGATTTCTTTGGCAATCTTTGGTATTTTCAATATTCTTCACCAGAACAACAGCTCAACTGCATCGATTCTATTTTTGTCTTCCTTATTCAGTGCCCAACAATGAGACACGTTCACAATGAGACAATAGAAAATGCCATGGTTTGGGTCAGGCACAGCTTTGTCCTCAAAGTAACATTCTTGATTTTCAGCATTTTGAAGTAGTCTTGTGTAGCAGATTTACCAAATTCAGTGGGATGTTTGATCACTTGACTGCTGCTTCCCATCAGATTTGTATGTGATTCCAAGCAAGAAAAAAATTCTTGACAACTTTGATCTTTTTTCCATTTATCATGATGTGATCTAGTGGTCCAGTTGTGAAGATTTTGGTTTTCTTTGCAGAGTGATAACCCATACTGAAGGCCACAGTTCTTGATCTTCATCAACAAGTGCCTCAAGTCCTCACTTTCAGCAAGCAAGTGTGGTATCTGCATATCACACACTGTTAGTATGCCTTCCTGTGGGGTATAAAAAGACTGTTCCCCAGCTCAACTTCCAAAAATATGTATGTCAGGCTTAGGATACTGCTTGCAATGCATGGTAAATGATTGAGTTATCTCCCTGAAAACCCCAGCCTTCCAGAGCAAGTAGACCTATTGTTTTTTTCCACAATAGGTGGGGCTCACTCCCTGCTGTTAAGGACAATGGATTGCCTCCCCTGAAAGCTTGGAGTCTCCAGCTCAAGGGCATTCAAGGTTAGACTCCCATCCTGAATCTAAGATCCGCCCACCTTGTCACATATATGCCGCCTCCTCTTCCTATCATATATAGACCCCTAGATTGTCCCCTT
The DNA here is from genome assembly GCF_050624435.1 of Tenrec ecaudatus. Lineage (NCBI taxonomy): Eukaryota > Metazoa > Chordata > Mammalia > Afrosoricida > Tenrecidae > Tenrec > Tenrec ecaudatus. The sequence continues at coordinate 24,713,933 of NC_134542.1, read as the reverse complement.
CCCATGTTCTGTGTAACCTATAGCACAACCCCTTCCTGTGATGTAGGTCTTTACCTGTAATTAGGAGGCTTGCACGTCCCCAAAAGATAGATAAGCCTTGGTTAGGAATAAATTGCTCTCGCCGTCTCTCACCTGCCCTGTACCACCAAGAGGAGTTGAGGTGAGCATGCTACCAAGAAATGTGTCTGACTCCCTTATGCCACTCTCTCTTATTCCCTATGACTTTACCATCTACTTATTATCACTGTACAATTTCACCTGTCGGGCCTGTGATGATTTGTTAGGGCCGGCTCGCTGACATCTTCCTCCAATCTTGCTGCCATATTCTTCTTCATATGATCTAACGTCTCTGATTATTTGCTCAGAATACACACTGAACAAGTATGTTGAAATGTTATAACCCTGACGCACACCTTTCTTAATGTTAAACCATGCAACATTTCCTTGTTCTGCTCCAACAACTGCCTTTTGATCCATGTACATTTGCACCTGGGCACAATGGTGTGCTCTGGAATTCCCATTCTTCTCAAGGCTATCCATAGTTTGTTATGGTCCACAAAGTCGGAGGTTTTTGGTGGTCAGTAAGACATAAGTAAACGTCTTTCTGGCATTCTTTGCTTTCAGGCAACATCCATCTGGCATCAGCAATGATATCCTTTGTTCCATGTGCTCTTCTGAATATGGCCTGAACTTCTGGCAGCTCCCTGTCAATCTACTGGTGCAATTGTCATTGAATAACCATCAGTTAAAGTTTGCTTACATAGGATATTGATAATATTGGTCTATAATTTGCTCATTCTGCTTGGCCACCTTTCTTTAGAATGAGTACAAATGTGGATCTCTTCCAGTCAATTGGGCAGGTAACTGTTTTCTAAATTTCTTGGCATCGATGAGTGAGTGCTTTCAGTGCTTCATCAGCAGGTTGAATGACTTCAATTGGAATTCTATCAATTCCTGGAGCTTTTGTTTTAGCTAATGTCTTCAGTGCACTTAACCGTATTCCTTCAGTGTCATTGGTTCTTGAGCATAAGCTACTTCCTGAAATGATTGGACGCCAACTAGTGATTTTTGTTACAGTGACTCTGGAGTCTGTCCCTCTTCTTTGCATGCTTTCTGCATCAATCAATGTTATATTCATAGACTCCTTAAGTATTGGGGGAGGCACTGTTTTCTTCTTTAATGTCATTTGGAAAATATATCTCAGAATTATTGTAAGTACAATAAGACCAGTTTATGTATATAAACATACATGATCGCAAGGTTTGTGTCAAGGTCAGCATGTCAGTTCTTCTAGTGTGCATTTATCCTCACAGCCAGAGAGGATTACATGGATTTCAGAGACTTGGTCAGAGGAAGGCAGCAATTTACAGCCAAAGAATATATTGTTCTTCTATTTATAGAGTTTGAAAATACTACAACTCCCAGATAAAAGGAGTAAGTTGTATAAAACTTTTTTGCCAACCTGTGGGGGGGAATTAAACCGACTCTTTCTCTAATATCACTGTCTCTGCCCTCCCTCAAAAACAAATCAATAATTGTTGTGTTAGGTGCCATTGAGTCAGTGCAACCCATAGTGTCCCCGTACAAAATGAAGTGAAACTCCACCAGTCGATGGCCCTCCTCCTCAGTGTTCGCAGGTGAGCCCGTTGTAGCAGCCTCTGTGCCGGTCCATCCTGCGCAGGGTCTTCCTCTTCACTGCCCTTCTATTTTACCTGGGGTGATGTCCTTCCATAAGGACTGCTCTCTTCTTAGATTGAAGAGATCTGTTTGCCTACCCAGCTCCCTTTATTAAAATGCAAATGCAAAATTTCATCTTGTCGCTTCTTTTAGAAGCCATCTTTTGAATACCCGAACTTCCCCAAACTGAACTATGTGCCAGGGATATAAACTGAAATCAAAACCCGGACCCACCACTCTGAAGTCAATTGCAGTTCTGCTGGCCCACGTGTTGCAGTGTACCAGTATGCCGCCAAGCTTTTATAGTCTGTTTGCTTGAAACTACGATGAGACAAACTGCCACGTCTTTCTTCCATGGTTCCTTTGAGTGGGCTCAAACTGCCCATTTTTAGTTCGGTAGTCAAGTACACACCGTCGCGTTTACAGTACCCAGGGCCACATACTCAAGCACATATGGGCAGGTAAAACAGCCAATATTTGTGTCCTTTGACTGTTTGGAAACCTCAAAGCCAGTCAAACTCGAGTGCAGTAGGATAAAAGAATGACATGTAGACTGTGAGGAGCAGTGGGCCCACGTGGAGGTCATGTGAGGTCAGCGGGAAAATAGCCCGCCTTGACCCGTAATGCTACCAATTTTGGAATTTATCTTATGGGCAGATTTTAAACACTGCCTTTGTGCAAATTATTTCAAATTAACTTCCAAAAGTGTTTCCTTGGCAGCGACATACCAGGAAGGGAACCTGGAACTAACTCTAAAAATATCTAGAGTGATTTTCTTCAGATTAAATACCCATGTAAGCAAGTGCAACCCAAGTATATTTGGTCCAGAATCAGAACAGGAGATAGAAGGGATTTCCGGCCTAAGAATGTTAACCTCTATGGATATTCCACAGAAAGGGGGAGGGGGAGAATCTATGTCTGCTCACATTACTATCACTCACCAGCTCATGTCTCCAGCCCTGTTGTTTTACAAACCCTTCTGAAATATTTGCTATTATAAACTCTTCTGTCACAAAGAACAAAATGTCTCAAAATGGGCAAAATGCTGAAGAGGCAGCCTGCACCTGCAGCCCCGAAAGCTAATGGGTTGAATAATCAGGGATCCCAAACAGCCCTGCAATAATTTACTCAGCTAATCATTATATGAAATAGAACATTTGATTTCTGCACCAAAGTTGCAGTAAAGTAGGAACATACCTCATTTGATTAAAGAAAGCTCCACAAACAAAATCATTTAGCTCAGTGTGTTCTTCTTAGTAAGCACTTAATAAATCTAAGTTTCCTTTCTTGGAGAGGCCACTTAGTCTTACTGTTGTTTTTTTTCCCCACCCTTTATACTTACCGCCACACAAAGACAAGATCTGCATGATTTGGAGTTCTCCGCTACTGCATGTCACCTAAGTCCTTAGTGTATTGTGAGAAGTTACTTTATGCTTCATATCTTACTTATTCACTGATACCATAATAAAAGATGGCCCCAGGTAAGAGGTTTTAAACCGCAGTCATTTTCAGTTTGGGAAACAGGAAGTTCAAACAAGCGCCTTTCCTTATTGGTAGCTCCTGAGGTGACCTGGAGTTCTTTAGATTTTCTTTAAGGTTCCCTTTGACCTTCACTTGGTGTCTGTCTTCCCCACATATTTTCCTTTGTTTATGCCAGGGCTCTGAACCAATTCTTTTTGGTTTAGTCCTGACACATCCCAGCAAAACTAGAATGGACCCAAAATTGAAAAATGTGTGCGTACTGGTACATCAACTGAAACAAAAAATTGAGAGTCAGTGTCCTGCTGGAAACTTAATCATCATCTTGGAGATGAAGTGTAGCAGGTGTAAAGTGTAACCACCAAATCTCTTGACCTACAGAGCCAAAACAGGGCCAAGTGTTTGCCCTGTTCAAAGATGATAGTAGACCAGCTGCTTTGAATGTGTGTTGCTATCCCCAGTAACTGAGTCAAGCTCATACATTAGGTTCCTAGAATCTCTCACTACTTTTCTCCCAAATACTTCCCTCCAGGGCTTCAATGGGCAATGTTCCCCATTCAGATTATTGTCATGCTTCACCAAAATTTTTCAAACTTGAATCTGTTCCGATTCTGCTAGGTTAGCCGTGACTAAACCGATTCAAAGCCCTGTTTTATTCTCTTTTATTGTTTTGTTCTTCCTAACCAAAAAGTGATTAGGTTTGGGATCCAGCAGACACGTATTGGAACTTATTATCATCCCCAAAGAAAATCTCTTTCCAAACAGGTTCACTTCCCAGGTAAAGGAACAGGAATGTAACACATATTTGGGGGTGGGGGTTCAGTTTGATCCAGAACATTATAAGCTATTATGTTTCAAATTAGAGTAAGTTCAAACCTAGGCCACTGAGCACACACACACATATGGCAGGATTTTCAGCGTGTCATTGGTCATTAAACTAATATCTACAACTTCTTAGGCACTCAGGTTAAAAAGTAAAATCAACTTTGATTTCTCTTAAACCTGTTGACTTTTCAGACATCTGCTGATTTTGAAACAATTAAGAATGATGGGACAACATATATAAGAAAATGTCCCTGGCTTCCAAAAAAACATAGAGAATTGTTTAAAATTGAAAAATTTGAAGTATCCCTAAATTTGAGCTATTTTAACCTTCCAAGAAAGTTCTAGAATAGTCACCAAACCCAGTTTCAAAAATGAGGCCGAGACATGCTTCTCCTGTGTTTATTTTCCTGTGACTCTGTCCTTTCCCTCCTCTCCTCGTTAGTGAGCGTCTACTACGAGTCTCAACCAGCATGTGAATGTATGCAGGACAATTCACACATACACACACACACACACACACACACACACACACACACACACTCAAACATTACTTATAAGAAAAGAAACCATGTTTACACTATCATGCCTGCAACATTGTACATAAAAGTGGACATGCTGTGGAAAATCAGCAGGGAAAGGGTAGCGTCAACCGGGTATGCGTTTACTATGGCAACGTGTCTATAGATTTTAGGCATATTGATTCTTAGCCGTGGAAAGTCGGGAGCCATGGAACATCCTGCCTCCTATGGTTCCCCCCCTCCCCCGTGTCTATCCTTAGTATTGAACTAAACACAGCAGGATGAGAGAAACACAAAGGGGACAATTCCATTGTCTTGTTTACTTTGTTTCACCAGTTTCCCAAATCAGCACCCCTACTTTGGGGAATCATCTCAACAGGTGGTAGTGTGCCCTTATCTGGTTGGCAATGGTTGCGAACTTCTTTCTTTGTGGCACATGCAACCCCAGTGCATCTGGCCATCTCTCTTCTTTAGATTCCATGTTCTAAGACAGAGGCTGCCATCCAGATTTTAGCCTAGGAAACTCGAGTGGGCAGTTCTGCCCTCTCATGCAGGGCAGCTACCAGTCAGAACTGCCTCTGCCACCCCTCCAGGAGCAACAGCAAAAATAACATTCTCTTTAGAAGCCGCTCCATTGTGGGTGATTTCTACTTTCTTGTGGCCTTTGGGTTTTTCTTTATTTTTGTCAAATAACGAAGATGGAATAACAGGTAATGAGTGGATAATTGGGAGGGCATGTCAAAAAAGCGATATAGGAATTGATGCTGGAACAACTCCTGGCAGAATTAAGTATTATAAAATGCATGAGGTGGATTTATTATTTGTATATTTGTGGCATCTCCAATTAGAATATTAGTGACCATGACACTCTAATCACTCTCAGATTGCCTCTGGAATTCCTGGTAACCTAGTCACTTTGTAAATGTTGGCAGAATAAATAGGTTATGAAATAAATCACCTTTTGATGACATTGTGCAGACTCCTCTGATCAGGCTTCTGCATGTCTCCACTATCTCAGGCCACATCTGCTTGACCTAAGGACACCAGACCTGGGGAAATAGAAAAATAATCTGAAGTGTTAAGATCAAATGGGAAATCGATAAACTTACCACAATATTTCTTGATACCAATGTCCTGTGGTAGTGACAGGATCATTTGCATATCTATGATGTAAAGGTCTTCTTACAACCAAACTGCCTGACCCAGCAGATAGAGAAAGAGCTCCTCCCTGTGCCTATAGGGCTTCCACTAGCTTGATGAACACGCCCCACAGGACCATCTGCCTCCTTGCCTGGCTTCCCCCTTTTGCAGAAGCATATAGATTTTCAACTTTATAACTAAGATGCTCAGGACAATGCCTAGCCTGTGGCATTCTCTAGATCTCGAGTAAATGGCATGGCTGAATGACAATAAAAACACGTAAAACTTATTTTATTACTGCCTGTTGATAACAGAGCACTGATAACATGGACGGCACATAGCCATGTGGTTTTATTAGGCACATGTGATGCCAGGCTCCCCCAATGATGTCCGTATTTTCTCCCCCAGGGTAAGATGTGGAGATCTTGGCATTAAAGGAAACATGGCAGATGTGATTAAATTAAGAATTTTTGAGCTGTGGCTATTCTGAGTTATCCAGTGAGGCCAGAGTAATCACGGGGTAATGAGAGGGGTGGGAGAGAGTACGAGGAGGTGACATGCTACCGCAAACAGGGGCTGGAGGTGTGCAGCTCCACAAGCCAAGGAATGCTGGAAGACTCTGGAAACTGGAAAAGGGGAGGGAATAGATTCTTTTCTAGAGTTCTGAGGAGGAATCGTCTGACCCATTTCATGCTTCCACCCTCCAGAGCTGTCCCCAGAGAAACTGATGTCATAAGCTTTTAATTGGGTTGCAATTTAGTACATCAAAGGGAGGAAACTAATAAAGCAGAAGAATCAGTTAGGAACAATTTTTGACTAAAATTAGAAGAAATGTGTCCCAAATTTATTTAAATAATAAACATCTGAACTGGCTGACAAACCAGTAAGCTTGATATAGGTTCCTTCGTTGGTTCAATGATACTATCAATGATGTAACTTGATTTCTTTCTGTATTTCTGCTCTATATTTCTGTTTTAAGATGGGTTCCCTATAAAGTTGGGATGGCTGCTGGTGACAATTGAGGTTTAATGCTTCCCTGTTCACTCTTAGCAGAACAGACCTGGCTTCTCATGCCCTTTCTATCTTGAATGACTTGAACTAAGCAGAACACTTCCTTGGGGCTTCCCCTGACTACAACTGATGGCAGGAAAGATGCCTGGGCAATATCCAGGTTCTATTATGGAAAAGGTAAGAGGGATAAATACACCACATAGGATACCAGCAATGTCCCCCAAAGCATGGAGCATAATCTTATGATTAGGAAAATAGAGAGGTTAAAATGGTTAAGCCAGTTCTCTATGTTTCTTCAACCCTAGTCTAGTAAACTCGGGCCACTTCTACTTGGCAGTGTTTTCCCTTCCTTCATAAGGGCTGGAGTACAGCACAAGGAACAGCTGCAGCTAGTAAAACTCCACAACTTATTCTTCCAGGCTAAAATGGACAGTTTGGCTGGCCCTTTTTTCCCCCACCGAGAAAATAGTGGTATGGCCAGTCCTTTGCCTCACCATCCCTCCATCTAGCATGACAACTGTGGATTATGGAACTCTGGGTTAGATTGGTACCTAGATATCCTCTTATGAATCATTCCTAACTATGATGTGCTATAAAAACTCTTAACTCTCTACGCTTTCCTATGAAATGGCATTCTGCTATCTTTATGCACGGTTCAAAAGTATCTGATCTGAGAGTTCTGAGAAATGTCCTACCCAACAAGCATTTCTATAGCCAAGCGATGGACTACAAGGAGAAGAACGGGATAGTTTGGACATTGATTGGGTAGTAAGGCATGTACTGAACACTCACTTGCAAAGTCTTTCATGGCTAATCCTACAGTGGACTGATGCCTCCACTTTTACAGAAGAAGAAAGTGAGTCCCTGAGATCTAAGTTGACATGATAATCAGCATTTCCATTCACCTTCGAGCAACACGATCGAGGCTAGTCCTTTCCCTTTGCTGTGTCCAGGCCGCCCCCAGAGTTGTTTTTGTCATTGTTAATGACTATCCAGTTGGTTCTGCCTCCTAGCAAGGCTATGCACAGCAGAATGAAACACCGCCCTCTCCTGTGATGACCTCACAATTGTTGCTGTGCTTGAGCCCACGGTGGCAACCGCTCTGTCAATCCATCTTAGAAGGTCTTCCTCGTTTTCCCTGCCCCTCTGCTTTACCAAACATGATGTCCTTCTCCAGGGACTAGCCTCTCTTGACAACGTAGCCAAAGTATACGAGATGAAGTCTTCTCATTCTTGTTTCTAAAGGGAGTTCTAGTTGTACTTCTTCCAAGCCAAGATTGTTGGTTCTTGGGCACTCCATGGTGCTTTCAATATTCTTCACCCGCACCCCAATTCAGATACATCGATTCTGCTTTTGTCTTCCTTACTCAATGTCCCACTTTCACATGTACATGGGGCAACTAAAACTACCAAGGCTTGGATCAGGAGAACCTCAGACCTCTAAATACTCACTTTGCTTCTGAACACTCTTAACAATGTCTTGTGCAGCATATTTACCTAAATTAATACATTATCGGATCTCTTGACTACTAGTTCCATAAGCATGTCTTGTGGATCCAAGCAAAACAAAGCCTTTGATCATTTCAATCTTTTCTTCATGGATCATGATGTCACTTATTGGTTCAGGTGTGAGAATTTGGGTCTTCTTTACAAGGAATTTTAATCTATACTGAAATCTGCAACCCTTGATCTTCATCAGCAAGTACTACAAGTCTTCCTTACTTTCTGATAGCAAAGTTGTGTCATCTGCATATTACATGTTGTTAATAAGTCTTCCTCCCATCCTGATGCCGCTTCTTCAGATAAGCCAGCTTTTCCCACTGTTTGCTCAGCATGCATATTGAATAAATATAGGACCTAACCCTGACACACATGTTTTCTGATTTAAAACCATGCACTATTCCCTTGTTTAGTTCACACCACTGCTTCTTGATCTTTGTACAGATTCCACATGAGCACATATAAGGGTTCTTATTCTTCCCAAGGCTAGTCATAGTTTGTTATGCTCCATAGTTTATTATGGTCCACAATGTCTAATGTAATAGAAGGTTAATAAGTGTGTGAGAATTAGTTCCAGAAGAATGCTAGAATGGATCTAGTGCCTTAATAAGCCTCATATGCTTGTTGTTAACTGTTGTCAAGTAGATTCTGACTCAAGGTGAACAGACAGTTCCATAAGGTTTTCAAGGCTGTGAGCTTGCAGAAGCAGCTCTCTGGGTCTGCCTCCAAATGCGCCTCTTTGCAGATTCAACCTACTAACACTTGAATTCGTAGACTAGCCCTGAACAATTTGCACCACCCAAGAATCCCAGGGATCTGCTTAGACCTGCCTTATCCCCTATCCACTGCCAGGGCAGCCGGCACGCAATAGCATTGATTGGGATTGATTAGAGCAATTTGATTGTCAAAGTGGACACATCCTTCCTCTACCATGGTTCGAAGCATTTGGAAAGCTAATATCAAAAATAGAGAAAATATCTTCCAGTATCCTTCTATTTCTGGAAATTTTTATAGAAGCACTATACATAGTGCCCCAGTCTATGTTTTATTTTTATTATTGGCTTCAAAAAATAGGACAATAAAATTGCTCTAATCAATCCCAATCAATGCTTTCTCTTTTAACTCCAGGAACTTGTTGAAGCCCCTCGTACAGTTCAAGATAACCTAGGTGTTCGGTAAGCAACGCTAGACTGGGTGTGAAAGGGCTGGATGAGAGGTTCCCAAGGGCAGAGACCGTTTCAGTCCCATGCACAGTACCTGCACCCACGTTTTTCTTCTTAGGTGCCACCAAGTCCGCCCTGACTCGTGGCCACACTGGGAACAGAAAGAAACAATATTCGGCCCTGCACCCTCCCGGTCACCGTTCTCTGTGCGCCCGTTGCCGCAGTCACGGTATCAACACTCTCAGTAGGGTCTTCCTTTGTCACTGCCCTATTATTTAATTTAGAGTTTTTGTTTTGTTTCCCACCAGACCCAGAAGACAGACAGCACTCCTGTTATGTGAAAGAATAGCTGAATTTTACCAAGAGAGAGGTAAGGCTAGAGCAAGATGCTGACACGGTGGTGAAATGAGCTAGATTTGTGCAGTTCAACAAAACTTGTAAAACAGTTAGTCTTAGGCAAGGCAGACCCCAAGGTGTCAAACTGGAGTGATGACCTTTAAAACGGTGCCGATTCCACCACTGGCTTTCCTGAGGTAGAAACGAAAGGTCTTTTACCCAATAAGCCTCACATGAATTTTCAGACTTTGAAAAATGTGAGTGTTTGAAAAGCATTTCTAGCCACCAGCAAATTTCAAGAAAATGCCTAAAACAATTTTCAGAAACGCTTCTATTGAACTTTACCAAAATTGCATCTTCTGTAGTCCTGTGTGATTGCTTCTGCGCTTTGCGGTGCAGGAACTGTTAATAGCGAGTGAGAGTTTAATATGCAGAAAATGAGCGACAGAGTGGAGCCCAAGGTTGCCTTACTTTATTTTCTGATAAAATAAATACATAAAGGCGATTATAGAGTCAGTGTCCAGAGACAACTTATTGGCATCTACCCTGTTTAATTGATTTCTAATTTGGAGATAAATTCATAAATAAAGAAGTGAGAACTGAGCATGGCTTCAAAATGAGGTGGCTTTGAATCTCACAGTGTTGACAAATTATTTTTTTATGGAAGTCATAAATTGAGATCACAGAGTAGAAATGACGACCTCCACATGTATGTCGGGCAACGGCAGTTAGCTGAACCTGGTCACTACCGTTACATCACCATTTCCAGTGGATGTTTTCCATGATGTGAAGTCAATTATTGCTTCCACTTGTACATTAGTGTAATTGGTTCTTGCTCTCCAGAGGAGAATTTATTAAGGCAATTTCAGTAAATAAGGGGGAAAAGGTCCCAATTTGCGACTGAATCCACTGGGTATGGATAATAACCCTGTTCTTCCGCCAGATCCTACGCACGTTCTTGGTACTGCCATGTGAACCAGCAAAGAAAAACGGAATGACACTCCCCCACCCCAAGAAAACGGGAATGCTTCGTGACAACAGCTCGAAGAAGCTGTATTGCTTCTTATGTGAAAACACGGATGGTGTGTGTCCAGAGGACAGTTCAGGGGAATTTGGAAGGCACATGCCATTTCTCAATTGTTCCAACGCTGCAGTTGCTACTAAGAAAATTCATACAAAACTAAAATATGAACACTCCCTGCATAGATTCAGATCTTCTGTCAGTTAGTAAAATCAAAAGGTGTCCTTGTTTTTGTGGGGGGGGGTATAAATTAGTCCCGAGATAATTGAGTATGAATATGCCTTTGCATGCAGGTGACTTCTTCCTCTAGGGGGGAGAGGGGAAGGGACGTGATTTCCTTGTTGCGGCCAACACTTGGCATTTTGAGTCAGATCCTTTCGAAGGCCTGCGGGATCCCTATCTGAATGGGACACTAGAACATCACCTTTATAGCACATTTGGCACACTTTCGAGTGTGATGGAGACATCAGGACAATTGACAACGCCTTTGAGGCATTCGTCAGTCTTTTGGACGCATATTTCTAGTGGATGGAGCGTGTATGCGTGAAGTTGAACCACGGGCCCCAGGGGAAGGGTGAAAGCACTGTAGCAGCTCCAGTAGGACGCAGCTGACTATGAGCATTTGGGCGCTGAACAACTCTAATTCACAATAGTAGGCATTTTGTAATCCAAGCTAAACAAAGCAAAATAAAACTCAGCTACTAGATGTTTGTGCATATGTACTAATGGACACTCCATTGAATTCAGGTAAAGACAAGTGATCCTGCCTCTACTACCTGGATCGTTGCTTTAACCCTTTGCTTTGAACAATGGTGTTGCTCTGCATCCCCAGAGCAATATTAATTCAGAACTGAGTTGGAGTTATTCCTTGGGCAAAAGGTTAAGTGATCCATAAATGTATTTCCCTGTAGATTCAGAGAGAAAAAAGAGAAGTAAATATCACGGTGGTTTGTTAGCCAAGTTTTTCACCAACAGAATCATTGAATCTCCTGTAACCAGAGTCAACATCGGATGATGAACACAAACCAATGAAAATATTTATGGCTCTCTCCTGTGAATCCTGCCCATAACCAAAAAAGATCACATCTTCAAAGAAAAGTGCTGAATTCCATGGACCACTAATGACAAGTGTGCAAAGAAGCATAATTCATTTCTGCAAAGTGGCTTTTGCTTAACATTACCTTACCGTGAAGAAATACTCAGTCCCTCTAAACCAAAATGTGTTTGTTGCACAGTGGAACCTAAAACATTTTTCATGGTCTAACCTTAGATTTTGTGGGTCCTGACAAGTGCCTCCACGTTAATGGAAAAAGTAGCTTTATAAGTCCTGTCAGGTGGTGCTCTGTGCAGCGGGTTTTGTGATTGTAGGTAACAGCCTGCAGACATAAATGCTCTCACGCAGGAGGGTGTGCTTGAAAAGATAATGGTGGAGAGATTCTTAAAGATGGCACCTCTCTTAGCAACAATAACTCAGCTCGTGAGCATCCATCAAGCACATGACATTGGTCTATGTTCACAGAAAGATTCTTATTGAATCACAGCTTCTCTTTCGAAATGAAGAGCATTGGCTTCATGTCTCTTTGTGCCTCTCATAATTGTTCAATACGCAGCCAGAAGCCAGTGTTTTTCCTCGGTGGGTTGTAAAAAGATATTTCAGCTGCGGACACAAGATCATAGAGCAGAAGGTGACTCTGTGAGATTAGCTTGTTCAACCTTCTGCTTCTCCAAGCACCACTGTGACTGTCGGTTCTCTCCTCAAGAACCCCCACTTCTCCTGGATCCCACAGCGATTGCTCCAATCAGTCATTAAATTTTTTATTGAGTCAGCACACTGTGTTGTGCTAGAACTTATGATCTCGTGAGGAAGACAGGCTTCAGGAAAGAGCATCACAAACCATTATAAAATAATTCCATGTTGCACCGTGTTAGAAAGAGGTACATTTACACCTGGGACATCTAATGAGGCCCTAAGACATAGTCTGCGAGATCAAAGAAGGCTCCCCAAAAGAGGGACATGTAGTTTAGAACTTGAAAGAAACTCATTTAATGAGGAAAAGGAGCCGCCTAAAGAAAAACATATTCCTGCCAGAGATGATTTAATGTGTCAAGACTAGGAGGTGGGGGTGGCAGGAAGACCACTGGGATGTAAAGTCGGTAAGGGAGGGGGTGGTTGCATAAACCATAGGCAAATGGGAAACCATCAAAGGACAGGCACTGATGTGCCGAGATGGATATTTCTTAAAATGCACTCTGAATACTGTGTGTGTGTGTGCATGATTTTCGGGAGCGATAAGGAAAGATTATGAGAGAAGAGGTCGAGGACCATTGCAATGATCTGTGCACATGAAAAAATCTCTATAAATCTTTGTTGATAAAACAACCTTCCCAGGCAATCTGATATTACTGACAGATGACACCTATCCTCTAGATCAGTGGTTCTCAAACTTCCTAATGCCACGACCCTTTAATGCAGTTCCTCATGTTGTGGTGACCCGTCGACCATAAAATTATTTTTGCTGCTACTTCATACCTGTCGTTTTGCTACTGTTATGAATCTGGTGACCTCTGTGAAAGGGTCATTCAACCCCAAAAGGGGTCGCGATCCACAGGTTGAGCACCACTGCCCTGAATGATTGGCACGTAGTTAAGACAGTAATCCCAGACTTCTTAAGACAGCTTGATTCTTTTGAATATGAACTACCAACATGTACACGGCCATCTCAGAAAGTGTCAACATAAAACCAAGTTTCTGTGCCGTTAGTGAAGGTACCAAATGGAACAAACTCACAACAGAGGGAAACCAAATCAGTCTTCCCTCTTGAAGAAGTTGCCTGGTGGCTACATCTGACCTCCTCTAGTCACCGCAACGGGAAGGAGAGTCCAACATCCACCCCTGTCCAAGGCCGATGGCCACAGGCAGAGGTCAGCCATGCCTCTACCTTGCATCCTTCTTCTCTTGATTCTGACGTCAGCCATGCCTTCCATGGTACCCAGCTTCTCGGCTGGGTTCAGTAATGCACTGCAATGGTTGCATGGAACTCAGTCAATAGTCAAAAATGGTGGCAATTTATTAAAGTGGTAACGATAGAGTTCTTTTGTCCAAAGCACCACTTCTCTTCCCTGCTGGCAAGTATGCCTTTCTCTGGTCCTCAGACTCTCAGCAATTGCCTTGCCCTTTGGTTTAGGAAGCCTACTACTCTTCCTCCCAGTCCCAGCTCTCATGGTGGCCTTGGTACTGTGGCCGCTGCTGCGTCGGCTAGTTGAGGCAGGGGTCTCCAGGTGTCCCACTGTTGACTCTTCCTTCTTGATGGCCATTGGCTTCCTCTCTTCCTGTTTCAGAAATGGCTCACTTCGATGCTCAGCAGAAGGACAAATCCCTTTGGTTCATGCCTTACCCACTTTATGTGCATGGTCCCACCAAAGCATTGGATGGGAGTTACAGACCGGATAGAGGAGTCATTCCATGTATTTTATGTCACTCCACATCCCCTTGATCTGGGCCATAAAAAATATTTGAGTTGTCTGCATGTTGTTTGTCCCAAAGGCATGGCAACCCAGGCTTATACCAGATTCATTACATTGTATGGACTGCTATACCATTTTTCTCCTAAGCTTTTTGTTTTCTATCTATTTTCTCCTTGTCTCTGTATATAGTATAGGAACTTTTTAAGAATAGGTTTTTCCCGATATATATTATTTTTGACACACCAGCCTCTAGAAGTTAAATACTGGTATTGATACAAATGTAGAACTAATTATATCCCTTGAGGTTTAACTAATTTTCTGTTCCATGTTTGATATACCTACTTTCGCCACCCTATTCCATTTATTAAATATATATATATAGGGTATACATATGAATGGCTGAAGTGTCTCGGATGCCCTCCTCAAGCACTCTGCATCCCTCTCTGGGCAGAAGCCATGTACTCACGTGCCAGTATCAGAACATGCTTTCCAGGCAGGCAGGAAAGCTTTTTTTTTTCTCTCCCTCAATTTATGCAATAGGTCGCCAAATATGCCATCTGCTGATCTGCTTTCCAGAGCATATGGCTGCTGTTTCATTCAGAAATATAGAAAAGTAACAAAAAGAAATCATATTTAGGACGCTGACTAAAGCAGATGCTATCAATTCCCTCTTCTGTCAGCTCTAAATTCTACCTGTGAGTCAAGGTACAATCCCTGAAGCCTGCGCACCTGGACTACATTCCTTTCACCCTTCGCAGAATTGTCGTGAATTGAAGCCTATTTTAATGTTGTGCGTTTAACTTGGACTGCAAGAGGCCGTCAAAGAAAATCTGTTCATATCAAGTAGTATTGGGAATGTCGATTACCACTTCACTCTCTGTCCTCTATCTTAACATTGCTATCTGTTAGAGAGTCAGCTCTCACCATGCGCCAGACCTTGCCTGTTCTAGGGGTTCTCATTGTCTTCAGATGGGCAGCTTTAGTCAGTGGTTAAGTTCATGGCTCCCGAGTTAGGCCGCCTGGCCTTCATTTCTCATTCTACTACTCATATACTTATGGGATAGTTATTTCATTTTTCTATACTCATTTGTAAAATGGGGCTGAAGATAACTGTTTCTTTCAGAGACCTATGAGGATTAAGTGTTTCAGTATATGTAAAGCTTTGCATCAACCCTTAATACATAATTGTTGCTTTTTAAATGGATTTACAAATGGCTTCATTCAGATACAGCGCAATCCTCAAAGGGACTGCTTTGCTTTTTAAAACTTTAAAGAGGTCCCCGAAGCCGATTTTCCCAACATAATATATGGTTTGATTTCTTGAGTGCTTCTTCAATGCATATTGATTGTTGATCTAGAGAATAAAATCCCTAGTAATTTAATGAAGTTATCAGCACACACTTAGCATTATATAAATGTTATCTATTATTTTCTTACTTAAATTTTACAAACTCCTCCTTTAATATATGAAGAACCTCAGACAGAGAGTTCAAATAACTGCCAGCAAGGCGTTCTGATTTCAGAGTTCATGATTTCAGTACTTTTTTTTTAATATGAAGGCTCGAGAGATGGCATTCATAAAGTTACAGCTCGTTCTATTCTAAATATAAGCTTACTATTTTACTAATATTCTTTTGAATCTTGCTTTTCGATTAATATTCCAGGGTTCTTACATTCAGCATACCTTTTCTAAAACCATCTTATAAACATTCCAGAGAGAGAACAGGTATGAGTGTTATTTTTAAAAACAAACATTGTCTTCCATTGAGGGGAAAGCCAACTTAACATGGAAAACTAATCTTACTGATTGATGCTTAGATGATTTTATGTCAGCTAGATACTCCTGGCTAGGGGTGGAGTCAAACCTGTCAGTCAAGTAACAGCTTGATGACCCCTTGATGGTAGAAGCATGTGAGACACTAGGAACCGCTGTCTCTATCGCCCTTTGACTTCCTGTTTGCTGGGACTCGGCCCGGGATCCTGAATGCTGCTGGAGCCCTGACATGTTTCCGTCAACCTTGGGTTTGCACAGCTCTGCACCCACTGGCCCATGTCTGAGCGTCCTGCCTTCTTCATGATTGCATGTGGCTGTGTGAATCTGAAAAGGAACTTATGGACTAGATATGATTTATGGACTTGATAAGGCCTGGGGTGTTTTCTTGATATATAATGACTTCTTGATATAAAGCTCTTTGTTATACATATATGAGTGTCACTGGATTTGTTTCTCTGGTCAACCTGGCTTAACATGTCAGTCAATGGAGACATTTTCTCCTAAAGGAGACTGTTGAAGATTGAAAGTAAGGACACAGTAGAACAATATTAAATTAATAGAAAGCACTTGTCTTTAGGAACTTTTGAATCTCAGCTCCTAACGTTCATAAATGTTCAATTTTCACACCACACCCAGTCAAACACCTTCACTCTCCTGATGTCTGTGTATTATCCGGAATCTTCTCTTTTCACTATTTTTCCTTTAACTTGTTTTTTTAAGATTTAGATCATATGTCATGTCCTCTGTGAAGCAAGCATTATCCGACTGCCTTAGACAATAACTATCTCTCCCCTTCATGCTCTTACTATGCTATTATGCCCCACAGACAATCACTAGTATGACATTTTGTATTGTTTCATTTGCTCATTCTTTCAGTAGAAATTCATCGAGAGCCTGTTCCATGGCCCTCTGAATTCTGCACTCAACTGGGATTGCCGTGTGCATGTTATTCCAATTCTCTTTCCTCTTATGAAACCTCACTTACTAAGGCACCAACGGCACCTTTCTGAAATGCAAGTTTCTCAGTACATGGTTGTTGGGTGAAAGAGTTGGCCAAACACTGTTTGTAAAATTCCATGATTTTATTGCAACAGTCTAATATTTCAAAGGTTCTTTTTGAGCTGCTGCCAACACCATCCTCTTTCCAGGCAAAAGATGGGGCTTT
Source organism: Tenrec ecaudatus (assembly GCF_050624435.1). Taxonomy (NCBI): domain Eukaryota; kingdom Metazoa; phylum Chordata; class Mammalia; order Afrosoricida; family Tenrecidae; genus Tenrec; species Tenrec ecaudatus. Next base: position 24,696,859 of record NC_134542.1, on the reverse strand, counting down.
CTCCTGCTGTAGATATTTACAGCTTTAGAAACCCCAAAGGGCAGTTCTAACAGACCCTAAAGGGTCTGAAGGAGTTGGCATATACTTGACAGCACTGAGTTTAATGTTTAGTTTTTAAATATTATTCCAGTTGCTACTCAGCTTTCTATCAGACTCCGAATGATTTTTTAAATCAAACTAACCCTTAGAAAACAGTAATTTGGCATGATTAGAGTATGCAGAAATTTGTACTAAATTCTAAAATATCAAAAGCTTAATTTTGACTAATAGTAACCCTGTAGGACAAGATAGATCTGCTCTTGTAGGTTTCCAAGACTTTAGATCTTTTCGGGAGCAAAGAGTCTTTTCTTTGCCCATTGAGACATTGGTGGGTTTGAACCTCCAACCTTGCAGTTAGCAGCCCAATGTGTAACTCATCCCACCACCGGAGTTCCTTTTCCAAAGTATAGTTGTACCATGATTAAAACCTACACACACAAACACACACACACACACACACACACACACACACACACACACCGTGTATACTCATGTATAAGCTGAGTTTTTCAGCACAAAAAATGTGCTGAAAAACTGGGGTTCGGCTTATACACAGATCAGTGGCATGAATGGATGTCATCTGGTCAAGCCCGACTAACAAAAGGAGGAAATCTCATGAAGCCTGACATAGAGTTAATAGCAGAGTGGGTCCGAGATGCATGGGAAGACATTCCAGAAGACATGGTGCGACGTGCTTTCCAGAAATGTAGTATTAGTCACGCTATGGATGGCAGTGAAGACTGCGCTTTGTATGAAAATGACAGCAGTGATGGTGATGACGGTGATCTCAGTGAGGACAGCGTCTATGATGACCTCACACCAGCTGAAGGTCTGCGTTGGGATATGGATGATGATGAAGAATCCAGTTTTGAAGGATTTTTACTCTACATTTTAGACTGGTTGCTGATTGAGCTCAGGGGATAGCACTCTTAAGGTGTCATTGTTGATACCTTATTGTTTTTGTTGAACCTATTTTCCACTTACTGTGCTGGTTTACTAATGTTAAATGACTTATTGTTTTTATTTATGTTTTTTATTTAAAATAAATATTTAATTACATTACCCCAGTGATGTCTCAATATTTAGTAATTTTATTTTCATTTGTTTTGATTATTGAAACTCACCAATAGCTTCTGCATTTTCCACCCTAGGCTTATACTTAGTCACTCAGTTTTTCTGGTTTCCCAGGTAATAATTAGGTACCTCGGCTTATACTCGGGTCAGCTTATATTCAAGTATATATGATTATATATGTTATAATTATATTTCCAAGAGTGAAATATTCTATTTGTTCCTACATCCTTGGTATCTTAAAAGTGCTGCAGTGATCATTGGCCCTAATTTAAAAAATACATGTTCCTTTTTTATTATCAGGGATTTTCAACACTTGTACTAGCCTAGAAAAAGAAAACATATCCAAGTCTTGTGGGTCCTGGATATAAACTGTTGGAATTCACTTGATGGCAGGGGGCTTGATACTTTTGTTTTGTGTTATGGAAAGAATACAAAAGTAGTCACAGAAAAGTTTGTTGGGAGCACCCCCTCCCAGGGCCTTTTGAAGGGTTCAATAAGTGAGGAGATCTAATATGCCTCGTTCACTAATATCCTTATAGCCCTGCTTATATTAATGATATACTGATAAAAGTAAAGTAAAATATATATTTTCTTCATTCCAAAAAACAAACTCACTGCCAGAGACTCAATGCTGACTCATAATGACTCTATAGGACAGGAGAGAATTGCTCGTGTGATTTTCCCATACTAACTGTTTATAGGAGTAGAAAGTCCCATTTTTCTCCCTCAGAGGGGATTTGAACTACTCACCTTGAAGAGCACAGCCCAGTGTATAACCAGTACACCTTCATATTCTACTGAAAAATAACAGTCACAATGCCCTGTATACGGTGGTAGAATGGTAAAGCCCTCAGCTGCTAACCCAATATTTTTTGGGTTCAAACCCACCAGCCACTTTGTAGGAGCCATGGTGTAGCATCGTATTTATGAGTTAGGTTTCTACTCATAGGTCAGCTGGTTGGAACTGCCCAACACTCTTTGAAGGGGGGGAGAGGGGAATGAGGTTTCTACTGCTATAAACAGTCGCTCAGAGTCAGAACTGACTCAAATGCAGTGAGTTGATTTTTTTTTGTTTGGGCTATTTCTGATAGAGTTTATAGCCAGGGAAAACCAATGGATCAGTTGTAGTCTGTCACCTGGAGCCACCATGAGTCAGATTCGACTTGACAGCACCCACCAAGAGTGTGCATTTGGGCATGTGTTTCTTTTTTTTAATCATTTTATTGGGGGCTCATAAAACTTTTATCACAATCCATACATACATCAATGTGTAAAGCACATTTTTACGTTTGTTACCCTCATCATTCTCAAGACATTTGCTCTCCACTTAAGCCCTTGCCATCAGCTCCTCATTTTCCCCGTCCCTCCCCTCTCCCCCCTCCCTCATGAACACTTGATCATTTATAAATTATTATATTGTCATATCTTACACTGTCTGACGTTTCCCTTCACCCACTTTTTGCTGTCTGTCCCCCAGGGAGGAGGTTATCTGTAGATCCCTGTAATCTGTTCCCCCTTTCTACACCCTCCCTCCACCCTCCTGGTATCGCCACTCTCAGCACTGGCCCTGAAGGAATCATCTGTACTGGATTCCCTGTGTTTCCAGTTCCTATCTGTACCAGTGTACATCCTCTGGTCCAGCTGGATTTGTAAGGTAGGATTGGGATCATGACAGTGGGGGTGGGGCACGGGGAGGAAGCATTTAGTAACTAGAGGAAAGCTGTATGTTTCTTTGTTGCTACACTGCACCCTGACTGGCTCGATGCATATGTTTTTCTATGAGCAAATGAAAGCTTCAGAATACTAACTTAATCATGAAAATCAGCCTTTTCAATAAAACACTCAAACAAATTAACTGTCATGGACTTGATTCCAATTTAAAGCTAATCTTTATGACACAGTAAAATTGTCCTTTTGAATTTTTCAGACTTTAGATATTTAAGAAGCAGGCTGCTTCAGTTTTCTCCCAAGAAGCAATGAATTAGAACCCTTGACCTTGTCATTAGTAGTTCAACCTGTAACTCACTACACAACTGACGTTCCTTTGTCAACAGGATCTCAAACTCACTGCCAATGTTGATTCCAATGCATAGTGACCTTGTAAGACAAAGCAGACCTCCCCTAAAGGTTTCCAAGACTCTAACCATTTGTGCACAAGGATTAAAGTGACTACGTCTTCAGACACGGGCAACCAAGCCATGATATTTTCGATCACCTCATATGCAGGTTACAGTCAGACACTGAATAAGGAAACTGAAGATGAATCCATGCATTTGAATTTTGGTTCTGGTGAAGAGTATTGAAAGTACCAGGGGCGGAAGGACCTTGGGCCTCTACTCAAACACTCCCTCTATGCATGAATACCTTCTTTTATTAAATTGGAACTCTATGATGCTCACTCTCCCGACACAACGGCTGGAGCCAAAGTGGGTGAACAAGTAAATGTGGTGAAGAAAGCTGATGGTGCCCGGCTATCAAAAGAGATAGTGACTGGGGTCTTAAAGGCTTGAAGATAAACAAGCGGCCATCTAGCTCAGAAGCAACAAAGTCCACATGGAAGAACACACCAGCCTGTGTGATCGAGTGGTCCCAAAGGGATCAGTTACCAGGCATCAAAGAACAAAAAATCATATCATTGACTGCACACCTCCATGATAGGATCGCTGAAGACAAATGGGTGCACAAGCAAATGTGGTGAAGAAAGCTGATGGTGCCTGGCTATCAAAAGACATAGTGTCTGGGGTCTTAAAGGCTTGAAGGTGAACAAGCGGCCATCTCGCTCAGAAACAAATAAGCCCACATGGAAGAAGCACACCGGCCAGTGCGATCACGAGGTGCCCAAGGGACCAGATATAAGGCATCATGCAAAAAAAAAGATATAAGTGTGTGTATGTATGTGTATATGTATATATGTATGTGTATATATATATTACATTAAATGAAGAGGGAAGTGCAGAGTGGAGACCCAAGGCCCAAGTGTCGGCCAATGGAGATCCCCTCATAGAGGGGCTTAGGAGAGGAGATGGGTTAATTAGGGTGTGAGGTAGTATCGATGAAGAACACAGCTTTCCCCCAGATCCTGGATGCTTCCTCCCCCCAACTACCATGATCCGAATTCTACCTTGCAGGGCTGGATAGGACAGAGGCTGTACACTGGTACATATGAGGGTTGGAGGTACAGGGAATCCAGGGTGGATGATACCTTCAGGACCAAGGGCGTGAGGGACGATGCTGGGAGAGTGGAGGGTGAGTGGGTTGGAAAGGGGGAACTGATTACAAGGATCCACATGTGACCTCTTCCCTGGGAGAGGGACAGCAGAGAAGGGGGGAAGGGAGACCCCGAATAGGGCAAGATATGACAAAATAACGAGGTATAAATTACCAAGGGCATATGAGGGAGGGGGGAAAGGGGAGGGAAGGGGGAAAAAAAAAAAGAGGACCTGATGCAAGGGGCTTAAGTGGAGAGCAAATGCCTTGAGAATGATTGGGGCAGGGAATGTATGGATGTGCTTTATACAATTGATGTATGTATATGTATGGATTGTGGTAAGAGTTGTTTGAGTCCCTAATAAAATGTAAAAGAAGAAAAGAGAAAAAAATGATTAGGGCAAAGACTGTACAGATGTGCTTTATACAATTGATGTATGTATATGTATGAACTGTGAAAAGAATTGTATCAGCCCCAATAAATTGTTAAAAAAAATAGAAATGCAAAATTAAATGTAAATTAAAAAAAAAAAAAAGAAAGAAAGTACCAGGGGCTGCTGAAATGACAAACCAATCTGCCTTGGAAGAAGTAAAGCCAGAAGGTTCCTAAGAGGAAAGGATGGCCAGACTTCATCGAAGACATTTTGGACATGTCATAAGAAGAGACCAATCCCTGGAGAAGGACACTGTGATTGGTAAAATCGAGGTGCAGCAAAAAAGAGGAAATCCTTCAAGGAGATGGATTGACAGTCGCTGCAACACTGAGCTCAAGCAAAGGAATAACTGAGGCAATGGCATAGGACCAGACAGTGGTTCTGTTGTGCACAGGGTCCCGATGGGTCATACCCAACTCAATGGCACCAAACAATGACTCCGTGGGGTTAAAAACCTTGTCTTCTCCAGCAGATGGTTTCTAACTATGGACCTTGCAGTTAGCAGCCCAAAGCAGGACACCTTATGTTACCAGCCTACCTTGTCAATAGAAGAGGATTTAAATCAGTGGGCAGGGAAGTGGTGTGTGCTTGTCTGTCATTTTTTGACAAGGGGTTACTTTTGAAAATAAGGTTACTGAATGTGTAATTAGAGCATGTGCTGCCGAGTCTCAGCACAAAACTACAGAGGTTGCATTTTACAGCTGTCTTTGGGAGGGATCCACATCTTTTCCCCAAGGTGACTATAAAAGACACCACAGAAACTGATTTGAGAAGTTCTGTTGTGTGTGTGTGTGTGTGTGTGTTTCTCACAAAATTAGTTACATTCTTTTATGAGAACCTCGCCTGCTCCCCGGTCTCTCACAGATACATACCACTAGAGAACCAGATAACAAGATAGTAGAACATGCTAGGCCATAAAAGCTCAGTGACCTATTACTGGAATGCCAGGTAAACCATCTTCTGTAATTAAAAGCCTTTCTAGCATATCACATCTGAAACCAAGAGCAGTCCTCTTTGACTAGACGAGCCTAAGACGAATGTAGAGCCTACAAAACCCACAAGAACAGATAGAATCAAAAACATAAACCCAAAAAGGTTGCTCCAGGCTTTCCTGCAGGCACCACTTGATGGTGGCAGAGGAAAAGGCAGTACACATGGAAAAATCCCCAAACCCGCCCATTGCCGTGGAAAAGATCCTACTTCATAGTATCTACTTCATAGAACAAAATATAATAGTGCTCTAGGACTTGCAAGGCTGTAAAACTTTACAGAGGCTGCCTATCTGATCTTCTGCCCCACAGGTGGGTGGTTGATTGCAAACCGCCAGCCCTTTGGGTGGCAGCCAAGCACTGTGCCATCAGAAATCCTATCTTAGAACAGTATGCTCTAAGAAGCAGTTACAGTGGATTCAAACCAGCACACACAAAAACCTGTTGCTGAAAATTCCTAGTTCACCCCAAATGTGTGAAATCTAACCTACATGAATGATTTTTTACCGATAGCATTTTTCCAGCAAGACATTCTATGTTTCCAAAAGGCTGCATTGCATAGAAGTGCCAGGCTAATGACTGAAGTGTGTGTCATGGCAGCCTCAGTCTCGGCTCCAAGCAGGAAAGCAGATGCCTGTCTCTGACAGGCTGATGCTACAGAGGGGCACGTGTCAGAGGATGTAGCAAACCAATTGGCTCGATGACAGATTTTACAGTGGAATGTTTGTACTGTCAGGGTGGTGTGGATGACAGTAATAGGAGTGCTTAGGTAATAGAGATGCCACCGTTGGCAATGACATGGTGACGTTAAAAGGCAAGCCTCTGGAACTTCCAAGGCCCAATTTTGAACCTTTGTTTTTTTTTACATATCCATCTTAAAAGAGAAAACACTGTTTGGCTTTTTGGTGGGTACAGGAAAGTAAGTTGCAAGCCATATTTTCCCCCATTGTTTTCAAGATCCCCCAGACCCTCATTCCATCGGCATTCTTCAGCCAGGCCTGAGTCTGAAGTGACTGTGAAAGGATTTCTTATTTTTTTCTGGAATTCACTCAAAATTCACCTTGAAACCTAAGCTTAGGATTGGTTATTACACAACATTTGTATTGAAGCCCAACACTGTGCACAGGCTAAATTTTGTGTTCACTTTAAACCAACTGTCTCATATTGAATCACAAGTAAAGTGTAATAAAGCAATGCAATATTGCCCTTGACAAATCAATATGTATGTCATGTCTGACATCTATGGATATGCACTTAATTAGTGTCTGTTCATATCTCTCCAACTGGCCTATTGTTTGAGTTACACACCATGGAATCTACTGCAGCCCCAGTCAGCCTATGTGCAGCAGAAAGAAACACGGTCCAAGTCCACACCATTCTCAAGAACCCTGTGTTGCAGCCACCGCACAATGCATCTCATGGAAGGTCTCCTCTTTTGCCCTGACTCTCTACTTGACTAAGAAGGATGTGTTTTTCCAGAGGCTGGTAGCTCCTGGGAACACGGTGAAAGGACCCGGGTCTCTGAATCCCGCCTTCTAAGGGGCATTCTTGTACGTCATTCTTCTGACAGGCTATGGTCTGTTCAGTGGGTTGCTTTCTAGCTATTTGAACTCCTTCAGAAATAGTTTACTCTAACTCTGTATGCGTGCTCCATGGTAGAGCATTTGGGAGAGTGAACAGCCAGTTGCAAATTGATGCTAAATGAACGGGTATTCTTAAAAAAAAAAAAAATTAGTCCTATTCACTTGTGGGCTTTAATACTCATCTAATTATAATGATTTAAAGTTCTCTCCAGCTAAAATTAAACTTGGCTTCCTGGATAGCCAAACAAGTGACTATTTTTCTACACCACCCAGCTTCCATTTTATCTAAGGCTTGCTTTGAGCAAAAATTTGGTTAAAAACAGTCATATTCTGAATACTGAATTAAATATCACTAAAAATATCCTTTTCAGTGACAGTTAAAATCCAATACCATTCATTTGGAAATACAGTAGTGCATGTTAATTGCCCTCCCAAATGAAGTGACGAAGTTAAGTGGGACTCAGGGAGCACAGTGTTGGTTCCAAAGGGGAGTATTGGTCATGACATTAAGTTCCAACTGGGTGGACAATGTGGAGCCAAGAGGAAAGCTACTAGAAGGACCATTCTAACAGTGAGCCCAGTCAGAATGAAAATGCCAATCAAATTTGAACTGCTAATCTATAACAAACCCAAGTATGAAACTGATGGGTAGAGATAATGTTCAACGAGAAAGGAGGCTTAAAGCAAGAGAAGAAGAAAGTATAGAGATTCTTCTCAGATAAAGAACAAGAAGTTGTGGAGGGCACTTGATTGGATATTTGTGGCTTTCGACATGATTGTTCTTGGTCTTCCTTAAGAGCTATTGAAGACTTGTTATTACATCAGAGATCACAAAACCACGAAGAGCTGATAGTAGAGACCTTGAATCCAAGCATACTGGATGTGAATTTCACCTGGACTATTTAAGACAGGGCTCCTCAAACGTTTTAAACAGGGGGCCAGTTCACTGCCCCTCAGATCCGTTGTAGGGCCAGACTATAGTTAAAAAAAAACTATGAGCAAATTCCTATGCACACTGCACATATCTTATTTTGAAGTAAAAAAAAACAAACGGGGCAAAAACACCCTGCTGGCTGGATAAATGTCCTGGGCGGGCCGCATGTCGCCCGCGGGCCGTAGTTGGAGGACACCTGATTTAAAGAGTTCCTGCTACTCGTGGCATGGCTGACTGCTCGTGGCATACTTATGGCAAAGGATCGTTTCCATAAACGCGATTGCCTCGGTTTCCTCCTCTGGGCTAATCAGTAGGATGATTTTGAGAAGTAGGTTAGTTAATGAAGCACCAAGGGAAGTGCCTGCAGGATGGTGGGTACAATGGAGTGCTGTTTCTCTGAAACTTGGAAGAAAACATCAGGAATATACACTTAAAGGATGTAAAGTAGGCAGTTCTGGTGAATGGGCCTGATGAGATCGGAGTTAGGGAAGAAGAGCTCTATTTTTTATATTATTACAAGCCTGTAGAACATTCTGATTAACCATGTACATGTATTTCCACAACATTTAAATTAATTTAAATATATGGTTTGGAAGAAACTTTCTAATGTTCATCTTGAAATTAAATCATGAAAACATTCATCAGTTTAACCTAGTCTAAGGAGCCCTTGTGATGCTGTTAGGTAAACATTGACTGCTAGCCACAAGGTCAATGGTTCAAAACCACCAACAACTCTGTGGGAAAAAGCTGGGATTATCTGCTCCAGGAAAGACGTCCAGTGAAACCTATATTGCTGTGATTCGTATGAAGTGCTGTCGAGTTGGCACAGATTCACAGTGACCCTATGAATGAAACCCTATGAAACACCACCTGGTCCTGTTTAAAGAATATCCTCACAGATATTTTTATGTTTGGCTCTGTTGTTGCTGCCGCTGTGTCAGTCCGTGTCATCATGTGCCTTCCTCTTTTTTGCTGCCTCTCTGCTTTACCAGGGACTGGTCTCCTTATACTATGTCTTACGTATGTGATAACATATCCAATTCTGAGTCAGAGTCGTCTCCGGGGCAGTGGTGGGATGTGGATAATTTCTCCTTGTCTTACTTGAATGTTGTCGCAGTTTTCCTGCAATAATGACTAAAAGCTCTCAAAGGAAACATGCAGAAGTTGTTTTTACCTTGCCATCTCCTACATAGGAGGATACGTCAAAATGTACCTGAATTAGGATTTTAGCTCAGTCGTACCCGAGCTTTTGCCAAATTGAGCATGTGCAAACATATTTCTGCAATCAGTAAATAGCCAAAGATAAACTCTCCCTGCAATCCACTTATCTTAGACTCATCAGCGTCCCTACAAAATAAAGGTGCTGCCTTTCCACGGGGATCTGAGGGCCCAGTTAAATTTGAGGCAGAACGGTCAACCCGGAAAGTCACAGGGACTTGTTTCCCTTCTGGGGTTCCGAACAGGTCATCTTGATAAATTTTCTCAACATATATGAGATAATCATAGATAATTATTAGAAGATTTAAGGAAATAAAAAAAACCTGGTGGTTGTTATTTTGTGAGCAAACGGCCATGAGAGTTTCTTTCAGAAGTGTTTTCCATCGTAGTTCACCTGCTTCTTTATTTAAGTGTAGATAAAGGTTATCCTAGGAGTACCACACCCACCAAGAGCCCACATCTTTCTGTCATACTTCTTTTTGTTCCCCAAACTGAAAAAAGATATGGAAAAAGAACATTGTCTTAATCCATAACTGATGTCAAAACTACTCTTTTGATGTGATATGGACCAAAGAACAAAGGGTTCTTCAGGGAAAGATTTCCCCAGGAAGCATGGCTGCTTAATCAAGGTTTGCGTGATTTTATAGTGATACTTTTGGATTTACCCTCGGTTGTGAAAGCCAACTAATGGGGAGGGCTCTTCTCACCATGGTCGTTGGAACTCCCACCCACTCACTGGGTGGGCGGGGCATGCAAATTAGGGATGGAGGACTCTAACGCAGGTAATAGTCCGTTTTGCCACTGTGAGCTGTCTCCGGAGCAGGAACATGGAGTCCCATGACCATCAAGAAGGCATAGCCATTAGCTGAGTGGTGTCCGCACGATCCCCATTTGACGTGGCAAAGGCAGCAGTCGCCAGAGGTCTCAGTACCAAAACTGAGTCAGAAGAGAGGAACCGTGTGAGACAGAGTGGGGAACCCCCTGGCACACACACTGAAATAAACGTAGGGCCTTCTGGTTGGCTTGCTGAGTCGGTAGCCCTTGGGCCATTTATCAGCACCAGAGAGTAGTAGCGCTTGCTAAGGAGAGCTGAGATCAAGGGGCCACGTGGTTCAGAAGCTGCAGCGCGGGACAGGTGCCTCAGGGCGTGACTGAGAATAGGTATGTCTTCAGACCAAAAGTCTCTGTCCTTATAATGCTTTCAGATTCCGAAAGCCTATTACCTTCCCAAACGAACCCACATGGTTGTGAATATGGTCTGGACGTTCTCTGGGGCCATTCCAATGGCTTATCAGATTGTGAGAAGTAGAATGCCTGGGATTGTGGAAGCACACCTGGATCCTGCCTGGTAGGAATCATCCTGGGAGAAACAGACGTGAAGTTGGCTTTTCCTTCTTGCCCTCGTGTAGCTGGAGGAGTTCAGATGTAGACCCCGGGCCCTCACCCTCACATCACCAGATCAAGACACTTGGTTGAAGAATATCTAGAGTCGGGGGAGGGGGGTTGTTTTCCTTTTTTCTCTATTTGATGAATTCACTAGTTAATAAGCATGCAAGGTAAGTTACTGATTTAACTATGTAGTAGGTGAGAAATATTATTGTGAGACCCAAGAGAAGAATAAAATGTTCTTACAACAATTTTTTCCAAAATAAAAAAATAATCTAGTAAAATCGACTGACATACACATAAACCACGATCATTTATATTAAAATAATATGTGCAGGATTGAGCTTGAGCCCACGTATTGTCAGAGGCATGCTTACGGAATTGTAATTAGGAGTGTTTGCGATCTCTCATGCTTTATTGTTGTTAGCTCTGAGACTTGTCCCCACAACCTCCCCTCTCCTCCTCCTCCTCCTCCTCCTCCTCCTCCTCCTCCTCCTCCTCGTGGCAACCTCAGGCACAGTGAAGCCATTCTGCCCGGTCCTGTGCCAACCCCATGATCAGTTGTGGATCAGACCATTGTGATCAAAAGAGTTTTCACTACCTGATTCTGGTAGGCGATCACCACGACCTTGTTCTCTAGCTCATGTTTTATAACACCCATAATAAGAAACGGCAGAGACACAGAAAATGTTATGAATGGGAAATACCAAAGACAGATTAATTCCTAGGAAACGAAATGGACCAAAGCTTTAGATTGGCTTTAAAAAGTTTTAAAAGACTAACCGTGCTACATGAAAAAGTTCCAATCAACTCTTTTTATAACGAACTGATTCTCCAAGTTGTAGGAAATGCACGTCATGACTATGTAAACAATGTGAAGCAGGTGGCGGAATGATTGTCTGGTATATTTTTACGCCACCATTGGCCGGTGCTCAGGGTATGGGCGAGGAAATCCACTCTGTGCTTTCAATCTGCTTTCTGGTAACAATGATTTTTTTAAATTAAAGTACTGTTATTTTCCCTAAATTCTGAATTTTTCCCCGAGTTGGTGTTAATTATTGATGCTTGATGGGGGATATAAAATACTTTCTATGAACACTGATATCTGTGCTCGTTGGAGAAGTTCTGGTGGCTCCACCGTGACACACTTGGCTGCTCACTGACTGGGTCTGTGACTCAATCTGCTTTGTGGTTATGATGGACAATATTTTTAAATTAAAATAGTTTCACTTTTTCAGTTCACATAGTAAATCTCTGTGTACCATGCTAACCAAAAGGTCGGTAATCCCATCCGCTTTGTGGTTATGATGGATAAGGTTTTCCATTAAATCTCTTTTATTTTAGTTCACATTATAAAGTGGCACACTCATAGATAAATCCAATCGTAATGATTTTAAGAATCTAAAAGTTTGAGCTAGGATTATCTTTTAATAGTAGCGTGATTTGCTACAGTCAAATTCTTGAGTAAATCACTGCTCTCTATCTAGTGAGTGAGGAGTCCCTGTCGCACTATGGGACAAGCCTTGGGCTGCTATGGGTAAGGTCTGCAGTTGGAATCCACCGCCTGCTCCTTGGGAAAGCCAGGAAGCTGTCTGCCCCCGGAACATAGACAGGCTCAGAAACCCTACACAGGGTCCCTAGGAGTTGTCATCTTTTCCATGGCTTTACTAGTATGGAGGAGCCTGTGGGGCTCAGTTGCTAACTTGAAGGTGGGCTGTTCAAACCCACCAGCCATTCATTGGTGAAAATATCTGGCAGTCTGATTCTATAAAGGTGACAGTCTTGGGAACCCTGTAAGGCAATTCTGCTTTGTCCTTTAAGGTTATTATGAGTCAAAATGGACTCAAGGAGACTAGTTGGTTTTTTTGTTTTGTTTTGATGGGATTGTACATATTTGAAGATTTTATTTACCCTTTAAGCAGAAATAATTAAGGTGAAATCATAAGGCATAATTCTGAATTTAGAAATAGCATCATATTTTTGGACACTGATTCAGCTACGCACAGAGGTTGTTGTTGTTTTACCTATCAACATTTAAAACACCTGCTTTTCAGCATGTAGGACAACATCATCCTTTGTGGCATGTGTTTTATTTTTCTTAATTGTAGTTGAAAATGAACTACTAATCTTAATTTGGTTTCCCAAGTTTATTATTCTAGCATATTATATATCATATTCAGTAAGTACACTTGGATAGATAGCTATATACTCCTACTTCTAGAATATTTTGTACTTCTCTTTGATAATAAACTTAGTTATAGTCCAAAACATAAGAAATTACTACACAGTAATGATGTGGATCTTATTATGTGGCTAATATTTTTACAGCTTTTAGTTACTTTTCAAATATACAGAAAGGTATATTAAACAGTATAATGAGCTGCATTTATGCATAATTCAAATTTAACAAGTATTAAGATTTTATTGACCTGACTTCATTGATTGTTTTCTAACATTTTCATATGTTTTATCTTAAGATTCTGGAAGAACTTCCAAAGAGCTTTTCTTTTTGTTGTTTTGATTTGAACAACGTCTACAACAAAATCTATAATTTCTCAAGAACATTATTTTATCTAGTAGCTTTATTTGATTATATATGCTTGGGGGGTAGGGTTACCTTAATGGTCTCTTATTTTAGACAGAGCTATCATGATTCTAGTCTTCAGAATACTCTTCAGTCCTTTTAAAAATGTACAAAATTATCACTGAAACAAAATGAAATATAACCAACCTAGCTGGAAGAGTCCTTTAACAACAGTTGGCTTCAGTTGTCTTTTTCATGAAAATACTGGGGTGATTAGAAAAGAAAACCTGTGGCCTACATTTCATATCTTCTTTTACTTAATAAAAACAGTTCAATGTAATTGTCAGGGATGGCATTTTTGGAGGTATATAATCTAGTAAATGAATGATGCTCAGATATTGAAAACACAGTATCTTGTTGACACCAAAATGATCTGAGATTATGGCACATTTTCTATTTTCTAATGCAAATGTCTTGTCACATAGGCACTCAAGCCTTTCTGCACATTTTGCAATGGTAATCCCACTTCACTGCCGCCTTCCTTAAAAATTGCCCTTGGGATTCCCCCCCACCTATGCCTTATAACTTCTTGAAAGATCCCAGAGAGTACAATGATTAAGCACTGGGCTGTTAACCCCCATCCCCATCTTCACCCACCCCCCCAAAAACAGTGGTTTAAATCAACCAGCTGCTTCTGTAGACTACTTCAGTAAAGATTCATGGTCCCGAAAATGCTGCTCTGTCACGTTGGGTTGCTATGAGTCAGAGCAGCAATGGCAAATGGGTTTCCCCGCTCTAGAACCCCACTGTCCCTGGATGATGAAAATGATAAAGCACTCAACTCCTAGGGGGGAAAATGTTGCACATTCAAACCCAATCAGAAACTCCTCAGATGACAGGTCTGGCCAATTTGCTTCTGAAAAGTAACAGCCCTGAACCCTGGAGAAATCCCACTTTGCATAAAAGAGCCCACCATGAGTTGTGATGATCAACTCCATAGCACTTCTGTAAACCAGTGACCCTGACATGGGCAGTCTGTAGAACAACACCCTGTGTTAATTTCTTAGTAAAGGCAGGTGTAATTTATGGACATAGAAGTCCTTGGGGGGACCAAAGGGTTGAGATGGGATGAATTTTCCAATTGGAAGAACAAACAAACAAACAAAATCAATGAAGAAAAGGCTGTGTTTCAGTGCTCGAGGTTGTGAGTTGGTTCTGTTAGTTCGGGTTTCTTTTCCTTAATGTGAAGAATTGACTATATTTTTGTCACACCTTCACTATAGAAAACAAACTAATAACTTGTTCCTTTAATTTTTCTATGTAGTATCAAAATACAATGTTTTCCATAAAGATGTCTTCACAGATTTGAGAGATCATATACATTTATTTTCACCACTCATCTGTCAGTTTGCTCTACTGTGGTGCCTTGCACATTGCCATGATGCTGGAAGATACACAACCAATATTTTAAGAGCCCATAAATAAGGTCACTCAGGGTGAGCAGGTTTTCTTAATACTTCCAGTCTAAGACTGACTATCTACTTGGAAAACAAAAATGAATAGCAATAGAACACTGATATAAGATCAACAGAGAAGGTCCTCAAGTTGGGAGGCCTGCAACTGAGCAGAAGCTACCTTCTCGAAGGAGCGTCCTCCTCAAGAAGGTGGACTCAGGAAAGCTTTGGGGACTGTTGTTTGCTGATAGAGCAGGAGATGCTGAAATGATAGGTTCAAACCTAGTCATGATTTTGAGGTTAGTTCAGGAGCTGGGAGGATTTCCTTTTTTGGTATATTGGACATGAGGCATCAGAACCGACGCAACAGCTCCTAACCACAGCATCCTCTTATTTAGCACGTCACGTAGCAGTCAGATTACCTTACCTTTCTTCTACAACCACTTTCCATTTCCTTGATAGACAATGAAGCTCTCACACAACCTTTGTTATCTTTGAAAAACTGCTTATTCTCCATCAGCACCTTTCTCCTAAAATTATGGCTTTCCTCATCTGTGAAAGTCAGAATCACTCAAGATAGTCGATGTAAATTATATTTTTGTGAAAATTACTGATTTAATATTTAATCATCAACTGCTTCGAATTATTTTGAAGGCAACATATAGATTTTGTGTTGGGTCTGTGAGATAGTTTATTGTGCCAGCCTGGCCAATAAACACAAGTGGGATTAATTGAAGGGTGGAGAGATAAGTGGCTCGGTGAGCCTCGCCTTTCTTGTCTCTCACTCTTTAATCATTGGACCAGTGTGCGGCTGCCTTGCTTATTCTGTGCCTCAATTTAAAGGGCACTACCTGTGGGATGCCTAGCCTGTGGATTGTTCCTTTAAGACCACTCCAGTGAAATTTACATCTCCGGAGCTGGGGACTGACAGTGGTGACCTGCCTTGCTGTTTGCTGCCTGTGCTGGGATAGCCTAGCTTTCTCTCTCTGCAGAGGACTACCTAGTGGCTCTCAAGACTTGCAGGACTGCTAGTGTCTCACAACTCTCTCTCAGGAGTGTCGCACTGAGCCATTTGTACTGCTTTATAATTTAATTGTTCATTTCTTGTATTATATATCTATCTGTTTAAAATTTAACTGTTCATTTCTTGTGTTATATATATCTATCTTTATAAATATATATATATATATATAATTATCAGCAACCTGGTTTTATCTCTCTAGAGAACCATGTCTAACACAGTCTGTGGTAAGGAATGAATTGTAAATGACTTTGAGTTTAGGTTTTGTGTTTTCTGACTCATGTTCATGATTACCACTTCCCTATGCAACAGTATTATTTCAGGGTGCTTAATGATTTTTTTAATCAGCAAATAATACATACCATTTTTTTGACTAAGTTATTAAACTAACCTAAACTCATACAGGACTCTCACATTTTATTTTCTGGCCATTCTTTTCCTCTTGGGGCAGTATCATCGCGGCTATAATTCTTTCCTCACATACTTGTGTCCTTCCAGCAATAACTATTAATGATGTTGTGATGCTGATTTATCCTACAACCACTTTCATTCAACCGATGCTGCTCCCCCGAAGTAAGAAAGGATTGAGTTCTAAAAATAAAGAAGCGATTATTAATAATTCATTACCTCAACACTAGCCGAGAGAAGCTGACAGTACATTCCTCCCTACAGAACAATGTCCACCTTCACGAAGGTGGGACTCATGAATAATGAAGTTTGTGCTGACACCAGTGGCCACTGTGAGAAAACTCTCAGAATATTAGAACTTGAACTTCTGGAACTTTACAGTGTAGTGGCTGTGGCTTTAAATATAAAGGAAACCTGAACGTGCTCAGTGCAGCTTTATTCATTTATAATAAGTTAATCTATGTTCATTCCAAAATTTTATATAAACTGTAGACCTTTGGGTCATGAAAAATGAGAGGGAAACATCAAAATGTATGCTTTGCTCTGAACTACACGTTACTGTAGCTTAACTGATGCTCAGAACTGGACTGAAAGTAGTTTCTTCTGACATCAGCAAAATGTTTGGAAGCTCCAGGTGCAAGGGGTCCCTGAATAAATATTATTCCAACACTGATCAGCTGCATAGGTGAAGATCAGTTAGGAAATAGATCTACAGGATTGCTTAATGAAAGCAGGTGGCTGTTGATATTCTAAATAGATCAAATAATTAGTTAGAACATTGTTAGGACTTTAGGTGTATCTCACCGGGATTTCTGTAATATTAAAAGACAGCTCATGTAGCAAAGCACCTGTTTAAGGAGATATTCATTCATGGTCTCCTCTAATGAAAAAGAAAACCCTACTAAAATAAGACGGTAAAACCAAAAAATCTGTTACAAGAAAAGACTCGATATTTCACATTTATTCATCTGCTGAATTTTAGGAATTTCTGAAGTGTCAAAGACCTCCTTTCCTAAAACAAAATATGGATTTCAGGTGAAAAATATATAGAATTACTAGTTTTGTTTAAAACCATTCGTTCGGGTAAAGAATAGCAAGCATTCTCAGCAGAGCAAAATTTACTTGCTTCATAAGTGACATTCGATATCAAGTGTAAGTAATGGTAGCTTTTTCTCTTCAACTTCTTATTTATTCATTGAACATATTACATATTGTAAGCAAGTTAACATATTCTGGACCACAGAGTCCTAAAAAGTTAGATGTTGAAGTCGACTTGGCTTTCTGTTGTTCTTCTGGTATGACTTCCTAGCCAGCATAACTTGAACTTTGTTTTTTGGGTCTGTGTTTCCAGTTCAACACAAACTAAGCTTCAGGAACAATGTGTGTGTGTGTACTCTCCATATATGTGGAAAGTTTCCTATAAATTGTTACTGGCCCTTAGGCAAATTAATTTTCCAAGTGACTTATTTTTGGTTTTATTTTAAATGCATCGTATCGATCAACCAGAGAGCGCAAAATAAACTAAATCACATTTCACATCCCCTTGGATGGAGTTTCTGAAATTCTGAATAAGGACCTAGGTTGAGCCATTAATGCAAATCCTCAAACCTTAAGTAGTTTCTTGATACTTTTCATTTTGAGACACCTTTTAAAGAAACAACAGATGCCTCTCCGCATGCATCTGAAAAATCAATACCATTAATCAATAATGCTCTCCGCAGGTAATAAATGCTGAGAAGCATTTCTGCCTATCTATATTGATCGAGAGAATTGCTTCAAATTGGTTCTGATGTGTATAAAAATCATTTCCTTATTGATCAAAGCCTCTCTTCCCCTCTCTGATATGTTATTTCATGTTTGGCACACAATTGTTTTAGACTCTATTCTTGTATATTTGTGACAAACAAATTTCGTATGACCTGTGCATGGGACTAATTTGAATGCAATGTGAAATGGGTGGTTTTTTGTTTCTTGGGGGAAGCATATTGCTTAAAATTTAATCAAAGCATGAATAATCATGAGAAATCACTTGTGTTATTTTAATGTGAACTGTAATGATGTATTTCATTCATACCTTCATTATTTATAACAAGTATAAACGTTTTCAGACTTAAAAAAAAAGTTTCAGACTGCTTCTAGTCTGAAAATAACAAAACTCCATTCCATTGCAGACTCGGCCATCTAATACAGAATGACACCACTGCTGGTGGTACAAATCATAGAAAATATGCATCTATTCAACTGTGAACCCATAATATTGCTGGAAAATATATTTTTAACATAATCAAACACAAGCAAATTCTGAGATTTCCTTTTTTTCTTTACCAATATATGTGTTAGCAATACATGCTGTCTACCATTCTATAAAATCCTCACTACCATCAAGTTGACGCCAATTCATAGTGACCCGATAGGGCAGGGTAGAACTGCCTCTGTGAGACTAGATTGCCCTGGTGGCTTCAAACTACTGACCACACAGTTAGCAGCCAAAAGCATAACCAATCCGCCACCGGGGCTCGTCTCCAGGATACAAACAGACAGTAACACGAAAAGTGAGGCTTCTGCATTCATTTTCTAAACCATGCATTTTACAGTTTCAATAGATAGAGACTGAATTTATCATGGGATCAACCAATATATTCAGCCTTAGCTAGAAGCAACTGATAACTGGTGCCTTCCTGGGTAAAATTATTAAACCAATTGAGGCCTTCTCTAAGGGGGCTCAATTCCTAACTTTGGATCCATTAATCAATGTTGTGACTTCTTCCTACAACACCACCAACAAAAATAATAAACAAAGATCACTGGCAATAAAGTAAATTTCATAGCCAATACCACTTAGCTATTTCCTTACCCAATTGTGGCAATACAACATGGCATCACTTGGCCCCTGAATAAACTACTCTGTCAAGGATTGCTGACCCAGTGTCTCTTAAACGTGGGGCACCAATTTACCTTATTTAAACGTTTCATGCATTCCAGTGATTTTTATTTGCGATATCAGCGAACAGGAATTGTCATTCTGACAAGCAAGAACTGAATGCCTCTACCTTAGATCATTTTACTTTATCGACCTAACAAATTAATTTTGTCTCTTTAGATTCTGAAGCAGTCTGTCATGCAAAAACAAAATAAGTTGAAATCTTACAATTTCAAAACAAGAACAGTTTCTCTTCTCCAGAGCAATTAGTGTAAGGAATTAGATAAATTATAATCACTGTAGTCAGAAACACTGCTTGGGTGACACTGAGGAGATGTTTGTCAATGTTGAAAGTGAAAAAATCAGATGTAGTCTAGTTTCCCCTAGAGCAAGCAAGAGACTTTAGTGTTAACACACTCATCTAAAGTTGTGTTGGGGTCTTTTCCCCTCAATAAGGCACTGCTAAATCTTGGGTACATTGACTGGGCCCTTTGAGGTCCACATGAGTGAAAACTGCTTCTCTGATGTCTCTGTTTGATCCCCAGGGTGCTAGTTGTACAACTGAATTCCTGGATTCAATATGGGCCACTAGGTTCACCACGGAAATGGAATTTCTGAAATACTCCGTATACTTCAATAGATACTCCTTTTGAGGTGTTCCTGAGAGCAGGTCTAGACTCTGCTAATAACTGGAGCTGCACACCCAAGAGATGTTGACCGAGTCATGCTGCGTTTCAGTAAGGGCAGCTTAGTCACCGCCAGAGATGCCATGGAGCCAATCACGAAAGCTTCATCCAGCAGTATTAGAGAATGACACAGGGGCTAACGTGAGCGCTAACTCACAGGCCATGGAGCCAGAGCTCACGACTCACAAGCTGTGCGGCCTTGGGGAAGTGGCTTCCTTCCCTGTAAACCTCATTTTCCTCCTCGGTACATTAGGGTTTCTGCAGCATTGTGCAGTAGACATTTTCTGTGAGCCTCATCAATCGTGTAATTCTTCCTATAACCCAAATTAAAACATAACCCGGGAAGTAAATGTTTAAGGCACATGTCACTGAACCAATATAGCCTAAATAGCATGATTTCAACCTGTAATCACCATGGCGAATACTAATGAGATAGTTTACTTAATTTTTCATACCGAAACTTGGAAATCCAATGAGCGTTTCCATGTTTACAGCACATTTCCGTTCAGATGAGCTGCATTTCCCTTGCTCTCCTAGATTAGCTGTATGTAGCTTCCTGCTCCTCTACTGGGAAGTGCAGGTCCTCCCGGGGAGTCCCACAGGGCTGTCATAAGAATAAACTGAGATGCAGGCAAAGTGCTGAGGACATTACTTAGCAAATAATAAGCACTAAACACTGACAGTTGTAAAGAGTGTTAATTCACTGAGTATTGACTGCAGTAGCCTTTTGGGCTAATTTGCAACACACAAATATATGGCATGATTCCTGACCCTTGGGAATTACAAAGTTCAAAAAGACAAACACAGCCGTAGCTATAATTGAGGGCATCTCGTTGCCACATGAATGATGTACATGCAATGGGGGGGCGGGGGTAGGACAACTTCTGACACTGAGGATTAGAAAATCATTTCTGAAGGAAATAACTTTTGAAAAGGACAATAATTGAGAGAGTCAAAGACGCGATTTCAGATATATTCTGTAACTAGTTTAAATGAGTGGTATTACCTTTGGCCAGTAACTTATCTTCAGGTGTTTTGTTTGTTAAATGAGACTGTCAGATATGAAGCCAAACAAAACCTGAGAATGTCAGAGCTGTAGGAGTTGTCCATTTTGTTGCTGAGGTGGCTAAGTTGTTGTGTTCAAATTCATTGTTTGTATGGGTGTGCGTGTGTGTTGGTTGTGAATGACAAAGAAATGCCTTATTCATTAATATTGGTAGGTTTTTAAATAAAGAATATAATAGAGCATTTCCATTTTTTGTATCTGAAAATAAGGCCTTCAGCTAGTACTGCGCCCATAAAAATATGGAAAAAGGAGTGGGCTATATAAAGTTATTGCAGAAACTAAAGCACCCCCCTTGAGTTGAAGAGGCTGGAGTGTCAGAAATATGTGACACTGAAGTTGGAGACCTGGTTAACAGGGAATCCAGGACCTACAATACCAAATCCAGCCAAATCCACTGCCTTCCAGCACATTTCAACTTCAGGGGATCCTATGGAAAGGGTCAAACTCCAGCTGTGGATTCCCAAGACTGTAGCTCTTTACAAGAGTAGGATGTCTCATCATTCTCCTGCAGAGTGGCTTGTGATTTTCAACTGCTGACCTTGACGTCATCGGCCCAGTGAGTCCCCACGTCACCACCAGTACCTACAATAGAAATGGGAAAACCCACGTGGTGATGTGGCTGTAGTTTCGGAAGAATGAGGGAAGCCATGTAAGGAAATCTTTCCACTTGTCATTTATGAACAATTTTGATGGAATATATAATATATGCAGTAGAAACGGTGAATGGAAATAGAGAGAAAAGAAAGAAAGAGAGAAAGAAAGAAAGAAATATAGGTGGACAAATAGGTAGATTCCTACAGGAATTTTTTAGTTTCAGGTTTTACAAAGTAGTAAAATCAACATGGAATAAAGTAATTACAACAGTAACACACACATTACATTAAAAACCATAATAATCTAACATTTGTAGTATTTAAAAATAAATCCTAAATAACCACATTTATATGAATTTTAATTTAGAAAGAAATTATAAGCAAAGAAATTGGTTTTTAAAAAAGAAAGAAACATGGGTTTTGGATAATTAAGATGTTGATTCAGATCAGAGTTACCATCTTTTACTTTCATTCTTCACTATCTAAATGGAGGAAATACCTATGTCTTAGGTTGGATGAAAAACTTGTCAGGTAGCATATATGGTCCTGACTAGTCAATGAGGGATGACTTCTCATAGCTTCTCTAAGATAAAGAAGCAGTCTAGTATAGTATAATTTCTGTTTTTAAAAATATGTAAGAGCCTGTGCTATTCCATTTATAAGATACCACAGGTTCTTCTGCAACAGCCTATATTCAACACTGATTAGGTGAAACTTTACTGCAATAATAAATACAGTGCATAAATTCCAGTCTTAAAAATAAATAGTCTAGATATGGAAGCAATTAAATGGTGAAAATATTAAGATGACTCTCGGCTATTTCAGGTGTACACGCTCAAAATAAAATAAAATTTTTGCACATATATGTAATGAGAATTAATTTAAAGCCTTTAGTTTGAAGCAAAGGCCAATATTTATTTGCACATCTAAATTAACATGGAATTAAAGAGTTTCCCATTTATGTTGGTGTGTCCAAAAGGCTAGAAACTTCCAAGTAAGACATTTACCACTTGATTTTCATAGAAAAATTTACTCCATAATATTCCTTAGGAGATTCCATTGTCAATTTTGCTTAAATTAAGAAGTGCATTTGTACATTTATGTTCTTATTGTTGAGAATGTACTCAGTAAGACAGGCACCAATCCCATCGTTTCCACACGCATGCATCCGTGATGTGATTAGTATTTTTCCAGTTTTGAAACCATTCTGGCCTTCCCTTTCCGAGGGGTTCTCTCCTTATTAACATGAGTTCACTGCCCACGGTGTTCTTATCTAATTTTTCAAGTTGTTGAGATCAATTTGATTCTATGTAGATTGTTCCTAAAAGAGTAGAATGTTCAAGGCAGACATTTTTTTACTAGGTAAGCTAAGGCTTTTTTGTTTTGTTTTGTGTTTCTTAATTTTATTTACCCATTGTTGTTGAGAATGTTGGGGGTGTTACACAAAAATCTGTTTGGGATTGCTTTGATCTCAATGTTATAGCTTCCAGATTGAAAAAAAAAACTTATTTTCTGAAACACACTCTAAAGGAGCTTCCACCATTCACCCATCATCACCCTACTCTGATGGCATGCTTGCTTCTGCTGTGCTGGAAGCCACACCACCAGTATTTAAAATATCAGCAGGGTCATCCATGTGGATAAATTTTAGTGAAGCTCCCAAACTAAGAGGAGACTCGGAGCAGAAAATAAATGGTCCCCTTCTGAGGGATTAGCCCCTGAAAGCATAAGTAATGCTTTCATTGTCTGATGTATCATTGTCTGATATATTGCCTTCGGTTTGGAAGGTACTCAAAACTTAACTGGGGAAGAACTGGCTCCTCAAGTTAAACTTGACGTTCATAATGTAGATGAACCCAAGCTTTCAGGACCTTCATTTACTGATGGAGCTGCAAACAACTATGAATAATCAGAATGTACAATATAAGGCGCATAGATATGGGAAAATTAGAAATTGTGAAAACAAATAAAATGCATGAAGTCAAGAGATGGTTGTTTTGAGCTGGGTAATCATACCGTTACTTGTGCAGTAAATTCGGAAATTGCATCACTTCCAGCATCAAAAAGAGTATTGCAAGATCTGCCGTGTAGAGTTCAATCTCTGATGGGATGGTGTCTCATCTCCTAAAAGGAAATCCAGTTAGAACAATTATAATTCAATTGCATGCGGTGACCACTATGGTCATTGATGAAGAAATCAAAGAATTCTACCAGTTCCATCAGTCTGAAGTTGATCAAACATTCCATTTAAATGCCTAGGTTGGGGCAGGGGGCACGCACTGCTATAGAATCAATTCCAACTCATAGCAACCCTATAGGACTGCCCTACAGAATTTCCAAGACTATGATTCTTTATGGGAGTAGAAAGGCTTATCTTTCTTCCTTGGGCGGCTGGTGGTTTAGAACCACTGACCTTGGGATTAGCAGCCCAACACATAACCCACTATGCCATCAGGGCTCCACAGATAACTTGATAATTTATAAACTTACTGCCTTCGAGTTGAATTTTTAATTACTAGCAACTGAAATACAAAAGTTGGGAACAAAGAGAGTCAATGGTTGGAAAACATAACCTTGGTGATAAAAATTAAGCTGGAGATCACATAAGAATTCGTCGAGACCAATGACTTCTTTATTGCAAATATTGTTTTCAAAAATGTAAATAGTGACTCTACACCTGGACTCACTAGATGGAATACACATAAATCAAATTGACTACATTTATGGGATGAATGATAGAGAAATATCATTAGCCAAAACAAAGCTAGGGAATCTATTGCAAACACCATCAGTTATTCGTGTGTAAGTCTAGGTGCAGGCTGACGAAATAAGAGCAAGTCCATAAGAACCAAAATATTTCACCATCATATAGACCATCATTATTACTTTGGTTTAATTTTTTAATAGCAATTTGGTAAAATATTTAAAATAAGGATTTATATAAGATTCCTCTTACATTTTTACCTTTTGTAAGAGGCCAGTTTGCATACAATAAATATTAGTATTTTGAGGTTCACATAAATTCTGCTATTTTAATTTCTGATGTAGATTAAATCTAAGTTCTGATATAGACACAATTTTATTCTTTTTAAAATTATCATTTAGACTATGAAATTTTCAGAGAAAAGATGAGCTATATTATTGGATTTTCCATTGCCAAATACTATGATATTTAGAAACATATCCATGCACACGTCCATAACTACTCTACTTTATTAGAAATGTTACTAACAATGGACTTTTATTTCCAAGAGTTCTCTACCATTACACCAACAATTATTCATTTCATGCATTTTGATGAGTTCTTTTAAAAATCTCCTAAACCTTGAAAGTATTCAGTATTCCCATTCTTACAAAACCAGTTTTAGGTTAAGCGCTGTGTGTCATGTAATAATTAAGTATATATTAAATAAAGTTGAATATGGCTCTTAATTTATACTGCTTTTAGAACTTAATATGAGTTCAAATAAACCTGAAAAGCGTCATCATAAATTTGTTGGCTCATGTCTGTTCAGCAATGTAATTTTGCAAACACCTGAGACATGATACAGAATTATCTAACCCTACTATTAAAAAAACCCAACTAACTAAAAACTCATGCCTATCGAGTCAATGCTGACTTAGAGCGGCCCTCTTTGGATCGCTGAGACAGTAACTGCCTACCGGAGTAGAAAGCCTACTCTTTCTCTCATGGAGCTGCTGGTGGTTTCGAACGGCCGACCAGGGATCATAGCCCAACTCATAATCACTAGACTACTATTACTCCTACCATTAGCTTTCAATATTCTTTTCTCTATTTTATTGAACATACATTCAGAAAATTATTAAATGTGTTCATAATATTGCTAATTATGATTCTTATTGATTTCACTTCAACAAATATATCCATGTAGCTCATGAAGAGATCAAAGTTATGAAAACATATTAGCCCCAGCCAAACCCCTTGAGGAAGTGCATGGGGGGGGGGAAGGGCACAGCAGCTGAAGACCATCATCTCTGGAAACATCTATGGAAATTGGCATAACACACTTTACCAAGACAATAGTCCACACTCTGCTTTGGCAAGTAGTAAAGGGGGACCTTAAAAGCTTGTGAGTGGCTTTCCTAGATGCAAATCCCGGTCTCTCCTGGTCCAGAGTAAAAAGGAGTGAAGAAAACTTTTAAAACTGTGTGGCTTAGAGGTACTGGCAAAACCCTGCAGCTATGGCACACTGTCACCCCTCAAGCCTCGAACAGACTGCATTCCCATGACCCAACTTTCAGCCAAACAATAACATGAATGGTGATGCAAAAGAATATCCATCAAACTCTAAGAATCTAACCAATCAACTGCTCTAGGGACAAAGATGAAGCTGTTTACTCCCATAGAGGGTCAGGGCCTCAGATCTATCCCATGTAGGGCTCGCTATGAGTCAAATTGTTCAGATGGCAGTGTGTTATAAGTTGTGTAAGAACACTAGGGGTATGCATTCTCTAGAACAATCAACCACGCAGGAGCAGAAGGGCAGCATTTGGCCAGGGACAAAGTTCAGAAGACAAGACTGGATAGCAAAGAAAGATGGACAGAAATGGGAAACTAAGAAAGTGGGAGGCATATTATTATATTGAAGGGATTGCAATCAACATCACTAAACAAAATATGCATAAATGTGTCCCAAACCAATTTGCTCTATAAACTTTGACCCAAATAATAAAAAAATGTCTAATGTAAGTAGTAATGGTAGGGTATAACACCAAGTGGGGTAGATGGGGGGCGGGGAGGCGGACAGACGGGGGAAGGATAATTGCTTTTAACTAAGTCTTTTTAATTATTATTTTAATGGGTTTCTGTATTTTGCATGGAATAGTTTATCTCCTTTTTCCAGGATGTAGCCATAATAAAACTATAAGAAAACAAAGTTATTCTTTCCTTTCTTAAGAAAGTCACAAACAGCAATTGCCCATAGAGCAGAGCTGATGGGGAAATCCGCATGCAATGCCTCTGTCAGCAAAGACTTAGTACAAGAAGGGTTATAATAAATATTCACATCTGCTGCTTTGGACACCCTAATCCATCCTAAGGATCTTTGCTGTGTCAGGCATTGTTCTAGATGAAGAAGCCCAGTAGTTATAAAAGTTTGCAGATCAGCCATATTTATCATGGTTAGCTCTACTTTTATAACTTTCCCCTGTTTTGGGAGATATTCATGACTATTTGATGTATCAATTGTGATAAAATATGTTACTGAGATTTTTATGGTAGTCCCATAGAATTATTTTTATGGAGTGAAAAAAATTCTATTTCACAATGTATCACCTACGTATCAAGAAGGTATCATTGTTAACAGTGTTTCCTAGATGTAGAAACCATAATAGCCAAATGCCCAGTCTCTAAATGCAACGTGTTTGAGATTAAGTAGCTGGCTGCAGACTTAGGGTGTCATCCTGGCAAGTTGCTTAGCCCCTGCAAACCTTCCTGCTCCATTTATGTCATTATCACCAGATCACTGTAAGTAATTTATGGAATGCTCAAGATCAAATATTAGATATTGTATCTAGCATGTAGATAGAGCTTAATGCATTGTAACTATTATTTCTAGAGTGATAGCACATCTATCTTCTAACTGTGATTAGATAACATCATGTGTAGGACTAAGATTCTTGTTCATACTAAGTACTGAACCTTTGTAAACCTATTCCTTTTCCTGGCCTCCACATTTCCTGGTAGCTTGCTATGGGACTTCCTTACCAAATGTATTAATTGAAATTGGATTACTAATTTGTTCTCACTTTAGGAGAAAATAACTACAAAAATTCACAATAAAAATTATGAGGATACTCTGTGCTGTATTTGGCTCTCTTATACTACAACTTATTTTAACTGAATTTTGGATATATATTAGAATGGAAAACCCTAAGCCATCTTTGACATGAAGATATTTATTTTGGTCTTAGATACAAAGTAATATAATATTTTTCATGCATGCCATAATTTTGAAAGAAATTGATATTATGATATTTAAACGTATAATTTAAACAGAATCATAATAAATAAGTTTGAAATACAATTAATTCAATTAAAATGATCTGTTATGTATCTTTCTTATAGTTAGGTTTCCAAATGTATGCTTTTAAAGACTCCTAAACATACACTTTATTTGAAAAAGGAAACCCCTTTCATACTAGCTTTAAACAATATTCTCACAATACTTTATTAATCACAAATATATGAACAGCATTTGCTGACCTCTGCAAGAAAGGTAGGTGGGGCACTGTTTTTCACTGACTCATCCTGAAATTTTATAATCATTAGTTTGTCTTAATTTTACTCAGTCCATTCCAAAAACATACAGAAATGAACTCATCTTTAATGCTTGGCATCTAAGAGAAATTAAAGTTGAAATAAAATAGAATGTTCCATTATTCAAAGTAAAACTTTGATTTCTCTCTCTCTCTCTCTCTCTCTCTCTCTCTCTCTCTCTCTCTCTCTCTCTCTCTCTCTCTCTCTCTCTCTCTCTCTCTCTCTCAGGTCGAGTTTTAGCTCAGGCGAGCGGCAATGGGGTTGTCCATTTGCTAGATCTTAAATCAGGGAAGATTCACAAATTGCTGGGCCACGAGACAGAAGCACACACGGTGGTGTTTTCCCACGATGGACAGAGTCTGTATTCCGGAGACTCCGACGGCACGATTCGAAAGTGGTCTTGATGATCAGCAGATCTTACTGCGGAGGGGTATTCCCTTCGTGGCTTGAAAATGCCTCTAGTCGCCCCGGATCATTCTTCTCTAGTTAAATATGCCAGCAGGCAGCACTTACGATTTGTTTCAAAATATGATTTGGTATGTGCTTTAGTCCTCATCCCAATTATTAAAAATAAAATAAAACTTTCTGTGCATTGATTCCTGTCTACGTCTTTTCCCTTTCTCTCGTTTGGATAAGAATCCAGATACGGGGCTGCTTTGCTAGAGGTTTAGAAGAAACAGCTATACAATGACGCCTAATGACAGACTAGATGAATTACAGGAGATTGATTTTTAATGTTAGAGAACAAGCTGCAGAAGAACCTAGCTACTTTATTTTTTAAAATCAAATCCGAACTGCAGAAAGATCTGAAGTTTAATCATATTACCCTAGGAAAACCTGCCTGCACCTCGAGAGGCCAATAGAAGGTGCGAACGTTCACTTTCACTGATTCTTAGGCAAGTGAGTACGCCTTTATCTATTAATAATAATCCAGGACTGCAGATGGCTTAAATCTAGATACAAGGCTCTTCCGGAACTTTCATCTCTGCAGCCCATCCAAGAATACATTAGGCATAATTACGATGCTTTTGTTGTTGTTGTTGTGATTTCAATGCAAATGAGTATCTCCCACGTAGCCACTTTCCCCTCCTCATGCAGGCATCCGCTGTAGAGAGAAAGTGCGTCTGCTTGGGGAACGCTCTAGCGCGGTCTGAAGCAGCAGCCTGGGGATTTCGACCGAGCTGGGCTGGGAAGCCAGTTGTTGGCGCTGTCCGCGGTGCTGAGGAATTCCCGGCTGCTGGCAGAACGAGCTCCAAATCAGCAGTCTGCAAACTGCTCTCAGTGGTGCAGAAACCCAGCTAAAGTTGCTCCTTGCCTTCACGTCCACAGTTAACATTTTCTGGTGTGTAAGAGGGGATGCAAGCAACATGTTGTGGATGAAGCTGCTGGTGTTGCCGGCGGAGCGGGCTTTCAGCTTCACCATGCTGTTGCTGTTTGTGATCCTGCGAGCCTAGCCAAATCACCTCTACTGCCGTAGCAAACACTGTGTAAGTGAACTCATGTGTGGAGGAGGCGTCATCAGCCGGGAAATTTCATAGAAGGATCCTGGAAAACGCTAAAAATAAGTTCAACATGATTCTACTACGAGGGTCCGGATTTCTACAAGACCAGCTTTGCTTCTTGCTTTGAATACTGAAGAGAGGTCCACAGCTTATTTCTTATGTGTGTCTGCTGTGTTTCTGCCTGGAAGGGCGGGAGACTGCTTCTTGACTGTGTTTTGAAATGGGAGGTAGAGAGAATGGAATGCCTAAAATTAATGCCTGAAAATGTATTCCTTGGGTAATTAAAGAGGAACTGCTTTCCTAAAGCATATTTGACCTTTCAGTTCCTATTGGTCTGTGACCCCCCCCACCACCACCATTACCCTCCAGAGTGATTAGGTAAGTGTATCTTCTTACATGAGTTTTTCTCACCCCCCCCCTAAATAAATAGATTTAGTCATTTAAAATCATATGCTAGCAATCTGGGGTGGGGTGGGGGAAAGTTTAGCTTGGAAGTCATCCTCAGATTGGCAATGTTTGCTTTACTTATTAAAACCTTCAGGTAAACATTTTGTTTTTTTCCTAATGTTTCTTTTCCTAAATAGTGTCATAAATTGCACTAAAGAGCCTAAGTAATAAAGAAGGATGTTTTTTTTAAAAAAACATAGCCATAGAACTTTGCTATAACATAAAGAAATCCTTGTTTTCTTCATGCAGATTTAAAAATGAATTTCCTAAGATCAAGGCATGTTTAATATTTACATAAAGTATGTCTCTCATCCCTACTTTTGCCTCGAAGCTTACATTTATTATGACCTTATACATTAATGCCTACCTGTAGCTTTCAAAAGAGATCATTTTCTGCCTATACCCTTTTGAAGCTGAATGATATGTGTGTTTTATGTGTAATATCTTGCACGTATTGACAGCTACTACAGGAATACTATAGGGAAACACAATAGCTCCCTTTTCTTCCAACACAAACTTTCCAAATGCATGAGAGATGTATCATAGCATGTTTAATTAGTAGAATATATCTATGCTTTTCGTAGAGATTTCTGTTATGCTTGTGGCTTCTGTAGTAATTTAAGAGAAAGAAAATGCTTTGTCAATGGAGCTCGCAGCTTCTGAAGTAGAATTACAGGTTTGCATTTTCTTGTACTGTCATGAATCATTATTTTTGACATATTTTAAAAGAAATCCCTCTACATTATTATTACCTCCCCCAAAGCATATTAAAAGAGAAAGCAGTTTTTCTTTGGGAGGAAAGCATAAACAGTCTAGCATCTTTCTATGACTAGAATTTGTATATCTAACTTAAAATACACAAGAAAATATACTAGTACATGAAAAGTTTCCTAAGGCATCTTTTTAAAAAATCATCATCTGTATAGGTTAGACTGAAAAGAGGTGATATTTATCATTAGTATTTCTGTGATCTGAAAATTAGCCAGTAAATGACATTTATAAGTGATCTACAAATTCCCTATGTACAATCTTAGCAATATTGGTATAAAGCCAATAGCATATAAATAGACGAATGAACTAGCTGGCAGTGTTTTCCTTGTCTATTCTCCCTCAAAGACACAATTTCCCCAGAGCCTTTGTGAATTGGTCACTCTAAATATTTGTATAAAAGCTCATTGCCAACACGCCATACAAGGACTAGGACTAAGTACATTTACCTGAATCGATGCCACCAAAACTAATAGAACTCACTTATTATGAATAAAGAGTGACACCCTATCACAGGGCTTCCAAAGTTCCATGAGCACTTTTATGCTGACTTGGAAAGGCAAACGGCCTACATGCGAATATTTTTTGGTATTTCTAAGGAGAATTATGTTTTCAAGACAGTGTTAAGTTAATACAGTCATTCATTCAAAGAATACCACATGAATGTTAGTTTCAAATTGCTGTAAAAATATTAACAGACACATCTTTCTTGCCCACTAGGAGCTTACCTCCTAAATGAAACCAAGATGTGGACAATAGTGTAAATAGTTTTATTTTTGCAAATGTTATGAAATATGTTAAGTTCAAGTTAGCTATTTATTATTTTAACTTTAATTTTATTCAGTGTGAGACTCAGTTATATTTCAGAATGCAGATTCTTGTTCACGGGAGACCAGCAGCTGCTCACCAATTATGAACATACTGAAGCAGAAGGTCTTTCTACTAGCTCTGTCCCAACCCAAATTTACCTTTAACTGTGTGGTTTGACCCCTTTCTTTTAGAATTACATGTTTACCTGACCAAATTATCAATTTTGATAAGATGATTATTACATATATATGGAATTATACATATATATATATTCCATCATTGATTTATTCAGTTTTTAATAGTAATCTTGTGATTCCAAATATTCTTGAGCTTCTTCTAAGTAGCTATTTGCCACCATCTTTTGAGACCCAGTAAAACCAATTCTTATAATCCAGAAAAAAAAAAGACCTTTTGAATTCAGGTCAATCCAAGTTGAAGGTTGCTAGGTAGAGTCCTTGACAAATGATATTTCCATACAAATATTGCCAGGGATCCTCTCTCCAAACTTCTTAATAAAATGAAGGTAGTTGCATGAACTTAGTCTACTTGAGGTCTTAGTATCTTTGTGGCTGATCCCAAACCAACAGGTTAAGAGCTTGGCCTTAATGATTTCTATATTGTTTTTTATATGCCAAATTATTCTCTTTAAATATTTATTTTCAGCCTACCCTTCTTGTATTCCCATGGAAGCAGCTGGGTATATTTAAGATTAGGACCACATCCAGAAGTCTTTGAGGAGGGGGATGGCTCTTCTTCATATTCATGAAGCCTGCATCCTTCTGTTGGTCATCCCTGGATTGGTCACTTCTGCTGCCATCAGTCATGAAGACTACCCTGCTGATGAAGGCGACCAGACTCCCAGTAATGATAATCTGATCTTTGATGACTACCGAGGGAAAGGGTGTGTGGATGACAGCGGCTTTGTATACAAGTTGGGAGAACGATTTTTCCCAGGGCATTCCAATTGTCCATGTGTATGTGCTTTGGATGGACCTGTTTGCGACCAGCCAGAATGCCCTAAAATTCACCCAAAGTGTACTAAAGTGGAACACAATGGATGCTGTCCTGAGTGCAAAGAAGTGAAAAACTTTTGTGAATATCATGGGAAAAATTACAAAATCTTGGAGGAATTTAAGGTATGACTGACTCGCCATTTTTTGTTGAGTACTATTTTTTCATACAACATGCTTAGTAGAATGCTACATTAAAATAATAAAGCAAGAAAACTGTATTTTCAGTTCCCTTTGAATTTCAAACAATATTCTTCTGGTTGACATAAGTAACCTTGTGGTCAAGAAGTAGTGAATTGGTTTGCTGATCAATCAATTTTCTGGTGTTTTATAATAACCTTTCTCTTCAGAAAATGTGGGCCATCTTGATGACTTCTATATTTTTCTTTTAATTTTTTCTTCTTTGTTATTACAGCACATGTCTTCTAAGGGAAATTTAATTTTGTTTGTAGACTGTACATTTTTAAACTTAGTTTTAAAGTACGTTGGATTCTTTTGTGGCTTATTAGCCTGTTTGGGGCATCACGGTTTAGCATTGATCATTTAGGATATGGTAAAGTCAGTGCTACAGAGACATATTTCTGAATGGTGGCCTTCGTGTTAAGAACCCAAAGAACAGACAATGGAGCTCTGCTGTTTTCTGCTGACCAGGTTTCACTCCCAGCATCCCACAGAAAGCTGAAGTTTCATCTCAGCCCATTGTAGAGGGGAGTTTAGGGATTTTTGTTTTTTCAAGAAAAACACTTTTTTTCTTGGTCTCTACTACATTCATTAGTCTTTTTATAGTGCCTGGAAGTTCATTTTTAGTTCTTCTTGGACTCCTTTTCCTCCAATGGCTAGTTTTAATTAGGATGGTCTTCAAGCCAGTCCTGAACTCTAAGGGTATAAATCAATGCATCAAAATGTCCTCTCTGTGTGTCATGGGAGTGTGCACCTTGGCGTGTCTGTTCTTCTGACGCCTTGATAGGAGAGATCTTCATTTCATCTAGCCAAGCTCTGTGACTGCGGACCTTCTAGGCAAAAAGAGATCGAGTTCATTTTTTGTTATATGACTGTTTAGGTTTGAGAGAAAACTCTCAGTTATTTGTGCTGACCAAACTTTTTTCTCCACAAGAGCCAAATGCCATCAAATGTTAACATGTGAAAAAAATCAGTTTTTATTGATTATAAATATAGTGGAAAGATTCTATGTATTTCTGTTTCACTAACTACAGTCCATGACAGATTAAGGGTCCAAACTATTTCTAATTTACCTCAAAATAACAAATTACTTTAGTTATTCCTTAGGATATGAGGAACATTTTATGATAATTATCACACTCAATATGTCTAGACATAAAAATTAAACTAGATTTTCTCTTTCATGTGATATACCATTTTGTTGGAGAAGTTTGGGAAGGTACTTGCAAACCTTGGGAAAAAATGTCATTATTGATAACACGTGTTAATTAAAAGTACAGTGCATTTAGTTATTTTTTGGTTACTAAAATAGTGAATACACTTTGACACAAGCTATTTTTTCTTTTTGGTCCATGTGAGTCAAGAAAATACTGAAAACACAAGCTGATTCTAGACGGGGATCTAGAACGGTCACTGTCCTCTAGCATTCACGTACCTCTAGACTGTACTGCAATGAAAGCATGGTAGGAACAACCTTAGCCCAAAGAAAAGAGTATATCAGATAAAAACTTGGAGATTTATATAAGTAGGTAATCCGTACTTAATAAAATAAATACAGACTAATATTTGAACTTAGCTAACTTCCATGAAATTGCTATGAATTATTTTTCTTCTATGCATTAGACTCTATTGCAGAGGTAATAGCAATTTTAATAGGTCAAATAGTACATAGATATATAAATATTAATAATTTCCCAACCCCACTAATTATATGTAGCTATTGAAATCAACAGATAGCCAGTTGGTGCATGGAGGCTTTCTACCTGACAGTATGTTTCATGGGCTTTAAAAAAGTAATTTTTAAAATAAGAAAACAGATGACATTTATTCAAAAGGATTTATAGAGTCATAAAAGGCTTTAGAAATTATCTATTGCAGGTTCCTCATTAAGAATAAGGAACTCAGATCAAGAAAAATTAAGTTACTTTCCCATAATTTTCAAGGTATTTAACTTTATCTGACAATAAAATTTATACAATCTCATAATGCCATTTGGCTCTAAAGTCAAGTAGATTTGAGTTCACATCCTACTTTCAACCCTGCTCTGTGTGACCTTGAATGAAGTCTTCTACCATGATAAGCCTCAGTGATATTGACAATTAAACAATCATAATAATAACTACTTTAATTTGGGAGGAGATAATGCACAAATTTAATGAAATAATTTATGTGAAATCATTAGCCTTGCAATGAATGACTGGTATCCAACAGAGGTTAAATAAATGGCTATTCAACTCTCTTTAAAATTCTAATAGAATCTAATATTCATGGACTTTACTCAAAGTTCGGAATTCATTTGTATTATCATTCCCCACAGCATACAATGGAAGCATAATTTTAAAAATATTCAGCTACAAGAATTTCAATACCTTTGAATATGCTTCCTTATTATTCCTATGAACTCTATCCCCTAAGTAAACCTTAGCTCAAGCTAGGAAGGTGGTGGGGTTGAAAAATAAATAGTTTATACTGTCAAATACGAAATTGATGATCAGAAAAGCAATAACCCCACCAAATTCAGAATTAAAAAGTGTTTTGAAATTTAATAAAATATAATTAGTCCTTTTATCTGCCAAAAGAGTTACCAAGAGGCATGCAACTAATTTTTAAAGAGCCCTGGAATGTTAATGTAATCGTCTTAGTATGTTGTGAAGGAGTTTGTACTATGAACTATCCTTTATATATAGTAAATTCACTGAATAATCCTTTATTGAGACCCTCAGTCCCTAAGACACTGTAGAGGTACTAACCTGGAAAATACACTCTTCAGAAGGCCGTGTTTCTACTCACAGGTAAGGCTTCATCCACGTTGAGAGAGAAGTGAGTGAAGGGCCTACATTTAGCTGTCTCATTATGAAGGCAAATAAAAATTGCTGGGGACGTGAAGTTAGAATCATATCGATATTCCATAGGGTTTGGTCATATAAGACTTCTTATACCCAAGGATGGTGGCTGATCTGGAAAGATGAAAATTCCAAAAAAAAAACCTTCTTGAGCAGCATTGGAGCTTGAAGTCTGCAAAGAGAAAAATAAACTATGAATCACAGTGAGTGGTATCTGACTGAACTGCTACTCTAGTAAGAGAGTAATATGTTTGGGTGTGGGTTTATAGACATTGGAAGGGAGACAGACCACTGGGCCCCAAGTTGTATTTGTTCTGAGGAATAATAGAATAAAATGAAGGCTGTTTTGCGTAAAGACAACCCACTAAAATTAGATTTTAAAAAGGAGTCCTTTGCATATGAGTCCAGAATTAAATAAAGATGCAGCACAACTGATGGCAGAAGAAGAAGGGAAAAGAGGTCACTGCAATAAAAAGGATGTTATGACCAACATGCAGACCATGAAAACATTCGGGACATGTTTTAGGGGTTTTTTTCCCCCCAGAATAATATCCGAATTTCAAATCCTAATCTAGATCTGTTTATCCAGCACTCCAAGTACTTCAAGTCCTTGTGTTTGCATGCTCCCCACCCCGAGCATAGAACACTCTTTAACCATTGCTTGCCTCCATAACCCCAGACTCCATTCAGATCTCAGCTCTCCTGGAAGGTCTCTGTCTCTTTTCCTACCATGGAATCAGAGTCGGAGGCTTGCTCCTCTCTTACCTACTCTCCCAAAATACTGAGCGCCCTGTTACTGCACAAATTATAGACACTGTAAGAATCTTACATGCATTAGAATGCATTTCATCTTCATCATGCTATGATGTGTATACTTCAATTAGTCTTGTTTTACTTGTTCAAGGTCATAAAACTAGAAAGTGAGAGAACTAGAATTCAAGACCTGGCAGTTTGGCAATAGAATCCAATCGCGTAAACCACCACCTCTAATGCCTCTATTTCACCTAACAGATCACCCATCTCTCCTCCTAGACAGTGAATTATTTGACACTGGTCTTCCTTTTACTTCTTCTATATTCACAACCCCCAACACAAGGAAACCAATTCATTTTTTGATGAATGGAGTAAGGGATCCTATTATATGTGGGCCTATGAAATTAGAGTACAGTTAGAGATTTGGGTTTTACTTTATTTTATTTTTTTAAGATGGCTTTGAGAACTTAAGGTCCCTTCAAATCATCTTCCTCTCTATGTTCATTTCATCATTTAATTGGTTAAGGAAGTTATCAAAGTTCAAATAAATTGTCCTCGGGACAGCTGAAGTTGACCATGATGGCGCACATATCAAAAAACTCACTGGCATTGAGTCCTTTCCAATGGACAGGCCTCTCTGATAGAATTCCTGTTTATACCTTCATTCTTCCAGCCAGGCCTCCTTTACTTCTTCTCCTCCTCAAGACTGATTTTGGATTGGAATTCAATCCATGCCTTGCAATAAGTACCTCGTGGTTGGGTAAGCTCTTTCACTCTCCACAGTTGCAAAACCTAAGTCCCTTTTCAATCTTTTATGATCACCAAATTCCAATGTACACTGATCCACATGTATCACCTGATGAAAAGAATCATGTTCATAAATCTTATACTAAAGTTTTCTTGTCTCCCGTCTCCCAATAAAGCTCCAACACTTACTGATATGAACTTTGTAGATTTTTTTTCTTTTCTTAATTCCTTTTGAAAACTAAATTCTCCAGTGTCTGGTAATATTGTACTCTAAGTAAGACCACCATATAGTAATGTGTACCCAACTTTAAAAATAAAATAAGGAGCATGAATTTTAAAATAACATTCCCTACAAAAAAAAAGTTGATTGGAATTGTAGGCTCTATCAACTTTGCTTTTGTGCTTCACTATCTCATGCCAAGAAATACTTTTTTTAAATGTTGCTCACAATTTTTGGAACTCTGATTCTACTAAAATAGTAGATTCAGGATATTTCTTTACATTTTAAAACCTCTGATTTCATTTTAGGTCATAAACTGAAGGTTAGCCAATTGACAGCTGAAAGAGAATGTCCCTTTCCCATAGCCTGTTTTTTAATTCAAAGTGATTTTCTCGACCAACACCGAGTGTCCCGATGTTTGGGTTTGGATTTGTCCAAGACCCACCTTTCTCTGCAGAGTGACCCTTGTGTTTTTCTCATTAGGAGCCAAAGACAATTGATCAGGCCTCATATTTTTCTATTGTTAAAGTTAGGTGTGAATATGCAATTTATAAAAATAAATATGTATGGTTTCATGCCATCGTAGACTGTCTAGTTTTTGCCTTGAGTTTTGTATTTAATCTTTAAGTCTTGAGGATAGAAGTAAAAAGGACAGAAAAGTAAGCACAGAGTCTTTCGAGAACTCCTCGCATGCCACGCCCACTGGACCCTAAACAAGCTTAGGTTAAAGCTGGCTTATTTCCTTATGGGGCATCGTCTCAGAGGGCAGATTGTCTAGCTGCCTCTTTGATCCTCACCCCATCCTGAATGCCAAATAGCATAACATTAAATCCATAAAAATGTTTGAGCAAAAAGAAAATTTGAGTTTGGATTTGGGAGATGTATTTGATGTCTGGTTGCTTTTAACATACAAACCGAAAGGCAATAGGGATCTAAAATATGAAATAATGGGAAACTTGGAGGCTGGGGAGAACTCCCAGTTGAAGGGACCAATAACAAACACCAGGCAGAAACACAATTTATTGCTCCACTCAGCCATCACCACCTGCCACTGAGCCAGTTTTATGAAAGACATGTAAATGAAGAGACTTACAGTAGGCAAACTGACAACTCATCTTTCCAGAGGTGTGAAAGTTGTATTTATTTTAATAACTGTGAAACAGGTAGATCTTGTGTAAGGGTTTTAAAATAATTTTACAGAAGAGGCAGTTCACAAATTTTTGATCAATGATTAATCAAGTCACCAGAGGCATTTGGAAAACCCCATCTGAAAAAGTTCTAGGATAAATAATCATTTCCTACAACAATGATATTTGGGGAATTTTTGTTGGGATTTTGAAAGATGAAGTCCAAGCCCACAATTATTCACTGTGAAAAACATAGTTTCTATTCTGAAGAATGTGTTTTGTGTATTTAACAGTAAAATGCCTATGAGTGAGTTCAACAATAGCTTCTCCTTTGACATTGCTACAAAAGAGGCTAAGTCACTACTTCTCCGCATAGAAAGTTTAGAACTAAGGGGTACCAAGTGGAGATTTTCAGAAGTAAGGTTTTCTATACTCAAATTGTAATCTCTGACTAATTTTATCAGAGATTAAAGGTCAACTTGATTTAAATTTATTGCACCCTTCCTCAGTATTATATTTGCCTTTTAAAGTTTCACAAAACTACACAAACACTAGTCAATAAATCCAAAATTTAAATTTTTTTCAAATGCTCCACTTAAAATTGGAATTGGTCCATATCATTTAATACTTTAAAAAAGGGGAGGGGGTAAATTTATAACAGTAAATGACTACCAAGTCAACCCTGGGGAGTGAAATAGCCCATTTTCAGTCAGAATTAGTCTCTTGCTTTGAATTTCAAGAAAATTGATGATCGGTAAAGTCTTTGGTTGTTGTATGGGAGAGTGATTTTTCATACTCACCTGCGGTATTTATTGCTGTCCTTCCTATTAGAAGATGCTGTGGTTAATGGTGACAACTGTTTGCTAAGTGTGACTACAGAGATTTGTGGCTGGGAGTCTAGGCCCCATGCACTTGGAAAGATTGATGTTTGATTTGCAATCACGCCTGAGATTTGCAGAGCCTGTCACTGTTTGTGACGACCTCAGACTTGCGGGCAGCCATCAGCTTTTTGCAGACTGCTGTCCCGTTCTCTACTGAATTATCAATAGCAAGAGCAGGTGGCGCGAAAAACCAGAGACCTGGGAATTTGTCTGTTTTTAACAATGTCCTTTGCTTGTCTCTTGCAAATAGTTGCTCCACTTGTGCAACATTTTGGATAGGTTGGGAATTTGTCTGTCTTAAATTGTGTTATTTTGTTCACCAAAATACATTACGGGTCCATAATATGGCATTGACCAACATTATTGCCCTTGATTTATAACCTAGAACTATATTTTATGTGAAATTTATGAACTAGAGCCAAAAAGCTTGTGGAAAAATTAAATTATATTTTAATTCCACTTTTTCCAAAAATGTTTTGAAGTCTCCTTGTATAATGTGTTCAATCCAGATTGCAATTGCCCCCCACACACACTGATTTGTATGTGTGTATGTGTGTGTGTGTGTGTGTGTGTGTGTGTGCGCGTCCACAGGTGTCCATTGACATATGTGGGTCTTTGATTAGATGAATCCTTTGTTTCACTCCTTCCTATGCCTCCTGGTCATATTTTTGTTTTGCATTCGTTCCTCACTATTAGCTTATATATCAGGCAGCGCGCTTTTGAAGAATGACACAAGAAAGAAAACCTATCTATGTTAGTTTTAGTTGCTCTTTGCCAAACGTTCAAGGGAGACCTTTAAAAAGCAATCTTTTGAGATTGGAAGCATTCATTGGGTTCAGTTAACGAGATGATCTCTCTTATAATAGCCAGTCATTCACAAACGCCATGCCATCAAGTCATTGTGGACTCAGCGCGCCCCTACAGGGCCCGGAAGGCATGGCCCGTCAGGCGGTCCAGGCTGCAGTCTTTGCGGAAGCCAAGGGCTACATCTTTCTCCCACGGAGCGGCTGCTTAGTCACTTTTAACTGAACGCTGGCTGGTTTCCGAATTCTGATTAATATCAGTCATTTCAGGCCGACACACCTCCATTGTTGAGTCTCTTGCCGCTAGCCTACTGTGTAAAGTCAGCTGTACATAGTGACATTCTTGGAATGAGTGACTGAAGTATAGAGTGACAAGAAAAACCACTTATCTTCTGGAAAGTTTTCAGATGGCATTACTTTGTCGGTTGTATAAAAGTGCACGGTTCATTTGGCCCTATTATGTCACATGACCTCTTGTTCCCTTTCTTTCCGTCTATGGAATGGCCACAATGAGACCATCACATACGCCTTGCGAAGATTACACAGGGGATGTGAAAAATCACAGTCTTCCACCTAAATTCATATCTGAAAATCCTATCAGTTCATAACATTTTGTTTGATCATGTTTTTATCGATCATTACTTGTTGGAGATGTTAGAATGACTGTTTTGTTTTGTCACCACCATTGTTAAACTACTTAGCATGGGATTGGATGTATAGTATGTGAGTTTGTAAAAAGGCCTCTGGTTTATAAAATAGCAAGCATTCTGGTTTATTCTCCATACTCATGTCCTTACTTCGAGAGCTAACCATAGAATCTTAGAATTGGAAAAGGACGTGGAAATTAAGTTGTCCTACTCTCTCATTTATTATAAAGGCCAATGACAAGAGCCAAGGAGTCTTGTGATAATACCAAGCTATATACATGTCCTTCCTGTGGCACTTCCCATCCCCCACTCTCCAATCTTACTTCCTCAGGGTTTGACAGGAAAATGAAAGTCCATTTGCATCTTCTTTCCAATAAATAAATTGGAAGCAAAGTTTTACTTCAGCCATTTGTCTATAGAAATGTGATATCAGGACCCATCACCATGACAACCCAGAGTTACAGGCAATGAGAACAATAAAATATTGGCACCTCTAAATCCGTCTTTGACATGGATTGAGTACAATTTACAAAAAGAACCAAAGTTCCCCAAAGGCTCTGCTAAAAGGATGCTCCTTTGTCCAAAAGTGAAAATTGCTATAGTGAAACACAGCAATATAGGCCAAAATAAAATAAAAATCTATTTAACCCTATTTATTTTCAATGGGGCTATTCTATACTAGGAAATCACAAAAGAACTCAATTAGTAGTGCT
Source organism: Tenrec ecaudatus (assembly GCF_050624435.1). NCBI lineage: Eukaryota > Metazoa > Chordata > Mammalia > Afrosoricida > Tenrecidae > Tenrec > Tenrec ecaudatus. The sequence continues at coordinate 24,655,592 of NC_134542.1, read as the reverse complement.
TTCCTCTCTATTTCAGTGATTTTTTTTAGGAACTGAGAATCTGTATTCTTGGTTTTCACTCAGCAAATCTCACCTATCACTACATGGAGGAGAGGGGGTGTACAAAGGGGATGATGCTGGGACAGCCCTAACCAGACTGATGGTGAGCTTTGCCTTAGAGATGTTTCAAGTATTCCGAATTCTAAGCCTCGCCATCTAATTCTGATGAATAGTTATTTAAATGGACATTTTCCTAAAATTCCCCAGCATATTCTAACAAGAGGCTTAGGTTGGGGATCACCTTCAGAACGGAGCCTTTTCCAGAGTCTTTGTAGTGAACACTGAGGAACTAGTAAGACGATTGTAAGGGTCCCCTTTTTTTCTCATGCTAAGTTTGAGAAACGATGCATTCTTTCATCTCCTTTAGTAATTCTCATGACCCACTGATATACTCAAAGCTCCTCAGCATGTTTATGTGGTTTATTTTAGAGCCCCTGAGTGATGTGCTCAGATGCTGCCCCGAGATACATCGAAGAAAGCCTTGACTGTCTGTTTCCGAACACGGACTGCTGGGGCAGCTCGCAGTCTTGGCAACTCGTTTGCTTGTATATACAGCCGCCTAGCTACAATCTCAGTGGTGCAGTCGAAACGAGATTTGAAGTAGCCTGACACTTACCGCCCATGTGAGCCCAGCACACATCGCCATGCTCTTGCATATAACATGCCTCCCTATTAAATAATGTGCACACACGTATCAGATGCATGGCATTCATAGCCCACTCAGATGAGGTGGCTATTCAGCATGAAAAGCCATGTAAGGAGCTGGTTATTTGTATAGAAATAAGGAATTTTACCTTTTCTGGTTCACTATCCACATTTCTAAGACAGAGTGAAGAGTAAAAACTACTCGGCATACACTACTAAGTAACTTATAAAGGCTACTTGACAGCTTTACTACTATTATTATTGAATTGAATTGAATCCCAGGCTTCACAAATTTCTGTGACATTAGGCCTTTTTTTTTCTAACTCAGAACATCTATTAACATCTTAAAGTTCATAGGCATTCAATGAAACATATCTGAGGAATATTTTGCTAATGATGCAAAATTTCCTTTAATAATTTTATGGGGGCAGTTGCAAAGAGAAATCTCTTTGACTCATCTGATCTTTCCTTGCCTACTTCATAAAGCTCCCAAAATTGCATGTTATCTTGTATTATGGACATTTTGAATTAATGTTATGTGAAGAAGCATTTTCAAGGTAAAAGCAGTTATCCAAACTAACAATAAGATTCACGTATGGCAGATAATCTAGATCAAGGTGAACTGCGGTCCCTGAGAAAAATGCAGCTTGCCGCCTATTTTTGTACATCAAGTTGTCTTGGAGCAGAATCATGCTCAGCCCTGCAGATATTGTCTATGGCTGCTTGTGGGCTGCAGCTCACAATGGAGAAGTCATTACAAAGATTATACGCAAAGTTGGGAGTATTTACTATCTGACTCTTGATTTGGAAAAAAAAATGTTTGCCAATCCCTAATCTTCTTCCCCTTCGAGTTCCTGTACATTGTTCTGTCGGTGAGTTTTCCCAACCTGCCGTCCTGATGCAGGAAACTCCTGAGGACAATAGAAACAAAACACACTGCGTTGGTGGGCGGTCTATGGGCTCTTTTCACCCAGGTAAAGTTAAAAGGGCAGCTAGAGTTTCCTATGTTAAATGCGTTGCACCTGTCTATCACTGTTATGAAGAGCAGTTAAGTCATGGCTCTTTGGGCCCCTCTCTCCAGCGAGTACAGCTTTGCTCTTTGCATTGGTGTAAAATAACTTATTAACTTTCCACTTACCCAGAATTCTCAGATGAACTAGATTAGTAAAGATGATACATTTTTTTCATTTTTGATACCTCATGTATTCTGCTGTGATTATGTTACAAGTCAAGTAAGTGTATTTAATTTAATGTGACATAATAGATACATTTAGTGTTCTATTAATAAGTGAATTGTCCAATTACTTAAGTATACGGTCCATTCATACATCTTTTCTAATCATGTGATTTCATCTTGAAAAGGTCTTCACTATAGCTTACATGTGAAGTGGCTTGAGAGCTCTGTAGAAAGAAATAAGACATACATCTGACCTGCAAGGGGCTCTTAATTAACCCAAAGGAAAAGAAAGGATGAATGCAGGTACCAATAAATGAAAGGTGGCTCGTGAGGGCTGCCGCCAGCACTCAAAGGACCCTGTGGACTTGTCCATGTCACATCACCAGAGATGGCCAAGTCTGGCACCAAGGAAATGGCCTTTCTACTGTCCCCTGTCAGTTTCCTTCCCTCCCTTCGCTATGGCAGTTATGCAACTAGTGTGGAAGACAGGCTTAGTTTCCATTGGAGAGTATCCCTGACTTATTATGGAATGTGTTTGCAACTGCAAGTCTGACATGTTTCAAATTTAGTCTCACTTTTTGGAGAGAAATCGAGCACTTGGCTAACGTGGTGGAATTCTTTCCTTGCGAAGCCCGCGTTCTTTCGTGTACAAGCCGCACAGGGGCTGTAAGAAGTATGTATCCAAGTCCATGCCTACCCTTGAAACAAGCAAAGCCTACATTTTTTATGTCAGTGAAGATAGACCTGCAGTGTTTGGGGTTTGATATTGTTTTGGGAGAAAAGTAGAAGGGAAGGGAAGAAAATTTAGACCTTAATAATGATTTTGCTTTGTTAGAAATGTAAAGACTTTGCCCATAATCGCAGTTCGAAATCCCGTGTTCACCAAATGCAGCAACTTTTCCTTACGTTGAGAGAGCAGCAGCCGCTCTCTGAAACGCCACTTAGTTTCTCTACGTGTTGGTTTTATTACGCTTTCCTAAGTATGAGGGGAAGGAAAAAAACACTAAAATTGCTCAGTATAACTTTAATTTTTCCCCTAGCATTAAAAAGAAAATTCTACTAAAATAGCAAATCTTTGACTTCTGAGCTTCGGAAAGCAAGCTTCATTAGCGAGAAAAAGGACAATCAGACAGAACTCTTCCTGTGTTAATGAGACTCGAGGACATCCACACAGAAACTAGAATATGCTTAAGTCAAGATTCCAGAAACGATGTGCTAAGGTTATGCTGCTAGAAATCTTTTTTGGGCAAAAATCTGATTAAAGAATGAGGTTTCATCTTGGCAAATAAGAATCTAATTACCTATCTAAAAATATTGCCTGTATCCTTCTCGATATAACCACCGTTGGAGTTCAAACATTTCGCCATATTTCCGAGAAGCAACGCAGATTGCTTTCAAACTCCAAAAGATATCTTCTTCACAGATTCAGTAATTCCAATAACTCTTAATGAAAATGATTTGGCCAACTTAATCACAATATGAACACTATACCCCCACGAGAAGCATCCATTCACTGAAAATGGACAAAGGGAAATGAAAGAACTAGTCAAGCAGAGTGAAATGCTAACAATAGTAGCCGTTTAATCAATGCCACGTAGTTTACAAGCTGCTTGGCATATTTAATTTCCTTTTGCTGTCATAGCAATAAAATGAGAAAGCCAAAACCCCAAACCAAACTCATTGCCAAGCTGATTCTCACTTACAGCACCCTAGCGAGGAAATTGCCCCCCCCGGGGGGGGGGCTTCCCAAGGCTGTAATCTTTACAGAAGCAAATTGCTGCATCCTTCTCCCCCAGAACCTCTCGAAATAAACCTCACAACCCTCAAAATAACCCTTATTATTCCCTCCTGAGGAGGGGCTTATGGTTTCGAACTGTTGAACCACTTATGGTTTGAACAGTCAGCCCCTAACCAGTAGGCCGCCAGAGGTCAGGGCCACCGATGAGTTTGAATGGCCAACTTCTCTGTCAGCAGCCAATGGTGCAAACTTTTGCATCACAGGGCTTGGTATGAAAGAGTTAAAGCACTATTAATAATTTACTAATATGAACTCCCTTGAACAACTGAGGAAACCAAGATTCAAGTGGTTTAAATAACCAGCCCAAGGTAAACAGAGCCCTGTTGGCACTGTCGCTTCAGTGTTGAACTGCTAACCGTAAAGTCAACAGTTCAGGACCAACAGCCTCTCTGTGGAAAGAAGACAGACACTATCTGCTCCCATAAAGATTTAATGCCCAGAAACTAGATATGGGATCCCTGTGCATCTCAATCAACTTAAAGGCAGTGTTTTTATTTGCTGTTTGTTTGGGTGGGCAAGGCGGGTGGGGCAGGGGGGTTGACAGGTAAAACGAACAAAAGTGTTTAATGGGTTAGGGGCAGGAGTCAACTATCAAGCCTTCTTGTTCCACACAGGGTACAGCCAGATTTCACAGGGCACACAAGATATTTATGCACCGCTACAAAAGGCGGCTCCTGACGTGCTTTGCCAAAAAAAAAAAAAAAAAAAAAAGATACACACTACGGTAGGAAATGTATGAGGATATTACAATTACATAGTCAGGTTTGGAAATACAATAATTTGTTCATACTTTTGCCTGTAACCCAGGTCAATTCAATTTTGGGGAGTTGGTAGGTGAGCTACGAAGTAAGCTATTGACATATGTAGTAAATAAACGTTTAGCTACAGAAGGAGTTGTTTAAATTAAAAATACATTGAAATATGAGCAGTTATACATAAGCAGATTGATAGTGGTTATTCTCTCCTCATAGACGGTCAGAGATCGTATCACCAGCAAATGAGAGAGAAGGGAGATTTCTAATTTTAGAAAATATTTGTCCAGAGAAATATCTTTCTACATTCACTTTCTCTCACTGTTTCCTGTGGAATAGGACTGACCTTCCAGGATGCTTTTCAGCTGTAGAATTCTTACCTTTGATGTCTGATCTCCCATTCACATATGGCCCTACTTTAATTCTGTTATAGATGACTTGTTCTTTAAGTGACATCCACAACTTGCCCGTGTCAGTGTCAGTAGGAAACATTTCAAACTACATCGTTGCTCACGTTTTCCCAACTGCAGAAATGGGTGGTCAGTGGGACATCCTCAGCAAGAAGATATCCAACCGCATTTTAAAGCCAGCAACTCCATGACCAAGGACCTTTTTAATAATAACACCAACCGTCAATCCAGTTTTATCAGTGAAACACTTATGGCTGTTACCTTTCTAGGCTATTTCACAAGTGTTGATGTGATACTTTATTTAAAAAATTACTTTATCTTTAATCCCCTAACCTTTGTTTCTACCCGAGGGTGTTCTTTAAGGATCTTAGGGGGCAGGTAGAACATGTTTTCTCTTAAATACAAACAGATACTCTCTCAAGAAGTGTAGTTTGCCTACACTGAGAGATTGTGACTAAAACAAACTATTTGCTTGCACTGTCTTTATCTGTATTTTAATTTTCTGAATACTAGCTTTCATATTTCAGGGGAAAATTTTTTGCATTGTCATAAGGTAGTTCAAAACTTACAGAGTAAGATGGTTCTATACATCAGGAACGTCTTGAAATTGTCAATGTATAACTGTAGAGTTAGTTGCCTGCCCTTAAAAATGTATACAGAGTAGCCTAAATGCAGACATGTATATATGTAAATATATTTATGATTATGGGGGAAATAGACTTATGTGCATATATTTATAGGTTCAGTAGTAGGGTAGCAGATGGACATTGGGCCTCCTCATGTATACTCCCCCAATACAATAGCACCTCGCCCTGCTAAATGGTCATTGCATGATACCCACCTTCCCGACATGATCACTGGAGACAGACGTGTGTAAGCAAATGTGGTGAAGAAAGCTGATGGTGCCCGGCTATCAAAAAGATATAGTGTCTGGGGTCTTAAAGGCTTGAAGGCAAACAAGCGGCCATCTAGCTCAGAAGCAACAAAGCCCACAGAGAAGAAGCACATGGCCTAAGCGAATACAAGGTGTTGAAAGGACCATGTAGCAGACACCAAGGAACAAAAACAATCATTGTGTGATCATCTTCCTCACATAATCGCTGAAGATGAAGGTGTGCATAAGCAAGTGTGGTGAAGAAGGCTGATGGTGCCCGGCGACTGAGAGATATAGCATCTGGGGACTTAAAGGCTTGAAAGCAAACAAGCAGCCATTTAGCCCAGAAGCAACAAAGCCCACACGGAAGCAGCACACCAACATAGGTGATCGTGAAGGGCAGAGGAGGCCAGGTCTCAAACAACAAAGGCGGGGGTGGGAATCAGATCACCGTGAATGAGGGGGAGTGCATGAGGGGGACCCAATGCCCATCTGTAGACAGCTGGACATCCCTTGCAGAGGGGTAGTGGGGAGGAGATGAGTCACTCAGGGTTCAGTGTAGCAACAATGAAACTCAAAACCTTCCTCTAGTTCCAGAACGCCTCCTCCCTCCCAATTATCATGACCCCAACTCTACCTTGCAGACCTGGTTATACCAGAGGATGTACAGCAGTGCAGTAGGGATCTGGAGACACAGGAAATCTAGGGTGGATGAACCCCTCAACACCAGCGGTAGGAGTGGCGACACCTGGAGGGAAGGGGGTGTAGAAAGGGAGAGCCGATCTTGGAGCTCTATGTGTAGCCTCCTCTCTGGGAGATGGGCAATGGGGAGGTGGGTGAGGGGAGACGCTGGGCAGTATAAGATAAGATATAATAATTATTTATAAACTATCAAGGGGCCAGGTGGAAGGGGAAAGCGGGGAGGGAGGGGGAAGGGTAAAAATAAAAGGGAAACCGAGCTGATTCCAGGAACCCAAGTGGAAGGTGAATTTTGAGAATGATGAGTGCAACGAATGTATAAGGGTGCTTTGCTCAATTGATGTTTGTATGGATTGTGATAAGAGTTGTATGAGCCCCAATAAAAAGATTTATTAATTTAAAAAATGTATGCCAAAATATTAGGAACAATTCAATCAGAAAATGTTTTCAGAGAAAAGTAAGACATTCATAGAGTTTTTGTTATTATACTGAAGCTCTAATAATCTGTTTTATGGTTGATAATTAGTAATTCCAAGATTGGGTGTTTCATCTTTATCACACACACAGTATATGCAGATAAAAATAGAAAGATAAAATCAAAACATCTATTTTCCAGTAATAATAGTACCATTGGATACCATTCTTATTTTACTCTCCTAATAAAAAATAACTTGTGTAAAAACAAATTTTAAACTATTTTGAAATTTTAACCTCTCATCTAGATTAGTATTTACTGAGAGCAGGAGCGATGCTTTCTATGCTCCTATGCTTTACATACATGAAGCCCAAGCAAACAAAATATCTGTTGCCTTCAAGTTAATTGATACTCATGCAGCACCATGTGTTACTAAGCAAAACCACCCCACGGGGCTTCATGGCCTGTCATCTTTCTGGCAATAATTTCCTAAGCAGGCCTTGATTCCATTGAGCTGCTTGGTAGACCTGACCCACCAGCCACTAAGACGAGCTGCCGCTCAGAGACCTCTGGGCTGTCCTGGGCCCTTCCATATACTGTCTTGCGTATGACACAGATCCAGTGGCTACACTGATCTATCAAACCATTTTTTAAGAATGCATTTTATCTAAGTTCTCAATCTTAGTTTATTACAGATCTCTATAGCACAAGGTTAGTGATTGGAAGTCACTGGGTGCTCTGAGGGAGGAAAATGAGATATTTTGATCTCATAAAAATCTACAGCTTGGGAATCCCAATGGACCAGTTTTACTCTGTCCTACAGGAGAGGTGAGGAGTCAGAATGGATGGAAAGGAGTACGTTTTTTTGGGTGGGTGGTGTTGTTGTGTAAGCTAACCTTAAGGTCAGCGTTTCACACCCATGAGTAGCTTGGTGAGAGAAAGTGAGGTTATCTACTCCCATGAAGATTTATAGTCTCAGAAACCATAGATCAAAGGTCACTGAATTGGAATTTAGGTTTGGAAACTAAAGCTATGTTGATCTTTGCTATCTCTAAGAAGGTTAAAATCCATGTATTTTCAATAAAAATGAAGTTGTTTTCTGACGGATCTATTGGAAATAGTATTTCAGTATGTATTAGCTAAACATCAACTCCTTCAAAAATAAGCATAAACAGTGGCTATTTAATGCAATACTCAATTTATGCCACTACAAATATTTGCTGACCATCTGAGATGGAAATAAATAAATATCTATACATCAGATTTTTATTTGCTTCAGCATTATTAAAATTTGTAAAGAAGTTACAGCTCTATGCTCATCATTTGATATGACTTACAACCTCTGTGCTCAAGTCTGCGTCAATCAATGGGGCAGTGGAGTGAAGAGGTCACCACAATCTCATCAGAAGCCGAACACCAGGGAGCATTTTAATCAATGAGGAGATGAGTCTTTTTTCAAATGATTGTGAATTTTGGTTAAGACCCACTGGATCTGTTGATTATTAGGAGACAAGTGCTGCATGCCAATTCCTGGCTCCAGGAGCGACTGAGGATGCGAACTGCTCTTGCATGTTGTAATCGAATGTATGTTTTAATGAAGTCAACAGTGAGATTCCGGACAGGCATCAGCAACTTTGAAATGGAGTCTTCCAAATTCCTCACACGGTTTGAAAGTAATGAGATTTGTTCCATAAAGTGATGAAATTTATGCCATAAATTGCTTCCAGAAGACTGAAAAAAAAGAAGAAAAGCAGTATATTTTCCTTTGTCGAAAGGATCAGATTTTTAAAATAGTGATTTACTGATATCTACTTTAAAAATGAATGCTATGCTATATTCCTTTAATAATGTTTCCCATTTCAAACACCACATAGGCATTCGGAGTCAATACCACTTGGTCAGAAGGTAAACCACTGACACATCAGTGTGCACACAGTTTGCACTTCCCTGGGTCCTGTCCACGTACGCACCTATTTCTTTCACCATCAACAATAGTCACCTCAAGCCTTCTCGGAATCAAGTTTTTGTTTTTTCTCAGACTATTCTAATTGTGTTTTACTGGGCCGTATACTCGAACTCATCATTGAGAAAGGTAGATATGCTTGACTGAAGTCATTGTGCTTAATATCTAACATGCATTATAAAGCGAGGCTAGCTTTTTCTCAGGCACTTTAGCAATTCCTCTGGATGTACTCTTGGCTGGAATTAGTTAGCACAGTACTTTCTAGTACAATGAAAGTCTGCAATCAGCTGCTGCTAGTCTGTTTAGTGGAGTGCTTCACGATTGACTTGCGACCTGCACAACAAACCATTATGAACTTCAAATGACCTTAAGAGAGCGAGTGTACATTCATTGTCATCATATGGGAACCCAAATCATTGCTTTATGACTCATACTCAACCACCTTTCCCTTCACAGCCCCTTGTAATATTTAAGTAAGATGCACACATCTCATTGAATGTGAATCCTTTCCAAGAATGAGAAACACAGCTGAGATGTCCAGATATATGGCTTAATAAATACTAAAATACAAATTATGCATATGTGATTAACAAAATATATTGTCAGTTAATATTTATTATAAAACCGTTATTACCCAAATGTCTTCTAGATGCTGAGGACACTGCAACGAATAATCCATTATTAGAAGCTTATAATCTATGGGAAATACAGATAAGAATAGATTAATAAATATAAACAAATCAACGAGATAATTTGACCATTGGATAAGCCCTGTGAATGGAGGATAGGATGGAGAGAGAGGTGGAGGGTGCTATATTATGTGGGTAGTCAGGGAAGACTTCCATAAAACCTTGACATTAGTGTCAACTAAATGATGACACTTCACAGAAAAAAATGTGTTTGTCCAACCCACCCCCCACTGTTTCATTTTCCTGAGTGATTGAAAGTTGTCACTCTATCCAATTACAACTACTCCTATCTAGTGGTTTCTAATAGGAGTTTTTCATAAACATTTATTCTGACATAATTCATTCCATTTGATCATAATCCTCTCCTCAAAGCCAGTCCTACAGAAGTTTACTGCAAGCACTCGTGCAATCTGATTCCATCTTGAGCAAGGAAGATTAACCTAAATCCTGTTTACAATAAATATAGACTTGAACTTTCAACTTTGTACTTCTTGGATAATATTTTTCAACAGGCAATTATTCTCTAAATCCAATAATAATGTTATACTATTTCTTACATATTTGTTAGGTGTCTCATATTAATGCTATGAGTTTGCTATGATTACACTTGGTAGATGAAGAAATTAAGGTTCAGGGAAATTAGGTGACATCCCCAAGGCTCTGAAGTTCATATGTAAAGGATCAAGCACTGTGTTGACCAAGTGATCACTTTTAACAACCCTGCCGACGTCGCCCAAGCAAAACTAGCCAAATAAATGATGGTTGTATAGTCTTTTGAATTTCACACTCCCGAGTCTGTAAGAATATTGTCATATTAAACTTCACCAAATTAACACCATAAAATATATTTTGTAGTCAGTTTTTCCTTTATCACTTTGAGTTACATTTTTACATTCTTTTATGGCAAGCTATTTATTGTTGGGTGCCATTGAGTCAATTTTGACTCTTTGTGACCCCATGGAATAGACTAGAATGGCCCCATAGGGTTTTCAAGGCTGTACTCTTCCTAGAAGCAGATTACAAGGTCTTTTTCCTGAGAGCAGATGGTGAATTTGGTATAATTGCCTCTTCACACACTCTACAAGCAATGCCAATAAAAGCTTCCTTATACATAAAGATTATGATGTGAGGTATTACTTGGGCCAAATGTCCAGGATATTATCCTCAAGTATGTATAAATAAATCTCATGCTATTAAAAAAAGAAAACCATTTGTGTTCTATAAACACGAGGAATGTACCATACAGCCATTATTGACTCTTCGTGATGGCCATTCTTTTGTTGTTACTGTTGAGTGCTCCCTAGTGAGTACCAGCTCTTAGTGGCCTGGTGTGCAGCAGTGCAAATCTTCCTGGGCCCTGCACCATCCTCACAATTGCTCAGAGGCTGGAGCCCATGGCTGCTCCTGTGTAAATCCATTTTGTTGATGGCCTTTTGCTATGATATCATTTTCTAGGGACTGGAACTCTGCTGACAATGTTTCCAAAGTATTTGAAGCCAAGTTCTTGTCATCCATGTGTCTAAAGAGCATTCTGGCTGTGCTTCTTCCAAGATGTTTCTTCTGACGGACCATGGTATTTTCAATATTCTTCACCAGCACTGTAAATCAGATGCATGGATCCTTCTTAGGGCTTCTTTAGTAATGTCCAACTTTCACAAGCATACGAGGTGATTGAAAATACTCTGGCTTGGGCCAGGCATACCTTAGTCCTCAAAGTAAAATCCTTGCTTTTCAACACTCTAAAGAGGTCTCGTGTGGAAGATTTACCCAATGCAATGCATGATTAGAGCTCTTGATGGCTGCTTCCCTGAGTATTAATTGTGGGTCCAAATAAGACAAAATCCCTGACAACTTCCATCTGTTCTCCATGTATCATGATGTTGCTTACTGGGCTAGTTGTAAGGTCTTCTTTACATTGAGTTGTAACCTATGCAGTCCTTGAGCATCATCAACATTTGTTTCAATTCTCCTAACTTTCAGTAAGCAAGGTTGTGTCATCTGAATATCATGGGTTGTTAAAAAGCTTTCCTCCAATCCTGATGCCACATTTTTCTTCAGATATTCCAGGTTTTTGCTTATTTGCTCAGCATACAGATTCAATAAGTATGAGGAAAGGATAAAGCCTGAATGAACACCTTCATTTTAAATCACGCAGTATTCCCTTCTTCTGTTTGCACAGCTGCCTCTTGGTCCATGTGAAGTAATGGAATTACTAGTAATGAAGTAATCCACCAGTAACGAAGAAGTATGGAAATCCTATGTTTCTCAAGAATACTTTTAATTTATTGTGATCCACAGTCAAATGCCTTTGAATAGTCAATAAAACACAATGAGATAGCTAAAGTTTATTGTGCCAACCTGCCCGATAAACACTTGTGGGGTTAACTGAAGGGTAGAGAGATAAATGGCTCAGTGAGCCTTGCCTTTCTAGTTCTCGGGTCTCTTGATTTCTGACAGTAGGACCAGGGTGCAGCTGCCTTAGCCAGTTCCCTGCTTCAGCTTTCAAGGCTTACTCCCTGCAAGACATCCCTGAATAAAAGCCACATGGACTTACCCCAATGCAGCCCTGGGTTCTGGAGCAGCCGTGTAGAGACCCCTGCCAGCACAGAGATGCTTACACATTCACTGACTTGGTTTTCCTCCTGCAGTCGGCAACATTGTGTGTGTTTTGTGAGATGGAGGAGGGCATTGTGGATTGGTATCAGACATATTGGCTAATGTTGGACTTGTGGGCTTGGGCAGCACTGGGGTGGGATGTTTTCTTGATATGCACTTATCCTTTATATAAAACTCTCTCATATATATATATGAGTTACTGTGGATTTGTTTCTCTGATGTACCCAGACTGACACACACAAGTAAACATCTTTCTGGTATTTTGTACTTTCAATCAAGATCCACCAGACATCACCAATGATATCGTTGTTACAAGTCCTCTTCTAAATCTGAACTGAATTCTGACAGCTCCCTGTCAATGTAATGCTTCAACCGTTTTTGAATGATCTTCAACAAAACTTTACTTGCATGTGATATTGTCTTATAATTTTTGTATTCTGTTAGGCCATCTTTCTTTGGAGTGGGTACAAATATGATATCATCCAGTCAGTTCACTGAGAAGCTATCTTCTAAATTTCTTGGCCTAGAGGAGTGAGTGCTTCCAGTGTTCCATAAACTTCTTGAAGCATTTCAGTTGATAGCCCATCAATTCCTGGAGGCTAGTTTCTGGCTAATGCCTTCAGTGCAGCCTGGATTTATCCCTTCATTGTCATTGGACTTGGCTCATCTGCTACCTCTTGAATGTCTATACTTATTTTATTATATTTGTTTATTTTGCCGTCTCCAGCTGAATTTTGAAATTTTCTGTTCAACTATTTTATTTCTTCAATCATTTGCCTTAGCTATTTGCCTTAGCTACTCTTATGATTAAGAGCAAGTTTCTCTTCAAACATCGACTTTGATCTTTTCTCTTTTCCTGTCTTATTAATGAACGTTTGCATTCTTTGTGCACGATATTGTTTATGTCATCCTATCACTCGTTGGTTCTTTGTAATTACTGTTCAATGAATCAAATTTGTTCTTGAAATCTTCTGGAAATTCAGGTAGGATACACTCAAGATCATATTTTGAACTTGAATGTGTATTCCATATGGACAACTCCACATATTTCATCACCATTTGTGTTGTTGAAAAGTGGTATTTGTGATGAAGTACTTGACCTTGGAAAATCCTATCATGTGATCGCCAGTTTTTGTCTATCACCAAGGCCATTATTATCCTGTATTATCCTTTCCCCCCTAACTTTTGCATTTCAAGTGCCAGTAAGTACCAGTTAATCTTAATTGATCAATTTCAATGTCCTGCTGCTCTTCAGGAGATTTCCTGTGTCTGAATGTGCTCACTGTTATTCATCAGATATTTTGATGGCAAATTCCTGAGACGTGGACAGCCTATTCTATCCTTGTAGCACATTCTTATTCTACAAGCTCTGCAGGAATCAATTCACGTTGGTGGCCCTCCTGGTATTTGAAATACCAGTGACATAATTTCTAGCATTACTGCAACAGCATCATCCAAATTTTACAAAGACAGTTGGTAATTCTAGAATTATCCTGTATCATTGCTAGTTTTCAAGACACATTTTCCAATTTTTAAGAAAAACACAGAACATCCCACTGTTTCTAGGATTCTGTTATTACCCTTGAAATTCCCCAAGAATTCTAAAAAAAAAATCACCGTGACTTTGGGATTTCTATTCCAACGTCTATGGAAGAAGCAGATTACCTTAGTGTGGTTCCATTCTTATACCCATAGGGAAAAAACGTAAATATTAAGCACCAAAACCAAAGTTTCATAAATGGCTCCCATTTTCTATATTAATTTAAAAATATCAAAATAACTATCTCCAGGAGAAAATACCTTATTAATCTAAGGGCCACTGGGATATACTTCAATTTGCCATACAAATGATGTGTTCAACATAATGCTCTTAATCATATATTCAAAATTAACATGTTGAGGAGTTAGCACATTTCTAATAGAAATACTACACTTAGACCTTCTAAAATATACATTAGGAAATAAACATTGACATAGATGTAAATTTCAATTTAACCTTATGAAAATATATATGTACATGTAGATAGTGAGTGCTATTTATGTTTTTAAAATTTTTGATGAAACTACCCTGTGAACATTCTTAGAAAAAATATCTATCCTATATAAAACCTGGGGATAATGTAATTTAATCCTTCATAACCAATTCTAGCTGGAAAAAAAAAACCACACATAGTGGCCATCTTTTCACATGTTCCCCTAACTTGTAGGAATGATTTTTTTTTCTCCCAAGTTCTTATTTTGGCTTCCTTCAGGCCCTTTCAGAATAGCTTTATTTTTGAATCTGGTTTTATGAGCACATTTTTTTCAGGTTTGAGCTATAGTTTTCACATTGAAGAATTTGGTAAAATAAAACCTGTACCAAGCCAAGAGGTTAAAATATAACAATCTATTCAAAGCAGCAAACCTTTCAGAGAAGTTTACACTATACGCTGAGAAGGTTTTTAAAGCTTGAACTTCATGTGGAAGGAGCACACTGCTCCCTTTGAGGAGCTTCTCAGGTCTCAACAATGTCTCTTCAGAAATGCCGGGGATGGCAGGGGCCATGGGCAAGTCAAGATGGGCAATGGGCAAGAGAGGTGTCAGAACTCTTAAGATTATTCAAGCAAAGAGGGTTGACAAGCCGGGAGAGACAGAAGGTAGCTTTATGAGGAGGTCATTGGGTTACATTTTACTGAGTGTTTCAAGTTGAGGGGATGGAGGCAGAAGATGGGAAAAACCTGATTTATTTGGAAGGAAGAAAAAAAAAAAGAGAAGAGACAGAGAGAAAATGCCATTCTCTTAAGAAGAAATTGTATACTAAGAAAGAGAATGCAATATGTGGAAAAGGCCAGCCCTAAGGGTCTCCATCTCACTGCCGTCAAGTTGGTGTCTATTCATAGCGAACCCTTAGCTCAGGGGAGAACTAGCACGTGAGTGTCTGAGTTCTCTACAGGAGCAGAAAGCCCTGTGCTTTAGAAGCCAACAACAGCTAGAGTAGAATATTTTTCTTTCCAATTGATGTTTCTCGTTGCTCAATATGCCTTCAAAAACTGAGAAGGAGCATTATAATTAGCCCTTCCTTATTTATAATTAGGTCTTACTCTTCCCCAGCATGTTTCTCAGAATTCTGATGTCAACCTTACCCACACACATCTAGCCATTACAGGTGGGTAAATGCTAAGCGTTCTTTACTGGCCAGTGACTGTTAGTGTTTCTCCCAGATACCTGCAAGTATCGATGCAAAGCTTTAAGACTGAGACTACGAGACTCATGTCAATCTAACTCCAGGTGTCTCTAATTTTCTATTCATTCACATTTGGAGAAAGTAAAATAAAACAAAACAAAAAACTCTAAGACATCATAATTGTGCCTTTGTTATCATTCAAAGTACCTAGTTTTTGAAATTTTCTTTCTTAGCAGGGAATTCTCATCCTTTATGAATTATCCAGTTGTTAACATTTATTTCTAAGCATATAATCTGCATATGAAAGTGTGCAAATAAGTTAATTAGATGAAGGTACACAGAATGGGTATTCTTGCTTTCAAGTGTGTTCTAGTAGTTAGGCTGCATGAATTTAAACCCTCTTTCCTGCCTCTTCTAGCCTATAAGATCTGGTCAAGTTCTTTAACTTCTCTCAGCCTCTTTGGTCCTCTATTTGCTCAACAGTGAGATAGGGAGGGTATGAATTGGCATGACTGGATAGCAGCGGGTTTGTTTTTGTTTTTTGTTAGCAATAAAGCCAACACTTCCTTCACAGGTTATTATAAGAAATGTGCATTTATATAAATAAATTTCTTAGTATAATGCCTAATAGCTGTGTAAAATCATAAATATTATTCTCCAGAAGTCTGGTTAAGGAATGCACTATCCAAATCAATCTTCCTCGGAGACCACAGATTTTGTTAAGAGAAACATTTTGCATGGAAAATGTAGTGATTCTTTGGGATTTTTTTATCCCAGAATGAGTCCACTCCAGATGTCCAGATTAGCCCTTCTTTCTGCAAGATGTGAACCAGCCAGAACAAACAAGCTCAACAGTTGAAGGACAGCAGATGGCTGGGCTTACACCACTAACTCCCTCTTCCTAACACATTGGCGATAGTTATCCCAAATCCTCACTGTGCTGCAACATTCGGGGAGAGGGGGGGCTTCTTTGCAATTTACTGGGGGAAAGGAGATGCCTTTAACAATTTCGTTTGGAAATCTATGACATCTCAATTGGCCGCGCGATAGAGAAAGGAGTAGTCACAATTTTCCAATTGCTACGTGTTTCCTCAGTGACCTTTTCTCCATTAAATAATGTGCTGCAGTATTCAATACTGTCCCTAACTGAGGCTATTCTCAGTGGAAGAGCTTCATTAGATGCCAAATATTGCCCTAAAGTGCTAGAACACAACTCATTATACGATGAAGAACTTACCTGGACCTTTCAGGGAGCGTATTGAGCATGTTAAGAAAACCTACACCTTTTCCTATAGATCCTATAGTTAATTCCAAGGTCCTTGCTAAATTTGACAATAATATAATTAATTGAGAGCTTATCATTAGTAAAGCAGAGAGGAAAGATGGAATGAGAGAAAGTAATAATTAACTGGAATAGTCCACTCCCACAGACCATGTGAGCCAAGGACCATTGATAGTTCCCCCAAGTTCAAAGCCAAGTAACAAGAACTGATGGGAATTATTGACAGTTCCCATTGACATAAGGGAAGCAGGCTCTAATGGGCACGTGTGGTGGTCAGGTGCCACGACATAGAACTGGAAGCAGAATTTCCTGAGAACAAATTACTTAATTTGAGAAATATGGATACTCTATAAACTCTGAGACCTCCACATTTTCATTCCAGAATCCCAACCCTCTGCTTCATGACAAAGGGTGAGATAGGATGTATTCAGAGTGAGATAGTCAAGGAATGACCCCTGGTTTCAATTATTTTGTGGTGTAGAACATTTCTAGGAAGACACAGAAAATCTCAAATTCACTCTTAATTGGTAAGTACTATAAGGAAAGAAATTGATTCCTACTTTTTAGTGATTTATAAATTTTTAATTAACCATTTTCATTTCCATTTTAAGGTTTTTGACTATTACATAGTGACTTTTAAGTCAGTTGGTTTTCGTTCATTCATAAAAGCAAGCAAGCAAGATGAAAGCCAGTCACTAAATATTTCAAGAGGCAGCACTTAAATGTTCAGATCCCAAATGCAATCTTCTCTAAAATTCACATTGAAAAAATGCCACTTAACGTCTAGGTTCGCTTGAAAGGGAGTTCACATAAAGGGTAAGGCTGTCAGCCCACTGTTTCATTCCCTAGTACTTTCTTGCAAAGTACAATGACAAATGGCAAAAAAACCTCGGCTTACCTTCCTATTTGTCAGAGGCGGGGTAGTAGCAATCAGTACATCTGGGAAGTATGCTAGGTGGCTGTCCAAACGCATCCTTGGGATGTAGGAACACGAGGCAAAAGAAGAGCGCTGCCCAGGTGTTGACGCTGCCTGTGGCACCCCCACAGCAGTGGCCTGTGTGTTTAGGTTGCCTTCCACGGGGAGGAACGGTCATATCCAGGGCAAATTGAGTTCATGTAGTCAAGTCAATACGAACAGTAATGGTTTTGTGTTTGGTTTTTTTTTTTCGTCTAACAGCATATGATTGTGCAATCATTAAGTTTTAGGAGAAAAGGGGCTAATTTTAGATTTGTTCCTAGCCCTCTCCATGTGAATGGTGTCGCTGTGAGCCCAGCAATGAAGTTCACTGTGTTGTAGCAGACTGCGCAGTTCCTGAGTGTGTCAACCCAGTCTATGAACCAGAACAATGTTGTCCTGTCTGCAAAAATGGTAAGACCGTATTGCATTAGCTTTCAACGAGGGGTTAGGGCAAAACACGAATATCTCACCGTTCAATGCAAGAACCTGCTCACATCTGCCTGTGCCTTTTGAACATGGGCCTGGCCAACTGCTATAGTTCTCCCATCCTGACGTGAAAATAAATCCAATAATGGGTGAATGAATGTCCATTTGGGGATTTATAGCTCTTGTAAACTGACATTGTTGGGACCCCTATTATTAATTGCTGACCTATAAGGAAGATATTGGAAAGACAATGGTACCATCTTTTTTGTAGTGATTCCATTCTCCCCTTCTCATGTAGTCGATGAGGCAGCACCTCATTTCAAAACGCATAACCCAGGGTAGAGAGTGGGGTGAATGCCAGGTATTTCACTGTTGGATTAGACAGGGCGCTAGGTTTATAGTTGAGTCATTAAAGAAGTGCAGGATTCAACTATGAATGCCCTTAAATTATATAGAAAAATTTGAACATTTAAGGCTTTTATACTAGACTTTTATTGCAGTAGCTCAATAATAGCTAGAGGGAGGAATCTGGCTTATTATGTGTTTCTTTTTTTCTAAAGCCTCATGCAATGGAGAGTCTGAAATTACTACAGACTTTAAATACTCAATCTCAAGGTGATGTTACATAAAAGGCACTGTAATCCATGAGCCCAGGATAGCATACAGACTGTGATAGGCCAGGTTGACTAGAGAAACAAACGCAGAGGCATTCATATGTTTAAGAAATAGTTTTATATCAAGAAATAATCGTGCATCAATAAAACATCCCAGCCTAGTCCAACTCAAGTCCATGAGTTCAATACTAGTCCCTAAGTCTGACACTAGTCCAATACTAGTCTAAACATCTCTCTTCAGACTCACAGAGCCACATGCAATGATGCAGGATGCAGGAAGATCACAGGGCAGTGGGTGCACAGTCTTGTGGAACCAATGGTTGGGGAAGCATCACAGGGCTCTTGGAAGTCTCAGTGTGGCTTATCCATAGGAAGGTGAAGGTGGAGAAAGAATGGCCCACCTACCGAGAGTCATTTATTTCTATGGCACCTCCAAATGAGGTCATCAAGCTGTGACCTAATTGACAGTTGAAACTCCACCCATATCTTCTTAGAGGTATGACAACAGCAGAGCCAGCAGTACACACAAAAGAGTGGCAATGTTCGAACGAGGGCAAAGTGGGGAAGCGTCACTAGGGAATACTCTACCCATGCTCATACTTGGAGTTATTATTGACTGGAAAACATGGTTTTAATTCTTACTCAGTTCAGTTCGAATGCCGAATCCCAACCCCCTTCTTAAAACAGCAGTGCTCATTTCCTGCATTTTGCTCTGAATTTGTCATTATGTTAGCTCACCTACTAGCTCATCCTTGTAGACATGATTAGTGGAAAGAGAGAGGTATCAGGATATTTAGATAGAGATAGAACAAAAATAGTGCCGCTTGTTTTTATAATATTTGGGGGATTTTGGTATCTTCCCAAAGGACTTATGAAGAACTCTTATGGCCTCTTTCCTGGCACACTTTTATTATTTATAGTCTTATAAATCCGTTGAGCTGAATATTAAATTGTTCATCTGGCTTCCATTTCTTTCCATCACCACTCTCCCCTCTAGCTTAACTGACTTTCTCTGTCAATGTGAACATTATTCTGATTAAAGGTGGGAATAAATATTCTTCTGTAGTTTTAATTCATCTATTATATGCAAAGCTATTAATGTGAGACATTAAATGTTTTAAAAAATTGTAAGAAATTGGGAAAGATGCAAGGAAGAACAGAAAAGATGTTTTGATGGTTGAGAAATAGGGCCTACAAGGACCGAAAAAAGGAGTGAGCATAATGTGTCCTGGAGAAGACAAGGCTCAGGGGAGACGGAACAGTCATGGAGCATATGGATGGTTAGACCAAAGTAGAGGAGAATCTATTATTTTTCATTTTCTCCGAGGATAGAAGGAGGGGAAAAATCAGCCACCCAATCAATCTTTGAAAGAAGGAGCAATGACGAACGTTTGAGAGAATATTTTTCCCCCCAAGAAGCGCTTGTCTAAAAGGGTCCTTGAGATTGTTCTCTTCCTAGGGCACTTAGCAGCCTCGTCTCACACTTAGGGTAAGCACAGGTGTGTCTGTGGCTAAAAATCTTGCCAAGATGAGTCTGATCCAACTCGATGAAAGTGAGTTTGAGTGCATTGAAGACCATCATTTTAGAGTGTAGGTTTTACACATGCATCTGCCACATCACCCAAGGCATCCCCAAAGCGTTGAGTATATTGAGTCTGAGTCAAAGATTCAACCAGTCACTACAGACTAGTCACACTCAGCAGCATGTCACCCAAGAGGACCTTATTCATCTGTGTCATGTGCCAACATAGAAAGGTGTCTTCTAATGAAACCCACTTTGTACAAATATTTCTAACAAATGGGTCTTCATTGTTCATAGTAGGATTGTGATCCCTGCTGAACATATGTTGAATAAATAAGGTTTTATGAATTGTCCAATTTTTTCCATCTATGAAGTATTGCATGAAGATACTCTGTTCCCTCTTGCTATTTCAAAAAGAAAGTACATTTTTATATTTTAGTAAGTGAAATGACCTGACTAAGAATCAGTGAAAATATCAACTCTAACTCAGACAGGAACATTATGAGATGTTATCTTCTTTTATTTAAATGCATTTTTTTGCCCCAAAAGTAAAGAACAATCTTGCCAAAATAACATAGCAAGAATCAACTCAGGTTAAATGAATGTCTTGCCTACAAACAGACTGAGCCCCTGTGGTTGCTTCCTTCCATTCTAAGCCTGACACAGATACCAGGAGACAAAAGTTGACCTATATGTAGAATTGCGGGGGGGGGGGAGAAGGGGGAAATATCAATTTTGACAGTGTGTTTTAAATTTCTAACATATGAGAGGCTCTAATTCTAAATGAGAAGATTGATTTGTCCATTGTGAAGTTAGAGAATGTTACTGTTATCTTAGATTAAGATAAAATAGAAAAGAAAAAAACTAGTTTATGGATTTAAGGTATGGATAATGGATTTTATTTGTTAATTGTCATCACATTTGCTTAAATCATCATAAATATTGATTACTTGGACAAGCAAATAATTTCCCAATTTCATTAATTTTTATCATCTTGGCCAGCAAATAATTCCTTTTTCATACTAAGCTTGATTTTTCTGCCTTCCTGAATTATAGCTTTCTAAGAGCAAGAAGCACTGAATAATTTTTTTGTTTTGTTTTGTTTTTTAGCACTGAACATGTTAAGTGAAAATATAATGCTACAGAATTTGCTACATCTAGCCTTAAGACTCATGGTTCAACTAGTATTAAATCCTTTATTCTGAGTTTATTTAAATGTGAACAAAACAAGGAAGCAAAAATACAGGAGCAGGCATAGTTTTCCCAGAAATCAGTAGTCCACTGTTGAAAATACAACACTTACTTTATATATAAGTATATATTTTAAGAACATGAAGTACAAGGTAATTTTCCTTGATAGAACAATTACAGCCTCTCTTTATTCTTAAATATATATTTTATGACAATAAATTTAAAAACATGATGTTGCTAGGAGTTTTCCCTTATAATGTAAAAAAGAGAATTTAAAATGTCTCAGTCTCAGTGATTATCGCAAGTAAGATTTTTAATAGTCATCAATAAATATAGACAAGTCAACCATAAAATGTGCTCTATTCATTTGAAATGTAGTTTGGCCCCAAGAGGGTCAATTAGTCTGGATAAAATAACAATATTATGTAAAGATGTACACGGCTGTGCAGAGTCCATATGACGTACATATCCAAAGAAGAAAGATAGGGTAACATTTCTTAGGTGAGTATTGGAGGAATTGACACAGGAATTTATTTTCTTTAAAACATGAGTAAATATTTACTACTCACTCTATACAACTGCAAGGTCTAGTAATCCAGATACCTTCTTAGTAAACAGTTTTCCAGGCTCTTTTCTTTTCCAACAATTGTGTTATTTTAGTCTGTCTTTCAGCCCAATGTCTCTTCATGTGGATTAAGGAGCAGTCTTAAGTTTATTGGTTGTTTTCTTTGTTTGTTTTTTGTAACTGAAAATAAGTTAGCCCAGTATCTGATTAAGGAAATCCTGCCAATAGGGGTATTATATAAGTCACACAGATATTTGGAAACTGGCTATACAATCAACTGATAGAAATTGGTCACATGACATAGTTAGCTGCTAACCTGCAGGATGGCAGTTTGAATCCGCCAGTCACTCCCCAGGGGAAAGAAGAGAACTTCTGCTCCCATGAAGATGGCAACCGTGGAACCCCAAAGAGCAGTTTTAGTCTGTCCTCTAGGGTCTCTATGAATCAGAATCAACAAACCAGCACTGAAGATACACATACACACACGTATGCGTACATATAGGTGTGCCTCTGTATACATATACTCATACACTACATATCATGATATATATATCAGGTAGTTCTAATTCTTGCTCTGTCACCACTCATTCTACTTTCCAGAGAGTGCTCTCTGTTGATAGGAGCCCCGGGGCAGCGTGGTTATGCCTGGGCTGCTAATCAAAGGTGAGCAGTTTGGAACCACCAGCTGCTCTGCAGGAGAAAGCTGGGCTTTCTGCTGCCATAAGAGGTGCAGATGGCAGAGACTCAGTGGCGGTGAGTTTGGTTTGGGTTTACATATGTTAATATTTCCATCCCAAGTCATTAAAAATCTATGTATATACAATGCCAATGATCTAAATTAAAAACAAAACAAGGGGTAGCCATGAAATGTTTGAGTGTTTGAACATTAAAAGTCTAACATGTCATCACCTAGTCAGTTTTATTTCCCCTATAACATACAGAAAGTCGCTTTTTATTGTTCTGAGAAAAACTCACTTAATAATAAAAAAGGAAATACCCACAAAATCTCCTCCAGAGCATTTTAATGATGAGTCATTTTATCTTTTCTAACTAAAATTTCTAACAAGCTGCTTTCTATCCAAAATTTAAATTTGTGTCACCTGAATTTTAAAATGGAAGGTCTTGTACTTTGTTGACATTTATGTACATGAGAGTCATTGCATTTTAATAGTGAAAATTTTGCAGACAGCATAATAGGCTTTCAATGAAGTGATGAATTACAATGCAGCTTTTAAAATTCCAAATCATTAGATTACTGAGTAAAATAAGCAAGAAATGTATAATAGACTACATGCTCTTATATATACTATACACCATAAAATAATGTATATAATGTGATGCATTCATTTTGTTATATTTAAAATATTTTATTTTAGATTATGTACAATTTTAAATAGACAAAAATGTAATTAGATTTGTTCATAGAAAAAAAGACCAAAGTTAATGTACAGTAGAATGAATGTTAACAATGTTTCAGTTATTAGTTTTAGAAAATAGTAAGAAGGTGAAGGAAGGGATCAGAGAAAAGGACAAATCTCTTTCACACTACAAATATTCACAAATTGAAAATAATCATACTAGAAAACACATAAACAATTCACAAATAAAATGAAATTATTCACAAATATTTTAAAGTATTGAGTCTCATTGGTTATCAAATTAGATAATTTTAACTTCTTAAACCTATTTGTGGTACTTTTGTAAATACATAGGAAAAGTTCTGAAAAAAAAGCACCAACATTTTAGTAATGCTTCAGTTTTTATAAGAGCAATGTAGGTGTAGACGTGAGTCGGGCCTTTTCTAAATGAAATTTACACATGCGTTCCAATTTTCTTTTCTCTTTGTATATTTTAAGTTTCTACCAACTTTTTAAAGAAACTAGAATTCAAATATTATTTAAACACTACCAGAAGGAAGACAAAGAAGAAATTGTTATATCTACATCTATATCTATCTATATCCATAGATAGATAGATAGGCTGAGTAGTCTGCAATATTGGCATCAATTAATGACTGATATAGTAAGGTGCCATTGAGTTGGCCACTGCAGATATATCTGTGAACATAATAGAACAAACAGAGACAAACAAGGAAAGTGTTTCACGAAGTGTGGTCTAGTTGATTATAATTCATAGCAACCCCCAGGACAATAGAACGAGGCCCTGCTTGATCCTGCCCATCTTGAAAACTGCTGTTGTGTTTGAGTCCATCGATCCATCATGCCAAGGGTCTTCATGTTTCTCAGGACCTTCTGCCTCACCAAGCGTGATGGCCTTGAACGGGACGGTCTCTCCTCAACCTCACACGCGTGACTCAGTCCCACCACCCTCGCTTGTAAGGCCGCACTTCTTCTGAGACATACTTGTTTGCTCTCTGGCAGTCCCTGGTACTTCTCATTTTCTTCACCAGGAGTCCGGTGGCATGGTGGAAGGTTAGCAGTCTGAAACCACCCGCTGCTTCCGGGAGACAGTTTCAGAAACCCACACGGATAGTTCTCTCTGGTCTTAAAAGCTTGCTATGGATCTGACTCAACTCGATGACAGTGATTTTTGTTTTTTCATCAATGGCATAATTCAAATACATTGAATATTCTTTGGTCTTATTCAATGTCCAACTTTCACAAGCATATGCTTTCATAAGCATCAAAAATACCACGGCTTGGGTCCGGTACACCTTATTCTTCAATGAAAACATCCCAGCCGTAACCAAACACCTTGAAGTAAACAGTGACGGGCTGAGTTCAGGACACAGGAACACAGGCTGAGAGGACAGCAAAGTCTATTATCACAGCATAGTTCACAAAGAAAATGCTCTACTGCCTAGCTGGGTGGATAGTGACTAGGGTCTTAAAATTTTGTGTGTGGCCATCTAAGATCTCTCCCCATTTGGAATTAAAAAAATAATGAGAAAAGTAACAGACATGGAAACAATCAGTCCAAAAGATTAATGGGGCCCAGGTATCAAGCATCAAAAAACAAAAAATCATATTATTGTAAATGTGGGTGAGTGCAGAATGGAGACTCAAAGCCCATTGGTAGGCAACTGGACACTCCCTTACTGAAGGGTTGTGGGAAGGAGATGAGCCAGTCAGGGTGAAGGGTAACAATGATGAAACATATAACTTTCCTCTAGTTCTTAAATGCTTCCTCCCCCGTCCCCCATCATTATCCCAATTCTACCTTACAAATATGGCTGGACCAGAGGATGTACATTGGTACACAGCTGGAAACACAGCGAATCCAAGACAGATGACTCCTTCGGGACCAGTGGTGAGAGTGGTGATGCCTGGAGGGTGAAGGGAATGTGGGGTGGAAAGGGGGAACAGACTATAAGAATCTACATATAGCCTCCTCCCTGGGGGAGGGACAGCAGAGAAGAGGGCAGGGGGAGACGTCAGACAGTGTAACATATGACAAAATAATAATAATTTATGAATAATGAAGGCTTCATGAGGGAGGGGGGAGGGTAAAAAAAGTGGGAAAATGAGCAGCCGATATTAAGGGCTCAAGTAGAAAGCAGATGTTTTGAGAATGATGATGACAACAAATGTACATATGTGCTTGACATAATGGGTGCATGTCGGGATTGTGATAAGAATTGTATGAGCCCCCAATAAAATGATTTTTTAAAAAGGGTTAATGGGGCCCCAGGAACCTTAGGCCCTACCACTTGAGACCAAATAACTAGATGGGGTCTAGGTACTACTACCTACCACTCCGAAATCGATCACATAAGATGCCCTAGGTGGAGTGGAAAAAACATGGAACAAACTCATCAACATAAAAAAGACCATAGGCTTGCTAGCCTCAGATAGAGATTGGTGGGCCAGCTGAGACTGTGGCCTTAGTCATTTTCAGGTCTGGGATTGAACCTACCCCTCTGGCTCCATTGTTAGGTAAACAATAGGCAAGTCTACAGGGTTAACAATAATGCTAGGGAAGTACACACTCTTGGGGAAAATCAACTACTGAAAATAAAAAGAACAGCATTGACCCAAGGACAACATTCAGAAGGCAGGGAGGGTGAGAAAAGAAGGGGGCATGGGAAACAAGGAAGAAAGGAACACCAGTGATGTCACAGTGTAGGGACGGCAATCAATGACAGAGAAGGGGTAGGAATTGTTAAATGAAAGACTGATTGGTCTGCATACCTTTGCCCAATTCACAAGAAAATTTTAAAATGAATTTTAGATTAATTTCTTACTATAAAATCAAAGATAATTTTCAAATTCAACAAATTTAAATATAAATAATTTTCTCCAAAATATACAGCAAGAAAACATGGTCAAGTTGCTCCATAATCTTATATTAACTAGATTAATACACACACACAAATATGCACACATGCCATCTCTAGCAAAAGAAGGAAGGTAAAAAAAGCAGATAAAAATCTGGGCAAGAAATTACTTTTATCTCCCCAAGGATTATAAATTATTGGCAGGATTGCATAATCTTCCACAGAACTATCCTAATATTGACTTGAAAAAAATCTCAACAACTCTGTAAAATAAACCAAGGACTTCGACAGATATTCTCTTTTAAAAATAAAGCACTAAAGGTCTTAAACCTCACGAAACTCCTCAAATTCATTTATAAGAAAAGAAACACAAATAAAAGGCTGAGATATCCTTTTTAAATTTTAGCAGATTGGTCAAGGCCTTAATGCTAGATGAGTCACTGTGTTGGTAAGGCTGGTGAACCACGCACTGTACTATATTGCTTCCATATGCCACATGAATATAACCCCTATGGAGGACAATTTAACAATATCTACCAAAATTAGACCTTAAGGCTCAGGTTTTACACCTATGCGAAATGAGAAATGCCCAACATTATCCATTTTCTACATTGTATTCTGGGATTTCCCATCGATGTGCAATAGAGTATTCTATAAACAACTATAGACATATTTTCTTTATCTGCATAATCCCTTAATAGTTAAAAAACAGATCTCTTCTTTCAAATGCTAAATTAAATATTCTCAGTGGATTATAATTAGCTACCACTATAGGGTGACTATGAGTTGGAATCAAGTTGGAGGCAATACTTTTTGTTTTGACTTACTGCTTGCCTTTATTTAAATCTCAAATAATAGATTTAAAAATTTTTAATTTTAGATACTCAAAAGTTATGAAATTAACAATATATTTAGTGATGAACAGATGTCAGGTTACTTTAAAAAGCATTTGAATAAAAAGTTAGGTGATCTGTATTAATTACAAAAACTTGCTAAGAACTATTTTTATAAAGCTAATAAATAATCAGCTAAATCAGGTTTCCAAAGGTAAAATTCATTTGTTTGCTATTTTTGTAGTATATAAGCTAAGTGAAAATCCTACCAAATTCTATGTGATATAGGTTTTTTCTTTTTTTAATTAAAAGATAAGTTTATTGGAGTTCTTCCAACTTTTATAACAATCTGTACATCAATTGTAGCAAGCATATTTGTACATATGTTGCCATCATTCTCTTCTAGCCATTTACTTTCTATTGAGCCCTTGGTATCAGTTCCTCTCCTGACCCCTTGATAAATTATACATATTATTATTTTCATAATCTACACTGACCACTGTCTCCCTTCTCCTATGATATCTGTTGTTCATCCCCCTGGAGGCGGGAGTGTGGCTAAGTGTCAATCATTCTTAAATAAATTGACAAGATAATGCTCTATTTCACATGGGAAATCTAAAGTCATGGAAGAGAATGTATGTAGCAAAGGGAGGACCTGCTGGGGCTTACTTCACCAGATAGATTAAAATTGGATTTGTAGTTGTTAACTTCCACACACAGCCATCCTGTACAACAGAAAGAAACACTTCCCTAGCCTACACCATCACCACGATCATCGACATGCTTAAGCCCGTTATTTCAACCACTGTCTGCCCATCTCACTGATAAGATTGCTCTTGGCGCTGATCCTCTACTTGCCTAAGCATGATATCTTTCTACAGTGACTGGTCTCATCTGATAACATATACAAAATGTGTAAGACAAAGTTTTGACATCTTGGCTTCTAAGGAGCTTTCTGACTGTACTTGCTCCAGGAAAGATTTGTTTGTCCCCCAATTCATAGTATATTTAATATTCCTCCCTAACATCATAATTCAAAAGCATCAACTGTTCTTCAGTTTTTCTACTTCATTTCGGAGTAGGTGTCTTCAAGTGGGTTCTGGCCCATAATGACCCTCTGCACAACAGCTAATCATCATATTAACCTCAGTTGTATTGTCCATGATATTCTTCCCCAGATACACAATTTGAATGCATTGATTCGTCTTTAGTCTCCCTTATTCAGTGTCTAACTTTCTTATATCTATGAGGTGATTGCAAGTACCATGGCTCAGGTCAGGTGCATCTTAGTCCCCAGTTACCTCCCTGCTTTTCAACACTTTAAAGAGGTCTTGTGCAGCAGATTCACACAATTCAATGTATCTTTTGCTCTCTTCACTGCTGCTTCCATGACATTGATTGGGGATGTAAGCAAGATGAAATCCTTGATATCATCTTTTTTCCATTTATCGGGATGTTACTTATGGGTCTAGTTGTGAATATTTTGGTTTTCATTACATTGAGTTGTAATCCATGATGAAGGCTGCAATCCTTGCTTTTCATCAGCAAGTGCTTCTTCATTTCCCAAAATTGTGTCATCTGCACATTCCTGATTGTTAATAAGCCTTCTTCCAATTCTTTATATAATCCAATTTCCCTATTTTCTCAGCATGTAGATTGAATGAGCATACAACCCTGTTGTACACCTTTCCTGATTTTAAACCATTTGTTTCCTGTTCCGTTCGTATGACTGCTTGTTCCAACAATTGCCTCTTGACTCATATACTGGCTTTGCAAGAGCACAAGTATTCTGGAACCATTCCAGAATTCCCATTCTACCAATGTTATCCAGAGTCTCTTTTTATCCAAATAGTCAAATGTCTTTTCATAGCAAATAAACACAAGTAGTATCTTCTGGTATTCTTTGCGTTCAACCAAGATCCATTTAACATCAGTAATAATATCCCTGGTGCTATGAGCACTTCTGAATCCATTTTAAATTTCACAATAAATGGAGTAAAAAATTAAGATAAATAGGCATAAATGCAAAATAAAACATGAAGTTGTACTACTCTCAAACCAATTACATAAAATAAGTTTCAATTGCATTAAAGATCTACATTTTAAAAAAGGAAACCATAAAAATAATATTGAATTTTAAATATGTGAAAGATAGAACTCATGCTCTTGTACAATCAATAAGAATAAAAAAATCTTTATATCCTATCTGAAGGGTAATGAACAGATATATCTGTCTATCTTTGATCCCGACCATGCAATTCTAAGAAACTAATAAAAAAATTATCACAGAAGTATATAAAAAACATGTGCTTATAAAAAACTTGGAAAACTTTAAAACCTAAATATTCAATAATAATGTCTTCTTCTTAGAAACATATATTTAAAAGGACTATTTAAAAACTACAAAGTGTATTACAGAAAATGGACAGTCTTTCCTCCTCACCACAATGATGTCCACAGTATATTGTTAAATTACTGGGTCACAGGAAATATATGAGGAACTTTGGTAACATGACAGTCAAGCACTTGGGTACTGAAAGGAAGCTCTGTGGTTTGAACCGACCAGCAACTCAATGAAAGAAATAGGAATCTGCTCCTGTACAGCCCTGGCCACCCAGTGGTTAATGTGTGATGTATTCAACGTGGGTGCAACAAACAACATCAACAGTAAGGCAACGTGGGACTTTGTCTCGCTTTGATCCACATTCCAAGCTCATGGACACAGCAGTCAAGAGATCAAACAATTCATTATATCGGGGTAATCAACTGAACAAGACCTCTGTAAAGTCTGAAAAACAAAGATGTTACTTTGAAGACTAAGGTGCACCTGAGTCAAGCCATGGGATTTTCCATTGGCTCCCATGCATGTGGAAGTTGAACATTGAATGAGGAAGACTGGGGAGCAATGGATGCATTGGAATTACGAGGCTTTCAAAGAAGACTCAGAGTACCATGGACGGCCAAAGGAACAAACTAGTTTCTGAAGAAGTACAGCTAGAACACGCCTGAGACCAGGAGGGCTGAAACCTAGTCACATCAGCTTTGTATACATATCACAAGAACATATTGCGCCATGGGAGCTCCGAAATCTTCAGTATTTTGAACATGTTGTCAGGAGAGACCGGTCTCTGTATCAAAGCATCTGGCTTGGTAAGGGGACGGGTGGTGAAAAAGAGGAAGAATCTCATGGAGATGGATTGACCTAGGGGCTGCAACATAAGAAAAAATTGTCAGTATGTCACAGAACCGGTTGATGCTTCGTTCTGTTGTACTTATGGGTTGCTAATAGTTGAAACTGACTAAACGGCACCTAACAATACAGCACACAACATTTTTGTTTAAAAGGAAAATATATAATGAATATATTATGTATATAAACAGAAGACTGGAAAGAAACACTTCACAATATTACTAATTTTTAACTTTGGACAGCAAGGAGTCCTGGCGGTGTCAACCATAAGGTCGGCAGTTTGAAACCACCATGCCTTTGGCAGGAGAAAGATGGAGCTTTCTATTCCTTGCAAAGTTACTGCCTCAGAAACTCACAGATGCAATTTTACCTTCTCTTCCGGGATCCGTATGAGTTGGCCTGGAAGTTGAGTATGAACCGTAGAATATGTACTTTTTATCTTTGCTAGCCTACATTTTCTAAATCTCCTCCAACACATACACATTAGCCTTGATATTGAAATGTATAGCAACCCTATAGGAAAGGGTAGAACTCTACAGGGGTAGAAAGTCCACTCTCGCTCCTGCACAGGGAGTGGTGGTGTCAGTTGCTGACCCCTGGTTAGCAGCCCGAAGCTTCCAGGGTAGCTGTACACTGGGACAGACCCAATGGCGGTGAGACTTTGAGTTTGTGATTACGAAGTACTAATTTAAAAGAAGGAAATAGGTTTTTATCAAGATGATGTAAAATGTCTCTAAATTATTCTTTAGTATACGTAATCAATTCATATCACGTTAGAATGTGCACTAGTATTCCTTGTTATAATCCATAATCCATACACTAATTCTAACCCCAAACTCACTGCTAATGGCATTTATGCCAACTCAAAGCGACCACAGAGGAGAGGGTGGACCTGACCCTGTAATTTCTGAGCCTGAAACACTTGGTGGTGTAGAATGAGGAGGCTTTCTCCAGAGGCTCTAATGAACAAACCCACAGTCTACTACTTGACCTTTCAACCTCGTTAACAAGAGAGTCTTGTGAAGGCATTAGGGAGCTTCTTTGCCTATTCGGGGCCCTCATTAGGGAAATTATTAAAATATTCACTAAAGTGCGCCACTTACATTCTCATGAAGCTATTTCACAAAGTCAGCCTTTGAAGTTTGAGAATAGAGTGCAGATCTTTCAACTGAATTTAATATTTTATCAGTTCCTCTTAGGTGGACAATTAGTAACAAGGAAACAAATAAACGCACTGAAGATGAAAAAAAAAAAAACCTTCCGCTAACTACAAACAATTTATGATGAAAGTATGTCCCATAAAAGGCACTTTTAAAGTCTGAATTTCATTGACTTTATACCTGAAGGTCAAAATTACCATGTTTGTATGAAGTAGATCTCAAAACAGTAATTATAAATTGCTATTTTAATGAGCCACCAATAACAATTTCCTATTTGTTGTGTAAAGCTTCTTCAAAATGTGAAAAGAAATGTTGATATTTTTGTTCTCTTAAGGCAACAAGATGCCCTCTCAATTCTTCAGAAAATGAGATGTTTAATAGTAACATTGACCCAGTGAATGTCAATGCTGCGTTCGTTTCCTGGGAAGCAGGGTTCTGTTCTGTTTTTGACTCTTGATTGTCAATTGGGTGAGCGTTCACAGAGCACTTGCATTTTGATTTATGTCCTTGATTGCGATCCTCTCCATGAAACAGCACTCAACATTTACTCCCAGGTTTCTGATTTCCATTTGTCCCTTCTTTGTTGACCTTTCCTGCATTCTGAGCCTCGGTTGGGAACAAATGCCACATGTTTTTGTCTTTATGGTTGATTACAGAGAGAATATTCACTCTGGTGTTATTATGCACTTTAATAAGCTGTTGGTTGTTTACCTAAAAGTTAATTCCCAGGGCTGAGTTAAGTGCTAGGCGTGAGGGATATCTAAGGGCCCTTGCCTTAAGGAATCCACCCTCTATGAACAGATACATGCATACTCACGTTCATTGACACTCAACGACAGCCATGCGGGATCCATTGTCCAGTGAGAAGTGAGGTGCTTATCAGATCTTTCTACAAATTAAGTTAGACTGAGGTTAATATGATGATTAGCTGGTACACATTAATCGATGGGAGGCATAGTGAGGTGATGAACAAGAGACATGAGGATTGCCAGGGAAAACTGAGTCCAGCTTGAGATTTACTGCTTTATAATCTTACTATAAAAACCTAATGCTGCTGCTTTCTAAGAAGAGATTGCCTTCAATACATGGGTCACAACAACCTGGTACTATAGATAGTACCAGGAGAAAAACAAGGCTTTCTCCCCCTGTGGGAAACCCACAAGGGCAGTTCTATCCTATTCCACAGGGTCACTGTGAGTCGGAATCAACTCGATGACAGTGAGAGAGAAATAGGTAGTATTATTTTTGTGATATATTTTATCTAATAATAAGTGGTTGAACTCTTTAATAGCTGAAAATGCCATTAGCATTAACCAAACATGTGGCTAACAATGTTTGTTAGGATCCACTGAACTCAGAGTGAGGACACAGAACAAATTCAGAAAACAGAACTTGAGATCAGAATAAAAGGAGACAATCGATTGTAGGGGGCTACATTTAATTTTTAGAAATCAAATACTGTGACTAGAATAGAAATCAGGAATATAGCATGTAAGGGAGACAAAGGAAGCTCACCAATCCTTCCCTCCTGTGGCATACAGTGACTTAGAAAGCCCAGGATAATGAGTGCGGCTGAGTCTGGAAGCCCAGGTAATAAAACCTCTGCTATTTAGATCTAGCTCTGAACAGCTTCAGATTAATCTATCAGAAATGGTAAACCTCTTTTGAAACATATGTATGGTCCAATGCCCCTCCATTGCGAAGAGGGAAATGGGCAGTTCCTGCATGCATGCCTATTCTGCTTACATGTGCTTCTTTTGTACAAGGTGCTGGGCAGAGCGGCCATAAATGCTGCTGCTTGTCAGAGTAGGTCACCAACCCACCCCGTGCCCTCCTTCCTTCCACCCTTGGCTTCTATGTGTTCTGCAGAAAGGCCCAGAAAGGAAAGCACCTGCCTTCTGGACGGCTAGCTCAGTTAGTTTCCAAGTCGTTAAATAACAAAATAGTCGTCAGTAATGCATCCAAATCCGGGGAGCTTGCTTCCCTCCAACGTTTGGTGTGAAGATTTAAAATAAGGACCAAACACAGGGCAGAGATTGGTTTGAAGTGTGGGGTGCAGGGTGTATCTGTCTGCTTTCTCTTACTCTATTTGATTTGATGGTTCAAGTCTGAGGACGGAGAAAGATGGCAATGAACAGGAAATGCAGGGGAAGCTGTCGTGAAGGGACGCATAGGAGTCGTTCAAGCCAGAATTCCTGCAGCTTGACGAGATAAACTTAGTTGGATTCTGTTTTAACTCTGAGTAAATACAGTATAAATGCTTAACTGAGCTAAGTGAAGTAGATGAGTCCCTATATGAAGTCATCTGAGATGTATTTAAAAGCTATTCCATCCCCCACCACAACACGCACGCACAGTAGTACCTTTTTTAGCCAACCAAAGTGTTTGTTCACACACTCACAATTTACTTACAGTCATTTCTGAAATGTTCATGAAGTCACTATAATCTGAGAAAAATGACTCAATATAAGTTATTCAAGGAGTCAGTTGTTATATACATGTTACCTGCAAGAGAGTCCTTCTCGATGACAAGCGTTCATGGGTTTCACAGTGAATAAGTCCTATACATAGCACCATTTAATTTAAACATGAGAAGAGCAAATCATGGATAATAGGGTACAGGAAGACACTGAACCAGAGATTCCAGGAACACCTGGATACTGGCTACATTCGAAGTAAGAAGTAGCGAGTGCTAGAAGACTGTCATAGTTCGGTGTCAATTTGACTGGGCCAGGATTTATCAGTGGAGGCCTCTCCCATGATTGGAACTAATATAATGAAATCAACTCCAAGCAGGTGCTCTTTGTTGAGGGAAGATTAAGGTGGAGTGCTACTCCTTTAATCAGGTTACAGTCCTAGTGCTTTTGTGAGGACATTTCATTTGGGATGTAACTTACTCCTATTTAAGCAGATGCTGTGGGAAAGCTTATCTCTGCTGTCTGGACTGGATCCTATGTCTGTCTCATCAATCTCCAAACTTGAACCAATGGCCCACCATATTACCTGCTGACCCTGGGAGCTATCAGGGGCTTGACATCTTGCCTGCCAACTTGGGATCCATTAGATTTTGCAGCCAGGAGATGTACCTATGACCTTGGGTTCTTCTGCCTCTGCCTTCTCTAGGCTGTGGTTCTGCTCTGGGTTCCTCTTCCTGCTTCCAGACTTTCAGCTCCTGAGTAGGGAAATGCCTCCAGCCTAACGCCTGACTTGTGGACTGCAACTGGACAGGATTTACCTGTATGTACAGCCGTGTGGATACGGAAGACCAACGAAGAATCGATATATTTGAATTATGTCATTGGCATACCACATTGAAAGTACCATCGACTGCCAGAAGAATGGAAAGTCTGTGCAGGAAGAAGTACATTCAGAATGCTTCTTGGAAGAAAAGATGGTGAGACATTGTTTCACTTGTTTTGTATATGTTCTTATGAGGGACCAATACTGGGAAAGAACATCATGCTTCATAACAGATAAGCCAAAGAGAGGGAGACCCACAAATAGATGGATTGACACAGTGGCTGTAACCATGGCTCAAACATAGCAATAATTGTGAGGAATAGTATAGAATTGGGCAAAGTTTTGTTCTGTTGTATATAGAGTCACCATAAATCAGAATTGACACAAGGATGTCTAACAAAAACCATTAAATTCCAAAGTTCCTGTTCTTAACCATTGGTTCTCTTAATACAGCCATAGACCATGAGCACCAATAGCATTATTTAAATTGACTTATGAATTCAAATTTCTTAATCTATCCCAGGCCTATTAAAAATCTAGGGATGAGACCAAGAAGACTTTAATAAGCCTTCCAGGCAATCTAATGCTCAGTGTTTAAAACTTAAGGATTTGTTCTTATGTACCTTTGGTGGAGTCTGTTCTCTTTCCAATGAAGAATAAGGGCAAGTAAAAGCCTAAATAATTGTCAGCCAATATATATACACACACACACACACACACACACACACACCAAAATGAAGAGTCAAGTTTTCTACCTGAGTATTTTCTTTAGTGGAATGTCCAATCAAATAGTTTGGGTTTTCTTTTCTTTTTCTTTTTTTTTTAAAACAATTTATTAGGGGCTCATACAGCTCTGATCACTGTCCATACATATATACATCCATTGTATAAAGCACATCTGTACATTCTTTGCCCTAATCATTTTCTTTTTTTTTCTCCTCTTTTCTTTTTTTACATTTTATTAGGGACTCATACAACTCTTATCACAATCCATACATGTATGTATATACATCAATTGTATAAATCACATCCACACATTCCCTGCCCCAATCGTTCTCAAAGCATTTGCTCTCCACTTAAGCCCTTTGCATCAGGTCCTCTTTTTTTTTCCGCCTCCCTCCCTGCTCCCCCCTCCCTCATGTGCCCTTGGTAATTTATACATCGTTATTTTGTCATATCTTGCCCTATCCGGAGTCTCCCTCCACCCTCTTCTCTGCCGTCCCTCTCCCAGTGAGGAGGTCGCATGTGGATCCTTGTAATCATTTCCCCCTTTCCAACCCACTCGCCCTCCACTCTCCCAGCATCGCCCTCTTTTTCTTTTTCAACAGAGTAGTGCTGGAGAGTTCTTTAGAGATTCTGAATATTTTTGCTGTTGGAAACTGCCTTCAACTTGGCCCCAGATTCAAGCCTATCTCAAACTGCTCCTCAAAGTACCCTGGGTCAAAATCTTTCCAGAAGCGGATTGGCAGGACTTTCTTTCCGGCAGTCCCAGGGGTGCGGGGGTGGTGGTGGTGAATGGCCCACCTTTGGGTTAGGATCTAGTCAGGAACTTCTTGCATCATGTAATTTCCCCAACTTTTCATCGTTTTAACCAGGTCTTTGAGGAGCTCATGTTTCTAATTGCAAGGAAGTCTAATGTACTAAGGAGCTCTGCAGAGACCGTGGTCAAACTTCCTTATTTTTAAAAAACTATTTTATTGGGGGCTCGTACAACTCTTATCACAATCCATACATCGATTGAATCAGGCATGTTTGTACATATGTTGCCTTCATTCTTTTCTAGACATTTACGGTATTTTCTAATGAGTCCTTGGTATCAGCTCCTCTTTTTTCCCCTCCCTCGCCCCACCCCTCAGAACCCCCTGATAGATTGTCCTTTGTTATTATTTTCATCCCTCATGCCGACTATTGCCCCCCTGCCCCCCACGTTTTCTGTTATTCTTCCCCCTGTAGAGGGGTGTATGGTTATGTGTCGATCATTGCGATCGGTTTCCCCTTTTTCCCTTCCTCCCCCCCTTTTCCCTCTACCCTTCTACTATCACTGTTTCCACTCCTGTTCTTGGTTCCTTATCTTTTTAAATTCCATTTTTCCATGAGTTTTGGGGAGTCCCCTGGTATCCATGTTTTCTTTTAAGAATTGTAATAGTAACTAAGAAATCATGGCTTACGCCAAGATCAATAAATTGTTACTGCTGTTTCATGCTTTCTTCTAAATGCTGTAATTTCAGATTTTACAGCTAGGTTGGGTCCCAATCTCAGTTAATTTGTGAATATGTGCATACTTCTAAAAGTTCTTGGGAAAATTCTATTATCTGTTCATACCATTTATCCCTGAATTTTTAAAAATCCCTGTGTATGGCTTCAAAGAATCGATTGAAGTGTCTTTGTTTGTTTGTGTACATGGACATCTAATTACTTTAATATCATTTGTTGAAGAGACTTGTTCTTCATTAATTGTATTTGCACCCTTACCCGTGTGAATCTTTATGTTTTGAGTGTGTACATGTCCCTCTGTTTCTTAACTTTCTATTCCGAGTCACTGAAATTGTTTTGGGT
Source organism: Tenrec ecaudatus (assembly GCF_050624435.1). Lineage (NCBI taxonomy): Eukaryota > Metazoa > Chordata > Mammalia > Afrosoricida > Tenrecidae > Tenrec > Tenrec ecaudatus. The sequence continues at coordinate 24,618,578 of NC_134542.1, read as the reverse complement.
TTTCTAGATCCTTTGTAATTTTGCTTGAGATTTAGAACCAATGTATCAAAGCCAGGGAGGGTTTTGTTTAGCACTGCACTGAATCTATAGATTGACAGGGGATAATTTATACTTAATCATTCTGAGCCTTCCAATTCATGAACATGGCATGCTTCTCCAACTATTTAATTCTTCTTTAATTAATTTGAGCATTGTTTTGCAGTTTCCAGTAATACACCTTTGATATACCTTTGGACAGCTTTAACCCAATATTTCATCTTTTACTACTACTTTGATTAATAGAGACTCACTATGAGTTGACATCAACTCAATGGCCATGAGTTAGTTTCATTATGTAATTAATATTGGTATTTTTACATTTAAATTTCTCATTATTTGCTACTAGTATATAGAAATAAAATGAATACTTGCATATTGATATTTTATATTTGTTTCCTTGATGTTTCCACTGAAATTTCTATGTAGACAATTATGTTGTTTGTGATTGAATAGAGTTATATTTCTTTATTTTCAAACAAAATTAATTTTACTTCTTTTTATTGCCTTATTTTACTGGCTGACATACCTAATACAATCTTGAGTATTTCTGATTTTGGAGGAAAAAAATGTATTTTTTGCCAGTTAAATATGTTTTCTATCTGCAGGTTTTCATAGTTGTTTTGTGCTGGGGAAAGTTTTACTCTATTCTAACATATATAAGACTTTTTATTAGAAATGACTATTGGGATTGTACACAACCTATTGGGATGGTCATATGGTTTTCTTAAATTTTTCATAAAGTGCTTTACACTGATTTTCCATCAATAATCTAAACTTACATTCCTAGGGGATAAACCCTGTATGTAATTGGCTGTGCTTTAACTATATTGTTGGATTAGACTTGCTAAGATTTTGCATAAGAATTTTACATTTAAGTTTATGAAGCATATCAGTTTGTAGTTTTCATGTTTCTGAATGCCTTTATCCAGTTTGGATAGCGTGATAAGCCATATAGAATGAGTTAGGAAGTATTGTTTCCTTTTCAATATTGTGGGAAAATTGTATAGATTTGGCAGCAATTCTTCCTTAAATCTTTGGTAGAATTCACCAATGACCTAAGAAGCTATTGGAACTGCAATTTTCTCTGTTGAAAAACGTCTAAAATGAATTCAATTTATTTAATAGACACAGGCTACATGGGTTATTTCTACATGAGTTAGTTTTGAGAGATTGTGTCTAAAAAAACCATATCATTTTATCTAAGTTGTTGAATTTATGGTCATAAAGTTAACATTATTTCTTATTTTTAAAATATCTTCAGAATTTTATAGTCATGCTATCTTTCTCATTCCTGAAAGTAGTGAGTATCTTTCTCTCTCTCTTTCTCCCGGTCCCTCCCTCTCTCTCTCCCTCTGCTCCTCTCCCTCTCCCCCACTCCCTTTCTCTCATTAGTCTGGATAGCAGTTTATCAGTTTTATTTAGGAGTCACCATGGCGATGTTAAGTAAGCATTGGGCTGCTAACCTCAAGGTCTGTGATGCAAACCCACCAGCCTCTCCTGTGGAGAAAGACCAGGGGATCTGACCTCATAAAAACGGGGCGCCTTAGAAACCCTGTGTGGGGGTGCTATGAAGCAGAGCCAGCTGAAGGGCAGTTAGCTTAGTTGTTTTTGTTTCTGTTTGTTTGTAAATAAACCTCTTGCTTTTCTCTTTGTTCCTTCTTTACTCCGTCTTCTTTATTATGCATATTTTTGAATTAATTGAAAGGAGCCCTGGTAAAGTCGTGATTATGAGTTTTTGTTTAAAGGGAAAATATATCATGCATATAGAAAGAAGACTGGAAAGAAATACTTCAAAGTGTTACTAATTGTTAACTCTGGACAGGTGGGAACCCTGGAGGCATAGTGGTTTTGCATTGGGCTGCTGATCATGAGGTCAGCAGTTGGAAAGCATTAGCCATTCTGTGTGAGAAAGACAGGCTTTCTACTCCTGTTAAGAGCTACAGTCTCAGAAACGCACAGAGCCAGGTCTGCCCTGACCTGTCAGGTCGGTATGAGTTGAGCCAACTTGATGACAGTGGTTTTATTATTTATTTATTGGAATACCATATACACTCGAGTATAAGCCGCCCCGAATATCAGCCAAGGCACTTAATTTTACCACAAAAACTGCATTAAAAATGTGCTGGAAAACTCGGCTTATACACGAGTATATATGCTAATTGAATTCTTTGACTTTTTTTTATCTACTTTTGGTTTTTCAGATCTATAATTTTGGCTAGTTTATCTTACTAGTGACTTCAGTGTTCATCGTCACCCGTTCAGAGCATGCAATATTATATCCCTACATGCCATTTTAACCTTCCTTTTTGGTGCATGTGGTTTCCAGTTACTTATACATACGAAATAAGCTCTACAAGACTTGGTTTCACTTTCGTGTAACAGGGTATCTCAAATATTAATAAAAAGTTGTTTATTTGCCTGTGGGTACACTTCCTGTCTGTTTCCATCTGCTGTGCATCGATTCCTATTTCCATCTGCTATTGTGATTGTTGATAGGTGTCGTGGAGGTTCAACAGAACAATGTTTCTAGGTCCTAAGGCCATCTTCACAGTGGTGTTTCCGTGTGAGCCCATTGTACCAGCCACTGTGTCCGTCCATTTCATTGAGAGGCTACCTTTTGTCACTGACCCTCTGCTTTATCAGCCTGGGGTGCCTCTCCAGGAACATGATAACATGTGCTCAGGACGGGATGGGGGCAGCTCTCTCCCCCTTCTAACCGTGCATGCTGGCTTCACTTCTTTTAGTTCCCCTTTTATTTGAATTATGTTTGTTGTTGTTGTTGTTGTTGTCTTCCTCTTGTGGTGTCACCTAAGTAGAATCTTTCAGCTCTTTGATGCAAAAAAAATCAGAATTTTTTTCAAAGCTATGTATTAATTTTTTAAAATAAAACAACATTGTCACCTTCAAAGGGCTGTCCATTACACTTAATACATTTGTCAAATCCGTGATTCCATTCTTGGAAGCATTTTTCAAACTCGATTTGGATGGCTGAGAGCACCTCCTTTGTTTATTTTTTCACCTCTCCTACGCCATCAAATCGATGTCCTTTCATGTCCCTCTGCATTCCGGAAACAAAAAAAAGTCACATGGGGTGAGGTCAGGAGGGTAAGATGCATGGGGTAAGAGGGCCATGCTGTTTTTTGTCAAAAACTGGTTCCCTGAGATGGCTGCATGAGAAGACCCATTGCCATGGTGGCAAAACCATTCCCCCATTTACCACCAAGCAGGACCTTTTTGTCACACACAGTGTTATGTAATCTTTTCAGAAGCTCTAAATTAGAAAGCTTGATTAACAATCTGATCTGGTGGAAAGAACTATCCCCCTCAAATTAAAAAAATGAGCATCTTATTTTGGGGGTAACCCTCCCATAGAAAACTAAGTTTTAATAACGGTGCTGAGTTTTTGTCTCCCTGTTCCATATATGCATTCATTCTGGTTCTATTTTAGTATATATCTTTTCTTCCTCCCTTCTAATTGATCACATTTTTTACCTCTTTGTATGCCTGTTACTTTATATTGTATGACGGGTATTATGCATGTTACCTTGTTGGACATTGCACATATTTTTTCTACGAATGTTTTCAGCCTGTTGTAGGGCAAAGTTAAGTTACTTGAAGACATGCTGATCCTTTTAGGTCTGATGTTTCAAATTTGTCAGGCAGGATCAGAACAGTGCTCAGCTCGGACGATGAGTCCCGGCTTTGACACAAAAGCATAGTGCATCCTACGAAAGACCCCACTAATTGCGAGGTTTACCCAAACTGACGAGTGTGATCTCTGGTGATGTAGTGGGTTACACGTAGGAATGCTAACTATAAGATCTGTAGTTCAAACCTACCAATCACTCTATGGGAGAAAGACGGGGTTTTTTGCACCCTTAAAATTGACAGCCTTGGGAACCCACAGGGGCAGTGTCCTGTGTCCTACAGGGTAAGAATGGCAGTGCGTCTTTGGTTTCATGCAAGCATCAGGCAAACTTCCATTCCTTTCAGGTGGTCTATTTCCTTACCTCCGGTAATTTCTTCACATATATATGCTGATCCATGCTGAGCTGACTCTGAAGGAGGCCCTCTGAAAATCTCTGGTGTGCTGTCTCTGTGAAACATTCTCCCCTTCAGAGCTCTGTCACACCAACTCTCGCAGTACTGGTCTCCCCGGAAATCTCAGATCTGCTTCTTTAACACTGCAAGTTCCTTGGTTTCTGCTTTAGTCCCCCAGCTCACTCTGCACCGAGACATGTTCTCAGAGCAGACATCTGGAACAATCATTAGGCTCAACCATCACGGCCCTTCAATGCCTGACATCCAGTGGCTTGAAAATCAGAATTTTATGTACTTCATTTGTTGTTATCTCTTCATGTAGAAGGGAAAATCACAGTTGAATTTCACAACTTGCATTTTCTTACAGAAAGCCAGCCTAATTCAGGAATTCTGCCAAAATCATACCAAGACATTCATAGCTAAACAAATTGGAACAATATTATGCATCACCCCCAGAATAACTATGAGTAGTAGACACAATAAATATTGTGATCTTACTGTCCTAGTTTCTGTGCCGAATAGTTTATATATATTATTTCATGCCATCCTAACTAGCATTCTATGAGATTTTATCTTTTTTGTATTAATTTTCCTTTTAACTTTTATGTAAATGAGAGAAGATGACATTAAATCAGGATCCAAGTAGTTCATAAAGGACTCAACTTTCTAATTCAGATTTTTCTTATTCCAAATAACTATTTTCTGTAGTCCTGGGGTTATTATTTATCATAAAAGTAAAAATAGGATGCTTAATAATGGGCTTTCTAATTATGCTTTCCAGCTAAGGACATTAAAACATTTCCAATTTACCACCTTAAGAGGTTTAGCTGAGTTGGTAGAATTTTAAAAGAGATTTTCTGAAGATCAGCAGGGAAAGAAAATTTATATTACAAGAACAGAAGTAATAAAATGGGAAGAATCTAAAGTGATTAACGTTATCACTCAGTTTAGTGCCAAAGACAGAACAAGAACTTGCAGCTCAAAGAGAATGGAGGCCCAGAGAGACCGGTAGCAAAAGGAAGGCCAGGGAAGGAAATGGCTGATGAAATGCCAAACCGGTGAGGATTGCTAACTTCAGAAAAACACTGTTGGCCTGGTGAGCCCATAGGTGCTTCACAAACTCTTTCTGATGCATTGAAAGCAAAAGCTTTTCACATCGCCAGTTCAATCACCATTAATGGTAGCAAACAAATTGGACAAAAATATTACCACACAGATAAGATTATTTCATTCAAATCCACCTAATCTCAGCTGCTGGTTTAGAAATTTCAAATAGATAAACATTTATTAAGTGTTTGGGGTATAAAAATAATACTAGTTTAAGCTTGTGTTGTCAGGATAGTTGTCACAAAACAAAAAGAATTACTTCTTACCATGAATTGAGGGGTGTGGGATACCTTGAGCCAACCAATGACAAAAATAAGTCAAAATGCACTAAAGCTTAAAAAGTGTTCCACATATTAGACAAATGATGCTATCAGATAGGAAAGATCAATTGTCACCTAAGCAAGCGATTCAGCCAAATGCAACTTTAAGAAGTGAGTCTACTTTGGGTCTATATTTCCTCACTAATAGCTCTTTAAGTACCATAGACACACCACGTGTGAGAAGATGAAAAGAAAATCTATATAACATTTGAGCCTCCGTAGTTTGTAAAGAGTAACTGAAAGCAAGATAACACCGTAAAAGGCATTAGCACAGATTAATGAATTTTCCAGAAATATTTTGTATTCATTTCAGCTATTTAAAAATCCCTACCTTGGAGCAAAATGTGGACTTGGACACTATTTCATTCCTAGAAAAGCGGCCTCAGAAAGAATCTCGGCTGCAGGAATGAATCCTTGTTTTTCTTCACACTGTGGCTGTAAAGAACGAGAAGAGGAATGATTTGTCCTATCACCATTCTTCAAGCATCTCAGGAACCTGGAAAGAAGGGAGAAAAGATTTTGATTACTTTCTATGAGTTTTATCTTTAAAAAGAGAACAAAGTAATGCCACATGTTAAGTCATTAGATGATTTAGCAAATTACACAGCACATGGTTGCATTATTGGACAGGGTGTGATTTATTTATTTATCTATGTATTTGTCTATCTATCTATCTATCTATCTGTTTATTTTAGAACAGGTATAGTTCCGAGAAGCAGGCTGGACTAGAGTCCGTAAATAAAATTATTTTCCCCAATGACTTTCCAGATGAAATTCGAAGTCACGTGATTAGAATTTCAGAGCCGAAAAAGGCCTTAGAAGTAATGGGAAATAAATCCTGTATTTTGCACTTGAAGAAAAGAGAATCCTAAAATAAAAGGTGATGGCGAGTTATTCAAAAGAGGACAACAGAAAAAAACTGGAACCCCAATCCAGCTGTGCTCACTGGGTGATCTGTGTCCTCAGCCAAATGAATGCGTATTCTGTGTGATATCCTGTGGGCGCTTGTTAGTTTGTTTCCCCCTAACAGGGATGCTTGTACATTTTTATGACAAGTATTTTATAGAATTTAATTTGTTTTTACATGCTGTAGGTGTTGAGTGCCAATCAAATGGTTCTTAGGGTTATTTTGATCTGGCAAGTACTTGTATACCAAAGAGTAAAATTGCATGGTTAAAATATTAATGGAAGCATTTACTAGACAAGACCACAGGGTCAGGCATAGTAATTGATTTAGGAAACCCCATGCCCTAGGGCCAACTTTGAAAAGGGAAATCCATTTAAATTTCTTGGAAGAAGAGGTCCTAACTTTTGAATGAGACATTGAAAAATGGCTGACGGGAGATCCTTTTCCACACGCGCATCTTCCCAGTGGCATGTTTTATTGTTGTCATGATAAAGATACTCCACAACTGAGGTGTCAACTCGTTTGTGTTCAGTTTAGCAAGCACTGACTAAGATCCATACCTAGCCAACATGTAACAAAGGTACTTAAAAAATGCTGCACCGGGCGTTTTGCTCACAATCGGAAATGGAATGGTGACCACAATTCAGTCCCTGTTTTCCAGAAGTGTCTAGCCTTAAGGAGAGGTCGGGAAAGTAACCAAGCAGTTTACGTTGCAAAATGCCCGACCACTATCACAAGAGCAGTCTGCTGAACAGTGCTTGTTCATCGGAGTGGTGTCAGCTGCTGTCAAGTGTGCCTTGGGTGAAAAAGCAAGTCGTTCGAAATCACTTGGACCATCTTGGAAAGAATCCATCAGCAGACCCACTAAAGGGAAATCTAATGGTCTTTGTAGGAGCACTGGGAGGCTTAGTTGTTACTCGGAGTCAGAATCAACTGGCAGTTGTTTTTGTTTCTCGCTTTCTTTTTAAATATGATTCGGTTTAAATCGATCTTTTTGAATTGCATCCCTTGTCTTCTGTCCTCTCTCTCTTTGTGAGGTGTGGTGGGGGGGGGGTGGTTGGGGGTTGTGTGGAGCCTTTTTTGAATTAATTGAAAGGAACCCTGGAGGTGACTGGTTACAAGTTGGCCTGTGACCTGCCCGACCAGCAGTTCAAACCACGAGCCTCTCTGCTGGAAAGACGGGCTCTTTACTCCCTGTCCTCCAGGGTCACTGCGAGTCAGCATCCATTCGATGGCAGTCATATGCTTTGAGTTTTATTGGTCTTTCTGCTGGCCCTCCTGCACAGCATTTGAACCGTTGTTTCTACTAATTTGCTTACATCTGTAAATATTGATCTCATATGTTTATAATTTGATAAATGCTTAATCCCTTCTTATTAGGGATTGATTTCGTAGACTAGTAGACTTGTAGGAATTCTTATCTGAAATAGCTGTCTGTCCCTTTTCCACTCATCAGCTCACAGAGAAAAGAAACACTTGATTGAGCATATTGTGATTTAATGAAAATAGGAATTAGAAATTAGAGAGCATGTAAAGAAGATACAAATTGGAAATTTTGATATACAATGTCTCTAAGTTTCTTTGTCTCGTTCTCCTCTTTGGCACTTGACTTCAATTTCCCAATCACCATCTCTTGGTGTCTCTGACAGTTCCTGCCACTCAGTCCATTTATAAGTTCACACTCAAAAGACCAACAGGTAAAGAACAATTTCATTCCGAATGACAGTGACTGTGGCAGGCTCGCTCCTCCAGTGCTTGGAACTTGAAAATATTGACTTCCATTATTGTTTCAAAGGCTTCATCAGCAACTGCTGAAATTTGTTAAATGACTCTAGAGGCAAATAAAAATATTTGCTTCTCAAAGAGTAAGGAAGCAAACATAACAGAACCTCAGTTTATAACCCCCGAGACAGAGAGGTGATCACACATCAGGGGCAGATTAAGATTAAGTCAGATTTAGAGTCAAGGTCATGCTTTAATGTACTGTGCTCACCAGTGTACAAAACACCTTTCCTCTCATCATTTTACACTGATTTATAAATGCATTATCAATGATTTTTCAGAACTTTTATTGCTTGAAAGACTCTCTCAGAACAATCTTCCCAGGATAAGGCAGAACACGCTATCCAGGTACACTGTGAACTACATTCCATTTCTGGGAACATGCTGGGGGAAAAATAAAAGAGAAAAAAGACAAAATCAAAACAGTGTAGGCCTACGTGCTCAGCTGCTAATGGAAAGGTCCACAGTTTGAAACTATCATCCACTTCATGAGTGGAATATGTGACAATCTGCTTATATGGGTCATAACAAAGCTTCTAGACCTTTTCCTACCTCATGGCCCTTTGTTGTGTGTTTTCAATAGAAGATGGAGTTTATTCAGTGAGAACCACTAGAGATGAAAATGAGTGAGTGAGTGAGTGAGTGAGTGAGTGAGTGAGTGAGTGATTGAGTGAGCCAAACAGGTAAAGTGGTTTATACCTTGTAGGTTAGGTAGGTTGGATGAAATGAGAGCTGTGAAAAGTTTTTTATTTCTGCAAAATGGACATTTAATGGACAGCGGGGTAGGTACTGAGCTCATGCGATCTCATTTAATCTTCACAACAGTCCTGTTAGAGGCATTGACACTGAGGCTTAGAAATTTAGTTTTCATGGGTCCTAAGGGTAGAAAGTGGTCCTATTTCCACAAAACTTTTCAGCCAGTGCAGGCTCTATGAGCAGACTGCCTACACTGAATACCATCATTAACACCTTCTGTTGACAAAGGACAAAATAGCATTCTATTCAAAAAGGACAAGGCCCCCAGGTGTCTTGGAAGACAGGTTTGGTCACCCTCGCTTGAAAGGTCACAGTCATGGACAATCTATTGAGCGATCCTACGAGGGGTCCTGGGAGTGAAGAGAGAGTGGCCTTGACAACTAAGGCCTTTCAGTGTGCTGTGCACACTGCCATTTGCGTCTTCGTTTGTTCCGCTTACATAGGTGAAGACCAGCCCAGTTTTGAATAACAAAGAAAATGAAACCAAAAAAACACCTGGACTCACATAGGTTTAGCTAACTGAAAAATACGAGGGTACGACGGGCTTTAGAACTGGGTGGCTCCAGGGATTTAGACAATATATAACCTATTTTTTACCATTTCTCTGTTCTATCTTTCAGTTGTTGTTGACAGAGGGTCTAGGCTCACTTGCTCCTATGTCTACATCCAGAATGGGGTGTGTGTGTGAGGGCGGGACCTTTTGGTACTAGCCTAAGTATTGAGTGTAGCTCACCTCAGCCAGAATTCAAATAAGCACATTCCTGAACCAATTCCATGGTCAGAAAACCTGATGTCTAATTGGGCAGGATGGGGCCACATTCCAATTAGGGAGGATGGAGATGCAGAAAACACAGCAAGAGTCCCCTAGTGCTGAGGATAGGTGTTCTCTCCTAAGAAAATAGGAATGCTGTGCTCAGAGAAGAACTTGGGTGTTCGCTCTACGTAACAAACAAGCAAACAAAAGCATGGGTCTCCGGTGGTGATTTCTGGTAGGAGCATGCTATAAGAAAAGCTATAGGTGTTTGATGTCCTCTGTGACAGCGTGCCGTGGATAAGTTAAACAAGCTTATGACACTAAAAGATAGCTGAATGCATGTTCAAGTCAGGATCACCCTTCTATATAAGGAATTCTAATGCAGAATGGCACCCCCCAAAAGAGAGGCGAGGGGTTAAAGGTACCCAGAACACAAGCCCTACCTGCAGGAAGAGAACATTCCACGTCATTGTGAGAATGTCAAAGAGATAGCACCAGTGTGGGACTCATTTTGTTTGTAAAAATGGAATCTTGTGGGCTTGCCTGTTAGGAAAATTCATTCAGAAAGTGGAATCAGCCAGTCGGTAATGTCGGTCCATCGGCTTGGAACTCAGCCAGGGTGGCCTGCGGGGGAGCTTGCTCTTCCAGTGTGAAGTGTACACGCAGCATACCCAAACTAAGCATCCAGGTAGTCTCCGTAATCAAAGTGATAGGTCTTGTAGGTAATGATCATCTTTAAATATGGAATCGTTTTTGTTTTTTGTGGGGTTTTTTAAGCAAATCAAATCACTTCAGATGATTTAAAAAACCCTTTGGCTAAAACTTCCAATTAAAATGTTTGCGTAAAAATTAAATCAACAGTAAAGAAAAGGAAGTTCTGAAAGAACACTGAAATGCTCCTAAGGTCAGTTGAAATTCAGAACTGCTTGAAATTAACAAAAACGGGCCCATTTAAATCATGCCCTCATAAATGGCAATAACGAAGAAGAAAAAGAAAGAGAAGGTATGTCTATTATGCCTCAAGAAATATGTTCCACATGCATTTGTTCTACATTATTTAAGGTTTCGTTAAGCTATTATAACAGATAAACCTCAGTGCCTTAACAAAAGTGTTTTATATATTGCGCATATTACGGCCTAAAAGGGTGTTTTTATTTGGTGCCTGGCTCCTTTACAAGCTAAGATTCAGGAGCCTAGATTATTTAATGTCTGAAGATTCTGCCACATAGCTAATTTATGACCTCCTTGCTCATCAAAGAAGAACCCTGGTGATGTAGTGATTCTATATTAGGCTGCTAACTACAAGGTCAGCAGTTCGAACCCACTAGCTGCTCCTCAGAGAAAGAGCTTTCCACTCCCATAAACAGTTACCGTCTTGGAAACTCCACAGTGGCAGTTGACAGTTAGTTACTGGTTTTGTTTTGTTCATCAAGCTCAAAGGAAAATAACACAGATGGTGTTGCCCAAAGGAAATTTTAACTCGTCTGTCTTGGAAGTAGGACTTATCACTGCCATTTAAAATGACATAGTCATGCCGAATTGCAAAGAAAAGAGTAAACTGGGATGTCTACCTGCCCAGTTAGGGGGCACACGTACAGCTGTTACCAGTCATACATGGGAACCCATGCAACCTCAATCACATGAGCTAATCCCATGGGATGGTCTTTCATGTTACTTCTTGGCATTCTCAGATACAGCACAGATTTCTCCATAATAACAACTCTCTAACTATAGGGAACATATTTTAGGAAGGGAAGTATTGCTTGAATCTTTACGAAATATTTTTCAGAACATCTATGAACATTTCATAGAATACAGTTTAGGAAAGGTATTTCTTGCCACCTTCCAAGTAAATATCCATGTAGAAATATATACATGGATAGACTTAGTTTATTCATAGTTTTGTTTTGTTTTTCTGTCCTGAGTTTGGGAAGGAAAGAAGTATCTATACTTCACACTTTGGGTAGGACCCCAAGCAAATAAAACTGGCCCTAATCCAGCCAAAGTCTTTTTTTCTTGTCTTTCCAATCTATAGACTTTGGGGAAAGTAGTCAAGTGCAGAGGAGCAATGTGTTATCTCTGAGCAAGAACAAAGCTGTCTACATGAGCTAATCATTTATAAACAGGTTTGCTGATAGGGGGAGAAAAGAACTTTATCACCACAAATGAAAGAATTGAGCATCATCAATAGCGGTAAATTGTATCTCACTACTTCAGTGACTTTAGATGCCCCACTCAGATTCCCTCTCTTGGGTTGATGTGCCCAGCGCCTTTGGCTGTTGGCTTTCACACCCAGGTACTCTTCTGGATGATTGCCTGTGACTGCCAGGAGCGTAGTCACTGTCTGGAGGTTATGATTACCCTGCTCAATAAGCCAACAGGAACTAAAGATTGAAAGATGGTTGATACAACAATATAGCCTTCTCTGAGTGGGTCAAACTGCCAGCCCAATTCACACTCCAGGGCTCTGCATAGGATCAGACTCAGACTTTCCCTGAAGCCACAGCTTGGCTTGAGTTCTCCAAAACCTGGCTCACTTGCTTCGTTTCCTCAATGATTTCACCTGATATCATTCATTCAATAAATCACTCGCTCAAGAATCTTGATCTCTTGTCCTGCTTCTAGGGAAACACACTTATGACACCTCTCAAAGATGTCAAGCCATTCTCAGAGACTGTATCCACAAGATAATGGGATTTATGGGTTTAAATGGCTAAATCAGCACCTTCCAGTGTCAGATGGATATATATATATATACACATACATATACACATACATATACACACATACATCCAAATTGTTGTATTCAAAGATAAAAGAGACTGGAGAAGATCATTTGAAGGCACATTATATTTTCTCTATTAACAAGAGAAGGAATCCTTCCTATATATGAACTTATGGACAAAGTTAGCCCAAAAGAAGTGGGCTAGCAGGGCAAGAGAAGTGATGAGGATGTTGCCTCAAAGATCTGTGGTTCAATTCCATGTCCAGTATGATCTTGAGCAAGTCGTTTCATCTCTCTGCAGGTCAATTTTCACAAAATGAAGGTAATAAGTTCTGTTCTGCTAGCCTCCTGAATGAAATATATTTGAGGGTATTTTGTCTAATACAGAGTTAAAAAACACACACCAACAAACACCCATTGCTGAAGAGTTCGTTCTGATCATAAGACCCTGTGGGAGAGAGAAGAACTGCCCCATTGGGTTTCCAAGAAGACAATTATTTTTAATCATTTTATTGGGGGGGCTCATGCAATTTTTATCACATTTGTACATTTGTTGCCATCATCATTATCAAAACATTTGCTTTCCACTTGAGCCCTTAATATCAGCTCCTCATTTTCCCCTTCCCTCCCCACTCTCCCCTCCCTCCTGAACTCTTCATAATTCATAAATTATTATTATTTTGTCATATCTTACACTGTCTGACGTCTCCCTTCACCCACTTTTCTGTTGTCCATCCCCCAGGGAGGAGGTTATATGTAGATTCTTGTAATCAGTTCCCCCTTTCTACCTCACCTTCTCAAAAAAATTTTAAGCACATTGTCATATCTTTCCCTCAGGAAACAGCCAATGTGTTCAAACCTCTGGCTTTGGGGCTAGCAGTGCTTAACCCCTGGGCCACCAGGGTTTGTAATATGAATTACAACCCAAAGCCTACTGCTTTTGAGTTGATTCCTACTCAGTGGCCCTACGGGCCAGAATAGAGCAGTTCCACGAAGCTTGCAAAGCTGTGCATCTTTCCAGATGTAGACTGGATTGCCACCTCTCTCTCAGGGATTGGCTAGTGCGTTAACAGGACTGGCCTTTTGGTTAGCAGCCCATTGCTCAATCCACTGCACCACCAGAGCCCCTTAATATTGAGTCTAGGAAGATAAAGTGCATATTTGTAGGAAAATGTTATAACGGTTGAGGAAAACATTGCTTTCTATTATTGCCGGTCTTTTTGTTTCCTAGTCGTGCCTTTTCAGAACCAATAAGGCCATTGTACAATCTAGCAAAGTGGTTTCCAGCAAGGGCTTTGGCCATTGAGGGATCAGCTCTCCACTGCTACTCCTGTGACCTTGAACCAGCTGTTATGGCTTCCAGCACCTAGGACTCCCCATGTGTATTAGGGGAAAATTATACATTCTTCATAATGTAATTATGAGGATTAAATGAGATAACGTATGTAAAAGGCTCCACATAGCACCTGGCACATAAGAAATGCTGGCAATTTACTGTGTCTGATATCATGGCAGAGCATTAGATGCTGTTTACCTCGGGCTGGCTCATCCCAGCTGCCACCCTGCTCAGACCACTATGAGTGCCAGGAAATGCAGCACGGCGCCAAGCAGGCCGGAAAGCTTTGGTTCGCTGTGAAAAAGAAAGTATTCAGGGAGCAATGGGAATCTGGTCCCGGAGCGCTGTTCTCTCTGGCACGCAGCGGTCTCATTTGTTGGTGTATTGTTTGCTTAATTGCCTTTGAGTCGATTCTGCCTCATGGTATCCTCTGGTGTGCCACACCAGAACTGCTCCCTAAGGCCTTCTTGGCTGTAACCTTAATGGAAGCAGGTCACCAGACGCTCCCCTGCATGGTACCCCCAGTGGGTTCAAAACACTCTTCTCTAGATTCGCTTGCCAGGTGCTGTCCAGTTGCTTCTCAGTCCCATGTAGTGAACCGAGCAGAACTGCCCCCGAGGATTTCCTAGGCTGTGATCCATCCTTCTGGGGCAGGAGGCCTGGTGGTGTAGTGGTTACATGTTGGGTTGCCATCTGCTTGGTAGGCAGTTCAAAATCACCAACAGGTCTGGGGGAAAAGACTGGGCTTCCTGTTTCTGTAAATGGTGACAGTCTCAGAAACCCATAGGGGTTACTGTGATTCAGCATTGGCTCCATGGCAGTGAATTTGGGGGTGTGTTGTTTTATTTATTTATTTATTTGTTTTACTCCTTATGGGAGCAGACCCTCGGGTCTTTTCCTCCCTGAATATTAGATGAGCTTGAACTGCGGAGCCTTCGGTTAGAGCGTCACCATTCTGCCACCAGGATGCCTGGTTGAGGTGCGAAATGACGTGCAAACCCTTTCACTAAGCGCCTTGGTTGGATTCAAATTGCTTGCGACTGAGACTCGCTGATCCCCAGAACCCTCATCATTTTCACGTTTCATATCGCATATGTAAAAGGCCTTCTCACTGGAGAGCGCCCCTCTTGGTGGACATCAATGAAGCATTTTTAAAAAGGAATCTATTGTGAAGTTCTCCCACGAAGTTATGGACCCACAGCATTTTTATGCCCAAATGGAACAGGGATGACGGATTCAAATATCTAGAGGTTCTGGGCAGGAACATAAAGAAATGAAGGGGGGACTGTATTCTTTCAACAAGGATGGGCCCCCTCTATCAGTGGATTCAAACCAAAAGAATAGTCTTCGTCCCAGACACAAAGATGTTCTTCCATTTTATTTTTGAAAGCTGTGGATCTCTTGGTGATTCATTAAATACCGCCCCCCCCCTCACTTTAGACAAAGCTGTGCAGACTGAAATATATAGTTCTACTTTATATAAGCAAATGAACAACAGGCAGAGTTAGCCAGATGCGTATTTGGGCGTAGCTTGGCAGAGTTGAATGGGGAGTGTTGGACACTGTAACCAAGCAGAGAAAACCCAAGGTATACAGAGCAGTGGTCACCATTCAGTAGTGGTCAGCTGTTGCCACACAAAAATGCAGCTACTGATATTACATCTTGTCATTCTTTAACAGACGCCAAAAATCGAATTCTTAAGTGAAAGCTCAGTTTTTAAAATGTTGGCTTGAAAAAGACTTATGCGTGCTCACCGAAAATAACTGCAGGCCAAGAGTGACTGTGATTGCTAATCAGTGCAACTTCCTCCTCGTTGTGGAAGCAGGACCTGATGGCCAAAAAGACGAAGGGACGAAGGGACGTGCCCAAGGCCTCATTGATATTGACAAAGCCAGAAGTGCCCTCACAGTCTCCAGATCCCTTCTGATCAATAAAATTGGTTTGTCTTCTTACATCCAAAGCAGCTACACTATTGTTGACAGTAGAATACATGATCATAGAGCAAACAAAAGGAGCCCCAGGGACACCATGGTTAAGTGTTTGGCTCTAACCAATAGGAAGGTTGGCTATTTAAATGCCCTGTGAGTTCCCCAGGAGAAAAGGCTGGCAATCTTTTCCTGTAAAGCCTACGGCCATTTACGCTGACTACCATTACTAAGCCTTCTGATCAAAGACTTTATAGAAGAATCCTGACCAAAAGGGTGGAAATGTAGAAGCAGAAGGGCAAATTCTCAGACTCTAGGATTTTTGGAGATGCGAAGGTCAGGTAAACCTCTGAAAGTATTGCCATGACTTAAACCAAAACCATCCCTTGAAGTCTTGTTAAAACAAAATAATAGGAGTTTAGCTTAGCTAGGAAAAAATGTCTGCCTTGAGGATTGTTATTTTAAGAACTGTTTGTATGGGTTCAAAGCATACAGAAATAATAATAACATCAATAGAAAGATTAGACTGGAATCTTAGGATCTAGTGAAGGTATGCATTAGCCTAATAGAAGAACAACTCAGAAAAAGAAGGGTCAAAATGGGTACACATCTAGCACAATCTAAGTCCTTGTTATCAATATCACTCAATGGTGTAAGCAGAAACTGTTGCGTGGGTATATGTTCTGCTCTGTATATTCTCAGTGACAACAAAACCAAAAAATATGTTCAGGGGATCTACAGGGAGTTCTTCTCTGACCTGTAGAGCCACTCAGACTCTGGGTAGGCACCATGTCACACAACACTGATGGCAACTACAGTACAAACGAGAAGTTAGATGCATGTGTTTCTGCCTTTTTATGAGTTATTTTCCTATCTCGAGAGATTTCTCCACCGTCTCATGTATTATCTAGGACACTATAAGGGCCCCTTCTTCCTCTCCTCATGTGATTCTAACTCCCACACTGGCAGGAAGCTATCTTTTGCTTTTGCTGGATAAGAAATACCTCTGTAGCTTTAAGTAAATATATTTCAGTCCAGATGCCAAGGGGTTTGGTAAAGAAGCACATATTCTGTCCTTTAAATCAATACATTCCACAATAAATATTCAGAATGAAATCATATACATTCCAACTGCTAGCCTTCATGGTTTGTATTACCCAGTATGATGAGGCTTACAGATTTCAGATGGTCATTCGGGCCAAGATGCTAGTTTCTATACAGCATAGTAATTTCAAGAATGCTTATAAAGTTACAGATCAGGGCATCAGATGCCAAATACGAATGAAAAGTTTTATGGTTTTTTTTTGGACATAGTGCATCTAATTTGCCCAGGCTGGCATGCTCTGATGCACCACAGGCTTAAACTAAAGCGATTACTTGTGGTTACCTGGTGAGTGCATACCGCCCAACCTAAAAGCTATCTGACAGCAGGCGCCGAATAGCGAATTATTAGGTAGTGGGGAAACAGTGATTAAAACCTGAAGCTGGCCTCGTTACATCCATAATTATATTTATTCAGTGCATCAGGAGCGAAACCACACGTACTGCTGCCTTTCTCGTGCTCACACAAGCTCACTCTCCCTTTTCTTCCATCTGAGCGATTGAAGTGTTTTGATATTTCATCTACTTTTTAATAGTGCTGAACCTCAGAAAGGAAAGCTGAACTTCAAACATTTATTTTGGCAATTGGTTCTGTAGCCAGAACCAAGGTGTCCTCTCCATATCCAAGGGCCCTGATTAACTTCGCTTTTGACTCTAAACCCCTTTTAGAGCACTAGCCTCAAAGAGAAACTGATTTTTTTCTTTTCAATCATTTTATTGGGGGCTCATACAACTCTTATTACAATCCATACATACCTCCATTGTCTCAAGCACATTTATACATGTGTTACCATCATCGTTTTCAAAGAATCTTCTTTCTACTTGAGTCCTTGGTATTAGATCCTCATTTGGAGACCCAAAGCCAATCTGTAAGCTATTGGACATCCCCTTCCAGAAGGGTCGTGGGGAGAATTTGGGCCAGTCAGGGTGCAGTATAGCACCTATGAAACGTACAGCTTTCCTCTGGTTCTTTAATGCTTCCTCACCCCCACTATCATGACCCTAATTCTACCTTACAAATCTGGCCAGACCAGAGCATGTACATGGGTACAGATAAGAGCTGGAAACACAGGGAATACAGGACCAATAAACTCCTCAGGAGCAATATTGAGAGTAGCCTTACCAGGAGGGGAAGGGGAAGGTGTGGGGAGAAGGGGAAACCAATCACAATGACCTATCTATGGATACTGTGCAAGACATAAAGTAATAATTTATAAATTATCAAGCATTCATGAGGGAGGGAGAGGATGAGGGGGAGGGAGTGGAAAATGAGAGACTGGCTTTTATGGGATGATAAAATCGCAAGCTTTAAGGAAGGGTGGGAAAAGCAAAAGGTTGTCAATGTTAACTTAGCTTCACTCTACTAAGGATTTGTTACACCTCCAGCTAGCTGATATCAGGCTTTTCAGGAAAGCCGGACACTAAGAATATATATGTAATGTGAGAAGAAAAAGAAAAAAAAGGATAGATCTCAATTGATCAAGAAATACCATTAGTGCAAACATTTTACTCCCTAAAGAGGCTGTGGACTGAGCTATTACTGAGCTGAAACAATATTGGAAGATCCCCAGGCAGCAGCAGGGAGTAGAGATGGTCTCACCTTCAAGCCATCACGTTCCTGGAAGAAGGAGCTATACCTTCAGGTTGCAAGCAGGCATTAAGAAAATTCACAGGTCTTCATAGGTTCAGCTCAATTCAGGATTTGCTGCTCTGGCAGAGCTCAGAGGTTGGATATTTACACCCTTCTCCTAGACTTCATGAGCCATATCTCTTTTGCTCTTTTGACCATGACCTCCAGAAAGTGGTGGATCCTGCTGTGTTTTCCCACCATCCCCAGAACCATCCTAAAAACAACAGCTTACATTTATGGAGCACGTACCGCTTAGGGAATGACCTTGTTTAATCTCACCACAACCATATAGGGCAATGATGATTATTATCATCCCTATTATCAGCCAAGAACTTAAAAGCTTCATATAGTACACATTTTTCCCAAGTTCACTCAACTAATAAATAATGTGGCAAGCTGATTTTAGTTCCTCTTTTATGTGGAAATTTTCATTTAAAAAATCTCCCATTTCCTTCTGTTTCATTCCTCTTTAGACAATACCATTGCAATATTAAAGAAAAGACTTAGGGTAAATTGTTTTAAGGTATTCACTTTTATTGAGATGATCTTCTGCATATAATCATCTTATTGATTAAGGCTAATAAAACTTATTCATAAACACTACTCTTACCTTCTCTTTAAATATCATCAGAGCACATTACCTTTCCCAAGAACTAGAGTAAAACTCTGGTCTGGCTTTGGTTCCGTTAAGTCACAATTTAATCTCAACTCACCAACGAGAATGTCCAGTCCAAAATAGAAGTCAAAACTTCCCCCTCAACCATCTCCAGCCTGGAAACCAGCAGAGTTCAAAGAGATGTGAGCCTCCTACTCCATGATTTCCTCTAGCTTAACACCTTCACCCTCTCCCAATGGGCATTTCCACTGAAGTCGTCTGCTTTCTAGTTACGTTACTGGACAGGGCTCAGAGAAGCCCACGTTGGTTCAAATTGGCAGGCAGCCCATCACTTTGTACTGAGAACCACTCACTTCTTCGGACTCTGTTAACCTCTGAGTGGACAGCCCTATGTTCAATTCCTGGAGCCTTGTTTTTCTCTAATGCAATCAGTGTAGCTTGGACATCTTCTTTCAATAACATCTCTTCTTGATCATGTGCTGATTCTGGAAATGGCTGAATGGTCATCAATCCTTTTGGTACTGCAACAGTGTGTTCCTCCCCTCGTCTTTTGATACTTCCTCCATCGTTTAATATTTTGTCCATAGGATATTTAAGTATTATAGCTTGAGGCTATAATTTTCCCCAGTTCTCTCAGCTGAGATAAGCTAAGCTAGTTCTACATTTTGGTTGTCTAACTCCAAACTTTTGCATGTTTCATTTTTATTTTGTCTTATCGGGTTTCCTTTAAAATGTTTCCATTCAGCTCTTTTGCTTCATCATTTCTTCTAGTCACTTTAGCTAATCTAGATTCAAGAACATGTTTCAGAACTTCTTTATACGTCCACTTTGGTCTTTTCTTTCTCGCCTTTATTTTTAATGACCTCTTGCTTTCCTCATAGATGATGTTCTTGACGTTATTCTACATCTCAGCTGGACTTTAGGCATTAGTGTCCAGTAAGTCAAGTCTGTTCTTGAGATACAGATCTAATCTCTGCATACAGATGGGATTTATTCAAGGTTGTATGTTGGATCTCTTGGATCTGTTTTAATATCATTCAGCATCAACCTGAATTTGCACATGAGAAATACATAGTTTGTTTAACAGTTGGTCCTTGACCTTGTTTTGGCTGAACATATTGAACTTCTGCATTGTGTCTTCCCACAGATATAAGCTATGCAATTCCTGTGTATTCTATTTGCTGAGGTTCACAGGTGGTGTAGTAGGTTATGCGCCAGGCTGCTAGCTTCAAGGTCAGCAGTTTGAAACCAACCACTCCATGAGAGAAAGATGAGACTTTCTAATCTCATAATGATTTATAGCCTTGGAAACCCACAGAGGTAATTCTCCCTTTTCCTATAGGGTTGCTATAAATCCGTGAGGTTTTGGGGATCCCCCACACACACTTGTATAGTCACCATTTCTATTGTGGGAAAGGGTATTTACAATGAAGATGCCATTGGGCTGGCAAAATTCTATCGTGTAATCTCTAGCGCTGTTTCTATCACCAAGACTTATTTTCCAACTACTGTTCTATTCTTTTGGGAGAAGCCCTGGTGGTTTGGTGATTAAGCGTTGGGCTGCAATCCACATGGCCAACTGCAGCTCTGTGGGAGCGAGACTGGCCTTTCCACTCCTGTGAACAGTCACAGGGCTGGAAGGCACAGGGCGTCACTACGAGTTAGCACCGACTCAATGAGAGCAAGTTGTGTTGTTTTGTTTGTGGTTACTTTTCTTTGTCTCCAACTCTCACATTCCAATAACCAGTAATTATCAGTGCATCTTCAGTTCATATTTGATCAATTGACCAAGTTGGTAGAATTCGTCAATATTTTTCATCATCGGTGTTAAGTTTGAATCATAATTGTATTAACCGGTCTCCCTTGTAAGCACATAGGTATTTTTCTATCACAGACAGTATTGTATTTCAAGATAGGTCTACAAATGTTCTTCTTGTGATGCATGTGATGCTGTTCCATGTGAATTTACATTCCTGGGCAAATAAACCTATGATTGTCTGATTAAAATTAACAATACAAATCTACCTCAGCTCCCTGATACCCAGGATATCTGTCTTTATATACTTCATTTCATTTTGAGTTCCCATTTTCCTGGACTCATCCTCTGTATCTTCTCCCTCTGATTATTAATATGACGAAGCTGCTTCTTTTCATTTTGAATGAAAAACTGACAGTTGAGAGGGAGTGGGAGGGATATGCTAGTACTCTGATTAATCTGAAAATATTAGAATATTTTTAAAGAAATATCAAGGTTTAGAATATTTACTAATGCATTTCTCTTTCACATTCAAGAAGCCTAATAAAAATCAGTCCAGGGGAGGTATAATGCTTTCTGGAGTCGTCTTATTTCATTGCTCAAATAGAACTATTGTTCTGGGTTGGAGCATCTATTTATTCCAGTGTCATGAGGACTAGGAACCAATCACCTGCTCTAAAATGTCTTGTACACAGTTGCCAGGAAACTCCTCACAGCAAAGCACAAACCCTTCACCTCTCCTCTCGCTGCTTTCCTCTCCTCTCCCATCCCTGCTCTACTTGAGCACCCCTTGTGCAGTGTTCAGGTTCAGTATGCCACTTTCTCAGTCAGCATACCTATTGTCAGATTTGGAGATTGGACTATGAAGTTCCAGTTGATATAGTGTGGATGTTGCATGTAAGGAAAGTCCAAGTGTTTCCGTTTGAAATGGAGCCTAAACTTTGGCCACCCCCTAGTTTTACTGCAGCCGTAGAAGGAGCACAAAGACTAAGCCGTTATCGTGACAAAATTCAAGGGGGAAAAAAGTAGCTGGAGTTGAGTTTAGTCACTGATAATTCATCAGACAATAATAATTAGCATTAAAGAAACAATAATTTATTTTTCCTATGGACCTTCTACATCAGTGGTAATAATAGAAATCTGACTAGTACTGGCTAAAAAAAAGAGAAACGGAATTTTGAAAATTGTAATTCCTAGTCAATTCTTTGGATATTTGGCATCTAGAGGATCAATATTTCTCTTCCTCTTACTTTCCAACAATCTTTGCCTTTTTTTAAAAAATCAATTCTAGTTTTCAAGATTCACAACATCCATGAAGTAACTTCTTCATCTTCTATCCTGGCTTGGTATAAAAACAAGCAGCAAGGCATTTACATTCAATTTAAATAGATCAGTGCTTCCCGTGATAAGATTTAAGGTGACTTCCAGCTAATTGGAATAAAAACAACAGTAAGTGTGTTTGTCAGGTGTGAGTGGGAGAGTCACTCATTTTGTAGATTAAAATGCCTCCCTTCATGTTTGAAGATAGGACTTTTAACCCGCCAGCCGAAGTGGCGGACTATGCTTCTGATCTGTAATGGGAATGTAGGATATCAGCCATGGTTTAGCAAAAGGATGTTAGTGAGGGGCTACTAGGTCTGAATCCTTCCCCTGCATGACAACTAGTTCATAGTGTGACAGGGCCACCGGTGTTTAGTAAATCTGTTACTTTTAAATGGAGAGACCCGGTTAGATTCCTGGCCAACGCACCTCAGCATTGCCATCAGTCAGCTGCGGCTGGTTGGCTGCAATGATGCTGAGGAGGTTTCCACAGAGAATTCCAGACGAAGAGAGCTAAAAATCCCTAGCAATATACTTCTGAAAAACAGCCAGTGGAAGCCCTATTGTTCCCAGTAATCTGAGCTCCAAGTGATCATAGGGTTGGCCCAGAGCCAGGCAGTGTTTTAGTCTACTGTGTAGGGGCAGGGTGCCAAGTCAATGGCCGTTATCAATTATACCAATGGTATGAGATTGGGCAACTCACCAAGTCTCCAGGCCTTGGAGCCCTTTGTAGAAATGGAAGGGTACTGAGCTAACTGTTCTGTGGGAGTCCTTGTGTCCTCAGTTCAACTCCCCCAATTGCCCTTTGTGAATAGAGGCTTGTAGTCACCAGCCCGTGGAGGAGTGGAATCCCCACAATAGAACAATAAGAAGTGGTCTATTGCTAGCAAGTTCTGTCACTAAAAGTATAAATTTCAATTAGACCCAGACTAATAGATTCAATCATAAGATTTAGCAGCAGACAACAATCAAAAGACTTTATGGCACAAAAATGTAATTGATTTCTAAAAAGTTTATTTTAAAGTCTTTTTTTTTAAAGTCTTTGCAATGGTTCTCTATGGTTTTAAAAAGTGAAGCGATGTGATACCATTTGTGTAACATTCTTTCATAATTGAATATCTTCTTCGCAAGCCACATGTCTTCACAAATTCTTGGGCATTACAGGGAGGTTAATGTAGACGATCCCATTCAATTGGCTTTTAAGCAACACCTTTCCTTGGAACCTTTGTATTTTCAGAATCCTAAAAATATATTATATTAAAAAATTTTAAGCCCTATTTAAAGCTAAAATATAAAGTAATGTCTTGCCTTTAAAAAACTATTCCAATCCAATTCCCAGCACTATTCCTCAAACAAGTGGAGAAACTAATGACCAACTTTACATGGAAAGGAAAGAAACACAGGATTAGCAAAGCTTACTAAAAGATGAAAAACAAAAGGAGGCCTCTCACTACTTGATTTTAAAAACTGTTAGATAGTCATGTAGTCAAAACATTTGGTACAATGATAGCTTTGTAGACCAAGGGATCAGAATAGAGAACCCAGAAAGAAACCCAAAAACCTACAGACATCTGTGTTTTTGATAAAGGGCTGAAACATCCTAAATGGGGGGAAAATAGTCTTGTCAACACGTAGTGCTGGAAAAGAAATGGAACTCCATTTGTAAAATAATAAAACAAGTCCCATATCTCACACCATATACAAAAAAAATGAATTCAAGATGCACTAAAGACTTAAATATAAATTCTAGAAATATAAAGATTGACCATAAATTAAGGACAAATGTAAAAGCGTTAATGTAGACTGTAAACACACACCAAACATAAAGAAAGCCACCTACCTGCAGAACACAGAATAGAAGACTGGGACCTCCTAAGACATGGCATTTATGAACAGCAAAGGATTTCATCCAAAGAGAAAAAATAGAACACACAGATTGGGTGGAGAGAATTTCAATAATGTATCAAATAAAGGGCTAATCCCAAAAAGCATAGAAAACTAAAATACATCCATAAGAAAAACATGAATAATCCAATTTTTTTTAAATGAGCAGAAGACATGAACAAAGACATCACTATTCCCAGGAAATATATGAGGAAATGCTCACTATAAGAGAAATGCAAATTAAAACAACAACTAGACACTACCTCATGCAGTGACTGACACCCCAAATCAGCAAATAACAAATGCTAGAGAGGTTGTGGAGAGATTACAACCCTCATCCACTCCTGATGGGATTGCAGAATTTTGCAGTTCCAATGGAAATTAATTTGGCACTTCTTTAAACAAATTCTAAAGAAAAACCATAGGACACAGCAGTCTCTGTAAGTATTCCCCAAAGGAATAAAGAACAAAATAGAGACATATTCACAGCCATGTTTGTGAAGTGCTATCCACAACAGTGCAAAGATGGAAGCAACCAAAATCTCCATCTGAGAATTGGATACTCTCCGGCTCATATATACAGTGGAATAATATACATGCCTGAAAAATAAGCCACGGACCAATTTGGAAGACATTCTGCTCAGCAAAGTTGACCAGTCTCATAAAGAGTGTAAAATAAATGTTTTCACGACAAAAGAAGTGGACCTTGATCATTATGTGGCATCCAGGAGGGAGGGTGGAAGGAAAGGGAAGGTGAAGCAGAAGAAAAATGAATAAAGACATAAATAAGTTAGAGATACACACGTACACACACGGGCAAAACAAGCACACATGCCACACACACGCACACAAAGAGTTTTAAATCATTACAAAAATGACATAAGACCATTTATCCCACTTGTAGGTGTGTACACAAAAGAAATGAAGACTGATGTCCACAAAAGTACTTGTGCACAAACATTGATATCAGCATTGTTCATGGTAGTCTAAAAGTAGAAACTACCCACATATTCATCAACTAATGAATGGTTAAATAAAACATGGTATATTCATATAATGAAATATTGCTTGAGGGGAGAAAAATGCTGTACCTACAACACAGCTCATAGGAAGCCGTAAAGAACAGTTATAGACCAGTAGTAAGGAGGCAAGTTTGAATTTGATACCAGCTCTGCCATCGATTAGCTGTATCACCTTTTAAAAAGTTGCTTAATTTCTCTAAGTCTCTCTTTCCTGATCTGAAATATACATATAATCATAATATCTTCTTCATAGGATGACTATCTAGGTAAATTGAGATAAGGCATATAACACATTTATCTGAGTACCTGATACGTCGGGGGAATGTCCTAATGAAAAATGTAGAGGGAGGCTGAAACTAACACATTTACATCATTCCCTAAGGAAATGCGCTTCCCTCTTTTGTGGAAGTATCATAGCATATGAGTATATCACTGCTGGGGAAACTGAGGGCTTGCAATCCTTTCAGAGTTTAGGATTCTGTAGTTGTTCGCAGGTCCCTTTCTTCGCTACTATGATTGATTCATTACTATGATATATATATATATATATGTATATATATATATATATATATATATATATATATATATATATATATATATATATCTACCAGTTGGAAAATAAAGGTTTTCTTTTGTGGCATAGTGATCATGGGTTGGACTGTGATCCACAAGGTAAACAGTTCAAACTATCAGCTGCTCCCCTAGAGAAAGATGGGCTTTCTACTCCCCTAAACTCGCAGGAGCAGTGTTACCCTGTCCAGTTGGGTCAACACGAGGCAGTGAGCTAGGTATTTAATTTGTTATGAGAATGAAGTTACACCGGAGCAAAGTGGGTGTAACTTCTGAATGGTGCCATAGAAAGAGCAAAATAGGTATGAACACACACAGGAAGAAGACAAATGACTTGTGAGGATGACTCTACAACCCAAGAATGCTAACAAACACCTGGGCTATAGACTTGATGGACTGGTTGGATTTCTAGCTTCCAAATTTGTGAGACAATTTGGGTCACAGAAGCACTAGGTTACTAGGGCCTCTATTCTGGGAGGTCCTTGAAAGCAACAATAATATTGTATCATTCTCTCTCCAATGCCTAGCCATGTTAACAATTCAAAATAACTAATTAAGTGAACTGTAAACTAATAAAATAAGCACCAGGGATATTTCAGTCTTGTGGATAATCACTTAATGATAACATTTTTGATAAATGATAAAATTGTAAGAGCTTTGCCCCACACGTGTCTGTCAATTTGTCATACTATAGTCTCTCGAGTGTTCCCATGACGCTGTATTTCAAACTCCAGCACGATCACCCAAACTGAACACTTTTCTACAGAGCTTCCAGACTCAGAACAGACTATGAAAAACCACTTGGCTGCTCACGTCAGTAGAATGGGCCACAGAAGAACTGGCCACTGATAAATCTTATGAATGGCATCAAAGCATTGTCAGTTACCAAGAAGCTAATGAACAAAATTAGCATTGTGTCAGAGAGAGTGCCAGAAAATGACCACCTCAGGTCAGCGGCACTTAAATGATGACCGAGGAAGAGCTGTCTTCTCAAAGTTGAGTCGATCATAAAGACTCAGATGGAGTAACCCCTGCATAAATCTAGTTTTGGGGCTCTTCATTTTTAATGGGGCATTGCTCAAAATAAGAAAAAATAGGTACATACATCAATTAATAACTGGAATTGGAATGTACAAAGTATGAATCTAGGAAAATTGGAAGTTAATAAAAATGAAATGAAATGCATAAAATTCAACATTCTATGTATTAGTGAGCGGAAATGGACTGGTATTGGCCATATTGAATCAGAAAATCATGCGGTTTAGGAGGGTGGGAATCACAAAATCAGGAGGAATGGTGTTATAACAATCTTAAAGATTTTTCAAAATCTATCTTGAAGTGTAATACTGGCTATGATATGATAACATCCATCCACAAACAAGGAAATTCAATCAATACAACTATCTTTTTCAAATGTATGCACCAAACCACAAAGGCTAGTAATGAAACTGAAGAATTCTACCAAATACTTCTGTCAGAAAATGATCAAACATGAAATCAAAATGCATTGATTGTTATTGGTGATTAGAATGCAAAAGTTGGAAACAAAGAGGAAGGAACAGAGGCTGGAAAATATGGATTTGGTAGTAGAAATGAACCTGGAGATCACATGATAGAATTCTGCAAAACCAATTACTTGTTCATCGCAAATACCTTTTTTCAATGACATGAAAGGGAACTATACACATGGACTTCCCCAGATAGAATACACAGAAATCAAACTGACTACATCTGTGGGAAGACATGATGGGGAAGCTCAGTATGAGCAACAAAAATCAGACCAGGAGTCAACTGTGAAACAGACCATTAATTTCCCATGTGTAAGTTCAGGGTAAAGCTGAAGAAAATGAAAGCAAGTCCATGAGAGCCAAAATATGACCTTAAGACTATCCTACCTGAATTTTGAGAATGTCTTAAAAAACAGATTTGGCACATCGAAGTCTAATGACAGAAAACCTGATGAGCTGTGGGAAAACATCACGAACATCATTCATGAAGAAAGCAAAGGGTCATTTAAAAGACAAGAAAGAAAGAAGAGATCAAAGCAGATGTCAGAAAAGACTCTAAAACTTGCTCTTGATTGTAGCTCAGGCAGATGGCAGAGATGGTGAAGTCAAAGAACTGAATGGAGAACTTAAAGAGCCACTCAAGAAAACAAAGGAAAATATTATAATGAAATTTGAAAAGACTTAGCATTAAAAAACCAAAACAAAAGAACATGCTCAAAATATCTTAAACTGGAAAACTCAAGAAAAAGAAATTCAGGTCTTGAATGGCAATATTGAAAGATTCAATGGGAAGAATATTGAAAAGGGTGAAAAGAAAAGAGTAGACACAATCAGTGTACCCATAGGAACTAGCCAACATTCAACCATTTACAAAGGTAGTATATGAACAAACACCAATAGTCCTGAAAGAAGTCCAAGTCCAAGAAGAAAGCATCAGCCAAAAACAAGGTGCTAGGTGCAGAGAAAGATCCCAACAGAATGCTAAAAGTATATAACAATGTCATAGATATCACAATCAAGTAAGACATTGCTACAGATCAACCAATAACATCCGCAGCAGTACACTGACAGGGAGTTGCCAAAGGTTGAGGTGGTATTCAGAAGAGGATGTGGAATAAGAGATATCATTCCTGATGTCAGATGAATCTTGGCTGAACACAGAGAATGAGAGAAAAATTTTTATTTGTGTTTCATTGACGATGCCAAGGCATCCAACTGGGTGGATCATAATAAACTATGGAAAGTATTGAGAAGAATGGGAATTCCAGAACACTTCATTGTGCTCCTTGATTAAGAGTCAGTTGTTAAAACAGAACAGGGTAATACTGTGTTTTTAAAATCAGGAGAGGGCTGTTTCCGGGTTGGAGCCTCTCACAATGCTTATTCACTCTGTATCCTGAGCAAATAATCAGAGAAGCTGGATTCTATGAAGAAGGGTGTTGGCATCGGGATTTGAGGAAGGCTTATTATCAAACTGTGCTACGCAGATGACACAGACTTGTTTGCTGAACGTGAGAAAGACGTGACACACTTGCTCACAAAGACCGAGGATTGCAGTCTTCATCTGAATTACAACTCAATGTAAAGAAAACCAAAATTCTCACTACTAGACCGATTGGTAACATCATGATAAACAGAGAAAAGATAGAAATTTCCAAGGATTTCATCTTGCTCCTGGAAGCAGCAATCAAGAGACCAAAAGATACATTGTATTGGGCAAAACTGCTGCACAAGACCTTTTTAGAATGTTAAAAAGCATGGGTGTTACTTTGAGGACTAAGGTGCACCTAACACAAGCCGTGGTACTGCCGCTTGCCTCCTATGCATGTGAAAGTTGAACACGCTACAAGGAAAACCAAAGAAATTTGCTGCATTTGACTATGAGGTTAGAGAAAAATATTGAAAGTGCCATAGACTTCCAAAAAGCCAAACATTTGCATTGGAAGAAGTACAGTCAGAATGGTCCTTAGAAGCCAGGATGGCAAGACTCCATCCCACATACATTGGACATTTTATCAGGAAAGACCAGTCCCTGGAGAAGACATCATGCATGGCAAAGTGGAGGAGCAGCGAAAAAGAGGAAGGAGCTTGATAGGGTGGATTAGCACAGCGGCCTCAACAATGGGATCCAACATAAGAACAATTATGAAGAAGGTACCGGACATGGCAGCGTTTGCCTTGTCCACAAGGGCACTGTGAGTCAGAGCCGACTCCACGGCACCTAACGCCAACACAAACAATAAAAGTGTTTTCGAAGAAGCATATATTATTTCCTTTCTCAACATAGTTTTAAATTCTATGCCATTGACTAAACTAATGAGACTAAAATAGAATTAACTTATGCCCTATGGGAATGAGTTATAATGTTCTCCAATAAAATTATTAGGATGTCTCTGAAATGAGCCATGGATCTATAGAAACCTTGGATATATGAATAGACTATGGGCTGACACTTAATCTTAGCTCTAATGTAAGAACAATTCGCTTTTATGATATGGCTCTACTGGATACTCACCATCCTGGAGAGATCACTGAAGATATGGGTGCTGTAGACAAGTGTGGTGAGGAAATCAGATGATGCTTGGCTCTCAGAGAGAATAGTGTCTGGGGTATTGATGGCCTGTCTGAAAACATGCAACCATCTACACGAAGCCTAACTAAATTCACACAGAGGCACACTAGCTTGTGTGATCCAAGAATTATAAACAATAAAATCCAAATCTAGAGGAGACAGTAGAAGCTCAAACTCCATTTGCAGGGTCCTCATGTCAAGGAAGCCTCTGGGGATCTCCTGGGACCACAATCTAGTGATGTGATACCCTTGCTCTCAGACAGTGAGCGTCATGAAGTGGACTCTGCAAGATGGAGATAGGTTAAAATTAACACCTCGTTTGATCTGCCTTTTGACCCATTTTAAGATTGTTTCAGTTTTTAATATCTTCTGCTTTCTTTTCTTTTTTTTAATTTTAACAATTTATTAGGGGCTCATACAATTCTTATCACAGTTCATACATATACATACATCAATTGCATAAAGCACATCTGTACAGTCTTTGCCCTAATCATTTTTTTCTCCTCTTTTCTTTTTTTACATTTTATTAGGGACTCATACAACTCTTATCATCATCCATACATATACATACATCAATTGTATAAAGCACATCCATACATTCCCTGCCCCAATCATTCTCAAGGCATTTGCTCTCCACTTAAGCCCCTTGCATCAGGTCCTCTTTTTTTTTCCCCTCCCTCCCCTTTCCCCCCTCCCTCATGTGCCCTTGGTAATTTATACATCGTTATTTTGTCATATCTTGCCCTATCCGGAGTCTCCCTTCCCCCGTTCTCTGCTGTCCCTCTCCCAGGGAAGAGGTCACATGTGGATCCTTGTAATCAGTTCCCCCTTTCCAACCCACTCACCCTCCACTCTCCCAGCATCGTCCCTCACACCCTTGGTCCTGAAGGTATCATCCACCCTGGATTCCCTGTACCTCCAGCCCTCATATGTACCAGTGTACAGCCTCTGCCCTATCCAGCCCTGCAAGGTAGAATTCGGATCATGGTAGTTGGGGGGAGGAAGCATCCAGGATCTGGGGGAAAGCTGTGTTCTTCATCGGTACTACCTCGCACCCTAATTAACCCATCTCCTCTCCTAAACGCCTCTAAGAGGGGATCTCCATTGGCTGACACTTGGGCCTTGGGTCTCCAGTCTGCACTTCCCCCTTCATTTAATATGGTATATATACATATACATATATATAAACATACATACACACACTTATATCGTTTTTTTTTTTGCATGATGCCTTATACCTGGTCCCTTGGCACCTCGTGATCGCACTGGCCGCTGTGCTTCTTCCATGTGGGCTTTTTTGCTTCTGAGCTAGATGGCCGCTTGTTCACCTTCAAGCCTTTAAGACCCCAGACACTATCTCTTTTGATAGCCGGGCACCATCAGCTTTCTTCACCACATTTGCTTATGCACCCATTTGTCTTCAGCGATCCTATCATGGAGGTGTGCAGTCAATGATATGATTTTTTGTTTTTTGATGCCTGGTAACTGATCCCTTTGGGACCACTCAATCACACAGTCTGGTGTGTTCTTCCATGTGGACTTTGTTGCTTCTGAGCTAGATGGCCGCTTGTTTATCTTCAAGCCTTTAAGACCCCAGTCACTATCTCTTTTGATAGCCGGGCACCATCAGCTTTCTTCACCACATTTACTTGTTCACCCACTTTGGCTCCAGCCGTTGTGTCGGGAGAGTGAGCATCATAGAGTTCCAATTTAATAAAAGAAGGTATTCATGCATTGAGGGAGTGTTTGAGTAGAGGCCCAAGGTCCTTCCGCCACCTTAATACTTGACCTATAAATATAGACACATAGATCTATTTCCCCATCCTCCTATATATATTTGCATGTACATGTTTTGTCTAGACCTCCATGAATGCCCTTTGACTCCTAGCTCTTTCCTCCATCTCCCTTGACTTTCCTCCTGCCCTACTACCATGCTTCATCGCCACCTGGGCTAGAGTATACCTCTTCTCTAAGCAACCTTACCCTTGATCATTTCCCACCAGGCCTGCCACTCCCCCTTCTCTACCATTTGGGGTCCCATGTTTTTCCCTTGTCCCTGGGTTTGTTAACACCACTTCCTTACCCCCCCCTGCCCCCCCCACCCCAAGTCCCCCCGGAACTGTCGGTCCCGTTGTTTTTCCTCCAGATAGTTCATCCAGCCTGTCCTATTCAGACAGACCTGTGGAGTCACTAACATGCACGAAAACAAGACAAAGGAAAACAAAGCAACAGTATACAACCAGACAACAAAACAACAAAAACAAACCACTGACAAAGAACAGAACAAAACAGTTCACAAGAGAAAAGCTTGTAGTTAGTTCAGGGATCGTTTGCTGGCCCTTAGGAGCATTTTCCAGTCCAGTCTGTTGGGGTACCACGCCCTGGCCCCAAAGTCCACTTTCAGCATTCCCTGGGGACCTTGCCACTCCATTCCCTTGCTGTTCCGCTGCACTCCCCCAGTGATTTGCCTCGGTGTGGTGGGATCAGGTCAGGTGCAATTCCCACACTGTGTCTCCGGTGCTGTCCCCTGTATCACCCTTAGTCACTGAGGGGCATCATGTCTCATAGTAGTGCCAGCCATGTTGTTCTCTCTGTGGACTGGCTGCTCTACTCAGGAACATCATCATCACGGCCTGGTGGGCCAGGCTGTGCTCCACTCTCTCCTCCTGCCCCTTCATCTGCTCCTGTGTGCTCTGATCAGATATGTCCATCTCCCGGAGCTGCAGAGTCAATGTCGTCCTTTGGAACAAATTCTTTTCGTGGGAGGGGCAGGAATCCACTTAATTTATGGTGCTGGGGCCAGCCTCCCAGACCTCTCCACTGGTGCTTTCTTTTCTACTGAAGTTTTTATTTTGTCATTGTAGTTGGGTTTTTTTTTGTTGATGTTGAGTTTTTCTTGATTTTGTTTTCGATGTTTTTTTGTATGTATGAAATCCAGGATATGTAAATCTATAGAGACAGTAACTGGATTAATAATTACCTAGAGACAAGGCAGGGGAGGTTGAGGGAGAATGTGGAACTAGCAATAATGACTACAAGAAAGTAGAAAATATTATAAAATTTATTGTGGTGATGGTTGCACAACTCTTCCTAACATAAATGAATTATTGAATTGGGTGTTATGGGAATCATATGCCATTAAAAAAGGAAGTTGATGAAGACCATAGGTTCCCAAACTTATTTGACCTACCACCCTGCCCCACTATGAGACACCACATTCCTCACTGACCCATAGTCCTACAGGGGACAACACTGGAGACACAGTGTGAGAATTGCGCCCCATCTGATCCCACCACACCGAGGCAAAACACTAAGGGCATGCAGCAGAAAAGCAAGGGGAACAGAGCAACAAAGTTCCCAGGAAATACCAAAAATAGACTTTGGGGCCAGGGCCTGGCACCCCATCAGACTCAACTGGAAAATATACCTAAAAGCCAACAAACAGTCCTTGAACTAACTACAGGCCTTTGTTTTTTGTTTTGTTTGTCATTGACTTTTTGTTGTTGTTGTTTTCTTTTCTTTTGTTGCTGTGTTTTGCTCTGTCTTGTTTTTGTGCATGTTATTATCTCCACAGGTCTATCTAGATAAGATAGGCTGGGTGAACTATCTGGAGAAGAAAAAAATGGGACAGACAGTTCCTGGGGGACATGGGAGAGGGAAAGGTGGGAGGAAAAGAAATGGTGTTTACAAACCCAGGGACAAGGGAACAACAAATGATCCAAATCGGTGGTGAGGAGGGTGTAGGAGGCCTGGTAGGGCTTGCCCAGGGTAATGTAACCAAGAGGAATTACTGAAACACAAATGAAGGCTGAGCATGATAGATGGACTGAGAAAAGTCAAAGGAAATAGAGGAAAGAGATCGGAGGCAAAGGCCATTTATAGAGGTCTAAATAAAGGCATGTACATATGTAAATATACTTATATATGAGGATGGGGAAGTATATCTATGTGTATATATTTATAGGTTTAGTATTAAGGTAGCAGATGGATATTGGGCCTCCACTCAAGTACTCCCTCAATGCAAGAACACTTTGTTCTATTAAACTGGCATTCCATGATGCTCACCTTCCTCACAGGATCGCTGAAGACAAAGCAGGTGCATAAGCAAATGTGGTGAAGAAAGCCGATGGTGCCGGCTATCAAAAGATATCACATCTGGGATCTTAAGGGCTTGATGGTAAACAAGCGGCCATCTAGCTCAGAAGCAACAAAACTCACATGGAAGAAGCTCACCAGCCTGTGTGATCATGAGGTATCGAAGGGACCAGGTATCAGGCATCAGAGAACAAAAAATCAAATCATTGTGAATGAGGGGGAGTGCAGATTGGGGACCCAAGACCCATCTATAGGCAACTGGACATCCTCTCACAGAATGGTTGCGGGAAGATGAGCCAGTCAGGGTGCAGTGCAGCAACAATGAAACATACATACAACTTTCCCCTACTTCTTAAATGCTTCCTCCCCCCACCCAACTATCGTAATCTCAATTATACCTTACAAATCTGGCTACACCAGAGTATGTAAACTGGTACAGATAGGAACTGGAAACACAGGGAATCCAGAACAAATGATCCCTCAGGACCAGTAGTGAGAGTGGCAATACTGGGAAGCTGAAAGGAGGGTAGGGTAGAGAGGGAGAACCAATTACAGGGATCTACATATAACCTCCTCCCTGGAGGATGGACAACAGAAAAGTGGGTAAAGGGAGACCTTGAACAGTGTAAGATATGACAAAATTATAATTTATAAATTATCAAGCATTCATGGGGTTAGGGAGCAGGTAGGGAGGGGGACAAATGAGGAGCTGGTGCCAGGGCTTGGGTGGAGAGTAAATGTATTGAGAATGATGAGGGCAACAAATGTACAGATGGGCTTTCCACAATTGATGTATGTATGGATTATGATAAGAGTTGTATGAGCCCCCAATAAAATTATATGTCTCACTCAGTGTCCCTTGGCCATTGAATGTTTGCCCCCATCATCCCGGACTGAGCACAGGGTCTGCGTTTGCGGACCAGGAACATCCGAACATCCCAGTGATCGTAGGAGGAACCTCCACCCACTTTGGGAAATGGTGATAATCGGCTCTGGCCCCTAATTCATGAATTTGTTATTGGAATAATGCTAAACATAATATTTTTCCTTCCTATGTCATAGAATATATGTGTGTCAACATAGGTTGTGGTGTGTGTAAAAATGGAAAATGGCCATTGTTACACTGAGCTGATTGGAACTGTGGGGCTGGTCAGAAATATAGAATATACTATGGACTGCCCAGCAAATAAAAAATGCGCTTTTTGAAATAAATAGTTATATCGTTCCTTAGAAGTGAGGATAGAGAGATTCTGTCCCACTTACTTAGGACAGTTAACAGGTGAGATCAATCGCTTCACATAGTGGCTACAAAATGGGCTCAAGCATCGCGAAGATTCTTGAGGAGGTATGGCACCGGGCAGTATTTCATTACGTTGTACACAAGGTCACTAGGAGTTATAACGCAGTCAGTGGTACCTAGCAGCAGCAGCAGCAACAGTGTATTGAGTTGCAGGTATTTACTCAGAGTCCCTTTAGTCGCTTATTTATCACAACAACCTGAGGAAGAATGCCGCAGGTACGCTCGTTTTTATAAGAAGACCCTGCGCCATGGAGAGGCTAAGTACCTTATGGAACTGTTCACAGTGAATCAGTGGCGGAGCAGGAGAGGGCGCTGGCGGCCCTTGCACCCTCTATTTCTCGTTTAGCACCGCTGCACCTGAGTTATCTCCCTTTGTAATAGCATGTTCTCACAAGAGAGCTTAGGAGATTGGGCGGGGTCACAATTGATCTGAAACGGTGCCACCTACCCGTAATTCTTCCCATACGGCAAGCCAGCTAGTTCATTAATCCGGTAGCTTTCTTCCCATGGCTGATAAGAGCAGTGCCCTTCCTGTGTTGGTAATAACACATTTCTGCATCACTGAGTAGAAATTAGGCAATGAGGAGGGAAGCGTGACTGAGAAACCTACTGCTCGTCAGGCTGGAGGGCTGCAGTGTTGAAGGATTCTGCCCGAGGACACACTCACTAGTCCTCTAATATAGCGCTCTCTCTCTCTCTCTCTCTCTCTCTCTCTCTCTCTCTCTCTCTCTCTCTCTCTCTCTCTCTCTCTCTCTCTCTCTCGCTTTCACTCTGGCTCATTCTTCCGCTATAACTTCCTCACACTCTTACCGAGCCTGCTTTAAGTTGTTCATAGTCTGCATTTAATCTGATTTTCATTTTAATATAAAGCAAAACTCAATCTCCTGTAGAAACCAGTGACCAGAGTTGACAATGTCATAATCCTACTTTTAAATTCATTACTCTAATCTGGCAATCATAGGCCTGAAGAATGAACGGTTTTCTAGCCATCACTTAAAGGGACATAGCTGAGCGCTTACTGATGAGCGCTATGGTGTGATTGGATGCCAGGTTTTTGGAGCAAGATAATAGAATGCTAGCAAATCTTTGAAGGAAGATGAAGGAAGAGCTGGATATTCTGCAACATGAAAACTTAGCAGTAAGTCAGCAGCATACCCAACGTGCTTGAGATACACACTCCAAAACATGCAGGGAAGAGTGAGTGTGGTGTCAGGTTCATCCCCCGGAAGCATGCACTTGAGCTAAGCCTTGAAAATGAGTAGAAATTAACCAGTGGTGGGGGAGACAAGATAATCTAGCACTCTCTGTCCAACAAAGAGCTACACTTGAGAAAGGAAGAGGCCCTAGAGCGCAGTGTATTCAGGAACACTCTACAATCCAGCACGATGGGGGTACTGACCCCAGAAGAAGGCAGCAAAGCAAATCGAGAGCAAGTCACGATGGCCGCGTGGATGACAGCCTTCTGTTTACAAGGAATCCAGCTGTGACCTTGGTGGAAAAGTAAAGAAACACAGAAACTTCCATAAAACACATTGCCAAGTCTCATGGAAGAGTAGAATGTTGATCAGTATAAACCAACAATTATAATATGATGCCAATTTCATCAGAACTAAAAAGCCCACTGCAATTTAATCTATTCCAACTCATCGCAACCCTATAAAACAGAGTAACCCTACCTCCTAGAGGTCTCAAGACTATAAATCTTTGGTAAAGCATTCTACCACATCTTTCTCCTGTGGAATAGCTGGAAGACTTGAACGATCAACCTTTCAATGACCAATCAAGCACTCTACCACTACACCCCCAGTTCAGCCAAACTAAGCTCTTCAAAATGGATGTGTTACTTCTGCATTGGAGCCTCTCTTTCACACCTCTTTCTTAGATTATAGCCCCTTGGCCCCACCCCCACCCCAGGAAGGAGCCCTGGTGGCAGAGAGGCTACAAATTATTCTTCAAGCCACATGATTAGGGATTTGAAACCAGCAGCCCCTCCATGGGTGAAAGGCAGGGCTTTCTACTCCAATAAAGAGTTAGAGTCTCAAAAACTCACAGGGCCAGTTCTAGCTATAGGGTCGCTATGAGTCTGTTTTGACTTGATGGCTGGGAGGTTTTTATTTGTTTGTTCTTTAGAGGCCCTGGTGGCATGAGTTATGAGTTGGGCTTCTAACTGAAAGGTTAACAGTTGGAAAATACCTTCTGTAAGAGAAAGATGAGGCTTTCTATTCTTGTAAAGAGTTACAGTCTGGGAAACTCACAGGGGCAGTCATACCCTGTCCTATAGTGTTCTATGAGTTGGAATCAACTCAATGACAGGGAGTTTGGTGTTTTGGATTCTTATATTCTACTATATGTACATTGTTGTCTTTAGCACAAATTCTGTCTGCTTCCTTTCCTCCACACCAACACATAGTGTCTGTGTAGGTAACTTCTAGTGCCTCATAGTTTTGTTCAGTGATGTCTCCACTCAATGAACCTGTATTCTCTGGTGTTCTATTTATTTTTCTTGTATACCTTATGTTAAAATTCTCCAGAACAGAGAAATTAAATGTCATAAGCAGATTAAATAGAGAAATTAAATAGTCACAAGCAGATACAGAGAAACCCTGAGATTTAGGCTTGAACTTCTGGGCTACTTCACTAGATGGGATGACAGCTTCTGACTCACACTTGTATTCCTCAGCCAATAAACTCTGGTCAGAGTAGCAGATCATTTCCAAAACAATGAGTGCTTGAAAAAATAATGTTGATTATATAAGTCTGGGTAGACTAGAGAAACAAATTCATAGAGACTCATATGTGTATAAGAAAGAGGCTTATATGCAAGAGAAATTTAATATTGAGAAAATATCCCAGCCCGGTCCAGATCAAGTCTATAAGTCTGATATTAGTCCATATATCCGATACCAATCTATAAAGTCCTCTTAAGTCTCGTGAAACACATGCAATGACACTGAATTCAGGAAGATCACAGGCCAGTGGGTGGGAAGTCTTGTGGATCCACTGGTGTTGGTAGCAGCTCAGCACTGGCAGGGGTTTCCACATGGCTTCTCCAGCTCAGGGCACTAGGGTAGTTTCATGTGTCTTGTCAGCTGCAATGTCTCCCAGGGAGTAAACAATGAGAGAGAGAGTGTCTCTCACCTCCAGGAAGGAATACAGGAGTTCCCAGAATCCTCAGGAGAAGACCATGCTCACACAGAGGTCTCAATGGCTATATCCTGATTGAAAGGCTAGACTCCACCCCTTCACTCTTAATCCTCAAATTGATACCAGATTATGTAACTAACAGTGATCAATTATTTCAGAATGGGACTACAGTGGTAGTAGTCACTAGATTTTCATTGAGTTTGTGAAGGTGTTAAAAAAATCATTAAAGAATTTTAAGAAAAATCATTAAACATACATTTTTATTCTATAAGGTATAGCAGAAGCTATACATTATCATAGAGAGAATAATTTGAAGTGAGATACCCTAGAAGTAGAAAGATTAGTTATAAAACTATTTCAGTGACTCAGAGAGGAATTCCAAGGACCAGTATTAGCAGTGATGATAGCAACAAGGCAGTAGAGTTAAGAGATTTAAATGTCAAATCAATAGTACTTGACGAGCTAAATGTAGAAATTACAGAAGATGAAGCAGTCAAGTATGACACTGAGATTTCTGGATTGATGATTTGAAACTCTTGCCAAGGATTGGGGATACTGTAAGAATATGTATTAGGAAATGGACGACTAGAAGTGTGATTCTGCACATCTTGATTTTCAGCTGCCTATGAGGCAACACATGAGTCAGGCTAAGCAATGACAGTATTTCTATTGCCATTACATATTCATAATTTTGGACACTTAGCATCTGATGAATTTGTTTCTTGCTCAGTTGGTGTTGAGATGGAAGCATGCCTTGATCTACATAGGCATGGTCTTCTAGCTTCAACGTGTGGCTTCAAGTTCACCTTGGCAGCATTCATCGCTAGACTACAGAAGGAGAGAGAATAAAGCACATATAATCTTAAGCACTTAAACCCAGAAATGATACATCACTTTCAGTCTATGGATACAAAGGTGCTGGGTGTCAGGAATCGAGGAAGAGTTTAGCTAAGTGCCCGGGGAAAAGAAGAACTATGATCACCTAATCAGTCTCCGCCACGAATAGCTGAGCACGTACGTGTTCAGAGGCAATTGGATGTACTGAGCAAATTCTGATGATATTTTGGGATCTGAGACCCGGAATGTAAGGGTGCCCTCTTGTTAGACCACCTCTGCTCTTGCTTTCCCAGACCACAGGAAAAAGTCATAGCCACTGGTAGATGTCAGACTTAGGTACATTGGAAATATGAGAAATTAGAACATGAGAGAATTCCAAAATTAAATCCCCCTGTCCCCCTTCCAATTAAAAATGTCTAGGAAGTGCTCTAATTGAGTCAGGGTGAGTCATATGCCTAGCTCTGGGCCACATATATAATGGGCTAAACCTTGGCATAGGAACTTCTCTGCTAGAAGTCACATTGAACTATGTGGATTGAGGAAGAACAAAGCAAGAATGAGGTGTGGAAAGAGAAAAATGAAGAAAAACAATTTCCCAGAGGCAACCAATTAAGTAATCAACGGTCCTATTGTTAGATGCAGTAAGGTTGGTTTTCAACTTGCGGAAGTCACATGGGGAGGGGGGAGTCACATAGTGACATAGTGGCATAGTAGAACTGTCCAATTGGTGTATCTAGGTGGTAGTCTTCACCAGAGCACATGGTCAAGTCTGTCCCATGTGGAGACACTGTATGGGTTTGAAAGGCCAACCTTCTAGTTTGTAGGAGCAGCAAGGATTCTTAGTAACCAATACTAGTACTAATACTAGGCATCATTAGAGTAACTGACACAACGATCACCTTGGAGGAATGTAAAAGACAAAAATATAAAGAGAAATAGGCTCCACTTTGAACCTGGCAAATATGCATGGCAGGTGGAGAAAGAAGAGCCTAGTGTCTGCAAAGAAATTGTTGAAAGAAGGATTTCACATGCAAGCGGGGGCCCAGGATGAAAAGGAGTCAACGCTTGCTACAGGGAGGCCACACAGGGACCAGGAGATGAGGGAAAGAACGTGGAGGTGATGCCAACAAGCCCGCCACGAGCCTTGAAGAACCAGTCTACAACACCAGTACAGAGGAACTTTGACAACATTCGGTTCAGTAAAAGAGCCAGACATGAAAGACTACATATTGTATAATTTCAAGACTAAGCAAAAACAATGATACAGGTTTAAAAATATTCAAAACAGTGGTTGCTAAGGATTATTCGATCTGCATGCTGAGCAAATAATCTCAGATGCTGGACTATATGGAGAAGAGCAGCAGCAGATTTAGAAGAAGATTCAAGAACAACTTATGATATGGTGCTGATGACCCAGCCTTGCTGATGAGTATCAAAGGCTCCATACAGATTTCACCATGGATTACAGCTAAACATAGAGAAGACAAAAATTCTCACATCAACTTGAAAACAATATGACAGCAGATAGAAAATATTGAAATATTGAATTGAAAAGGATTTAATTTTCCTTAGTTTCATAGTCAGTGCCCATGGAAGCAGCAGTCAAGAAATCCAATGACAGATAACACAGGCCAAGGGCATCTTTGAACTATTAAAAGCAAAGATGTCCCTTTGAGGACCAAGGTGTGCTCACCCAAGCAAGCCATGGTATGTTTTATGGTCTAATCTGCATGTGAAAACTGGACAACGAATTAAGAGGAACACAGAAGTGCTGTCCTGAATTACAGTGTTGGGGAAGCATATTGAATGCCCCATGGAAGGTCAGAGGAACAAACAAGTCCGAGGAAGAACAGCCAGAACTCTCCTTGGAATTGAAGATGGTCAGGCTTCGTCTGAGGTACTTTGGACATGTTACCAAGAAGGGCCAGTCCCTGGAGAAGGGCAGTGTGCTTGGTGGGGCAGAGGTTCATCAAGAGAATGGACAATGCTCCACGAGATTGACTGACATCACGGCTCCAACAATGGGGAGCAATCGAGGAAGATGGTGCAGATGGTATTTCAATCTGTGTGCGAAGGGATTCTGAGAGTGGAAACGGACTCAATAGCACTTCCCAATAACAACGCCTGGGGAGGGAGAGATGGGCAGTACAGGGCATTTTTCCGTCATAACAGTGTTGATGACAAGGTTAAGGCATTATAGAGGAGAGATGATTGCCCTTTATTATGATTTTTCTGGAAGCTGCTGAATTGTATACTCTAAACACATTTACACAGTGAATCTATGTTAGGAGGCTCGGTGGCATGGGCAGCTATGCACTCAGCTGCTAAGTGAAAGGTCAGTTATTCGGACCCCTCACCTGCTAGAAGGGAGAGAGAGGATGCTGCCCACTCTTGCAAAGACTTGGAAGCCCACAGGGGTCAGATCTACTTTGCCTTAGAGGATCAAGATGAGTCAGAATTTAAGTAGATGGTGGAGGGATTTTTCATTTATATTAGGTAGATTTTGCATCCAAAAAGAGACAGAAGAAAAAAGTTGGTCTTACAAAATCATGGCAAATGATCGAGAATTTTCCTATCTTATGGGGAAGGGTGGAATGTGTTACGTATATGGAGAAATAGGCAACATGAAGTCAGCTCTGTCTTGTCTCACTGAATGAAGATATCCAGGGTGAAAATCAAAGTAATGCCTTAAATTTTCCCTAGAGAAGAGATACTCTTTCCACAAGAAAGTCAAAAAACATTTTCTTGCCATTCAACCAAATTCCAACTCAGAGTGACTCGATAGAACAGATTAGAACTGTCTTATAGAGTTTCTGAGGCTTTAAATCCCTATAAGGTATCATACTATTATTTTTCTATATATACGCTGGTCGGATTGAACCACTAACCTTTTGGTTAGTACACAGGCACCTAACCACTGCACCATACATGGTTCTTTCCCTCTAGGATAAATCTAGGAGCCAAAGGAAACGTGAATTGAAGAACTACAGGGTTTCTGCTATTCTTCAATAGAATAAAATTTATGAGCTATTGGCCAACAATTTTAGATTCATAAAACATTACAATACCTTAGATTAATTTTTGCTCAATTCTTTCCTTTAACAGGAGAAAATTAGGAAGTTTGAATAGCTTGGCTTCATATCATGGATTTTCCTTTGTGGCATAATTTCTATTTCATTTACTTCTCAGAAGAATTCTTAAGATCACATAGAAGAAACAAAACTGTGGATGCAGACAGAAACCTGTTTGAATCTCAACTCCATCGCTCTGGTCAAGTTGATTAGCTTGCTGAGCTATATTTTCCCATGTGTAAAATA
The DNA here is from genome assembly GCF_050624435.1 of Tenrec ecaudatus. NCBI lineage: Eukaryota > Metazoa > Chordata > Mammalia > Afrosoricida > Tenrecidae > Tenrec > Tenrec ecaudatus. Next base: position 24,576,214 of record NC_134542.1, on the reverse strand, counting down.
GGGGAAATTATCACCTCTGTTTTAGCATCAAAAGTTATTGCCAACAAAGTGGGTGAACAAGCAAATGTGGTGAAGAAAGCTGATGGTGCTCAGCTATCAAAAGAGATAGCGTCTGGGGTCTTAAAGGCTTGAAGATAAACAAGCGGCCATGTAGCTCAGAAGCAACAAAGCCCACATGAAAGAACACACCAGCTTGTGTGATCACGTGGTTCCAAAGGGATCAGTTATCAGGCATCAAAGAACAAGAAAGCATATCATTGGGTACACACCTCCAGGATATGATCACCGAGGACAAACGGGTGCATAAGCAAATGTGGCAAAGAAAGCTGATGGTGCCGGACTATCAAAAGAGATAGTGTCTGGGGTCTTAAAGGCTTGAAGGTGAACAAGTGGCCATCTAGCTCAGAAGCAACAAAGCCCACATGGAAGAAGCACACCAGCCTGTGCGATCACGAGGTGCCGAAGGGATCAGGTATAAGGCATCATCAGGAAAAAAAAATCTTACCATAGTGAATGAAGGGGGAAGTGCAGAGTGGAGACCCAAAGCCCATCTGTCGGCCACTGGAGATTCCCTCACAGAGGAGTCTAGGGGAGGAGATGAGTCAGTCAGGGTGCAATGTAGCACCGATGAAGAATACAGCTTTCCTTCAGTTCCTAAATGTTTCCTGCCCCCCAACTACCATGATCCAAATTCTACCTTTTAAGTCTGGATAGAGCAGAGGATGTACACTGGTGCAGATAGGAGCTGGAGGCACAGGGAATCCAGGGCGGATGATACCTCCAGGACCAGGGGTGTGAGGGGTGATACTGGGAGGTAGAGGGTGAGTGGGTTGGAAAGAGGGAACCGATTACTAGGATCTACATGTGGCATTCTCCCTGGGGGATGGACAACAGAAAAGGGGGTGAAGGGAGACATCAGACAGGGCAAGATCTGGCAAAATGATGATTTGTAAATTATCAAGGGCTCATGAGGGAGGGGGAATGGGGAGGCAGGGGAATAAAGAGGACTTGATGCAAAGGGCTTAAGTGGAGAGCAAATGCTTTGAAAATGATTAGAGCAAAGAATGTACAGGTGTGCTTTATACAATTGATGTATGTATGGATTGTGATGAGTTGTATGAGTCCCTAATAAAATGCTTTTTTTAAAGTTTTTGCTAAATAGTAAGCACAAACTAAGCTTTCTTCCTCTTTACTCCCATCCTTTCTGTTGTGAGATGGCTGAAATGTGTAAAATCTGGCAACATGCAAGGAAGACATTATTGTATTTTTATTTGGCATATACATTTTTTTTTCCAAAATAAAGGAAGGAACATAGCACAAGTCAAAATACTGTAGAGCTTTAGGAACATGATGTCACAGGGATAAAAGGAGACATGATGGCAGATGATCTGAGAAAATTGAACATGGCAGACGAATCAAAGAGGAGAGAAGTCAAAGAGCAATTTCTGTACGCTGCTCTCAGGTGCACAATGTGACATGGGATGATCCTCGAGGGGGCAGAAAGCCTCTCAGAAGTGTGGGGCATGTAATGTCCCTCACTAGAGGTAGGGGGTGGGGAGGCGGTCTGCAGCCCTCCAAGTGTGATGTGTGACAGCCAGGAACGGCTGTTCAAAGAGCCTCAGAGCCCATCAGCCCTGACCACAAAAGACTCTGACAAAGGAGGTGCTGCTGTGACCAGTGCCATCTCTGGCTATTTTTGTTGGCAGTGTGTCTTCGGAGCTCAGTTTCAAACAACCCTACATCAAAGTTTGATGTACCAAATCAACTCTCCGGGCTATGTGGAGTCCCGTATCAGTGTAACAACAGAGCAGCCAGAGCCCAGAAAAGACAACTGAGGAAGAAAATGGCATAATAATCAATTTAGGATTGGAGAAGATGCTGCATTGAATGTGTTCCTATATCTTTATTAAAATTAATTTTTCAAATTAAATCTTAAATAATTATCAGAAAAAACATTTAATATACATTTAATGTAAATATATATTTTTTAATTTATTTTTTTTTCTCGGGAAACAACATCAAAGGTTGTGAGGTGGAGGCAAGTTGTCCCAGACTCATGACAATCCCCAAAGACAGAAGACAATGGCTTCATGGGGTCCAGCAGGCTATAATCTCTATGGATCACCAGGTCTTTCTTCCATGGAGATCCTGGGTGAGTTTTAGCTGCTGGATTAGAGCTAACATTGTGAGCACTAGGTTTGCAGGAAGCTACAGTTACAAGGGAAGCCCGACATTCAATTTTCAGGCTCCATGTGAACTAAGCCTTCATTGAATTCTCCCTGAGCTGCAGTGTGGATAGTCCTGCCCTCAGGTAAAGTACATCACCCCACTAATTGGATCTTAGGGACTTGCCTGGTATGAGTATTTGATGGACTTTATGGTACTAGGGTCACATAGTCATGAAGCATAGCCTGCCTTCCCTGGTGTGAGGGTCCTGAAGCAATCTTGTCAATTCTTCTGTCTAGCATAATAGACACACCCCATCCCAATCATGGCCCTGTAGTCCCACTCGCAACTGTGCTGTGTTGATCTGCTACCAATGATGCCTTTTTAGCAGTATCCCTTGAACTCTTCTGTCCTACTTGTTGTTATTCTTGTTAGGTGTGGTTGAGTTGGTTCCAACCGATAGTGATCTCACGTACAACAAAGAAAACGTTGTCCAGTCCTGGTCCATCCTCACCATTAGTGTCATGTTTGAACCCATTATTGCAACCACTGTGCCAAACCATCTCCTGTTTAAGAGCCTGGTTTCCTGTAAATGCTTCTGTAAGCACTAGCCTAGCTGCATCTTTCAAACTGTTTAAATTACACTCGACGGACTTCTGGCTCACATTACGTGTTTGACTAGGCTGTTATCCTTTTGTGCAAACTAGGAAAACTAATGCCCAACGAGATCAAAAGAAACCCATTGATTCATGTAACTGAATGACCTGAGGGTAGGCATAATTTTAGGCATGGTTATACCCAGAGACTCAAACCTATCTTAAGGAGACTCTCTTTTTCTTTTTTCCCCACTAGTGTATTGATCTTTAGACATGCTTCCAACCTCCAATCATTGCAATGCAAAGGCAGGCGCTATCAGTTCAAGTCTTAAAACGACTCTATCGGAAAAATGAATAGCATTTTAATAAAGAGAATTTGCGGTAATCCAGCATGAAACATGGACTTACCTCTAAAACAAGAAACGAGTCCTCTGAGGACAGGTCTTGATCCAAGGTACTGTGCATTCAGAAGAGGGGTCAGGGATTCGAGATGCTCACCTGGATGTAATGGGCTCAATAAGATTGTCATGCAGATGAGAAGAGGTTGTTAAGCAAGCAGATATCAGGCAGAAAACAAACACAGCAGCAAAGGACACATAATACCTGAAAATGCGTCTGTGCTGGGGATTTTTCTTCCCCTCATCACTACATGTGACTGTTTCTTTCACTTTCTTCATCATCAATCAGTCTTGAACCACCAGCTCCAAACAAGCTAAAGATCTAATATACAGCCCAGTTCTACAGCCCTATTCCTCATGTCCTAAGGTTCAAAAGAAATCAGTGGCGATTCCTACCCACGCAGCTGCAGTGACTATATTTTATGCTAATTGCATCCAGCATCTTCTCATCAGTGCATGATGAGACTGTGTAGTCTTATTGAGCATAACCCCATTCCCACCTGAACAGAAAATAGCGTAAATGGCTGATCTCAGGTTTTTTCTCTTGCTACGGTACGTTCAATTATTAATCCAGTCCTAGGTGGAATAAAATATGGAAATTTCTCCCAGCCATGAATTAAAGTACTACTCAATTAGATACACGTTTTATATATACAAGGGAGCTTCAAAAAGTTCATGGAAAAAATTCATTACCTTTCGATTCATTGTTACCACCAACTTTTGGAAGCCTCTTCGTATTCATCCACTGCCTTCAAGTCAATTCCCACTTATAGCGACTTGTAGGACAGAAAAGAGCTACCCCTCAGGGTTGCTAAGACAGCAGACAGCCTTGACTTTCTCCCATGGAGAGAGCTGCAGAACCGTCAGCCTCACAGATAGCACCCAATGCTGAGCCCACAGCACCACTTCAGAGGGTGGGGAAGGGGGAGGGGTGTGTGTGTGTGTGTGTGTGTGTGTGTGTGTGTGTGTGTGTGTGTGTGTGTTAGGCTGGGTTGACTAGAGAAACAAATCCAGAGATACTCATATATGTATAAGAAAGAGCTTTCTATCCAAAAGTCGTTGTGTATTAAGGAAACATGCCAGCCCAATCCAGACCAAGTCCATTAAGTCTGATATTAGCTCATAAATCCAATACTAGTCCATAAATCCCTCTTTAGCCTTATGCAGCACATGCAATGATGGAAGGTCACAGACCAGTGGGTGCAAAGTCTTGTGATCCAGGAGCAGTAGAAGCATCTCCAGGGCTCTCACAAATCTCAGTGCGGCTCCACATGGCTGCTCAGCAGGAAGCAGAAAGAGAAAGAGACCTGCCTAGAAGAGTCATTTATCTGGGCTGCCCTCCCATCAAGCTGCCACCTGATTGACAGGCTAAACTCTGCGCACATGTTCCTAAGGGAGCCAGGTTGGTGTGTAAACCCCAACTATCTCAATATATAATGATAATTTATGAAATAAAGTGTCCACCTAGATGCATGTATGTGTGTGTTAAAAAGCTATTGCCACATGCAAACTGAGTACAAGGCTAGAATGACTTAAGCCAGGTCCATTTTGCCAACCTTACTGCCCGAAGCATTTTAGCAGTAAACCAAAAATTAGACCCTAGTCTACATTTCGGAAGGGCTCCCTAGTTGGGGATTAAGAATAAGGTTCGCCTCCCCCCCCCCCTCAGAATCAGTCTTTTTTAACTGTTCATACTTGTGACACTCTGATTCAGAAGGAAAATCTCTGAGCTCATCTTTAGTCTCCACGTATCTTCAGATCAGCTTTGTTTGTCTCTCCCTCCCAAAGGCTCTTCAAACCAAATCAGAAATTAAAGTTTATCAGTGCTAGGCAGGTGCTGCCTGCCTCAAGACGTTCATGTACTTAAAATCATCCTTGAAATGTTATACAACTCTGTTTTTTTATAGCACCAGGCACCTTTTTTTTAAAGTTTCTAATTTGGTGTCTTGGGTGTTTTCCTCTTGTTTTTCCTTTCAAGGGCATACTTCAAGTAGAAAACTTTCTGGGACAGTAGCGAGCACACTGCTGCTTCCATTTGTCCATGAGGTTAACTTTCCAGCCAGCGTTCATTTCCTTCCCAAGGTCTTTGCATGCCTCTCTTTCTCAGTGACCATGCACTGCAACCTAGCTGGTAGCTGGATGTTCCAAGTGGTCTGGTTTACCTAAATTGCTCTTAACATCCATTGCCTATCTTTGATGAGTAGTTAAGTGACTTTCTAGGAGTTTTTTTGGTCTGTGCCCCCCCTACCCCTCATACACACACACCCCACTGCACACATTTATCTGACTCTAACCTTCTCTAGACTTTCTGGGATCATCTCTCCCTGATCCTTTATGCTCTCCTTGTCAAGTAACTGGAGTTGCAGATGTTACATTACAAGGCCTGCTGAGTAAACCCCTGCTGCCCTTCCTCTGCTGACCCCCCCACCCCCAGTGCCTTTTAACCCATCATTTGCCATTTTGCATTATGGCTCTGAGTGTCCCTGCTCCTCTTAGAGGAGGGCCCGCTGCTTAATGACAGCAATCGTGCTTTCTCCTCTCTTTGTTTTGCCTGAAACAATATTAAATCTTCCCAACAGATATTTCTTGACTGGAATTATTTCAGTCTTCCAATGCTTAGAATCAGGGGTCCTTTCTAACCAGCTCTATCCCTTTGGATCAGAGACTCTTGCTATCCCAATCATTCAGCAATGCAATCTTTCCACTTCAGTTTCCTCATCTGTAGAATCCGAACCAATCTATTTCCACCACCTACCGCACGGAACCATGTGTCTTGCATATTGTCTAATGAAAAGTATTGAATGAGCCTTACGGAAAAGCGCCATGGCAGGTGATTCCACACTGTGCACCCGATGCCCAATTTTCCGGGAAATAGGATCAGGAAGGCATGCCTTTCTTCTGAAGAGTCTCTGAGTAAGCTTCAAATCCTCCAACCTTTTGGTCAGCAGCCAAACACATTAATCATTTGTACCACTCAGAGACTCTCTAAAAGCTGAATATAAATTCATAGCGTGAATATTTTCCTAAAGTAACACAAGCCCCCCAAATATTCACACTCAAGCAATACTTTTTCACCCAGAAATGATATGCCCTTTGAAAGAAGCATAGGCTTTTAGTTTTTTATTTTAAAAAATCATTTTATTAGGGGATTTTACAGTTTTTACCACAACCCATACATGCATCCATTATGTCAAGCACATCTGTACATATGTTGCCATCATCATTTTCAAAACATTTTCTTTCTACTTGAGCCCTTGGTATCAGCTCATTTCCCCACCCCCTACCCTCTCTCCCTCATGAACCCTTCATAATTTATAAAGTATTATTATTTTTCCATGTCTTACACTATCCGATGTCTCCCTTCACCCACTTTTCTGTAGTCTGCCCTCCATAGAGGGGGTTATATGTTGATCATTGTAATCAGTTGTGATCCGCTACCCTTTCTCCCCCACCTTCCCCTTATCCTCCTGGTATCACTACTCTCATTCTTGGTCCTGAGGGGCTTTTAATGAAATCTTTATAACTATTTTCAAAACATGTAAATTATAGAAATGATAGAAAGAGAGTCAGCCATTCAGTCAAGATTTCTTGAAAACTGAATAGTCAACATACATTAAAGGGAATAGCCAATGGAATACACTCTCCTCACGTATGGACTTGTTTGGTTTCCAAAGACCAAGTCTTAATGTGAAAATTGGCATTATGTAAATATGGCCATATGTGTTCACAAAATGAAGCGTGACCACATTATTACATAACTGACAAATTTCCCAATATGTAATTGGCAAACCACTGGGAACCATGACCAGGCCACATTGGCATATAACTTTAACCATCACAAACAGTGTTACCCTCACCTAGCACTTCGGCATTCATTACTGTAAGGTGTTCATGGTTGATGTGGAAAATAGTCAAATAAGGAGATACTTGATAGATGAGGAGTAGGTGTATCTGCCAGGATATGAGGTATCTTTCTCTCCATGACTGGGTTTTAAACTTACATCAGATTCTCTCATGGACCGTGACATTTGTATGCGGCACTGTATTATTGAACAAACACTGGTCATGCTTAGGTCTCCAGACCTGCCAATATACACGAGCACTAGCCTGCAGAGCATTGACAGACCCTTCATTAAATTGCTATTTCCAAAAACATGTTCCCCACTCTGTTTCATCTATTTGGGAATAGGATTTTTGCAGAACAGATAAAGTCACTCCTCTTAGCTAGCAAACTTGATTTCCCAAAGGGAGCACGGATTGAAGAGAAATATTATAGAGCTGCATCATCATTCTTAGCTGCCATTGACTCCGTTCTAACTTACAGCAACGCTGGGCACGCAGACACACGGTGCTACCCACGGCCTACAAGATAGTCATGCTCGGGGATATACGTGGGCTCATAGTTGCAGTGACTGTACTCTGCGTGCTTTCTACATCCAGGGAGCTCATTTACAGCACTGTATCAGAAAACAATCTGTTGAGAGTCATCAGGTTTTCACTGGATAATTTTCAGAAATAGATCGCCATGCCTTCTCCCTAGTCTATCCTAGTCCATAGGTTCCACTGAAATCTGCCAGCTACGGATGACTGCTTGAACCTGAAATACAGTGATATGACTTCCATCATCATCACGGTACATAAGACCACAGTCCAACAGACTGACAGGCGAGTAGTGGTGAAACTGTATAGCACTACCTAGTTATCCCAGATGGATTAGCTCTTCAATAATTGAGTTACACTTAAATTACAGCTCTGTAATTTAATCAGCTATTTATTCTTCTGAGTCTCTTCTCACCAAACATTTGGTTATGAAAACAAACAAACAAATTTATTCCTGAGGAAAAAAACATGAAGAACAACCAAAAATCTGGGTATTAGTTATATGTCTAAACAGTTAACCAAGAAGAAACGTACATCTTTCAAGGTGCTTAGTATGTGTTCGTCTGTGTTTCTATGTTTGGTCACCACTGCCTGATTACAAGCTTGCTTTCCATGGTTCTAAGTACACAGCACCAAAAGACTACGTTTCTGTTTGTCCTTTGTCTGTCTTTTGTTTTTGTTTTAGGGGAAGGTCAGTCTGGGGAAGGTGAAATGCATATTTCCCATGACAGAGCAAATTCTACACTTCAAACAGTTGGCTAGACCTGCCGAATCCCAGCCGGATACATTTAGAGCACTGGAAAAGATCCAGTACACGAACCACCTTTGGCTTTGGCTTTAGGCCTGTAACGTTTTTATTTGATAGTGGATTGGAAAGAAAGAGCTCTTGCCTCTCCACATATTGTTCTTCCGAGGGAAGGGGATGGATGCTGAGAGTGGTGTTGGCCTTAAAACCATTGTTTCCTGTAAGTGATCTATTTCAAACGTAGCTTGCCAGAATGGACCTTCTGTCTGTCAGTGTTTACTTGGCAGCCCTCCTCACCTGCCTCTGGACATAAACTGCTTCCTTGTTGGCTTCACCCCAAGTTTACAGCCCATCATGGAGTGTATCCCCTCCTCGGATATGTCAGGGTCAGAGGTAACCATGTCTTCTGTTCCATTGGTGTAGAACCGAACTTGGCTAGACCTAGGGTGGAACTTGGCTTTGATCGTTTTTCTTCTTATTCACTGGCTCCTCATTTATTCCAGCTCACACTCTGGCTCAGAATAGAACCTGCTGGTCATTCCCAACCCCAGGCTCACAGCAGCCACTTTTCCATGGGTGCTCTTTCAATCAGTGTTGCTCCAAAAGGCATAAAAATCACCTGTAGTGGTCATGGAACCGCATTCTTCTGGGGTCCTTCCCAGGCTTCATAAACCTGAATCTGTGCAGTGTGAGCTCTGGAAATTTGTATTCATAACACAGTTCTCCCCCGCCCTCCACCAGGAGCTACTGAGTTCTATATTGGTGTAGACTTCAAAGTGTTTGTTAAAGCTGTAGCATATGTGTGGTCCTTAAGGGGAGGGCTAGATGTAACGGGAGGAGCTCCAGTGGCATTCTTTAGTTTAGCAAGGTTAGCAGTTCAAGTCCACCCTATGCTCCTCGCAAGAAAGAAAGGCTTTCTGCTCCCCCAAAGGTTCGCACCTCAGAAGCCTTATGTAACATTACCATGGGTCAGAGCTTGCTTAATAACAGGGGGTAGATGCTAGGGCGGAGGAAGTGTTTTAAACATGTGTGGGAAAATTCCATTGCTTTTAAAAAATCATATTTTCCGTAATTTTTTGAAAACCTTGATGTAATAGCTGCAAGGCATCAAGGGTGTAATATGCAATGGTGGAGCAAATGGTCAGTGTGCTTAGATGCAGCCAAAAGTTTAGAAGGTTGTGTCTATCTGCCCGGGCCTCCGAATAAGTGATAGGATTATCTGCTCCTCTAAATACATCCTTTGAAAATCTTATGGCGCCCGGTTCTCCTCTGACACCCACAGAGCCACCAGCAGTTGTCGCAGGCTGAATGGAAACCTGTTAGGAACTGAATAACACATAGAAATTGTCATCTCTGGTGCTTGAACCAGGCTGTTGGGAGAGATGGTCTACTTCAGACAGTCATCAGATGGATGAACCTGACGTCAACTCTATCTTCTTCAGTACCCATATGCCACGTCACTCAAGGCATTAAAATCCAGGCAGTTAACAGGAGGCAAGTGGGCAGAGGACCACCCAGTACATAAGCCCATACTTTTGTCCTCTTGCCCTTATCAGAACTTGGTAGCAATGCTTCCACTTAGTTGTTAAGCAGACGCTGGGAAATGTTCACCTGGGAAACCCAAACACTGCCCACTGCAGAGTTGGAGCACAAATCATTGATGAACCCTTAGTACCTGTTTCACTATGTGTGTGCTAGAGAATAAACAAATAAAATGCATAGATCAGAACATATTTTGGAGTACCAAATGTCCCTAGAGAAGCGATAACACTGATCAAAGTGAAGGGGTAGCAAAACAGAGGGAGGCCCCCCTGCATGGTGGGTTGGCAGGATGGCGGCAGCAGTGGCCTCAAGCATAGGAACAATATGAGATGGTGGGGGGGGGGGACCAGGCAGTGAGTGATTCATTCTGTTGGACCTTGGGCTTCTAGAATCAGAACTGACTGGACGACACCTAACAAAGACAACAAGATTGTTCAAAGACTTCCATCTCCAGAACTTCCAAGTAACGTAGGCAAACCAAATCCTGCTCCGGATTCATCTCTGTATCTCTGTGAATCCACATTTATTTCTTGAATTTTCTTCCTGACTATTCTGAAACACAGGTTTATGATTTTTAAATTTTGGAGATAAAATTATATGAATACAATAAAACATAAAAAGTTATGTGTTAGTCTGTTAATCTTTCTGCATAGTCCTATACTGAAAAGTAAGCAAGTGATAAAAATATATTTACATATATGCATATATATGAAGAATATTGAAAGTGCCATGGGCTGCTGAAAGAACAAAGAAGTCCCTCTTGAAAGAGTAGCCACGAGGCTCCTTGGAGACCAAATGGTAAAACTTAGTGTGACATAATTTGGACATGTATCCAAGGAGACCAAACCCTCCAAAAAACCAAACTCACTGCCATTTGCGTCAATGCTGACCCAGAGCGAGCCCCCCTGTGGGCTTTTGAGACTGTAACTGTTTAGGGGAGTAGAAAGCCCAGTCTTTCTCCCACACAGCTGCTGGTGGATTTGAACTGTTGACCACGTGGCTTTCAACCTAGCACTTAGCCACTACACCAACAAGGCTCCTGTCCAGAGAGACTGGTCCCTGGAAAAGGACATCGTGCTTGGTAAAGTAGAGGGGGAGCGAATAGAGAAAGGCCCTGGACAAGATCAATTGACACAGTGGCTGCAACAATGGACTCCATCATTGGGACAATTGTGAAGATGGCACTTGGTGGCGTTTCGTGCCATTGGACATAGGCCAGCATGAGTCGGAACCGACTTGACAGCACCTAACAACAGCATAGTTAGTATAATATATAATATTATGTGTGTATCTGCCAGCGGACTTTGTTGTGTGTGTGATAGTGAGAGAAATACATATTAAGGTGCTTCAAAAAGTTCATGTGAAATGGAATGGAAAGAAAATGAACTTTTTATGAAATTTTTGAAGCCCACTCATATGTGTGGGTGTGGGTGTGTGTGTGCCTGTTTGTGTTTGTGTGTGCCGTGGTTCCCGGAAAATAAGACACCCCATAAACGAAGCCGTAGCAGGATTTCTAAGCATCTGCACAATATAAGCCATCTCCCTAAAATAAGGCACAGTGATGGGCGTGGCTCTGAGCGTACCAGCGCAGAGCGGTCAGGAAGCCCAGCAGCCCTTCTCATCTGCCCCGTCGAGACAGCTGCTATCTCGGAGGGGACCCGAGAGGAGTGGGCAGCCCCATCCACAAGGTCGGTTCCCCTGTCAGGTCGCGTGCGTTCTGTGCGGGCTGCAAGCTGAGGCACGGAGGGAGACGCAGTGAGTGAACGTCCAAGTCTCCTCCGTGTTGTGAGGGCAGGACGCTCTGCTCTAGGTGCTGCTCTCGGTGCTCAGAGGGGAGAAGGAAAGCTGGGGCTGCCGTTGGACTCATCATTGGCCGATGTTCCAGAAGACGACTTAACTCTCTATGAATAAACATAGACTGCTGTACCGTGCTTAATAACAATAAGACATCCCCTGAAAATAAGCCATCATGTGTCTTCTTGGGGAAAAACAAATATAAGACAGCATCTTATTTTCGTGGAAACATGGTATACATATACATAACGTATATGTGTGTATATATACATGCATAGATATATGAAACAAAACTAAAAGAGAGATTTCTTTTCATGAACTTATACCAATTTTAAAATAGTTTAAAGCACCTTGAATCATAGATTCCTGTTCATTTTACTGCTGAGGACCCAGGGCATATGAAGCCAGTGGAAACACGGTGTATGCTGTTAAGTCAGCGTAAGAGCGGTTTATGAATACCTTCATGTGCCTTTTGAGACTTCTGTCTCACCGTTCTTTTTCTCTTAGATAAACTGAAAGGAAAAAATTCAACAAAGCTTGAAAAGTGGCCGCGTAACTTCTAAACCCTGCCAGTCATATTGAATAACTGTAACCATCTGCTTGAACCAGACACAGCGCTGAACTGGCCGGAGTTTACAATACATTGGACGTTCCCAACCTGCAGTTACAGTAGTTCATAGCTTTTGAGTCTACACATAAATTGATTTGTTTCTAGGTTTCCCAGAAAACTTTCCATATCCAATCCACGTGTTCTTTGCCTTCATTTAGTCATTTAGCAAACATTCACTCAGCAACTACTGCGTGTCAAACACTCTTCTAAATATTAAGGAGACATGCCAATTATTATTTGCAATTAAAGAAGAAAGTGAAAACATGGTCAGATCATGAAGTCCTGTCATAAAAATGTCAAGATAACAGAGTAATGTTTATAGTGTGTGATGGCCCTACCCTTGTATGTTGAGTGTTTGGGAAAGACTACTCTGAGTTTTGAATGTCTGAGCAGAAATCCGGTGACGGGAAGGCATGTACCGTGCCAGCATCTAGGAGAGGAGCATATAAGGGAGAGATGACAGACGGTGCTGATCATGACTGAATGAGTGCATGTGGCTTCTGTGAAAACATGTAAGAAAGCTGGCAGAGAGCACTCTAAAGTCAATAGTCGATTATGGCACATTAGTTGGTTAAAATGTAATACCCTATCATTTGTCTCCCTTTTGACCCATTTTGAAGTTCTTTTGGTTTTTAGTTTCTTCTGCTTTCTCTTTCATTGAAATGGACCACGTTAGAAGGTCCTGGATTAATTGAGGGAAAAATGTGAAATAATTTAAAATCCTAAAAGAGACCAGGCTTTTGGTTGGGTAGACTGGTAGGTCCCCCCAAAACCAAGATCCTTAACCTCCCTTTATGTCAATTTTATTTTTCCTTGAGAGTTTTGAAACTTTCTCGTATTTGGTCGTGTGTTTGTTAGTGTAACCTAAGTGGAATGAGCAAACTAGAGATGCAATCTTGTGTCCATATTGTCATTTATTAATACTACAGCGCCAACTGAGAGTGACTGCCTTCATATCTCAACAACCAGCTCCAAACACAAGAACCCACTGCCATGCAGTTGATGCTGACTCATACCAACCCTATTTAGGATTCTGAGGGTTTGTAAATCTTGATGAGAACAGACAGCCCCATCTTTCTGCTGTGGAACAGCTGCCAAACACAAAGAGTAATCTGTAAATTATCTTCACCCAAATCTGCATGCCTTGGCCTCCAACAAGAGTTTGACCTGGATCTCTTTATGGTGTATCGGAGAAAGGGTATGATTAGGATCTATCCTTTCAGAATAATAGACTGCAGCTTTCTAAATAGACTGGTCCTGGATTCACTCAAGACCAACTTATGCAGTAGGGACAGGAGGCAGAGTGCCCAAGATTCATGTTAGGTTTAACGGCCCATTAATATGTTTTAATTTTTTTTGAATGAGAAGGAAAGAAATTTATATTAAAGAAAATTTATACGTAATGTTAATAGAGTCGCTTTCATATCAAAGTAATAGCAAAATGTAACTTTTAGTGATTTTTGTTTAAAAAAGGAATGGACTCAATGGGGGGAAATCAATCCCCCTTTTCACTCCCTGTTCCTTCTGTTCCGACAGGTGCTGCACTTGCAGTACTCTTTCTCCGGATTCTGACACCTAAGGTAATAAGACCTCACAAGGTGTCGGGCCTAGTCCTCTAAACGGTCAAGTCTACCCAACACATCAAACGCCGGCCACAAGGGTGGGAGTCTGCATGACTTCCTTGCTTCCCATCTGCTGATCTCCACTATTCCCTCAGGCTCAGGCAATTCACTACAAAGCCTCACAGAAGAGTGATCCTTTTATTAAAGAGGAAAAGGATACTGTTAAAGAGACCCATAGAGAAATCAGGTTCTAGAATCTTTCTCAATGCCAAGCTTCTATGTCCCCCCAAAAGGGCATGCTACCTTACCCTGTAAATTAATGTCTTTCACCAACCAAGAAGCACATGGAGCAACCATGACTTGAGGCCTATTGTATTCTCACTGCATAGTTATGATTGGGTCAGACCACCTCCCCTCAGGTTAGCAGATACCAGCAGGTAGTTCTTCTGATCTGGCCTGCCTGCACCTTCATTTATTATTTAAAATTAAAAATAGGGGGTTAATGCATATATCATATCATCCCACAGTTCAATCACATCAAGCAATATTGGACAGTGGCCACCTCAATCAATTCCCAGGGATTATTTTCCTTCCTGGGCGTCTTAACATCATCTTTCTTTTACCACCTGCATCCCCACCAACCACCACCACTGTGTCCCCACCCCAAAAACCCTTATTCCCCTTGCTGTCCCTATAGGTTCATCAATCCTGGGTTCCGTATACCAAAAAACAGAAATACATATAACACAAATTCAAGAGGGTGACCCCCCCAATGATATAACACATTTGAAATAAACCCTAATATGAACAAACAAAAACAAACCAACAAAAAAAAGAAATACAGAAATTGTTGAAAACCAGGTCCAGCAAGCATCAGGGAGGAAATCAACTGGAAAGGTTTTAACTGTTCAAGCCAGTTTATCCCTTTGATCTTCAATAGCCATCTCTCCACTCCACTGTTCAGTAGCCACTTTCCTCCCTCTACCATGGATAGAGGGAGCACCGGAGGCTTCTTCCCGATGTAGTTCCCACAAGTGTACCTTGGGCTCCCACTGTCATCCACAGCCTTCTGCACACTGGATTCTCACACTTTAGGTTCTGATACTATTCCCTCCTTTGACTTGGGATATATGATTTACCATCCTTCGGTGATTGATGATGGTGTACTCCTTCCCTGTGGACTGCGTTGACAGCCAGATGCTATTTTATCTGCTAGTCTGGCATCTTCTAATTTTTTTCACCACACTTCGCTGTAGCTCCCATAACAGTGTTCCCTTCCTGAGGACGAGGATCGAGCAGGGCCATGATGTGCGAACAAATTGTTCTTAGTTCCAGTCCCAAACCGATTCCAGGATCTATGTTTGTTTGTTTTCTTAATCTGCCTTTGGCCCCCTTTCAAAATCTTCTGGTAGAGAATCTTTGATTAGCCTCTGGTATTAAATATTTAAATCCCTGTTGAGAAAGGGATATTGGACCAGTGTAGGCTAACTCCACATCACAGAGCCTGAATTATTCACTGGTAGAGAGTCAATCTGCTTATGACTGGATACTGTTAACACAACAATGGGGATTAATGGTCAGGGAAATTTTACCAAAAGCTTTGGGGCCCCTAGGTGGTGAGTGTCCATGTGGTAGGGCCACATTGACCCAGGCATCTAGTCGCATCCGGGGACCCAGGCCCAGTGCTGTGGAATGCTGGGACTTTGAATCCTGGATCTTCAAGGCACATGGTACGCTCTAGAGGCTGCATTAGTGAGCTCTGATGCACAAATCCCACTGAGCGAACTGGACTCTACCTCAGACACACTTGTAACTGGAGGAATTAAGTGGGAAAATGCATGGTGTCTGAGGAAGCGGAAGACAGCTGTCCCGAGATTGTTGAACTGTTGGTCTTGTCACATCAATATGGGCTTTAAGACGCTGTAGTAAGGAACGTATTATTCCAGCAAACCTGTCCCTGACGTTCTCAGTGATTATTATTATAAGTTTCCCTGACAATGAACCCCCATTGTTTGTGTAAGTAGCGTTATTTCATTATGAGGCCTCAGATGTGGTCTGGAGGTGTCACCAAAGACTTGGGAAATCACTGGGGAGATTTCAAGATTTTAGAGATTTCTATTCAGGAATCAAGGTCAGAAGTATGTGAGTTAAGTTGATATAGCCCACTGTCATTGAGTGAATTCACAGTGAACCCACAGGACAGAGTAGAACTGCCCCTTTGGGTTTCTGAGACTTTAAATCTTTACAGCATCAGATAACCTGATCTTTCACTCACAGAGAAACTAGTAGATTCCCATCTCTGACCTCCACTGAGCCACCCAATGAGGAACCCACTATGCCACCAGAGCCCCCAAAGAAAGAAGTACCAAGAATCCATGCAAGCCATCTATTGGTCTGGGATTTATTAGACTAGGGCTTCTCAAGATTTAGAGCTCTAATATCTCAGGATTTTAGAGTTTCCTAGGATGCTTTTTCAACCCAGATAATAGCAGATTCTCTTAAGTAGGACTGAAACAAATATCGAGAATCTGGATTCTCAATGAGCTTAATGAGCGATTTAGACAGTTCTGCAATATTCTGAATTAGAAGAAAATGCCTGAGGAAGTACAACTAGAAATGAGGAAAGTTTTTGCCTCTGTGGGGCATAACGGAAAAATGGGTCAAATAAGGCACGACCATGTTGTTTTTCATTTTATCTTTTCTGTCCTAATGTAGTTCTTCTTTTTAATCTCACCATGCACGATGTTACCTCCAAATTGTTGACTCTCTGAAGAGCAGCAGCTGCCTGCTACGCCCTGGACGAACCCTGCTGTGGGTAGATTATTTTCCAGAGAAGGAGCACAATGTGTTGACTACAAGGAAGCCACTGAACAATTGTATGCTGGCAAAACAAGATCTATCAGGTCAGCCTCAAAAACAGCAGAGATTGTAGCTCATTGCTCCAACTGTAGCTGGGCCTGTGTACAAATAGGAAATGCTTGAATTTCCTAAATAAATACATAATTTCAAAATGAGAAGGTAGGAAGCCTCTTTTTTTGTGCCATCTGAAGCTTTAGTTTCCATAAGAGAAAAGTTAAGGCATATAAGACAAAGAGAAAGAGGAAAAAAAGAGAGCGAATTGGGTCATAATGACAAATGTTGAAACTGGCCCATGGTAACCCATGTGCTCATTAGAATAATTCAGAGGCCCACAGGATGGGCTGTCCCAAGTATAGAGAGGCACTGAATGTCTCTAACAGATTGATCGCTCAGAATATGGTGCTTAGCAGTTCTTCCCTGCAGCATAAGGAGGCCTGGTGGAGTAGTGGGTTATGCATTGGACTACTAACTTCAAGGTCAGCAGTTTGAAACCACCAGTTTGAAACCACCAGTCACTACTCCAGTAAAGATTTGCAGTCTCGAAAGCCCACAGGGGCATCTCTACTCTGTCCGGTAGCATTACACATCAGAATTAACTCAACAGCAGTGAGCTTGGTTTTGGTTTGATCCTATAGCATATGTGGGTGTTTGGGGGAGCTGGCTTTTTTTTAATGTTTATTAAATTTTTTAAACATTTTATTAGGGGCGCATACAACTCTTATCACAATCTATACATATACATATATCAATTGTATAAAGCACATCTGTATATTCTTTGCCCTAATCATTTCGAAGCATTTGCTCTCCACTTAAGCCCTTTGCATCAGGTCCTCTTTTTTCCCCTCCCTCCCCGCTTCCCCCTCCCTCATGAGCCCTTGATAATTTATAAATTGTTATTTTGTCATATCTTGCCCTATCCGGCATCTCCCTTCACCCCCTTTTCTGTTGTCCGTCCCCCAGGGAGGTCACATGTAGATCCTTGTATTGGGGGAGCTGGCTTTAATGAAAAGATTTAACTCAATTGTCCTATGAAGTTCAGCTTCCAGCCAAACTAATTAGACACAGATCAGTACATTTTATTTAATTAAGATGAATGGAGCGACCACCAATTGAGTTGTTAGGAAGCAGGTCCTAGATAAAACTGAGAATCCTCCACGATAATAAATAAAACCATGACTCGGATCAGACTCAGAGTGACCCTATAGGACCGGGTAGAACTACCTAGGTCGGTTTCTGAGACTGTACTTCATTATGGAAGTGGAAAGCCTCATCTTTCTCCCACAGAGCTGCTGGTGGTTTCCAACTGTTGACCTTGTGGTTCACAGCCCAACACAAAACCATTGCATCACAGGCCTCCTCCATTACTATTTATGAGAGTCTAAACTGTTGAAAAGAATCTATTACAAACAGTAACATCTCTACTAGGAGACCATGAAATGCTCCGCAGTGTGGTTTCTCACTCCATGATTCATGCTTCATGGTTACCAAATGCTTCATAACATGTGCTGTTTCATCTCTACCACAAGCCCGTGGGGCAGAACTGGGACTGTGATTCCCATTTCACACAGGAGGAAGCCATTGGAGTGAGATGAAGTAGCTCCCCCGATGTTCCAGAATGAAGGATAGAGAAGTCCAATGTGGAGCATGAACTTTCTAGCGCATCACTTAGTGCATTTGCCTAGCTCTTCTAGAACCCCAAAATAAATCTGAGCAATCTGAACATTTCACAACACATCCTAGTTCGTAAAATCAAAAGTGGCTTGATGGCTCTGAGTTCTGTTTCCTATGTACCCTCTCTCTCAGTGGTTGCCTTACGTGAAGTCTCATCTCAAGCACAGCGTGGATTTAACTGGGGAGAGCTATGATCTTGTTTCCTATTTTGGCTGCACAGTACCCCCAAGCCATATGCACAGCGGCCATCTGGAACACTCTGTTCCTAACTTTAGGGAGAGTTGCATCCGTTTGCCCTGAAACTGTAAAAACCCGCTGGCACGGTTCTTCCTGTGCAGAAGCTGTGCGATTTCTACCTGCGTTTACTTGAGATTCTGCCCAAATAACCAAAACAAACAGTGAATCCAGGGAGAACCCCCCTTCCCCCCACACACACATATTTAGCAACTATTACTCCTGTTCTTCATTCTCATTTGTTTTCTCTTTAGCAGTTTTTGTCTTTTTAATACAGCCAAAGGGTTGTTGAATTCTGCTTTTGTTCGATGTATTCATGACGACTAGGCTTGGGTTTTTTTTTTTCCCTTTCTCTTTTTTCAGACTAAGAAATACTCAAAGGTATAATCAGGTCCTTCCACAGTATTTAATTAGCCATAATTAAAAGGCATCTACACAAAGCACAGTGTTTTCAAAGTCTTTTCTTCTGTTACATTGCTAATGAATTAGAAAATTAATTGACTTTGTGAGCTGCAACAGGAAACGTCAGCGAGGAAATTTTAACCATCTTATAAAATCCGGGCCTTAAACTGGTTCATTCGGGTCCAGTCCCCTGCGGAGAAATCCTGTTCTGTGGTGTGCAGAAGAATCACCTCAGGCACTTGTTAAAATGAAGATTCTTATTCATTGTATCTGAGGTAGAAATAGGCATTCTTGCTGTGCAGCGTTAAGACTGTTGCTAACTCAAAACCTAGTGGTTCAAATCCCCCAACTGCTCTGCAGAAGACAGATGTGGCAGTCGATTTCCATAACAATGACGATGCTGGAAAGGGCTCTACTCTATCCTGTAGTTACAAGGAGTCAGACTCTATGGCAGTAGGTTGGGGGTGGGAGTGGGGCTGGGAGTGGAAATGCAACTTACCAGGATTGGAGTCAAATCCTTGTATAAAATTGTCTTCTTTGTAAATCTTAAAAAAAAAAAACCCCAACAGAATGGTGAGAGAGAAAGGCAGTGGAATGGATAAAGACTATTCCTGTCGATACATATTCCAGTTAGACTGTGTAAAATGATCATGTGTCCGGGATATTACATTTGTCTCATAGATATTGACATGGAGCACAGTGATGTGGAGATGTCGGGCGGGGAAGCGGGAATGCTGGGAGTCTAGAAAACGGATGCACTTATTTCCATCCCTGACAATTTGACTATCTTATTAATATATATGGAAATATTATACATATGATTAATTTTAACAACACTAGCAAGGTCTCTTGAAGGATAGTTTAATAGCTAATTCAGAAAATACTGTCTTATGTTTCCATCTTTAGTCTTTCACAAAGCTGTTTCCTGCATGCGTATTTAAATTTCATTCTTCCAATTTAAATGATTATATTTTTAATTTATTTGGCCAAAAAGAGAGAGAGTGAGAGAGAGAAATGAAATATAGCAAATGTGACTGGTGAAGAATAAATCTTTAGAAGATGAGCTGACACCAAGGGCTCAAGTCGAAAGAAAATGGTTTGCAAATGGTGATGGCAACATATGTACAGATGTGCTCGACACAGTGGATAAATGTGACAAGAGCCATGGCACCCCTATAAAATGATTTTAACAAAAAGATTCAAATGCCAAAAAAGGATAAATTTTTTCCACACTAAACATTCTAAAATATGTATCTTTATATTACAGAGATATCAATGCAGATGGGCTAAAAAGCATCATTAGAAACTAATTTTTTAAAAGTGCTAGATAACTATTAAACATAAAAGAGATTAATTTTCCTCATATTCAAAGAAATAGAAGCAAAATTGAAATCCCATTTAACAACCATAAACATTATCAAGAGCTTCTTCTATAGTCACAATGCCCCTGACTGAAGAGTCAGTGGAAGTATAGCCATTCTAACCCTTTGCTGTGTTGGAGCAACAAATTGATATATCTTTTTGAAAAGCGATTTAAGTTCAATTCTAATAGAACTTTATTTGGAGTCCTAATTCTATGCGAAACCATTTGGAAATCCACTAATGAGTGTATCAGATTGAGCAATTGCATGTATATAATGATCATAAAAATAATCATTCCTAATCATTTTCCAAAGAAGTCTAGTAGTGTAGTGTGTTCTGCCTTGGTCTCTGCTAACCTCAAGGTCAATAGTTCAAAACCACCAGCTAGTCTGTGGGAGAAGGCCGAGGCTTTCTACTCCCATGGAGTAGAAAATAAAGTCTAAAACTATTTTATCCAAATTAAATATATCTTTATATGCACAAGGCAACTTCAGAATGTCTTCAGAAAAACAGAATGAAGAGATAAGGGAGATTTTCCATGAACTGTCGCTCTGAAGGCCTTCGACTGGTCACCATACCGTCATGGCCAGCGCGGGCCACCCACCCCAAGTGTGCAAAAGGACAACTATAGGACTGTGCTCCATAGGATGGCTTGCAGTTGCTTTTCTTAAAAATACTTTTATTGGGGGCTCTTACATCTCTTATCACAATCCATACATTCAGAGAGTGTGTCAAACACATTTGCACGCATGCCCCCATCATCATTTTCAAGGCATTATCTTCCCACGTTAGCCCCTGGTATCTGCTCCCCATTTCTTCCCACTCCCTCCCCCGCCCACCTCCCTCACGAACCCTTGATAAGTTATAGATTATTATTTTCATATCTTACATCACCCTCTGTCACCCCTCACCCACGTTTCCATTGTTCGTCCCCCTGGGAGGGGGTAATAGGTTGATCCTGGTGATCAATTCACCCTTTCTCCCCACACCCTCCCCTAATCCTCCTGGTTTCTCTTCTGTCATTGTTGGCCCTGAGGGGTTGATCTATCCTGGATAGATAACCTGAGTTGCGGGCTCTTACCTGTAGCAATGTGCATGCTCTGGTCTAATCCGATTTGTTGCTTTTTTAAAACTAGTTTGACAGGCCTTTCTCTCAAGGCGTCTCTGAGTCAACTGGAACTGCCAGCTTTGGGGTTAGCAGCTCAGTGTGTTAACTGCACCGTCCAGGGATTCCTTCAAAATCTTAACGACTCCATCGTCAACCCAAAGCTATTTTAGCATTGTTAAAGAATTATCTACGAGGTTTCAAGAAACAAGTGACATTGTCTTCCCAGCATAGGAAGATAGTTTAATTTCAAGTGAACTTTTTTTGCAGCCCTAATTCTGGGTTAAACCATTTCAAAATCCACTAATTAATGAAACAGATTGAGCAATTGCATGTCTACCATAATCATAAAAATATTCATTACTAATCAATTTCAAAAGGAACTCTAGTGGATTCTGCCATGGGCTGCTAAACACAAGGTCAACAGTTCGAAACCACCAGCCACTCCATGGGAGAAAGATGAGGCTTTCTACTCTTATAAAGAATTACAGTCTCAGAAACCCCCAGGGGCAGTTCAATCCTGTCCTACAGGGTCACTATGAGTCAGAATCAACCAGACAGCAGTTAGTTTTCTGAAGGATCCTTTCCCTATATATGACCTTCACATTTTTAAACAGAAATGATTCTCTTCTGATTATAGATATGGATAAATTTGGTAGAAAGAAATAAATGGCATTGCTCAAGATTTCATAACTAGACAATGATAAAATCAGGACTTTAATTTTATACTCCTATTTTGGGAGGTTTTATATGGTTTTTTCCCCTGGACCAAAATCCAGAGTGTGTGGCATGTCCCATGTTGGCATCCTAAAATCTCTTATCCACCCATATGATCCTACTAAAAATATTTGCTCTACAAATTAAGTCTAAGTATAATGCCTTCTATAAATGTTTGGGGACTTTGCTAACACAAATTCCCATTGAACTACCTTTGAGAGGAAAAGCTCATGAACTTGAAATGGGCTCAAAGCTCCACTAGGTGGCCAGCAGACTGCCTCACAGGTGAATGTGTTTCAAAGAATTCACAGCTACTGGCTATATTTTTTCATTAATGTACATGAAGTAAAGTCTTATCAAATGTTACATTGACATTGCTTTTACATTAACATTCTAATTAGTGTAAAGATACTTAAACAATTGCTTTATTTTTAAGCTTTAGTGATAATCCATTTGACTTAGTTTGACTCCTGTGCCAGAGGACAGCTATGCTTGCTCGGCTGCTCAGTGGCAGGTTTATTCAGGTAGATTGCCAGGCCTTTCTTCCAAGGCGCTTCAGGGTGAAGTTAGGCTGCCAGTTCACTGTCTCTGACCCGCTGGAGGGCCGGACTACAGTTTAAGAAAAATATGAACAAATTCCTGTGCACACTGCATATACCTTATTTTGAAGTAAAACACCAAACGGGCCCAAAACACCGGCGGCCAGATAAATGTCCTCCGTGGGCCGCATGTGGGGGCCATAGTTTGAGGACCCCTAATAGATTCTAATAATGAGTGCATTTGTCTTTTGTGCTACCAAAGCCTCCTTTAAATAAAATAAAACCCAACCCATTGCCTTTGGGTCCATTTTGACTTATCACGGCCCTATAGGTTAATGGCCTGCCCCTTTGTGTTTCCAAGGCTGTAACTCTCTACAGGAGCAAAAAGTCTTATCTGTCTCTGAGGAGCAGTTCATTCCTGTCCTTTCAAGTGACAGCCCAACAAGTAAGCCACTGTGCCACCATGATTGTATTTCCGAATCCAAATCTATGGCTATTACCTCTGGGTCTCCCATTGGGTAAGATGAAGATGTCCATGCTCTCTGCCTTCCTTCTACTCTGCACTCCTGCCGTGTGCATATTTACGTTACAAGGCCAAGGTTGATAACACTCATAGCCTGTCGGTTGAGTGCTGGTCATATAATGTTTTAAGCAATGGTACTATGAGTAGCATAATTGACAGTATCATTTTTTCCACTGATATCAAATAGTTTATAAACATTAAATTTACCTTTCTATATAACTTGTCTTTATTTTACCATGGAATTCTCCATTTCTATTTTTTCTTTTCTTGTAAAATTCCTTGATTTTTTTCCCTTTAAACTATTCATGATGGATTTTATTTGTATATAGAGTCCTGTTCATGAGTTAATATAACAGTTTGTTTTTGTTTTATTGTTTGGGGTTTTTTTTACGGCCTCCCCAACCCCATTTTCCCAAAATCTACCTGAGCATTAAATCTGAATTTTATCTTGGAAATTCTAGCCCGTTCCCTGAAAGAAAGATGTTTTCGTTTCTCCTTCCCCTCTTGCTTCCCATCATCTTCCTTCTCCTCCATTTCATGGGTCTGATCGACCTCAGAATCCTTGCTTTCCATTTGCAGTAACTTGGAGGCATATTTTCAAAGTACCCCCAAATTACTCAGAAAGATTTACTTCCAATTGTTCCCAGGGTGCACTAGCTTGATAATGGACCTTAGCTGGACTCCTTTCCATTCTAATCACACTTGTCAACTCTTCCTGCAGCATTTCTTGGAATGCCTTCCCAAATGGCATACTTGTATCCAAACCAAGACAGTGAGTTTTCCAAACTGTGCGTGGTCTTTTGACTGCCATTACAGTTGACTGTGAAGCAATGGAGTAGGTGTTGGCAAAAGACCATGGTGCTGGAGGTTCCTACATGTCAAAATTTAGATTTGGGCTAGTTAACATTAATAACCACATTTCTTGTCCTAGTCTCTAGCTCTAAGGATAATGCCCATAAGATTCTCAAGAGAATTTTGTTTTTATGTTTCTTGTATATTTAAAAAAAAACACGACTACTTAAAGAACAACAAGAGCAACCAAAAATTGGGTTGTTGGTGTTGTGTTTCTCCTTTGGACAAATGCTCTGGTGCTTGATGATTACAGATCTGGGTGGAGCGGGAGACAGTTGACAGAAAGCAAGCATGTAACCATTTCATTGTCAAGGTTGACAGTCTTCCCTTTCTTGACTCATCTTTGATGTTTTCCTGAACTTCCGCAACACTCTTGATTCATCTAATATTTTGCTTGATGTGGGCTGGCATTCCTGTAAACTTATTGCAAAGCGTCAGTAACTTGGGAAAAGATCCACTTCAATTTTGTTAAAAATTCAATATAAGCTTGAACCTCAAAATCATTTTCCCATGGCCCAAATTTTTCCGATGGCAGCTTAACTAGTATTAATACTTTTTAATCTATTTGAATATATGAGATAAATATTTCTAGAATGGGTCCAGGAGAATCCTGAGTCAATGGAGACTTTTATTTAATTTTTTTGTTTTGTGATGCACGTGCTTGTCACTAAAGACTCAAAGTCCATTTCAATTTTGCTTTTCCTCCTCTTTTTTTTTAATTTTTATAAAAAGACAAACTACTGCTTGAGGGAAAGAAATCTGGAGGGCTCTTTATATGTTTCTTTTTAAAGAAGCATTGTATATATATTATACCACCCAAAATATCCTGTTAAACTCTCCTTTTGGGGTCATCCCCCACCCCCCTCCACATCCCCCTGCTCTCCCGGCTCCCACTGCGCCCCTGGCCTCCTCATTAAAACCTTGTTCAGTGGCGTATCAACCACGTTTCTTTGTTTTGTTTTTCCTTATAATAATGGTGATATTAAATATTTATCTTTCTAAGATTGACTGAGCTTGCTAAGCATAATTTCTCTAGTTTTGTCCATGTCTGTAGTTTAAGAACATTATCATAAGATTCCATACAACGAAGATTTACTTTGTTACATTTCTGTCACACCGTAAGCCTCGTTGTCAACGTTCACTATCAAGACAGTTGTGCTATTGGTTTCTCTCTCTCTCAGTTGTCCTCCCACAAAGACCACACCAAAGGAGAGAACATTTTAAGACAATAAGCTGCAGGAGGCCCACCTAACTTTCCTCACCGAAACCTCACCCAATGAAGGAGGTGCATGGGGAGAAGACTTTTCAAAGACCAGAACACTGCCAGTCTACAGCCCATAGAGAGAATTCACAGCCAGATTGGGGGGGGGGTTGCACCCCCGAATCCCCAAAGAAGCAATGTTTCCAAATAATATAGTTTTCAAATAAATTTTGTATATGACATCCAAGAGGTTTCCTGCTAATAACGCATCAATAGAAACCAGATGTGGGTTGGATCAACTAGTTGTAGCTGTTATGATTAACTGTGTTTAGACTCCTGGGCTTTCTCTGGCCATGCTTACATATTTACAGGTGGTAATTTATTCCTCATAGGCACAAAGTCTTTAAATCATTAACTAATATTCATATGTATCGAACACATCTTTTTGGAGATGTGTTCTGTTAATTCTAGGAAGTTTCTTAGAAAAATGAATATGCTTTTCAGTTTTCCCTCCCATACTATATCCTCCCATTTATGTTTCTATTCTATCCATGTATGTGTCTATACATATATCTGTGTGAATTTTCCATATAGATCTTGGTTTTAGTCTTGAACATAATGGGTGACGAATTTAATGGCTATTGTCATTTTTGCTTCCCTTTTTCAAGAGAAGTTATTTAGAAACCATCCCTCTTTTACAAATGGACTATCAATTTTGCTTGATCTCATTTGATTATAGTCTTAATATCATTGGATTATGGTTTCAGGTAATGCACATGAGAGACATGAAAATGAATGATTTTTTCTTTCTACAACAAATTAGTTGGAAAGCAACAGTGTTGTACCAGCCCAAGCACAAATAGGCCAGCAGTTCTTTTGTTCACATTTAATGGACCTTCATGGTACCTTCACTGTAGTGATTTGGTAATAAGAATCATTTGCATTTCAAAATTAACTACTACCACCTTCTAAAAATTCTTTTGTCACTGTGACAGGAACCTGCTGATAAATAATTATGCTTGTTCTATAAACCGGAGAGCAGGTCAAATTGTAAAATTTAAAAGCAGATGCGTTAACTCCAATATCCCAGAAGTTCATACCTAAGGGCTGTTCAAAGAAGCAGTTAGTCTCCCACACACAGTGATAGACGACAAGACGAATGTGTAATGCGACTATAACTGGAAACTGAATCATTTATGACTTTATGTATG
The DNA here is from genome assembly GCF_050624435.1 of Tenrec ecaudatus. Taxonomy (NCBI): domain Eukaryota; kingdom Metazoa; phylum Chordata; class Mammalia; order Afrosoricida; family Tenrecidae; genus Tenrec; species Tenrec ecaudatus. The sequence goes on along the minus strand of NC_134542.1, from coordinate 24,549,745 downwards.
AACGCTGGCACCGTGAGTTATAGCTAGAACTAAAACGATCACATAAATGATGGTGTGTAAGTGAAATATGCGTTAAGAAGTTTCTCCAGCAGCATCAATGTTGTTCAAGGCGGATTCCTAGCAGAATTTTCTGGAAAATTGCAGAGTGGACTTAGTGGATCCACTGTGCTGGTCATCCAGCCAGGGTGAGTGGATAAAGGCAGCAAAGCTCAAATGAAAATGGAAGTCTGCATCTTGGTCATCAAGCTCAGAGATGTAAATATGATAAGATGGTCTGAAACAGGAAAACCTTACACTTTTCCTAGTCTTGATTGTAACACTTTAGGAAGAAATGTCATTTTCCACAGATAAGTGGTCCCTTTCAAGTCAAAGAGAACCAGCAGTATTTCCTCAATGTTTACATAAAGGACTAGCTCTTGAATCTGACCTTCAAATGGTTCTTCATCCAGAAATTCAATCAACTCTCCCAGCCAGGAACATCTAAGAGCAATATGCAAGTCAACCTAATTATTTTGTTTAGTGAATTTTAAAGGGCGCTTACAATGCTAACATAAGAGTCTGGAGTAATGTTCCTGGCGATGCACAAAGTATGATTCACTTTTCCAGTAGACCAATAGGAGAGGGGGGAAGGATACTACTTGATATTATATCTACAGGATGAATACTACTTGTGATCATTCATAAGGAGACTCTCACACTGGTTACTCCTTGTACATTTGCTATGAATGGAACAGAGTCCAACATGGTACCTGGCCAGATGCATGACTCATTCATTAATTCACTCCAGTAGTTAATGTTAGAGGGCACGGTCAATGCCAAATAAAGCATGGATGCTCATAACACCTCAGGTATCGGTGTTTGCTTCTCCATGAACAAAGGAACCCTCAAACAGAAAAGAATTTACAAGGTACCTAGCAGAACCATTATCTGATGCACTGCCAGAGAAGGACAGCGTGTCTGGAAAAGTACAGAGTAGGTAAAGGAAAATGGTGGGGGGAGGGAGGGGCAGAGAAACTCAGTTATATGAATGGAAAAAGAGCCACAACAGTGAGTTCAAATATACCAACAATCCTGAAGAAGGTGGAGGAACAGACAGTCGTCCATTCTGTTGGACAGAAGGCCACCAGCATTTGGTGTGGGCTGCTAACTATCATCTTGTACGCCGCTGGTAACTAGTCATCCAGTCTCTAATTAAAACATTCCAGCAAGCTCTAACGGAAAAAGAAATGGATTAATGAAACCTGCCTTACAGGAGGATTGCTGCAGCCCATATGCTGTCTTTCAATCAGATAGCATGTCTGCAGAAGTCAGGCCACGTGAAGGGCAGTGTCTTAGTGACCAAGTGAGGCTATAACAGAAATACCACAAGCAATATATTTCACCAACACATGCATTTTCTCAGCTTAGGTGGCTAGAAGTATGAATTCAGAATACTAACCCTAGAGGAAGACTGACTTTCTTTGCTGGTTCTGGAGAAAGGTCCTTGTCCCTCTGAACTTTTTCTCCTGGGTCATCTTCATGTGGCTAAGCATCTTACTCTCCCCCGCCATGTCTGCTTCTCTCCTTGCTTGTTTGATCGCTTTTATATCCCAAAAGAGATTGACTCAAGACACAACACCAAGCCTGCCCCACCCACATTACAACCGATGCATTTGCATAACGGTGCTGCCAAAGTGTATTAAAAGTACCAGGGACTGTCCAACACTCAAACATCTGTCTTAGAATAAGTACAGCCAGAATACTCCTTTGTCTCACATCCTTAGGACATATCATCAGGGAAACCAGTCCCTGGGAAAGGTCCTCATGCTTGGTAAAGTGGAGGGGCAGCAAAAAAAGAGGGAGGTTCTCAAGGGGATGGATTGACACAGTGGCTGCAACAACGGGCTCAACCATAAGACAGCACAGGACCGAGCAGTGTTTCGTTCTGTTCCTAGGGTCACTATGAATCGGAAACAACTTGATGGCATACAACAACAACACAAACATCAACAACAACCATCCTCAGATAAGATGGTAATCACAGTATAGAGGCAGGAATTTACAACCCATATTTTTGAGATACATCATTCAATCCATAGCAGATGGCCAGGCTGCTTGAATGATCTTGTGGATGATAAGAGAGTGTTGTTGGAACACATATCTTTGGACCCATGATTCACTTACCAATGAGAACTGGTCGATACTTCCATCCAGGTACACACAATCTTAGTGATGACTTCATCTTTCAGCTCTCAATGTAATGGCATCTTAATTGGTATAAAGAGCTTTTTTTTTAGTTAATTGCTCAACTTACAGATTTTTTTTAACCTCCAATACTTTTCAGTTAAAAGGATGTAAAGACAGATGTGAGGGCGATCTGGCTGTGACATCTGTCACCCCACTGATCGCCAGGGTTGATTCGGCTGACCTGGCAGGGTGCGTGAGTGGACCCTTCCTCCCTGGATGCTCCATGTGCATCCCTCGCAAAGTCGTGCGCTCAGTTTAAGAGGACATGAAGGAAGACCGTCCTTTGGTCAAGGGTATATGAGTAGCTGCGCTCCCCTGCTAGAACCTCCAGACAAGTCTCCAAAGGATGCAAGGACACTCTCTGTGTGAATACTGAACATGGCCAGCAAACATCTGTACAAATATATGTCACGTGTAGACAAGAAACTGGAAGCATCAATTTATAAACTTAGGGAGCGTTTTCCCCTCATTCTGGACACGGTTTCACTAGCACCATGTGTGGGTCCGGGTTCACTAGAGAAACAAATCCAGTGACACATACGTGTAAGAAAGAGCTTGATATCAAGAAGCAATTATGTATCCAGAAAATGTCCCAACCCAGTCCAACTCAAGTCCCCAAGTCCCTTTTTGGGCTTGCACAGTCACATGCAGTGATGGAGAATGCAGAAAGATCAAAAGGGCGGTAGGTGCAGTCATGTGGATCCAGTGGTGGTGGCTCTGGCAGCAATTGGGGTCAGTCGACAGGAAGGTCGGAGGTTAAAGGCAGAGAGAGGGGGAGGTCCTCAGAGCCCTCCTTAGGAGAAGGCCATGCCCACAAGGGGACACCAACAGGTTGAATGCCACCCCTACCCCTCTGTCTAGATCTTCCAATTTCTGCATGAAATCTTGTAGCCACCACACCCTTACGTCAATAGTTGCATATCAGGGCTAACTTTGGGTAAGTCACTCTGGAATCTCCCTTCCCATGCATGTTGGTCTTCTTCATCTATGATGGACGCGGGTAATTGTTGCTCCTTCAGCAGCTGCACTCAGCCACGCAGACAGTAGAGTAAACAGAAATCCAGATAGTTGGTTTTTTGCAGTTCCCGTACACTACAGCAAGAGACTATTAAATGCCTGGAACACTTTACTTAGAAATATTTTATTAAGTTGACAGTGTGCGATCGAGAGAATGCAAAAAAGAAGGGCCGGATCCTGTAAGCACACACACATGTCTGAGCAGTGTCAGTTGCCTTTTGGTGGAGATGTGTTGTTCCAAAATTGGCATAATCACAGTTTCCACCTCATTTATGGCCAGCATAAAAAATTGCATAAAATATCATGCACAGCTGTAGTCAGAAGGAAGATTCAATTTGGGCTTTGTGCAGACTTGACTTGCTGCCAGTGCAGTTACATACATCATCTAGGGCTGTATTTAAAAGGATAAAATACAGTTTTAATTCTTAGGGCAGAATTATTTTTAAAAGAGATATATAAATGTTAAAATAGACCATAAGAAGCATTAGGTCTCTCCCTGCCCCCGCCTCGTCCATTTTTTTGTTGTTGTTCATATCATGTTAAAGGGTTAGCAAAAGATGGGGAAGTCATAAAACTAAAGGTTAAGACTGCAGCTCGCTCTGGCCTCCAAAGGAGAAGTTATCCTGCGTGTGATTGCGTAATTCTTTTCATTATTTAGACAGCCTTGCTGGGAATATTATATGTGAAAAAAACCCTCCAACATCCCTGCTGGTTTCTTTGAGAAATCTCAAAGGCCACAGCGATAGAGAACAGCATGGACAAGCTACTGAGGAAAGGCTGGGCTGCAGCTGAAATCCCAAACACAATATAACATCCAGTCCTGCCAGGAGATTGTCTCTGCCATGGGGAGGAGAGGGTTGACTCCTAGCCTCCCATGTGCTGCAGTCTCTTCAAAAGCACTCAGGAGCCTTAAAGGGCCAGCTGAAACATCTCACAATCAAGTCCCCAAGAATATAAGTGAGTTAGCAAAAACCTGCATGTCTAATTGTTAACGGGAATCAGAAGTGAACCTTGGCTCTCTGGAATTTTAACAGCACGTTCTTTCTAACAAGTTGTGCTGCTTCAGGCAATGGTACCTCCACGAAGGAGTGAGAATGCCCCCTGACTTGCAGGAAATGTGTCTGTGTCGTATCCAGTGGTACCTGGATGCTGATTGTACTCATCTGTGCTAACCTGGCATCCCATGACATTATCGCCGATGGCTGCCATTGAATTAGCCCTCCATGGCTTCTGTGAAAAAGAATGTGGTGAGAAGAGAGAATCGCCATCATCAGCATTAGCGAGCTGAGACTGACTCATTCCTTGGAGGCAGTGGGGAGACATTCCTCCAGCCCTCGACCTTCTTTACCAACTGGGACACCAGTCATCGCTCCCACAGGACGCTCAATGTCTCAGCTAGATTTGGTATCCACTGAAAGGGCCACCCAGAACTCACAGCCTGTACTTAGGATCGAGTGCTTAATTTGGGAAGTTAACAGGGTACAATTCAGTATCAGGAATGCTCAAGACATAATTCTTCAGTCACGATAGCTCCTTCCCATCCATGCCCTCAAACAGGTTTCTTTCTGGTCCTTGGCTTTGTCCTGCTTGAGCAATGTTATAAATCTTTTAGGACTTCCAATAACAGCTCAAAGAGCATGACTCTTTGATAAGCCTCAGCCTGGAGGCACTTTGCTTAGCTCTCCCCGTTATGTGCCTGGAGGCACTCTACTCCACAGGTGGGTCTCTTGCCCAAAGGCATTCAGATTTACTAGCTCTGTGCACTGGGACTCCCATCACTCTCTCCCATACTGTGGTTCTTTGTGTTAGGGAGATTTCTCCAGAGAAACAAAAACCAGGACATGTATGTATAATCATATATATCATTTATATATATACTGGATCATATATAGATAGATAAAGTTTACACAGCAAAAAGGAATACAATAGCAAATTAGTCCACACAGCAGTTCAGAGAGCTCAGTTGGAGGTTCAATGTACACCAACCTTGGGATCCAAATAATATGCTCCACTCTGGCTCTTCTCTCTTGATGGTAGTGAGACCCATTCCCTTCCCCAGCTTCTGAGATGGCTCTTTTCATACCCAGCAGGGTGGCAGAAAGGACCAACCCCTAATTAGAGTTCCAAGTTCTTACAATGACAAATAATTCTGATAACAACCACGCTCAACTAAAGCATATTATCTATCAGCATCGTCCTGTCAGCATCGTCCTGCACGTTCACTTACTGAGACCAGCAGGCAAAGAAGAAATGCACTCAATCTATAGAGTACCACGTGAACATTTTGGAAGGAGTTGCAGAGACTATGGCTAGAAGAGCCATAGCAAATCACTGCCACTTGTACAACAGAACAAAACACTGCCTGGTCCTGCTCCATCCCTCTAATTGGTTAGATTGTTGATTGATTTGCAGAAGTAGATCACTGGCTTTGTTCCCTGGTCCATCGTCGTGTGGAAGAATCAGTGAAGTGAGCAACATACAAGCCTCCATCGATAGATGGGTGGTAGCTATTCATGAGGTGCATTTGCCAGGAATCATACCAAGTGTCCCACATGCAAGGCAAAATTCTACCACTGATCACCATTGTGTTGTGATAGGAGTGTGTACACCACACAGGTTGGCAAGCACTAGAAATCAAGGTACTTTTATTTTCCCCCTGTAGAACTCATTGTTAAACATTTATCAAAAGATGCCTCTTCTTGCCCTACTCCTGGAATTAACTCACTAAGGATTCAGTAAAATGCTCCTCTTGTCTACCAACATTTACCTCCTATCTCACAGTTTCTAATTACCAACACTCAGTTGCTAGGACATATTCCAGTCACTTATGAAGCTCCGTTCCAACCTTCAGATGTTAGGGGGAGTTACAACATAAAGTTTTGGTTGTTAGATTGTACTGATTGGGAATCAGCTTTTTCTGAAGGACGGAGATATCTGAAATCAGCATATACCAGCACAATATTGCTACTAAATTGTGGGAAACTAATATATTAAATAGTTCTTTTTAGAGCTTGAGGTTCAAAAAATTGTGTTACGGTTGTCTAGAGAAACAAATTCATAGACACTCATATGTGTGTAAGGGAGAACTTTATAACAAAGAGTAATTGTATATTAAGTAAACAACCAAACCCAGTCCAGATCAAGTCCATACGTCTGACATTAGCCCATATGCCCAATACCAATCTATAAATTCCTCTTCAGACTCACACACCACATGTAATGATGCTGAATGCGGGATCATCGCAGGCCAGTGGGTGGAAAATCTCTTACATGCAGTGGCAGTGAAAGATCCCAGTGCTGCCATGGGTCTCCACAGTGCTCCTCCAGCGCCAGGGCCCTAGGTGCCGTCAGTGTGTCTCCATGTGACTTGTCAACAGGAATAACTTCCAGGGAGTCAAGCAGAGACAGTGTGTCTATCTGACCTCCAGTGAGCTATTTATCTCTGTAGTGCCTCCAAATGAGGTCATTAAGCTGCGACCTGATTGACAGGCAAACTCCACCTCTTCACAAGTTGACAGGAGGTTATGTAACTGCCACAGATCACCCCGTGTCAATTTGACACTTTTACACAACTCTTTAGCCATGTATAATTTCTAAATTATATCTGTACCTTACTGGATAAAACTAAAATGCATACAACTCAAAATGTGCCAAAGCCTCATGTAAACATAATCTATAAGTGAACAACAACACAACAATATTCTACACCTAGCAGTTGCAGTTAAGTAACACTTACACCTTAATCCTGTTAATATATAGCTCCCCATGAAAGTTTGTAAGCCAGCCACTTCATGCGTTTATCATCCCAATTTGGGGTATCCAATTTCTACCCACTTAAATCAACCCAGTGCTCTAAGGAGATAATCATATTCTTTGATGTGAAGAATCTTGATTCCACTTGGAACCTTGTGAATCCACATCCATAAGCAAAGTCAAATCAGGCCAAGCCATCCATAACGTCAGCAACAATATGCTCCAGTTCACAGGCTCAAAAATCTCTCCATCTGGGCGGGTTCTGGTCAAATCAATGTGGGCCGCTTCACTTAGCCTCCCCAGGGTGCCATTGGCCACCTCGCTTTTAGATTATGGGCCTGTCACAAATTCTCAGCAATCCTAGCTCCCTTAGGCTAGGTCATGAACTTCAGACAAGTTAACTCGCTCTGTCTTCTCTTCTAGTTCCTGTAAACCAGGCCCAAGGGTGTCAGCGACCATTCAACCTGTCTCTTTATTGCTGCCTTTCTCCCACTTCCAGGAAAAAAGTGGAGCCAGGTGATCATCTAGCAAGAATTTCAACCTGACCACAGGCTCCCTTTAACATTCAGTGCTGGAGAGGAGTTTTCTTTATGGTTCCAGAATTTTTCCAGCTTCTGACAAAAACCCCTGGTTCACAATTCAAACTCCAAAGAGTTCTTTTTTGTCTTCAATTAGTCAAAAAGCCCCTGGTCAAGTCTCTTCACTTTCAAATGTCCTGGGCACTCAAGACACTGGGTGGGGCTTTTCTTTTCAGAGCCTTCTTTGCAGGCTTGTCCTAAACCCATTTTAAAAAAATTATTAAGACATTTTATTGGGGGCTCTTAAGTTCTTATCACAATCCATACATCCATCCATTGTGTCAGTCGCATTTGTACATATCTTGCCACCATCATTTTCAAACATTTTCTTTCTATTGGAACCCTTAATATCAGCTCCTCATTTTTCCCCTCCCCCAACCCTAAACCCATTTTATTATTAGATTTTAATGGCTGAAGACAAGTGGGTTTACAAGTCCTCTGTTTTCATACTTCTCAATAATCATTTCTATAAATCATTATATCAACAATATTAAGCAGAAGAAATCAGTAAAAATAATAGAATCAGATACTAAACTCAACCCTTAAAACAGTCAAGTTCAAGTTTTATTTAGCTTATCAGAATCCTAATCTAAACTGTTCCATGGATACAAAATATGGCGTTAGGCCTCTGGCTGCATTGCCTCAAGCCAGGGCCAGGCCTTCTGTCAGCCACTTTGACATCTGTCAGCAGTTTTCACTAAACAGCAAGATCTCTGAGAAATCCAAGGGGCAATTTCTACCGCTTAACTCCAAATACACATTAACCACATTCATTTTCGTCATTTCAGCAGGAATAACCAAAGACAACAACCAAAGAGAGGAATCAAAACTTTAAATTCCCAATTTATTTATTTCCAGAAAACAACCTGGCAAACTGAGTGGATACATCTGACCTCTGGCTAGTCAAAGAAGAAAAACTACCATGAGGCAGGGGTCAAACAAGCATCCACTCTCCATCTTTATGGTGCGTTTCTCTACCCCACTCCCAAGGTACCATTTTTGTTAGTCAGGGTTGACTAGAGAAATAAATGCATAGATATTCATATGTGTGTAAAGGAGAACTTCATATCCAAGACTAATTGTAGATTAAGAAAGCATCCCAACACACTCTAGCTCAAGTCCATAAGTCCGATATTAGCCCATATGTCTGATACCAATCTATGAATTCCTCCTCAGACTCACACAACACATGCAATGATGCTGAATGCAGGATGATCACAGGTCAGTGGGTGGAAATCTTGTACATTCAGTGGAGGAAGAAGCATCTCAGTGCTGCATGGGTCTCCATGTTGCACCTCCATCTCCAGGGCCCTGGCTGCCATCGGTGTGTCTCTATGTGACTTGTCAACAGGAATATCTTTCAGGGAGTCAAGCAGAGACTGTGTCTATCTGGTCTCTATGAGCTATTTATCTCTGTAGTGCCTCCAAATGAGGTCATCAAGCTGCGACCTGATTGATAGGCTAAGCTCCACCCCTTCACAAGTTGACAGGAGATTATGTAACTGCCATAGGGTTTATCTATTTCAATCTAAAAGTGCATTAGTAATCTTTGTGTATGTAGATTATATATAGTTTATCATTAAACAAATGTTTGCTTCGAGAGGAAAGGATTCTTGAAATCAAAACAGAAATTTAAGAAGAAATATATATAGAACTATTCTGCTTCAGCCAGAGGAATGTTTCTTATGAACAAGGGGCTAGAAAACATCAGCATGACAAGCTTTACAGGCTGGTAAACTTTGGTTTGATCCCCAACTCTGGCAACTATGAGCTCTGTGAGGTTAGGAAAGTAGTTTCTCTCCGCTTCCCTTTCCTTAAATATAAAATAGAAGTGAAAAATCATATACTCCACATACAATTATTTTGCGGACTGAGTGGAATGAAGTGTGTGAAACTCTATATCTTTGTGTCTAGGATATTGTCTAGCAATTCTTTTCTCTCTCTGGTACATCATCCTCATTTTTTTTTGTTCTCTACTAGAGCTTTTCCACAAGCAGATTGCAAGCTCTATTTCCCCCACTAAAAAATAAATCCTTTTTTAGAGTTCACATTTGCAACCAGCGACTGCACAATTTCTTTGCTCCTCTTAGCAGGAAAGAACCTGGAAAAGGTGTGTATAATTATCTTTAGCACATCCTCTGTCCATTCCTCGCATCTGCTCCATCCAGTTTTGGTCCTAAAGGCTCTCCACATGGATTGCTAAATCCCATGGTCAAACCTGTGACCATTTGACAGAGCAAATCAAGCCCTCCTTCTTAAAATATAACAAGGCTGCCAAAAGTTCCAGGGAAAATGTGGTTAAGAGGTAATGGATGTTTCCAGAACGAGGCCTGGTGACATTACAGTTACCTGTTGGGCTGCAATCGCAAGGTCAGCAGTTAGAAACCACCAGCTGCTCCTTGGGAGAAAGACGGTGTTCTACTCCTTTAGGGTCACTGTGAGTCAGCGTTGACGTGATGGAATTGAGGTTAGCTTATTTTGGATGTTTCCAAGAGCTTTCGAAACCCCTTCATACGTACTTCATGCATTTATTTTCAGTACCTTTGACTCATGTTTCCCCTTCAAACTCATGAGCACTACTTCCTAATCTCATTTGCTTCTTCTTCCTTTCTGCCTTGCCTTCAATATTTATGCATACTATTTTTGTAACTGTGCCCAGTCATATGCAAGTAACTCCCAAATATTTATTTGTAATTTAAACACTCCCTTTAAATGCCCAGACTTGTGTATTTAGTGTCCTGATAAACAGAAGACAGAAGTGTAGATTGCACTGAAAGTGTTAGACAAAAACAAGACGCTGGATGGTATACCAATTGAAATGTTTCAACACACTGATGAAGCGCTGCACACACTCACTCATCTATTCCAGGAAATTTGGACGATAGCCACTTGGCTACCAGATTGGAAATGATCCATATTTGTACCCATCCCCCAAAAGATGACCCAACAGAATGCTCAAATTATAGAACTATATTATTGATATCACATGCATCCAAAAATTTGAAGTTCATTCAACAATGGTTGCAGCATAAAGGGAGTCTCCAGAAGTACAGACCAATTCAGAATAGGATGTGGAACAAGAGATATTATTGCTGATGTCAGATGGATCTTGACTGAAAGTCTCTGCTTTCCAGAAAGATGTTTACTTGTGATTTATTGACTATGCCAAGGCATTCAACTGTATGGATCATAGCAAGCTATGGATAGTCTCGAGAGTAATGTGAATTCCAGAACATTTCGTTCTGCTCATTCTGAACTTGTACATGGATCAAGAAGCAGTTGTGTGAACGTAACAAGGAATACTGAGTGGTTTAAAATCAGAAAAGTTGTGCTTCAGGGTTGTATCCATACTTTTCGATCTGTATGCCTGACCCAAGGCATGGTATTTTCCATTACCCCATATGCATGTAAATGTTGAACATTTGCTAAGGAAGAAGGAAGACCAAAGACGAATGGATTAATTTGAATTATGATGCTGGAGACAAAAGTTAAAAGTACCATGGACTGATAGAAGGACAAACCAATCTTTCTTGGAAGAAAGATAGCCAGGGTGTCCACAGAGGCAAGGATGCAAGACTTCATCTTACATACTTTGGACATGTGATCAGGAGAGATCAGTCCCTGGAGAAAGCATCATGTTTCAAATAGGGGCAGCAAAATATAGGAAGATCCTCAGTGCAATAGATTGACAGTGTGCAACAATGGACTCAAATATAAGAACAATGGTGAGAATGGTGCGGGACCATCCAGTGTTTCATTCTGTTGTGCGTAGGTTTGCTATGGGCTGGAACCAACCACATGGCACCTAACAGCAACAACGTTAACCAGTTGGATGTCTATTTGGCATGTACATAGTTGTACTCTTCATCTCTCCTCTGTTTGTCATCACCCACAACTGCTCTAGTTGCTTAGGACAAAAGTCTTAATAGAATTTGGAATTCCTATTAATCTCTCTCATCCGCTAAATCTAATCTATAAGGAGATTTAGGTCTACCTTTAAAATAAATTCAGAATTTATACCATCATCGCATTCTGCCTAGATTGCTACAACAGTCCTCTTTCTGGTCTCCCACTCTCCTGCCTTTGCCATCAAGAAGTCTGTCTCAGGGATTTCTGTAATGCTTAGGTCACATCATGTTAGTCCTCTGATCAAAACCCAAAGCTGCCTCTTCAAGGGGCCCGTAGTACGGATCAACGTCCTTCCAACAGCTTACAAGATCTTCCTCTGCAGCTGCTGTTACTTCTGGTCTCCTACTCTTCCCTACCCATTGTCTCACACCTCTAATGGCCTCCGCCCGCTCCAGCAGATACACCAGTCCTGCATTATGTCACTGATTCTTTGCTTTGGGCTCCAGTTGTTGTTTGTTTGGGATATTCTTTCACCCTAAATCTTTGCTTGGCCAACACCTTTAAAATCACCATCCTACCACCAAGAAAGGCATACATCCCCTTTAAGCTGCTTTATTTTATATCTGTTGCCATCTACTCACTTCTTTTTCTCATATTAACCATTTTGTTGACATATAATTCACATATCATAAATTTCAATGGCTTAAACATATTTGAAAGAGTTGTGCAACCATCACCACAATCAATTTTAAAACATATTCTTCATTCTTGTACTCATAATGATCAGTCCCCTACCTCCCCCCAACATGCGCTGCCGTAAGCCCAAGAAACTATTACCCCAGTGTCTGTCTCTAATAGCTTTACTTCTTCTGGATTCCATCTAAAGAAAAATAAATAAACAACAACAATAGCAAAATGAAACAGAGAAAGACCTCAATAGAAAAGGAAGTAGACTGGTACCTTCCAGTGTACTATATAATCACTGAAGAAGTTTAACAGTTAGTATATGTCTGCCTTCGGCTAGAATGCAATCTCTGCTAAGGTGAGAATATCCGTCTTTGTGTTCAGTGATGCTTCACAAGGGCCAAGTAGAGCCCCTGGAGTGAAGACGCTTCCAAAGTTTTGTGGGAAAAAGATCCATTATCTCTTCATTCTGTTTTCCCAGGAACTTTCTGTAGCCCCTTCATGCAATAGTATATAAATGTATAAGCACAAATGTACACATAACTTTTATTAACATGCAAATATATATTCATTGAATATTTTAATGAGATAATTTGTGGACATGAAGCATAGGATCTGACATAAATAGAGACATATTTTAAAATCTCTAAGCTTAATGATCACTAGGAGTCAGAATTACTTGACAGCAATGGATTTGAGTTTGTTTAATATTAACGACAATCTAGGAAAAATGCAGTTGTTTGTTTTTTCTAATGTGAAAATCATGTTAGTTGACAATGAACCACTTTTAAGGGGACTTAATTCCATGTTTCCATGAGCTTTTTGAACCCCCCTCATATACTCTAACTGCATGACTTCATACATTCAGAAACCCCACTACTGTGTGGCAGGCCCTCTGCTGGAGTCGATGGGGGCATTTGAAGATCCTGAAATCGATTACTCGTGGATTCATTTTTTCATTGAAATACTTGTGAATGTTTCTTGTGGGCTTAGTGCTGGGGAGATGAGCACGCTCCCTCACTCAGCCACTCCCTAACTGCTCTCAAGGCGACTCCACATAGTGACCCTATCGGACAGCGTAGCCCTGCCCTTGTGGGTTTCTGAGACTATAACTATTCACAAGAGTAGAAAGTCTTGTCTTCAAGTGAACACAAAAGCAGACAGGCTCTCGAGGAAGATCCTACTTATTTGGAGAGATGGCCACTAAACCAGTCACCTGAATAAATGTGAAATCTCAATGGGATAGAGACTTTCAAGAAGAGCTCCTGATGTCTTTACACAGTTTAAACCTGAGCCAAGGAGGTGAGATGCACCATGAGGAGATACTTAGACCAATGTTCTTCTATCTCAGCGGCATACTTGAAATGCTTGGAGGAGCTTTTGGAATTCAGGATGCCCAGCCACACAAAGCGTATCCGGATCTCAGAGAGCGGCACCAAGGAGGCTTTAAGGCACCCCAAGTGATAACAGTATGTTGCCCATATTGAGAAGCACTGATTTAGATGAAGAAGAAGAAACAAAAATCCTAGGAAGTGAAGGCAGTTTGTAAAAAGGTACCAGGGGGCAAGTAGCAGGTAAAGGAATACAAAATACTGACAAAGTGGAGCAAAGAAAATAAGGAGATTTTAATGCCTGCACATCAGTAAATCTACTATAAGACACAATATGTTCCAGAAAGGGAAAGTGAACTATTAAAATACTGTTTCAAGAGATTCAGGGCAAACACACACACACATTATATATATAAATATATAAATGTATATATAAATATATAAATATAAATATATATATATATATATATACGCGCACACACACACACTCACACACAAACCATTGGGATTCATGAAAAAGTCTTATTCGCATACCATAAAGTATGATAGAGTTAAAAATTAAGAGAGCAGTATTACATATTAACTAACAAGAAGCTGAACATCGGAATGATTGGATTTAAAGCCCTAATCTATCATTTTCTTTAGTCGTGGGCAAGGTGCCTCCATTTTCTCATCTGTAATATGGATGTAACAGTTAACCTATCACAGACATTTCTTACATAATTCATTTAGATCATTCATAAAAGGAACTAAAAATCACATTAACCGAAGGGTAAACAAATGACAAATTTAGCTGACTCTTCTTACTCTTAGGCAAGTCTTTGGCAAAATTAATAAAATTATATTGAGAATTTGACTGAAAATTTGAGTTTTCAATTTTAAAAGACTCATGGTAGATATATTGCTGGATTTTCTTCTTCCAGCCAGGACCAGCCCAAAGAATATATATATATATATATATATATATATATATATATATATATATATATATATATATATATATATATATATACATATATATTCCTTTATGTCACTTCATCACTTCACTGCCCTTCAAGACCAGCACTTTTCAACTTACAAATGCTTTCTCGCAAACATAGATCCAACAGCAGTATTACAGTTAGGCATACTTTTCCAGGATTATCTCAAAGCTTTATCTAAAACTGTAGCTTGAAAGACTATCCCCAAAGGAACATTAGGATTGAAAAAATTAATGAGATAATGTACATGAAGTCACTTTTAATTGATAAATTTCAGTTTAAACACTGGCCTTCACATTGGATTACTTACCTCTACAAAGACTCCCAACTTGCTTAGGTGAAGACCCCTCGCCCCCTTTATTTAGCACATGTCCATATAAGAGCATATTGGATGTGACTGGAAAGTTTCTGTTTCTGCTCATGAACATTAATTCAGGCTTGGAGAACCACAGCAGATGGATGTGGGTGTCGAACAACCACTGGACTGTCGTGAAAATCAAGGAGAAAGGAAGGTATGCAGAGAGTTTGCAAACTTTCCCATTCTTTTGGAAGACTTTAACATAAAAATCATGTGGATTTATGTGGAAGGTGAGGAATGACCAGGATAGATTTGTCCGTAGAATCATGAAACCTGGCCATTTTCAGACGCCATTCTTCTACTTGGAATTCTCTCTTCTTACTAAAAATCGTGGTAGAGAATCACTATATGCTAAATGCCATTCAAAATAAAATTCACCGCCAACAAATCAATTCCTAATCATAGTGACCTCGTAGAACTGAGTAGAACTGTCTCTATGAGATTCTGAAGTGGTAAGTCTTCATAGGAGCAAAAACCCTCTTCCTCCTCCTCCTGCGAGAGACTGATGAGTTTGAACCACCATCCCTGTATCCAAACGGGTTACCCACTACACCACCAGGGCTCCCTAAACCCAATCAGTGCACTGGAAATATGATGAGGAATAACACATACCCTCTGCCCTTCATGAACCAGAGCACCACAGTGCGAAGGCTGAGCTCTGTCACGCCCCGGCTCATCTCCGGAACACTCCGCTCTCCACGGGGAAAACCTCTGTCTCCCGACTCTGACCACTTTCTTTCCAGGTCACTGCTGTTGTTTGGAAGTGCCAGTGAATCACTTCCAATGCTCAGAGATGGCACCATCCTCACAATTGGTTTTTATGTGTGAGCCCCTTGTTGCAGCCACTGTGTCAATCAATCCATCTTGTTGAAGGTCTCCCTCCTTTTTGCTGCCCCTCCACTTGACCAAGCATAATGTCCTTCTCCAGGGACTGGTCTCTTCTGATAAGATGTCGAAAGGACATGAGACAAAGTCTCGCTGTCCTTGCCTCTAAGAAGCATTCGAGCTGTGTACTTCGTCCAACACAGAACTGTTTGTTCTTTTGGCAGAAACATTAGGTAGGAATTTCCCAGGATATTCTCTACGCATGTTGCTTCATTGGGAAAAAAATAAAGGGAGTTTTGCATCATGCCTCATGTCTATTCCATACAACAGCATATTAAGAATGTCTTCATGTATTACTCATTCTTTATAAACTTGGCTTTAAGTCTGTAAGTGATTCCACCTTTGATTATAATATAGTTTATTTAGCAGTTCCTTTATGGTGAGCAGTAATGAATTGTGTCCTCTTGTTATAAATGGCTCTCAAATGAACTTCCTTGACCACAAGCCTTTGTTCATATATTCACTTATTTCCTAAGACTGGCTCTATAGAAGTAAAATTACCAGGTCAAGAGAAAAAAATTTTTTATTCTCTCAAAATATATTTCTTAAATTGCTTTCCAGAAAGGTTACACAAACTGATCTGCTCACCAATGATCTACAACCCCTGCCCCTTACACTCATTCCTGCCAGCGGCAAGTTCTCTCTCTAACCACCATTGGCTACTTTATAGTGAAAAGTAGAATTGCTTTGCATACTATAGTATGTTAACTAAAGTCTGTACAAAATGGTGTATGCAAGATAATGGAAACAATGTACAACCATGTCCAGAAAAACAATGAAAGCAAATACTCTAAGAAGATAATCTTTAGCATCTGATTGTAGGATAATAGTTTACTTCTATTTTCATTACAGCAAAAGGAATAAGCATAGTTTTAGCTATTATTTACCCAAAATGACAATGTTTCAAAAAGCCTTGTTAGATGTTTTGCATTTAAGATTTCATTTAATCCTCAAAATAATTGAGTTTTATTACCTCTTCTCCAGAAAGAAAAGCATGTGTAAACTGAGAAGACTAGCTAGATCCTAGACCAAGAATTAAACTCAAGCTTAATTCATTTAAGTTCTTGGTCCCTCTTCTTCCTCCTACTTTCCTGTATGTTTAGCTTTCCATTCATCCCTTTTAAAATCTTACACACAAACACATGTACACACAACTATTATTACAGTCACTCCCAAATGAAAATGTGCCCTACTGAAACTGTTGTTATTACAATTTAAACAACATCTCCAGGAAAGAAGTTTATTCTCCAACTCAAGTAGATGAGCATACAGAATTTTGGATACCCCACAATGGCTATAAATTGAGCATCATCACTTAGAACATGACTTTCCAACACCTCTAAAATCATACCACCTAGGTGGTTACCAACTTAGATATTAACTTGACCTGGGTTTGTAGCATATCCTAAGGAATATGAGAAATGCTGCCGGCGTGAATAAAGTACCACATGCAGGAAATGGGCAATGTCAGAATTCAAGGAGTCACTACCTCAGTGGAATGGTTATATTGGTTACTGTTGATTTCCCTGGTCTTTCAGAGGACAATAGTCAGAATGTTCTGATGTAAAGATGATGTGTTTTCCTGTTTATAAATAAAAAGTTTGCTTCTAGTCTCATTTTACAGACACTTTTAAAAGTATTTTTTTACATATTCTCAAAAGTTGACGTATAAAATAACTGAAGAACTCACTGCCATCAAGGTGATGCCAACTCACAGCCACCCTATAGGACAGGGTCACTCTGCCCCTGTGAGAATCCAAGATTGTTTACAGGAGTGAAAAACTCCGTCTTTCTCCTGTAGTAGCTGACCTTGCAGTTAGCAGCCAATGCATAACCACTATGCCACCAGGGATTTAGAATATGAATTATACATAAATATCTAGCATATCTGCAAAGGAGTTTTTACAAATGGTCTTTTAAAGGTGGAATTGGGCAGATTTTTAAAAAATCCTGCTTAATGATCATTATGACCTAGGTAAATATGTGTTTGCACAAAGATGATAAAATATAACTCTAATGACTTTCACAGAAGAAGATACTGCTCTTTTGAAATAGTATTTTTTGTTTCATTTTGCCTTCATTCATTCTTGATATGGTAGAATATTTATATTGAGAACACAATACATAGAATAATAAGGGAGAAATAAAGAATATTTGTGTATAAGTTAAAAACCAAAAAAAACATACAGCCCCAGGACAGAGTTTTGTAGTATTCAAGAATTGTTTAAATGATATCACCAGAGTCGGATATCAATGTAGAAATAAGCCTTAACCAAGCAGACTTTGTAAGTAGACGTTTAGTTGAAAGGGAGCAGAGAGAACATTGAATGCTGACATTTGTCATACATTGGATGTCTTCAGACATGAAATGACTTGTCATAATGATGGCACCATATTGTACTGACTTCTATACCTCTGACCCTCCACCATTGCATCGTTTCAGTTTCACTCCAGCTGTTTGCTAATCGCTGACCTTGGTGGCAACAGGAGTCAAGGCCTGGGACCTTCTGGGGTGCTTCCGTCGTGGAGGAAAGTGCCACTCAGCTGCTCGCTTTCCTTTTACCACGAGCAGCAGTAGGGTACAGTCTCCCTGTCTCCGCTCTCTGTAGGCTGGCTAACACATATACAAAACTTTGCACCTTCCAGTCTGAGGGTTTTGCTCTTTGCAGCTTCAGTGCCAGGGTCCCCACGAGATCAAGAAAGTGTTTTAGAACGCCGGGTGTTCACATTTTCTAAGTGAAGAGCTTTAACATTTTTCTACGACCCAAAAAGAGAGAGAAATGGAGAGGCTACAGAAAAATTAACAAGAAGCTATCGTTAAGGTTTCAAAGTGACTTTAAGTTGTGTCAGTAGTCTGCTTTTAGGGCGCATACTTACTTCCTGGCATTGAGGGTAAGTCTGGAGGGGAGCAGGGCGGGCAGAAGCATTTCAACTTTATTGGGGCAGGAAAATTAAGAAGTTCATGACACCTAGAGGCATAAATTCATTTTAGAGAAAATCCTTACTACAGTAAAAAGGAAAAGTATGGACGAAAAACATAAATATGTTGACCATACCATATTCTGTGGTATAGAGCAATTAAAACAAACGGGCAAATTATGATAAAATATACGTTGTCGCCTGCCAGCCATGAAACACATGTTATCACCATTTGCCATGCTTTGATTTGCTCTCCGCTCTCTGATGATGTCCATCCCAAGTATTTTCATCCGATAAACAGTGGAAGTTCAAGCACAAACTGTCTTGTTACTTTAGGAAGAACAAACTCTCAGACTTCTAAAAATGTCTGCGCCTATTTCTGGTCACTGATCCTCTAAGAGTTTCTACTTTCAGTAAAAATGCCTTAGATCTCAGCCAAGTTCTGAGAATTTTTCTCGTTAATCTAAGCTTGAGCCTAGATTTTTCTCATATATAAAAATAAAAGGGTTAGGCCAGCAGGACACATGACCCTTTCTGGCAATGAAATTATAATCAACTCGACTCTCATTCTAACCTACTTTGAGTTCATTCAACAAATATTCATTAGGCAGCTGCTATGGAAGACACCCTGGTGGTAGGGTGGTTGTGTGTGTGTGTGGTTGGGGGGGGGGCTGAGATCTGCAAAGTCAACAGTTTGAAACCCCTAGGAAGAAAGATGAGGCTTTCTACTCTTGCTAAGAGTTACAGTCTTGGAAACTCATAGGGACAGTTCTACCCTGTCCTACAAAGTCCCTGTGACCTCATGGAAGTGAGTTTGCTTTTTTGTTGGTTGGTTGGTTTTTATATGGTACTGTGTTCGGTGTTTAGGACACAGAGTGAGCAGGAGCCCAGGCCCTACCTGCACCTAACTTACACCACAATAAGGGCATGAGGACTTTGCTGTATCACTGTCCCAGTGAATTGACATTCTCACAAGTGCCCTCAAATGAAAGACTTTGCTTTCTACAGCTTATTTAAAAGAATCAGGCCATTTGACCACAAAACCAAGTGCGTTGTGCACAGCTAAGCCATCAAATAATCTCAACTCAAACAAAGGTTAGAGGAACATAAAACAGATTGCATTTTCATTTCTTCCCTGACAGCTTCTGAGCCAAGGGTGCCTGAGAGCCAAGGGCACTTTGGCTGACTCTGTACTTATGAGAAATGCGAAGGACAAGACACGTCCACACGCCAGTTGAGCGATTTATGTTTAGAAAAGTGGGGAAAGAGGAGTCTCAAGCATTCTCTCACTCTTTTAAATAAATAATGAGCTATTTAGTGCCTTGTGAACTCATTTTGCATAAACAAGAAACAAGGATTTCATCATACCTGGTCAAGGTCCTACAGGGACAGTCACCTTCTGGGATCCCTAAGCACTCTACCATTAGAGATCCCTCTGAGAAAAGCAAGGAAGCCCTGGAGTGGAGCTGGGGGAAGGGCTTGGAGAGGGTGGGGATCATGGGATGGGCACACACACCAAATTTTGCACACACTCAAAGGAAGTCCGTGGCAATCCCCTATCAGAATATTTTAAAATGCAGCATTTCAAAAAGTGTATTCTTTTAAAAATTAGCATTCACATTATTTAGGGGGTTAGAGGTTTCCATAGTGAAGGAGTATGAAAAACACTGCTTAAAACAAAAAAAAAGAAGACTTCTCAAGATCATTTGATTTAAATTCTTTAATATATAGTTGTGTGCTCGATCCCTCCACAAGACAGAGTATTTTCAATAACTGTAACTGAGGACTCTGAGCATAGAACCTGTTTTCCAGCACCTCCCCTTAAATCGCATCTTCTGAAGGAAATTCTGAAATCCTCTTGAAGCACACTGCCCCAGTGTCCAGAAGTGAGCTATCTCCCCAGGGCCCGATCTGGGTGTGGTTGGCACCGGAGTCTCCACACTCCCACACCTCCAGACCCATCCACTGACCCTGGCTGAAGGAAAGCATCTCCAATGAGGGAAGGCCGTCTTTTCCATTTTCATAAAAGCACACTTTTATCGTTATTATATTCATCCATATAATGCCTAAGTACACATACTCATTTATTTTATAAATACAGATAGAGAAACAGATGTTGAGATTTCAAAAATGTGTGGAAAATAAAAGATCATTCATTGTTGATGCCCCCTCCTGGACAGATAGATAGGCAGCCCCCGGGTGATGAACATTGGATGCAGACAAAACTCGCACTTCCTATTTAATGTTACGTAACGCCACCCACACTTTGAAATGATGGAACCAGCCCTTCTCACAACAAAGCGATCATCCCAATCACCTTCAGTTGCTGCCTGCACCGGAGCTTTTAAATCACTGAAAAGCCTTTGCTGCCTGCCTCCCTCTAACCAAACCCAAATCAAGCCCATCAAATCGATTTTGACTCATAGCAACCCCTTAGGACCGAGTAGAGCTTCCTTTTCGGGTTTCTGAATCTGTAAATCTTTAGGGGAACAGAACACCTCATCTTTCTCCTGCTAGCAGAGGGTGTTGATTTCAATTGCTGACAGCTCAATGCATAACACCGCCGGCCCCCGCACCCCCACCCTCCACAGGGCTTCTCCTTGCACCAAGTCAAACCCAAATCAAACTCATTGACATCTATTTATTTTTTTATAATAGAATAAATTAGATGACATGGCATTTAATGGTCAAATGACAGCATGGTATAAAGGAAGTCACTGTACCACTTTGCCTCTGATCTCTCATCCTGTCTCTCTTCCTCCTCTGGTCTTCTTCCTGTGCCTTGAACCAAGTCCATCCCTGTCTCATGGCATTTCTACTTGCTGTTGTCTCTGCCTTGAGTGTGGATTTCCCATGTTTTCACCGAGCTGACTCTATCTGATCTACCTGGTGTGGTCTGCAGGATGCCTTCCCGACCGGCAGTCAGTCTACCCATCATCCTCTTTTGTCTTTTTATCTATCACACCACCCACTTTTATTTTCCCAAATTTACTAATAGTTACTGGACATTCACTAGTTCATAATTTCATCACATCAGAATATAAACAGCTTAAGGATAGGCCACTTGTTAGACATGCTAAGAAGTACATCTTTAGAACCTGAAATTATGCCTGACATATAATCTATATGGAAAATGAACTAATAATTAATATTGGCACAGAAATGACTAGTTCACTATCTCCATTGCACAAAAGAAAACTAGATTTGTTAAAATTCAGGGAGAGGTGTTCTTTATTGAGCCTTTGTTATTGACCCAGGCATGATGATAAACATGAACTCTTTTCTATTTGGGGGGATAAGTTTTAGATATATAACTTAGTAATATCAATTTTAAAGTAATCGCTAGGTTATATAAATAATAATAATAATAGATGAGACTGAAGCTTTCATATTCCATTTGCAGAGGATTTTATAGTTTTCAAAAGTAGACATGTTTATCTTCTTTTCTTTCTGATGCTATAACAACATTGGCTTCATCAAGAATTCATGAAACACAGAATTTCCACACTGGAAGAGAATACAAAAACCTTAGGAACACAAGGCCTCCCAGCATTTGCAGCGCATCATGGTGTTCCTACAAGCATGGTTACTCTCCGGTGGTAAGGGATGCACTGCCTCTTGAGACAGTCCTTCATTCTGCAGAGACTTGGACAACGCCCTCAAAGATGAAATGAAGCATATTGCAGAGTAACTTCAATCCATTGGCACGATTTCTATGCCCTACACCAAAGGGAAAAAACCTGAGACTGCTCAGCTAGAATCGGTTTTCAAAGTGATGTTGTTATTGTTTGTAGATTGTTGTTGAGTTGGCCATGCCTGACAGAGCAAAGGCTGTCCAGATCTGCTGCAGTCTCATGACCCGTTGCAGATCAGAGGATTACAATCTGCAGCGTTTTTATTCTACAAATCAATGGGGAATTTTTTTTTCTCTTTTAACTCCTTCAGATTTCTGAGATATTATTCAGGAGCTCCTAACTCTTCCTTTCTTGGGGGTAACAATCATATGTTGTTGTTTCAAGTTCAATAACCCACCAGGCAGCAGTCACTGTATTTTCTTCTTCTCCGTCTATAATCTGCAGATGAAAATCCGAAATGAACGCCTTGCCGCAGAATAAAGCAGCCTAACAAAATTCACGTTCACGACCTCAAGTAACAACAATGACAAAACATTCAAAATCCAGGAGTTTAGCCAAGAGACGAGTGAAACAAAAAGAAACAAAGAAACTGGATAATACTGCCAACCTCCTCTTTCCTCTAATCGTTTCTAGTCTCTTTATTTGTGTTACAACTACGTTTAGGAGCTCGATGATAGCGTCTCTCTGCTTGTAATTTTAGAAATAAAAACTTTTGCTTAGTTGGAACTATAGGACTTTGCCAACATGTGACTATTTTAACCTAATGTATTAGGGACTCAAACCAACCAATATATCTGGACTGTGTAAGCAAAACCCATTGTCCACTGGCTTAGATGAAGACATGGGTTAGTGGAGCATAAACATCACAGCTAAACAGTGGCAAAGCCAAGACTAGACTCAAGGCTCCTGATCAAATGCTCCTACTGTCATATCACATGACATGCATCCAAGGGTGGGTACCCTTTCCGAGCCTTAGAGAGGAGATGAGTGTGTTATATTGTATATATGGTGGAGTCCATCTTCCACTCTGCTTCTGAAAAGCCATTCACGATCGTCATGACAAGAATGTAGGAGCTGAAACCAAGCCAGGTTTATTAACTTGGCCAAAATCACAAATTGGGCAGTTGGAGATTTGAACACGGGGAAACCTGTCTCCAGGCAGTCCTGGTAGAACAAACTGGCTACAACCTGAAAGGTTGGAAGTTCAAATTCACCCAGAGAGGCCTCAGATGAAAGTCCTAGCACTCTGCTTCTGAAAAGTCATTCATGATCGTCATGACAACCGTCCAGATAAAGCAGTTCTCCTCTGAACCTCATGAGGTTGCTGGAGTCAGAATTGACTCAACAGCAACTGGCTAAACTGACTCAGGGAAAGGAGCTCTTAGTCCACAGAGTAGTCTCTGCATTGCATTACTATTGTGTGGCTTTATTACTAATATTTACTAGATTTGTCTATTTCCTGATTTTCTCCCCTCAACTTAAAAAAAAGGGCAATAGGACCTAAATAAAGCCTTGGTAGCGTAGAGGTAACGTGTCGGGCTGCTGACTGCAAGGTAAGCTTGCCACAGCTGCCAGCTGCTCCTTTGTGGGAGGAAGATGGGGCTTTCTATTCCCATAAAAGAGTTACAGCCTCAGAAACCTGCCGGCCAGTTCTACCCTGTCCTATAAGGAGGTCGCTCTGTGTCAGCAGAGACTCAATGGCAAGTGAGTTTGGCTTTTTTTTTTTCCGGGGGTAGGCAGGGGGAATTGCTAAATACATATATTGCAAGTACAAAAGAAGACATATTTGTTTATTAGTTTTAAACAGCAGAAACCATAGAGACCCTTTTTTTAAAGATTCAGAGACATAAAGGCACTGTCGCAAAGCCATGCCACAACCCAGGTTTAGTCCCCTTGTAGCTTTCTGTCTAAATTATAAAGCTTTCCTACAAATTGGGTTCACAGGGAAACTGCTGAGTCATTTCCATCAGTACCTCGATTCTACACAGGGCTCTCACCACAATGTGTGAAGAAGTCCAACAGACACTGTGTATTCTTTAATTTATATCTCAGATCGATGGAATTATCAAATCATCTCTATGCATCTGTTAACGTGATTCATGCATCAGCTCAGCTATTTTATCATTCCATCCTTCATCTTCTATCAGGTGAGAGCCCAGCCATTCCAAAGTCTTCATCATAAAGTTAGAGAATTCCTTCAATTCAATCACCTCCTAAACCATCAAAAAACGTGAGCTCCCCCCTCCAACCCCGCCACCGGTGGGTCTTCAGGCCTCACGGCTGTGACTGCCAAAGCAGCAGTAACTGTGCCAAAGTCCTGAGAATTATGGCCGCTGAGAGAATAACTTCCCATCTGGGGGGAAAATGAAATTATTCTGTACTTAGGTCTCCATTTCCTTTGCAAAGTACATTTTAAAATGAGTGTGTGCCAACTGGGGCTCAAGCCAAACGTCGTCTCCTTCACAGCCCACCTTTCCTTCGATACGATGCAGACACCGTGACAGCACAGCCATTTCGGTTGGCATCGCGCGACGTGGGCACCACAGACAACCAGCAATTAATCAATACGGAGGGAAAGTTCGTGCAAGACGCAGAGAGGGTCGGGAAGAGGTGCCTGTGGCGATGAGCTGTGAGTGACGGTGCAATCCTCATTTTCTCAACACCGTCACTACTGATCCATATTTAGTCATTTGTTACAATGACTAAATACACAGTTAAGTAATGTTCATCTTTGCTCTGGTGGTTCTTTATTATAAACACATTAGGCTGATGAAGCTGGAGTGATAGGCAGACACAGAGTCATCTGTCCCTGACTCGGGGGCTGATGACTTCCTTGTCATCACAGGCAGACAGACACGGACAACAGAGACATGGAGCTGTTCGGTAGTGGGAAAAGAAAAGGAGAGATTACGAATACAGCCAATTGCCGTAATTGTACCTGAATTGAGGCAGGCTCCTGAAAAGAAGTTGATGTCAAAGGGACCTGGTTATATCTGCTTCCATTCTACGGCAAGTTAACGGCACAAACAAACATTAAATGTACGCACACCCTTAAGTAAACTTAGAACAACATTAACTAGGCAACATCAGGAAGACCGAACCGCAGCACACCTCTAAACCATCGCTATGTGGGCAGGTGACGTTTGTGGGTCTAGCTGGCTGCACTTGGTAATCACCTTAGCGCAAGTATGTGGCATTGAAACCCACAACAATCTCCACAATGGGGTGGTTTAATATTGCCTACCACGCACGTAGCAATTTTGCTATTTCTCAAATTTGAGCTATTTTCATTTTTATCCATAAGTGAGCGGGATTATATATATTGGCTTTGGTCTGGCTGCATTTCTGTAGACTCAATAATAATGAAAAGTGAAGGGGCTGCTCCCCAGAGACCTACAAAAGGATGCTTCTACAATCTTGAATTGTGTTGGGATTGTAAGAAACCTGAAAAACACAAGCAACACCACGGAACAATCAGAGCAGCTACCTGTCCCTACCTAGCCAGGGGACACCCCGAGGTCCCTTGTGCACCCACACAGTCATACTGCGTATGGGTTATGTTAGCCAGGACACAATTTTCTGCTGAAAATGCGAGGCAATCCTGCCAAATCATTATTACTGGGAAGTTTAACACATGCTTTTTTAGATCAAGTTATTTTTTTTCCTTAGTATGACATTCCTTCTCCCAAAGGTATAAAAGGAAAAAGATAGTTCATTCTGGCACAGTGGGGGGAAATGTGGAAATAAAAGAAGCAATTTTGCATTTTCTGTGTCTTGGAATATTAGGTCTCTTCCTCGGGTAATCAACTTCCCTGTACATTACGTGCTCCTCTATTTTTCTGGGAGGAGGGACTCTTCAGTAGGCAGATGTCAAGCAAAGCTACTTCTTCCGTGGGCTCTTTGCCGAAGAGGTTTACTTCCACATTAAGTCAGAACCGGAGCTGCTAAAGTGGCCCACAGGACACTGCCAGCAAAGCGGCTCCTTGTGTGACAGGCCACTGGACAAGAGCACACAACAAGCATGCTGCCAGGGGATGCCGCCAGAATGGCATTCTTACTGAAACAGAAGTGCCTCCCACATTACCTGGGCGAGCACCTTCTAAAGGCTGGGTAGAAATAGAAACTAGGGGTCACCTAAGACCATCGGAAAACACATTCAGTATTTCCAATGGCCTTAGGAACAGAGACACTTCTCCTCTATCCCTCTCCAGCTGGGTCCGCCCACATGCAGATACGAGTACCTGAGTGAAGACTGTTACCCGTGCAACCCCATGCTCCAAGGCAAAATTTCATTGATTTGTCATCAGAAATAAATATTTCACAATATTTAATGACATATTGTTTTTGTGATTCTTCACTATGCTTTAATTATGTTCAATTTTTAACAATGAAAATACATCCTGCATCTCAGATATTTACATGATGATTCATAACAGTAGCAACCTGACAGTGATGAAGTAGCAACGAAACTAATTTGACGGTTGGAGGGTTCACCACATGAGGAATTATATTAAAGGGTCACGGCATTAGGAAGCTTGAGAACCACTCAACTAGAAGAACATATCTCATTTGAGTGTTGTAATATCTCCACTCATGCACCAGTTTTATATTTGGGGACACAAGAGTCTTTTGAAGAGCCCTGGTGGTGCAATGGGTTGTGCTGAATTGCTAAGCAAGATCACCTGTTCAAAACCACAAGCTACTCCATGTGGGAAAGACAAGGCTTTCTATTCCTATAAAGAGTTACAGTCTCAGAACCCACAGGCACATTTCTGCCCCGTCCTATGGGTCACCAGAAGTCATAATCGCCTCGATAGAAGTAAGGTGTTCCTCACTTAAGTGTTTTTTTATTTGGAGAGGCCTTTGACTTTCCTCTACAAGAAGCTATACTGTCATGCTTGCTGTTTCTCTGTGGGCTTCATAGACGAGAAAAAGAAAGCTGCTTCTCTGAGAATTTCTAGAAAGCATGACTATATTTCGGCATCACTGAATCCCAAAGTAGCTACAAAGATAAGAAAAATAGACTAGAGACAAAGAACAACTGATGCTATGACTCGGGCCACACGGGAAATGCCCGAGCCAGCCTCTGGTACATAGTGGGGAATCCACAGACAGTTAGAAATCATTGTAACGGCAGTAGTAATAGTAGGAGTATCGTCATTGCTATTACCTCAGATTCTACACTTAAAAGCTGAGGATAAAACCTGGTCTCTTACTACGCTCCCATGGGTTTTACTTAGGTAAGAATGTGCTCTCTTTTTTTGTTTGTTGGTAACTAAGCTATGGGAGAAATATAAAACCAAACAACTCATTTCGCTAGAGCCAAACTGTGAAACAACCTCCCCGCTTCGTGAGAACTAGTGAAGAGCTAAATCCTCACCCACCTCGCTATCGTTTCATGTAACACTTAGAATTGTGCTGAAATGTCTTATAAATTCAATCCCATTCTCTCTTGAAATCAAAAATAGAAAACACAGAAAAATGCTACTCTCACGTCATCGTTAGCCTCGCGTCCATTTCACAACCTTTACATCACTGTGCATCTTACCGCTGCTCGCTTGTGTTTAAGCCACATATTCATGGACATAGCACACGTGAATGTGGCAGTTGTGTTGATTGATGGCTGTACCTAACTGGATGCAGGTGTAAAGGTGGGGAGGAAAGGTCCGAATTCTGGTCATGTGCCAGGACACAAACCTTAAACGGTGTCTTTGCCACCTGTAGGAAAAGTTTGAGGTGGCCATCTGAGTTCACAAGACAGGGGAGAGATCTCATCAGCTGTCAGGACAGCAGCCTGAGCCAGCAGGTAGCCCTGCCCAGACGACTTCTGGATTCACCCCCTCCCAACCCCCCCAGCCCCTTATCCCACCCCATCCTGTTCTGTCCTACCCCAAAGTTCCAAAGCCAGGTTCCCTGTTGAGAACAAAACCCAGGAAAGACCAATATCCCCATGAGTGAGTAGAACCAAACTCTGCCTACATCACTGTCTGATTATTCTCTGCCCTGCTCACAATTACCTGACAAATCACTTTACCTTCCCGCGCTCCAGTTTCTCCACAAACCTGCTAATATGCAAATCGATCTCATGGGATTGTTTCTGGCAGGAACTAGACACACACACGCATGCGTTAACTTTAGATGGTGCGCTAGTAATATTCAGAGATTAAGTCGGAATAATTGCATACTTCTGCCATTGTGATGGTTCGGCCTGAGCCAGGAGAATTAAACAGCATGACCCGGTGCTCCTCCTCTCAGGTCTCTGCCCTTCGGCTTGGCCATGGACTTGCTCTATGCACCTTCCACTGCAGATGCTCTCTGCCTCATCATTCACCATTAAAACAAACTGCAGCGAGGAACTCCCTGGCAGAGCTAAAGAAGGAGGCATGGAAAATGCCAAGGGATTTCATAAGTCTATTGGAAAAAAAATAACAGGCTCCGACTCTCAAAATGCACACTTGTTATTTCGATTCATTGTAATGCAGAGTCAGCCTGGGAGGAAAATCAAATGGAATTCTCTGAGTTATGACAGTCGCATGGTTAACAGTCACAGATTTTTTTTTCTGGCATTAACCTATCGACTCAAGAGCACGAAGTTTTAGCGAATGTCCGTAGACTTTTCATGAATGATTGATGTGCAGCTTCTATCAATGACATTTTGGGAGTTATCTATGGATAGGCGCATGCAGAAATTAATCATAACCCTTTCAAATAGCCGCAGCTTCCTGAGCTCCCCCTTCTAATGAATATTTCTAAACTATTTTCCTTGACTCGTGGGCAATAGAGTGGATGGAACGCTTTCAATTCTCTCTTTTTCTTTCTTGGTCATAGCTACCGAACCCTAGTGCCGCTTGCGCCCCTTCAGATATTGGTGGCTGCAATCAAGGGCATGGCCTCAGAACAGTTTCACAGAGGGGACACACATAGGGCCGAGTGGGACCCTCCGGTTCACTCCGTGTATCGCAGAGATGCGTGGTAAGTGTCTGAAGTGCCGGTAATGTTGCCGCCAAGATGGTGAATCCGAGCTGACACATCGCTCACTGGTTTTGAGGAGCTGGGTGGCACCCAACTGCCAACTGCGCTGTAATGCATATGGCCCGGGTCATCCCTTTCCTGGGCTCTATGCATTTTAATTGCACGTGCTGCAATTAAAAGGTAGCATGGAAATCTATTGTATTTCTTGTGTTTCCAGGTCTATGATATTCTTACATTTGAAATTGCGTTGAGAGACTCAGACTTCCACTGACACAGACTGAAAGACATCACCGCCAATGAGAAAGCCCTGGGAAGGGTACAGATAGGGCCACTGTGGACTCAGACCTCTAAGGCCCCTCTGTCCTCAGGCCACTAGATGAGCAGTGCCCCCTGGAGCTGTGCAATGAAGCCCTCCCTACCAGAGTGCAGATGTCTTTAGGGAAACCTCCTTGATGGAAAAGGGGCTTAAATAAGAGATTCCTTCTAGGAGACAGAGATTGTGGTTCTTCTGCCTTGCTGGGCCTGCATTTTATCATCTTAAACAAGATTACATGACATGACCCCAGCAGCAGCCTGGGATGAAAGCTAATTGATCAACAGCAGTGATAGGGACTACAGCGAATATTTCCCTCTTCCAAACAGCATGCTTCTAACTAGTGTCTCAAGAGTGAACATGAGAAGAAAGTCCAAATACCCTTCATTATCTCAAAGTAGGCCTTTCCAAAGGAATTAAATCCCTGCACAGTCTGACCAGCTCTGTTTCCTCTATAACTAATGAAAATATTTAACTTCTGGAAGCAATCAAGGTAGTCTTTCAAATTAATTTTAGGAGGTGTTTTACCATTCTGAGCAATGGGGTCTGCCTTAAATTAAAAACTCAGCCAAGGTAGTGTTTTATAATGGTCTTTTGTTTACCATTATGTTTCCTATGATGGTTTCCCACACTCCCTTTTCATATTGCCAACCAAATTGATTGAGCTTTGCTTTCTATCTATTATTTGATCTCTAGTATCGGTAGATACTCTCTGGGGAACTCCACATGTCCCTCTCCACTCTCCTGGTCCCAGATGCTCATAGACCTCTTAGGCGAGAATCCCTGGGATCCACATTGGCCTATTGAAATGTGAACCAAGCTTGACATCCAGATATGCACTATCAGGTTGCGAACATTCATACTTTTTTAGCAGTCATGTTAAAGGCTGTAATGCAGGTGGCCCTCTCACTGCTTAGAAACCATGGCCTCTTTGTTTTAGAAATGAAAACAAGAGGGTTCCTCATAAAATTGCATGCATCTCAAACTTTAGGCATTGGGCAGACAGCCTGACTCAGGCCAGATGCAGATACAGCACACCAATTAGGTAAATCGCATTTTACAACAAAAGTTAACAAAATAGTTCACAAAATAGCCAGAATTCAAACACAAGCTATAAAACGCACGCACGGATGCACACACACACACACACACACACAAAATGTAGTCTGTGTCTGAGAGCCGTCAAGAGAGAAGCTCTGATCTTTCCATGTGAATAGCACACCCTCCTGAAAAGATATTGAGGTGGCATATTCTCAGGCTAAGTGGCACCTGTAGTCCTCCTGCATGGACCTATTTACCTATCATCTGAGTTCACCTACATCCTTTATAGACATAGCTCTCATCCATTCACTCGTCTAGACTGTGAGTCCCAGAAAGACCTGGTTTTGTTCACCACTGGGGGGCCAGTGGGTAGCATCTTGTTTGGGACATAGTATACACTGAGTAAATATTTGTTAAATAATTAGATAAAAGTGTTCATTTTTCTGCACACAAAACACTTATCTGGGCACATAGCAGCACTCTATAGACATGTGTAAATCCTAGCACAATTTGAACTCAGGATCAGATTTGAGGATGAGAAAAAGACTGAGTTGAACTTGAACCTTATTGCTGTGAATTTCCTTGGTGTATTTCCCATTATCACAATGTGTTATTGAGAACATCGTGACTCTGGCTACTTTCTGTGGTGCTTATACATTTTTTAGCCAGCTAAGAGACTGGCTTCTCAGTCCAATACCTACATACCCCACCATGAAAAATTTGGTACTTTGCTTACATGTAGTTGAAGTTCAGAAACTTAATGTTGATGGGTAACTGTCTTTCGAATAGGAATGTATTTTGTTATCTTTCCATTTTCTAGAAAAGTAGATGTAACTTCTTTTAATTTTCTTCTACATCAAAAATTATTATTAACATTGTCCTTTTGACTGTAAAGACATTTCATCTTGGTCTCTTGGGAGAGTTTTCTAAAAATGGAGACAGTTCTCTGTTGACTCCACGCCGAAAATGCCATCAGATGACTTGAGCATGAAGTTCAGGTTCAGTGCCATGAGTTAGCAAAAGCTCGGTGTCCTAACTCCTGGTTATTTTATAAACACGTACTCTGCCATTCTCCTATAAAAATGGAAGCATCTGCAGTTCCCAAACACATGCTACACACACACACACACACACACACACACACACACACACACACATTTCCCCAGTCTAACGTAAATCCATATTTTTAGTTCGCTAGTAATCATTCTTTTTTTTAAAAAAAGATCTTTTAAATCCCCATCAATCACACATGCTCACAATTCTGATTAAGTGTTCCTCTTAGATTCACCCTATATTATCATAGCTCTCTTGTCTACTTGCCCAGGAAAGCTGGGTCTGGATCTGGGTCTAAATGTCTGTGTCCCCAGAGTCCAGCATATGCCAGACATTTAATAACAACTCAATCCACATTAATTAAATAAGTGAACAAACATGCCTCTGGCCTTTCGTTATCATTGCCATTGTTCATGCTCACTCCCAGAAGACTCTGTATGGATGTGTTATTGAACCCAATCATTCAGTACAGGCAAGAGGAGGTAAATTGCTTCTAAATAGGCCTATCAACAGTGACCTTCTTTGCTTAGTTTGCTATAGTTCAGCTTTTGAACTTGACACTCTAGGTGGATACTAATCCTCCCAAATACTTTTCGCCTTCTCCAGTCTCTACCTATGAACGCATCTGTTCCTATTGATGTAAGAGTTGGGATCCTTTTGCTTGGGAATAGATTGTGAAAAGGTATGGAAACAACAATGTGACAAGCATGAGTCTCAAAGCCTGCACGGCTATGACAGATAAAGTGAGACAGACTGGATACTTTTTAATTGACAACCGCCAGATGGACCTTTGTGAATCCTTCCCACTCACAAACCTGAAAGCTGTGGTCCCTATGGAACGTTACCCCTATACTTAGACAGCCCCATAGACAGGCTCACATACTCGGTAGATGCCTTCCGCTGGTGTCTAGAATGCATAGTAAGCCATTCTGCCTATTTTTGCAGATCAAATGAATATTAGCATATTAAAAATGTCTCTGCATTGTTCATCTCAACAACAACAAAAATGTGTTGAACAAATAAATTTGTGACTTCGAGTGCCGTGGGTGGAGCCAGAAACTCGTAAAACCCAACTCACTATTGTTAATGCAGTTCCCAATACATGGCAGCCCTGATGGACAAGGTGGAACTGCCTCCGAGGGTTTACAAGACGGTCATCTTCGCTGGAAGCAGAATGCCCCATGTCTCTCCTGCAGCGCTGTTGGAGGGATTGAACTGCCAACCTTGTAGCTAGCAGGTCATCACTCAGCCCACCATGCTTCCAGGGATCCTTTAGTGAGCATGTACTCCAGATAAAAGTATTCCGACTAAAACAAATACTTTATAATTGGTTGCTTACTGCAATCTAGACTCAAATTAAAATATAAACAGATGTTTAGGTTCCATTCTCAATAATATTATTTGCACCCAAAGAAAGATGCTCTAAGGCAGTGTTTTCTCTACTCTTTCCCAAGTATGTCGATAGAGCATTCTTTTCTTGCTACCTTAATTTGAATAATCCACTTCATCGACCTTGAGTTACTTAAAGGAAAGTGGTTAAATGAGTGAATCTAGGGTCAACTCTGTGTCCATTATTGGAAAGAGGAATTGCCCGCACAGTTCAAATTAAAATTTCGATGGGGGAAAAGCCCTCATCATTTCTAAGCTGAGCACTTTCAAATTGCGTCTATAGATCTTCCTTGCATGAACGGATAGCTGGCTGCTTACCTAGCGAAGCTTCCCTCCTCATCAAATTAAGCACCTATGCAATCAATTAAAAAAATCATCTCCTAAGATGCCACACTGCCTCTGATTTGTGTAGGGAGTGCTGTGCTTGATTGAGAAGGAAAACAGACACTGGCAAACTCTGCAGAGGAGATGGGAACCCACTCGGGGGAGCAACAAAGCACAGCCCTGTTGTCATCAAGGGAAGCTATCTATTCCTTGAATGTGATCAGTCCAATGGCAGAACATTTTCTACAATGATTTTAATAGCCCGCCTCAAAATTTCATTCCTGTTCCCCAAATTTTCCATAGTCCAAATGCAAGTATAAAATAAATGATCCCATTAATATACTATTAGTAAAGTTGTCATTGGTAGCAAAAATCCTTGTGTGTACTTTGTACCAATTAGGGAAACAAAAATCAATGGGAATGAAAGAGACCTTTTGGCTCATTTAGTGTATGACCACTTATTATTCTGAACCATTAAACTGGGAAGCTACCAATTTCAGACTGAGCCACAAACTTTGTGAGTTGATAACCAAGAGATGCTGACCTCCTATAACACAAATGGACGGTGTCTTGCCTGGATGGACTGCTTCTTTTTGGCAAGCAGCTGGTAATTAGAGAGCACAAACCGTTTACAACTAATATTGGAAGAAAGAGAGTATAACACTCCTGAAGCAGACTGTTTTGATTTTGGGGCAAATACATGACAACTTCTACATACCTTTAGTCCTAGAGAATACACCATTTTGCGCAATTTAATTAATAATTTTTAAATCACATCTATAAAAATCATTTAAAACTAGTAAAAATTAAGGGGAATGCTCATCTTCCATGCAAGGGGTTTGTTTATGCTTGTATTCTATCAGCAACATTTATGGAAAATTCATGGAAACCACATATTAAAATGAGAAGCTCACGTTTATGAGGTATGTGCTTTCCCCCCCTTTGGTGAAGAGATGCCTAAGAAAGACTAGTTGGAAATGAGTAACATCCTGGAAGTGTCGATCTTTGTAAAAGTCCAGCGAAGAATAGTTGACAATGTCTAATACTTGGATAGAACTTATATCTCTGCAGAGATGCCTGGGCTTCTCTTTGATAGCAAACATGTTGAAAAATAAAAGGAGGAAAAAAGCTAGAAAGAAGATAGCAACGATATCATTAAAAACAAGATTCCTTTTTCACTGGGCATTTATTATGTAACAGGCAGTGGGTTGACTATGTACATTTTCTCTTTCATTTTCAAAATGACCCAAGATGCCAAGCACTGAATTTTACAGCCAAGACGAGAACACGGACATGTAGAAAAGTTAGCTAACTAAAGTGAAGTTGGGCAGATAGAAAATTCTGGAACAAGATCCAAACCCCAGCAGTGGAACTCAAGTGCCCCTAATGTGAACATGTGTGTGTGTGTATGCATGCAACACTGTTGGAAGACAAGACATTCTTCTCTTAAAGACATGATTTCTCTTTGCATATGGTGTTTCTATGTGTGCATCTGAAAGTTGGTATCTTCAACCCTTGTATTGAACCGCTAGGTTCTGTATCTGAATGAAAGATGTTTATTTACAGATTTCCATGTGTTTCGATGCTAATGAACATTAAATTCCAACTACGAGTTACAGGGAAAGAATGCAGAGCTCATGTAAATTAGAGGAATCCCAGGGAAAATAATTCGCCTCCTGGGAAATGCGTGTTAAATATCAGCTAGCGTATCTTCTAAACTGTCTAGCATCTATAAATAATGCATCGAAAAGCCAGGGGAGAGGGCTGGGGATTGGGTTTTAGATGCCTGCCCCCTCTACAGAATCTAAGTGTCCTTTCCTCCTTCACCAAACAGTGACCCAAACTGGACAGCATGTTTTTTTCAGACAGCACATAACAAGAAACTAACACATTTTCCAATCCTTCACGCCCTCCCCCCACCCTTCTTTTAGCCTTCTTAGCACCTCTACGCTTTAGCTTTTCTCACTCCTCCCAGGCGGCACATTTCTTTCCTTGAAACACACTAATGAGATGATGATGCTCAGAAAGAATAAGAACCACCAAAGGCTAGTACTCCAGCGAGTAGGATTCTGGATATTGAGCGCACACTAACTGCCGAAATGCTTGGGCGGCCAGAGAAAAGGATGCTGGGTGAGCTGTTTGAATGGGTGAGCCTGGCGAGCCAGCTGCCCTCTCCATGTCACTCGGCTTTTCATCCTTCCACCTTCTGCCTTCAGCTGAGCTCACTTGGTTTCAAGGCTTGGTACCATCTTATAGATAAATGAACAATCAAAGCAGTTTCTTCTGGGTTTCTCTCTTTATTTATCCCCGTGGCTTTTAGCTATGTCCACATCAGGCTCAACCACCCAGTCTCCTTCCTGCCCCTCTTCCCCCTGCCCACATGATATAGCTGCCTCATTGCCCTGTGTGTCTTGATTCATGGATTAGCATGTTCCCTGGCATACAATAAAAGCTCAGACAACAGTTGTCAAGGAATGACAGCATGGACTTGAATTTCGAAAGGGAAGATCAACTTGGAGAGATTCTCTGGAAAGACAGCATGGGTCAAAAAGGGCAGTGTGCAAAGTGAAGGGTAATATGCACTTTGAGAAAGGACAGGCTTCCTTTGGCAGCCCGGCTCCACCGCGTATTCGCTTGAGCACTGGGCCAGTCACTTAGTCCCACCAAACCTTTGTGTCCCCACCTCCCTCACTGGGACACGCTCAGCTCCGTGACTGCTCTGGAGCAGATACACAGCCAATGCACTGATTCATGTATTTGTTTCCTGGTGGGAAGCAGGTAATGTGTTTGCCTTCATAATGTGCAGATTTCATATGAGTCAGTGAAACGGATGTCTTCTAGGTGAATTTTAGAACCACGTTGGCGTTCTAGAAAGGAGTAGGCACTGTTTATTCTAATCCCTCCCCCACAGGTAAAAGTGTGGAACCTAATTCAGAATAATGATAAACAGTCACCAGAAGGGGTGTTCGGCTGCTGAAGCGCTGCCGTGGCTGTTTCAGTTTCGCTCAGGTGGAAGAGGTCATTCATTATGGCCCATTGCTGGCTCCCCGGTGGATATGATGCCGGCGACAGTCTGCCAGGCTTCCATCGCTTCCCCTCGTTTCAGGCGGCTCTCCCCAGCAGATTATTAAGAGAGTCCCTTCAGCTGGTCCATGTGTGCAGTGCAGCAAAATTTTGGGAACAACAAGCCGTGACCACTGGG
Source organism: Tenrec ecaudatus (assembly GCF_050624435.1). Classification (NCBI taxonomy): domain Eukaryota; kingdom Metazoa; phylum Chordata; class Mammalia; order Afrosoricida; family Tenrecidae; genus Tenrec; species Tenrec ecaudatus. The sequence continues at coordinate 24,513,236 of NC_134542.1, read as the reverse complement.
ACTATCTGCATCTGATCCTTTATACGCAACCCACCACGCTTCTAGGCAGCCTTGAAAATTACATACACGCTTCCCAAACCGACCAGGACTGCTGTCCCTCTCGGGTGCCCGGTACCAGCTGTTGTGCCTGTCTGGGGACCAGCATTGCCAATTGCCTTTCTGTCTTCCACGCTTGCTGCATCAGCGAGCAATCATTGCTGCTGACAAGCCTTTGATGGCCCCACCGCAGAAATGCGAGTAAAGTGGAAGTGACTGAAAACTTCTCCTCCTGCTGCCTGGCTCAGATTGACCCTGACATTGTTCAGAAAGGTGCAGTTAATGCAAGATGCAGATGCTGGCATTGGAGCGGCCAAGGCCGACGGAGCTCCGATTTGAGCCAGTGTCCACCCCACAGTGACAGGACTGCCCTGGGCGAGTGAAATAGCCTGCGGCACCAGTCAAAACAAGCTCCCTGCATCCGATGATCCGAGAGTGCGGCTCTGCGATGCCCTTTCCAATCTTTCAGCCTTCATCCTCTCTCTGCCTTTTCCACTCCAAGAATGGATTGAACCCAGGGGTGAACACAGCTAATGGCTGCACAATTTTCGTGCACTTTCATCTAAGATGTATTTATATAAACGTGTGAACAATTTAAAACGATTTACCAACTGGAGATTCATTTTTCAGCAAACGTTTAGGGCACACTCCCCCTATGGCAGGTTGTCATTGTAGCACACACACATACACACACACACACACACACACACACACAAGCTTTACGTTGGCAGGTTTCTGGGAGTTCTCATTAAAAGAGCTCAGAAAGTCACTTGCATCTAAAACAATATAGCCTTCAGGTGACAGAGCTCTGTCTGGCATCCATTCAGGAGCAATGAGAATGTAGGGAAAGCATCTCGTTGGATGAAGGTGATGCTCTGGCATCCCAGTGCAGAACAAGGCTCCTCACACAGAGATCCTCGCTCACCCCCTCCCCTTGACTTCTTGAAAGAGTTAAGTGGAGAGGTTCGTATTAGTAGTATGATGGAGTCAAACGTAATATCCAGTCTGGCCAACATTTAATTTATGGTTGGAAGTCTTTTGATTTTCCCAGGAGTGTTTACCTTTAAATACACTTGACGTAATCATCTGGAGCTGCCCCACAATAGTAGCACTTTTACATGCTGATGTTTCAACCTAATGTAGATCATAAGAAGAGCTGATTCCTTTTCACAACTTAAAAATGTAAAGGCCACTCATGTTTTCTACCAATATCATCAACTCCTCACATTTCATAAGCGGGGCTGTTGTTCTCCTATAAGATCATTATTAAATGAATGTCAACACAAGTATTTCTCTTATCCAGAGCGCCTTGTGGAAACACAAATTATGTGGCGTTGACACATCGAAAATGTACGGATCTAGTCATCCTCCAACTGAGCGTGCTGACTCAGAAAGGCAGAAGAAACAAAGGACACAGGGCAAAATGAAGATCCTTGGCAAGATCGCCTCGCATAATTGAATAAGCAAGGGAATTCCAAGCCGTGCCCTGCAAGTCTTCTCCAAAGCCAAACCAGTTTGGCTGATTCTAAAGTGCTAAGTGGTTCCTACAGGGCATTAAGGAGTTCTGGCTTCCATCCCGATCTGCTGAAGGACTTGACTGTCCCTCCTTGCTGGCTAGTGGGGGACAGCTAAGGTGTTCGCGGTGCATCTCAGCAGTGTCCTTATTTGCCAATACTGTGAATATGGAAATAAAAACATGGCCATAGTGCTTTGCAAGACACACGGCTATTGTCTCACTTATTATTCGGCTTAACTGTCTTGAACCCTCAGATCAAAGACCAAACTCGCTGCCATCAAGTCAATTCAGACTCATAGCAACCCCAGAGAACAGACGTAAGCGGTCCCTCTGGATCTCTAAAGCTGTAACTCTTGGCGGAAGAAGAAAGTGTCTTCTTTCTCCCACAGAGGGACTCGTGGTTTGAAACCGCTGGCCTTTTGCTTAGCAGCTCAATAGCAACCCACTAGGCCACCAAGGCCATGAAGATAAAAATGGGAATGATATTGCTGTCTCTGTCTGGAATTAAGGAATTGCGATTCAGAACTCTCCTGCAGCTAACAAGGCACAGAGCCGACCCTCGGAGTCGTCGCTTCTGATTCAAAGTCCTTTGCCCTTGCCACTGCATTATCTTGTGTCCAGAGGAACAGAGAGTCACTTCACGTATGAACATCCCTCATGACATCCCTGTCAGCAAGGATTATCTGTGACATGTGTCGGTGCAAATATAAATTACAAAACACGTAGCCAGAGTCCATTGTTCCTCCGTGGCCGTATAGCAGGAGTGAAAATGTCCCACGGGATTTCCAAGGCCGAGGGCTTTAGAAAACAGATCGCCACAACCTTCTCCTGTGCCTGTTGGGTTCAAACCACCAACCCCATGATTGTCAGCTGAGCGCTTGCTGTGCCATCAGGATTTCTGAGGTATAGATTGCTGCCATCGTTCGGAGCCGCTGAGTCAATTCCGGCATGTGGTAACCCAACATACATCAGAGAAAATCCCTGCCCAGTCTTGCACATCCTCACTATCACCACCACCATCATGGAGGCCACCGTCGCAGCCTCGAGGTCAATTGATCCCATTGAGGCTTCCTCTGCTTCACGGCTCGTCTCCTTTGCCAAGCATGATGTTCTTCATGGACGGGTCCTTCCTAATAGCATGCCCAACGTACACGACATGCACACCCATCCTCTTCACTCCTAAGGAGTCTTCTTCCACTGTCCTTCCAACACAGCAGGGTTTGTCCTTCTGGGACTCTGTGATATCGTTGGCATTCTTTACCAACACATCACTCAAACGCACCCATTCTTCTTCGCTCTTCCTCGTCCATCAGGCAGCTTTCCTTCGCACATGAAGCAATTGACCCAGCTTGGGCCAGGGGCATTTTGGTTCTCAAAGTAACCTCTGTGCTTTTGAACACTTTAAAAGACACCACGCAGCAGATTTGCCCATCGCAGTACATCATTTGGTTTCCTGACTGCCGCTTCCATGGGCACCGACTGTGAATCCAAGGCAAAGGAAATCCTTGACGACGTCAAACTGGTTTCCATTTATAATGATGCTGCTTATCGGTCCATTTATCACGATGCCGACTTTCATTTTCTTTATGTTGATGTGCAACCCACACTGAAGGCTGTAGTCTTTCATCTTCATCAGCAGGTGCTTCAAATCCACTTTGCTTTCACCAAGCAAGGTACATTAATGAGCCTTTTACCGATCTTGATGCCACATTCTTTATATAATCCAACTTTTTGATTATTTTCTCACTATACAGATTGAATAAATATGGTGCAAAACACCACTTTTCTGGTTTTAAACCATGCACTAACATTTTTTTCTTGGTGTATGTACAAGTAATGTATGAGCACTAGTACGGGTTCGTGAATTTTTATTTTCCCCGTGTTATCCATAATTTGTTATAATCCACACAGTCCAGTAGCTTTATTCGGTCTCTAAGACTTAAGTAAACATATTTATCCTTTTCTTTCAGTCAAGATCTATTTGGCATCAGCAGTGATATTTCCTGTTTCACATCTTCTTGGTTCAGCTTGATTTTCTGGCTGCTACCTGACCTGTTGATGTAGAACTGAAGCCACTTTTGAATTATTTTCAGCAAAATTTTGTCATCATGTGATTTTAATGCTATTCTTTGATAATTTCCATATTCTACTGGTCACCGTTTTTTAGAATGGTCACAACTATTGATCTCATCCAATCATTTGGTCAGGAGCTGCCTTTCAAATTTCTTGGCATAGACGAATTATAGCTTCCAGCATTGCATCTGTTTGTTGAAATATCTTAATTGATATTCCATTCGTTTCTGGAGCCTTATTTTCAGCCATGCCTTTAGTGCAATTTGCACTTTTTCCTTCAATAGTATCAGTTCTTGATTTCATGCTTCCTTCTAAAATAGCTGAATTTTTACCGATTCTTTTGGGTACTGTAACTCTATGTATTGCAGGCAATATTTTCCTACTACCAATCTTTCTTTGTTTCCAATGTTCTCATTCTAATCACCAATAAGTATCAATGCATCCTGATTGCATGCTTGATCAATTTCAGACTGCAGAAGTTAGTAAACAGATTGTATTTCTTCATCTTTGGCATTAGTGGCGTGTGCATAAATTTGAATAAAAGCTATATTAAGTAATCTTCCATATCGGCAGTAGTTCTATCCCACCAGCCACTCCTCAGGGGGAATAATTAGGCTTTTTACTCTTGTAAAGAGTTACAGTCTAGGAAACCCAAAAGAGCAGGTCTATACTGTACCATAAGGTTATCAGGAGTCAGAATTGACTTTATGGTAGCAAGTTTGATGTGTGTGTTTGTGTAATCGAGGACATTATTTGAAAAGCTAAGGGTTAACAAATTAATCTTTTGATTGTCTCTGAATCAGACACTTTTCGATGTCTGATATAAGCCCTGTGAGGTGGGATCACGTATCACCCTATTTTGAAGATGGCAAAAGTGCAGCATAAATAAGTTAAGAGATTTGGGGGCTGTGGGGAGATGTATATAGCTTACATGCAGTAATATTGAGTTTGAACCCAGACTCTTAAATTCATTATGCTGGGTTACTTCCTAATTGTGTTGATTTTCATATACTCTATGTCATGTAAATTGAAAAAAAAATTTCTTAAGTTAGTTATTTTGGACAAAAGGGATCTAAAGTTCTAGGAATTCCTTTCTAAGTGCATCTTCTAGCAATTATAGGGTAACTGCTATGAAGAATGGGCTCCCCGGATGGAATAAACAGATAACTTACTGAGTTGCTGACCTAAAAGTTACTAGTTGAGTTGTCTACAAAGAAAGTCCCAGTGGCCTATGTCCGACACATTAGTTACTGGAAGCCCCATGATGCAGAGATCGACTCTGAGACTCATAGGATCCCCAAGTAGGAATAACTCAATGACAACGCATTTGCTGTGAAGAGTAGGTGATGCAGCTAGATCATCAAAGATTTATAAACCAGAAGATAAAAACCAAGTAAGAAAATAGTCAAAATCAGATCAGAACGTTGCATTATCTGCAGTGAATGAATTCTACAGCGAAGGATTAGATAGACCATAAATAAATAGATAGATAGATAGATAGATAGATAGATAGATAGATAGATAGATAGATAAATCCGCCAGGAGCTCTAGGAGCAAAGGCTCATGCTAGATCAGTGCAGACTTTCACTTCAATAGCCACTGTTATTAATTGTTCATCTTTTAGTAATATATTTGCCAACACACCAAATAACAAGTCTATACAGGCTGTGGTTAAAACCATGAAATGACACGTGGCTGCTGTCTTTCAGATCCAGGACATAAGTTAGTTTTACCCAAGTATAGTAGCCCTTGATTCTATAAAGGGTCAGTTTCAAGTAATACAGTTGTTTTGCTCAAAACTCAAAACACAAAAACCGCTGAGGCAACAAAGCTAAAGTCGAAAGAACAATCAAGTATGCAGCTCCTAACACAATCAAAAATATTTTTAAATGTAATGTGGTATTTCTGAAGTTCCAGAGTTATCTGAACTCCAAAGAAACACATGGATGTGCCTTCTGAAGAAAGTTCTATGACCGTTTTCTATGGAAAGCTTTCAACTTTCTATGAAAGTTTCTTTGGCAGTCTTACCAGATTTCCATTCATTTCAACCCAATTGAAAATAGGGCCTAAAAATGGAACCCATTGAAACTGTTAGGGAAATCGAGAAATCCATAAATCTCCTGGTGATGATGCTCCAAGAATCTGGCCGCAAAGACAATTGTAATACCTCGCTGGGCCTCCTCTGCAGTTGGCTGAAATGCTGCCTTGTCCTCACTCCCACTCTCTGAAAAGGGGGATGGGGGGATCCGTTACATTACTTAATCATTCAGCATCAACTTCTTCACATTTTAAACACTAGGTCTATCAAAATTGACTGAGAGATGTGCTCCCAAAATAACTGCTTCCCTTCCTGAAAGGCATTCACTTCTACCTCCAGCTCTGCTTACTACCTTCGGAATATACATAGTAGTGAACAAGGAGCTGAGTGGAGAAAGGCGATTTGTATAAACAAGGGGAAGAAAGGAGAAAAAACAACAACAACCTAGTTTTGCGCTAGGTCATTAGCTGCCCCTGAAAAGTCTAGTGAGGTAAGCCTAAAAGATTTCTGCTTCCTTGCAGTGTTGAGTCTTTTATTTGCTCTCTTGTAGCCAGGCCTATTTACTAAGCAGCAAGAAGGAATTGCTGTGGCATTTGGCACAGAGCTGCGGAGATGTAGAAACTTCAGTGTGATTACCATATGCTCATGCTGTTAATTTTCTTTCAGCCAAATGCTCCTGTCTCTTTTTTACTTCTCCTAGATTCTCCTGAAATCAAATGTTTTCCTTTCCTCCTTAGCAATGCTCTAGTGGGGAGCATGCAAAAGCACTGTGTTATTCTAGAAATGGCCACAGTAGGAGTAATATTGCACTAATATTGTACTTCTATGCGGCAGTTGTCCTCATTGGCAGCGATTGTTAGTTTTCATAAAAATGAAGTGTAATGTTCACAGGCAGGCCAAGTAATAATTGCAAGGATCAGGTTTTTAACAACAACAAGACATACATTGTTCAGAAACCCATTCATACGGTTTCTGTTACAATGTTTGCATATTTGAAATGTATGCTGCTCTTTCATCCTCGAAGCTCTCATTTTTGGAAATATAATTTTTAGGAAAAACAAGCACATGGAGTGCTCCAAGCTATGTAAACGGCTGGACAAAAAGAGATCTGCATGGCAGGTGCAGCGTGCTCGAGGGCTTCCGTGCCACAGTCACAGAGGGCACCGCAGGGAGGAGGACACCCGGGCTTTAAACCCCAAGCAAAAGGTACCTTCAGGAGCAAAGTTGGAACAAATGCTACAGTCATCTACTGGACTCCTACTGGGCTGAGTGTGTTTTGTAGTATTCAAAGCCCAGTGGCGAAATGAACCTAAAAACAAATGCCCTTCTGTGCCAGATTTCCTAGTCAGGGTACCAAACACAGTGCCAATTTGGTGCCATTTGTTAACCAGGATCCACGGGGCTCCTTGGATACCACCATATAGCCAGAGCTGAAGCAAGTTCTGGGAAGCTAAGGAGAACACTTGGGGTTCCACCCATAAGCCCTAGAACCAATCCAGGACCACAGCAAAGACAAGTAGGAGCAGGTTAGAATCGAAAAGATAGTTTGAACTGAGCTGCTGTGAAAAGGTTGGCAGTTCAAATCATCCATGGAAGAAATACCTGGTGATCTACTTCTATAGGATTGTAGCCAATGAAACACTATAGCGTCCCCATGAGTCAACGTCCACTGGAGAGTAGAAGGCATACATGAAGTTGGGAATGAGAATAAGAAAGTGTCCCAAAATTGGGCATGAGATACAATTGACTAGTCCTGAAGGCTTACATGATATTCAAACATTTTCATGGTGTGGGCTGTGATTGTTACCATCCAGGCTCCTGATGCTTAGATGCCTAAATACTGGCTTCAATATGGTGTCACTCAAGACGATTGTAGAGCAAAATGCCACCAACTCTGCTTCCTTCTCTAGTAACACAACTTGATAATTAAAGTATACCAGGTTCAAGGAACATCGCAGCCACCTGAAATTACAGTTTCTATGGGGGTCATGTTCTTGGGTTTTATTGGAAAATGAACGGTCTTTCAAAGACTTTGTGAGTTCACAGGTTAGCATGATTTTTTTCTCCAACGCTGGTAGTTAAAAACCAATCCGTTTGCCCCACAGAGGCACCATGGATTGTATACAGTAGGCATTGAGCAATGTTGGCTGCTGGGTTTCATAAATGGATAAGGTTTAGTCTCCTGTGTCTACATGAGAGTTTTTCCTTCTTTCAGATTCTGTCATTGATTTAAGTTTCACACTGAGTTACACAAGTTCATACACATCCAGCTTTCTTTAAATGCCTTCTCTGTGTGGAGCCAATGCCAATGTAATTGTAGGGTTGTAGTTAAATCTACAAAACATCATATGACTCACGAGTGTTTTCTCTCTGGGGCTCTCTGCCAGTAGTACGACAGAAGAGCAATTAGACTCTGAGACTCCTCCGTTCCCTTGTCAGTGCTGCTGAGCATGTGACTTGCCGCCTCTCCTGCGTGATGGGCGTTCCAGCCCTGCTTGACAGCAAGGGCTGGGTGATTTCCAGGCTTAAAACACATACACATTTGTTTTCTGGTGCCAATATCCTCGAGGATCCATGTGGGCATTTTTTCAGAAGCTGCATGTTGGCAGAGATGATGTACTTTTGATATCTGAAAATGAACAGTGCAAGCCAGGACTTACAATTCATAAATAAATTTCCATGTTTTCTCTGCAGGATATAAATACTCTAAAAACGCTGCCTACACATTCAGATCTGGGTAGGGACTCCAACCAAATCTGCTTGATGGAGGTACCTGACTGAGGGCGTTGAAGAGACCTTGCATTGTTAGTACCCTGAAGACAGCTCAGACTATACATGCCCAGTCAAGTCCAACCAAATTGCTAACATAAACAATCTGTCAGGTGGCTGCCATAATAACAACCTGCTGAAGGTAGGAAACTATTCAGACCTCCTGTGTTCAAGCGGGACCAGGTTTTCCCTCCCACAGGATCTTTAAGAACACTAAAACAGCTTTCGGATTCCGTACATCCTTTGAAATTCCTTTAAATTCTGTTGGGAAATTCCACTTTGTTTACCCTCCTGCTTTAGTAGAATCTGAAATTTCACTCAAAGGATGGTGTGTGAGTTTCTAATAGCTGTAATAACAGATTTCTGAAAATGCTGTGGCTTATCAGAACCCAAATTTCTTCGCTTGCAGTTCTGGCAGTCACCAGTCTAAAATCAGAGTGCTAAAAGAACTGTGTGCCTTTCTCAGACTACCTGGGAGAACCCATTCCTTTGTCTTTTCTGCTTTCTAGAGGCTATCTGCATCCCTCGGAGCATGACCTCTTCCTTTGATCATCCCAGTTTCTTGCTTTCACTTCACATCTCCTATGATTGACTCTGAGCCTCCGAGCTCTCTCTCAAGAAGGCCTTTGTGATACAGTGGCCTTGCGGAGACCATGCATGGAAATCCTCCTGTGTCAGGCCTGGTGAACCAGAGAAACGAATCCAGCGGCACACACATATGTATAAGGAAGAGCTGTATATAGAAGAATAATTGCATAGTGCAAAAACATCCCAGCCCAGTCCAGATCAAGTCCATAAGTCCGATATTAACCCATATGTCTGATACTAGTCTATAAATTCCTCTTGAGACTCGCAGAGCACATGCAATGATGCTGAATGCAGGAGGATCACAGGTTGGTGGGTAGCCGATGAAAGCATCTCCACACTGGTGTGCATCTCCACATAGCTCCTCCAGCTCCAGGTGTCTCGACCACCGGAAAGGGAAGGCAGAGAGAGAGTGGGTTCTGTCTCCAGGGAGCTATTTATCTCCATCACGCCTCCAAATGGGGTCATCAACCTGCGACCCGATTGACAGGCTAAACTCCACCCTTCACTATGAATACCCTCAAGTTGACACATTATGTAACTACCACACCTGCCGTCTCAAAATCAGGTAACCACATCTGCAAAGCCCTTCAACTGTGTCCACCACTACCCGTTGTCATCAAGTCAACTCTGACTCAGGACCCATCCGTGTTATTGTATGTAGCACAGCGCTCTGCAGAGTGTTTGGCGGCTGATTTTCAGGAAGTGGATCAGTAGTCCTTTCTTTCAAGATATCCCTGGGCAGAGTAGAGACTCCATCCATGCAGTTGGACGCCCAGTGTGCATTCATCGTTTGCCCCACACATCGCGTCCTCTACCCGATAAGGCAGCATACTCACAGATTTCGGTGATTCCGTGAAGGTCTACTCTTCAGGTGGCAGCTCTTTCCCCGTGCTATTTTAAGTGTCTCCCAGCTTGAGGGGCTCACCTTCCAGGGTTGTATAATTCTCTGTGCTTCTCAGAAGGTTTTCAATGAGTGATTTTCCAGTCACGGTCTACTTTGTCCATCTCCCAGTCTGTCTTGTTTTAGAAGCGCTACTGAGACCCGCCCACCATGAGTGACTGTGCTAGTGTTTTAAGTACTGATAGCAGAGCCTCCACCATCACAACGGCACACAAGCCACCATTGTGACAAACTGACCGACGAGGAGGCCATTATTTGAATTATCACAGGTGATATACCAGAGACGACGCAAAAAGAGCGGTTCCACCTGTTGGGGGCCATATTTCTCCCCTAGAGGCTTAATGAATCACAGGTGAGAAGCAATTAAGCCAGCATTAAGTTGTACTACAGTAAAAGTGCTGTATTAAAAGTTGGCGTCTCACATATTCACATTGTAGAGCATGGAGATCTAGATGGAATTAAAGGGCACGTTTATGGGGTCTCATGATTCCAAAACATAAAAACCTTGATATCCCTTTTATTACCCTGTGTAGATGGCTCTGCTAAGGCTTAGAAATGGACCAAAGAGGTTACTTCCTCTCCACTCCACGATCGCTCTGCCAACTTGCTGATGCAGAACGAGGGGGCAAAGGCAGATATGCAAATGTTTAAAAAGTGCCTAATGCAGTGTTTAGAAACAAGTTAGCTTGACAATGTGTGTGTGAAATGCTGGTGCTGCACAAATCCCCTTTATTGCTCAAATGCTCCAGAAAGTGCCATCCCTGGGGCTGGGCTGTGCCATTTGGAATGAAAATGAGCGTCCTAGGAGAACTTGGGTGTCTCGAAAGGTCAGTGAAATTTCCACCAGATGTTTTGCATCCCCAACAGCAGGCTTGGCATCAGTAGTGGTTTATAAATTCCACTTGGGGGAAGTAAATGTAAATAGCTTTAATAACATGTTCCCAGCTCCTTTTTGGCCTTTCCTTAAATTTCAAAGCACGGCCTCCCATTCATTCTTTTATTGTCTCATCTATTCAACCAAGGTTTATCACAAGAAATAAAATATATTGAAATGTCTAAAACTGAACGAATCTCTCCATCCACCCCATGTGACCCACACCCCCCTCCTGCTCTCCTGCTTCTTGCCTAAGCCAGTTTCTTTTTCTGTTCATCTTCGTGAATGGTGTTTCCTACCATCCAATCCAGAAACCAGGGAAGGGCTGTGAGTTCTTTTCCTGTGTCCTGTCCTCTCTATTCAGTGTCATCAAATCCTGGAATGTGCTAAATGAGAAATTTCATGTCCCTGCTGACAGGTATGTCTGTATTTCAGATGCCTATCTCTCCACCAAAAGACTCAGAGTAGTTTTTAACTCACATCCCTGCCTCTGATCTTGCTCACTTCTATTCAATCTGCCACTGTCTGGTCAGAATGACTTTCTGAAATGTTAATTTCATGTCATTTCCATACTTCAGACTATTCACTGGCTCCCCATAGCCTGGAAGTTAAAAATCCAAACGTGTAATTTTGGCTAAAAAATAAGTAAATAAATAATCATGCAGTAGACCTCTCTTTCCTATTACCTCTTTCAAGGTCTCCCAATCCATTCCTGAGCCCAGTGACTCAGACAAAGCCTCTTCTTCGTCTGCACTGCAACAAAAATTGGGTCTTTCGAGCCAAGATTGTTATAATCTCTCCCAAGGAACAAAACTATTGAATTATGTAAAATGAAAGAAAAATGAGATAGTAGAAGGGAGGGACAAAATGCTTTGAGGTTCAAAAGTTAAAGAAAGAACCTTTCTCAGAAGACTGACTGGCATTCATCACATTCTACAAGCATAAATTTTGCACATAATTATAAAGAAAGTAAAGGACATTCAAGACGGAAAAGAGCATCATTCTGATCTTTTAAAGCCCTCACTGGGATTTTACTCGTCTTTTATTCCCATTTAAAGGACCTCAAGCTGCCAAAGATGTCACAATGCAGAAGCTATTTCGGTGGGCAGTGTCAGTGCCTACAGCAGTCTCAGATTCTAGTTGGATAGGTAACCACGGGCAGAGAGGGTCTAGTGACTGGTTAAGGTGGGTTGTCTTAAAAAAATGAGAGGGGGGACAAGCAGTTGCTGGCAATATAATATTTCTCATGTCTATTAATGACTGATTAATCCCCATTTCCTTCCAATCTATCACTTCCCATTGATTTTATTGACTTGCCTTTACAACCCAAGTCCTTGTGGTCCTGAATTCCCCCTCTCTCTGGCTGACTCCCACTTGCCTATCAAAACCCCAGACCTACCTCAATCTACTGTCTGCCTCCTCCAATATTGGCTCCAGGCTAGTGGAAAAACCCACAAAAGCTTTCCATTTCACACCACAGTAAACACCAGGATTTTAATCTTGGTCAAGCTTTCCTGCTAACGATTTTAACCCAAGAGCAGGTCCTCTCTTACTACACCCCTTTCCTCCCTTCTTGCTTTCAATAAACTGAATCAAACTCACTGCCATCGAGTCAATTTGGACTCAAAAGGACCCTATTGGATGGGATAGAAGTGTGTCTGTGGGTTTCCAAGTTGGTAACTCTTTATAGCAGTAGAAAGCCTCATCTTTCTCTCTTGAATCAGCTGGTGGTTTTGAACTACCGGTTTTGTGGTTAACAGCCCGACTCCATAGGTTATTTAATGCATAGAGTAAAATGTGCCAGTGCCATTTTGCCTTCTTCCTCTCCAACATCAAAAAATTTCTATAAGCCCATCCATACAATCATCTCTCCTATCACTGATTTTTCTAGTTAAAAGGCAGATTCTCGTTAGTATGTTTTGGGTAGAGCCTAATATTCCTCCTTTCTAAAAAACTCTTTATGTGAGACCAATGACTTCTTCTCCAGATTTTTGACCATTTCTTCACTACTGCATCTTTCCTTGTAGCACGGAGATGGGCACATCTCCATCTTCCGGCCTTCAAACAAATATGCCTTAGAAATTGCTTGAAGAAATAAATCCCAACTCTTGACTTTAGCCCTTCATCTCACCTCTTCAAATTCAGGGTTTTGTGGTATGTAGGCTATGTGACTTGTTTCTGCACATCTTCCTAAAATAAACATTCTTCAATATGCAGAAGCCTAGATTCATCATCATAACGTGAAAATTGCTTTTTCAAGACCATCTGAGACCTGCTGCTGCTGCTAAGTTCAATATATACTTTCAACCTTTACTTCATTGAACATCCAAATAACATTAGACTCATGAAGGAAACCACTTTTTCCATTGACTTTCGTTTCCTGTCACTCCATTTCCGTGTCCATTCATTCACAGCCTCCTCAAGGTTCCAGGCCTCCATTCATGACTCCACAGGTTGTTCTTTAGCATTCCATCCATGGTCATCTCCCTGTTGTTTATTCCCTTTCCCTAGAAACTCACTTCCAATGGATTAATCACTCGTTCTATCCTGAAATTTTTCTAAACAGATGCCTCAAATGCAAATATCTCAAACCGTGTCTTCAGTTTTTTACTCTAAATTTTCTACTTGTTATAGAACAAAGACTTTAAAGCTCAACAAAGCTAGAACTTGACTCAGACCTTTTCCCTTAACACTGAACCTTTGCCCTAAACTCATCTCTCTTTCCTATATTTTTTATCTCTCAATGAAAAGAGATAGTCTGCTGTTGAGTTATAAGCAAGAAACCTGGATGCCTTCTATGGTAGTTACATAATCTGGTGTCAACTTGAGACTATTAAGAGTGAATAAGGTGGAGTTTAGCCTGTCAATCAGGTCGCAGCTTTATGACCTCATTTGGAGGCGCAATGGAGGTGGGACACGTAGACTCACTCTGCTGTGACATTCCTGTTGGCAAGCCAGATGAAGCTACACTGATGGAGCCAGAGCCCTGGAGCTGGAGGAGCCACGTGGAGTCCCGTGCCAGCACTGAGATGCTTCCACCGCCACTGGATCCACAAGACTTTCCACCCATTGGCCTGTGATCTTCCTGCATTTGGTGCCAGAGCATGTGTTGTGAGAATCAGAGGAGGAATTTACAGACTGATATCGGCTATATGGGCTAATATTGGACATATGGACTTGATCTGGACTGGGCCGGGATGGTTTCTTAATATACAATTACTCTTTGATATAGGACTCTCTTACACATCTATGAGTCTCCCTGGATTTGTTTCTCTAGTTAACCCGGACTTACACACCTTCCTCATCCATATCACTTATACCCCTCTCTATCAATTCAAGTCCTACACTGTCTCCAAGTTGTCTCCCCTTCTCCATCCCTACTGCCATTGCTTCAGTGCTGAGTCCCCCCATTTCTCTCCTGAAGCAATGTTGACTTTTGCTCCTTACAGCCTTCCAGTCCTCACTCCACACAGTAGTGGACATGATTTGAGAAAAATATAAATATGATTATATCCCTCTGCCCCCATACAAAAAACACATTCTACTCAGTATGGCTTGCATGGTCTACAAGAGCCTGTCCCTCTCTTCTCCTCCAGCATCAGTTCCAGGTGCCGCTCCTGGGACCTTAAGCACGAGCTGTGTAGAATGCTTTGTTTTCCTGCAATGGGTCATAACCACATCTTCACACACTCCTCCATCGCAGCTTGGACTATACTAACACTTCCCCACCCACTACTGCCCTCCTGAATTTTCAGAAAATATTTCCTATTAACCTCAGAGCAAGCATTCAATTCATGTCCTTGTTTTGTTTCAATGATTGATTGAACAAACTATAGTCAAGTCTTGACATCTCTCCACTTGTACTGCCTGTGAAACTAGTAGGTGTGGGGATATCTCGGAGATAAGGCAGTAGTTCCCCCAAGGGCAGCCTGTACTGATCTCCCTTCTGTCTACTGTCCCTGTCTCTAAACTCAAGAAACAAATGATTTTCACAGCTAAGAACATATATATTTCTGGGCACATGAGGCCAGCCTACACTCTATAATTGTATTTTGCTTATTTATTTGCTTGTTAGTGCATGAAGCAGTTTCCTATTTTCAGAAAGCATAATGGCCTCTTCAGTAATATTCCCACCATATAAAAGCTTGGTCATTTTCCTACCTGAAAATAAATGTTATTGTCTAAAATCCATTTCCGTTTATGATAAAAGGGCAAGGTCCCAATGCATGATCCGAATGATCAGACAAATTGTATTTTTGGAGACGAAAGAGTGCCTCTGCGTGTCTCTGAACATCAGCAATGCAGAGTTCCCCTTAAAGTTCACTCTTGGAGATGGCTTATTCCGCAGCAATTCAAGCTTAGGCAGGCTGCTTGTTTTCTGCCTTAAATTGCATGTGGACCTCAAGGAAAAGAATATAAACAATTGGCAAATTTACAGCCTTTAAACAAAATTGCCTCAACTCCAGGGGATTCCCTTAATATTGCTTCTTATCATTTTATTTTTCTCTTTTTACAAAATCTCTTATTTCACAGGAATTCAGGAACACGGGCCACCACACACGGGAATGGTGTGTGAGCTCTTTCTCAGAACAAAACAAAACTGCACAACAACGACACTTTTTTTTTCATGTCAAGGCCTTTTTTGTTGGGTGCCATGGTCTGGGACCAGGAAGGAAGTGGAGAGTGGCAGAGCTCAGAGAATAGTATCCATCTTCCATCAACACCCTTATTGTAATGTCAGCAAACTACCATGCTCTCACTTGATGTCAGGAATCCATAGCAGGAAGATTTTTAGTAAATGCAGAACAATCTAATGATTTCCAGAATCAATGTCTTCCCTCCCCTTTCTGCCAACTTAACTCTAGTCTGCAATGCCAACCACACACACTCGGGTGAATATGCTCCATTTCTTTACTTCTCCTCTCCCCCCACACCTGGCTAAATAACTAGCATTTAGCTAGTACTTCTACTCTCGGGACTTACAGGTACTGTTGCTAGGTGCCATCGGGGACCACATGCACAGTAGAATGGAGTCTGGCCCAGCCCTCTACTGTCTTCACGGCTGTCGCTGTGCTCAAGTCTGTTGCTGTAGCCTCTGTGTTTTAAGTGCCTTCCCACCTAGAAAGCACATCTTCCAGCATAAGGTCACACAATAGTCTCTGTCATCCAGGGTTTCACTGATTACTCTTCAGGAGTCCATTGCCAGGCCTTTCTTCCTAATCTGAATTAGGAAGCTCAGCTGAAACCTGTCAACCGCAGCTGACCCTGGGAGTACTGGAAAGACTGCTGGCTTATCTTCCTGCGCAACGCATTGTGAGGGTTTGTCAAGACTACATGCACTAACTCATTGAATCAGTACAACTGGCTCAGGTAAACACTGTTCCTCTTCACGGTGCACAAAGGAGGAAGCCGTGGCACAGGATGAATAAATGACTTGCCCACAGTAGCCTATCTCTTCCAGGATGACTAGGAGCCCTGGGGGCATAGTGGCTACATGTGGGGCTGCCAACCTCAAGGTCAGCAGTATGAGACCACCAGCTGCTCCTTGGGAGAAAGACAAGATTTGCTGTCTCAGAAACTCATGGAGACAGGCCTACGTTGTCCCATAGGGTCGCTCTTCATCAGCATGGACTCAAGGGCAATGAGTTTGGCTTGGTTTATCTGCCTGGTGGCAGAGTGGGTTATGAGTTGAGCTGCTAACCTCCAGGTCAGCAGTTCGAAACCACCAGCTTCTCCACAGGGGAAACATGAAGCTTTCTATTCCTGCCAAGAGGCTTTTGTTTGTTTGTTTAAGAGTAAAGAGTCTCAGAAACTCCCAAGTATAGTTCTACCCTGTCCTATAGAGTCAGAATCAACTTGATGGCAGGGAGTTTGGTTTTTGGATCTGCTTGGGGCAGTCATTCATGTTCCTGAACTCAGATGGGAAAGTTCACACAATGCATCACATTGACCCGGCTGCTGATTGCAGGTCCCCTCCTCACTCAGACCTTGCATCCATCATGTTTCCCCAGTGAGCCAGCTTTGTCATTCTCACGAACGATTGTTTCAACCCTCTCCTTTCCACATCTTCCCTCTTTATCCTCAACAGATTGGTGTCGCCCCTACTTCCCAGAGGAAATAGAAATGATCAGACAGAAATTCTTTAGACTTTGCCTATTGTAATAGAAGTTTCCCATCCTCCATCCCAGAACACAGAATTCTAGGTCCTTCTATATTTACATGGACTCTGTTCAACAAATTGTTTCCCCCTGACTTGATATTCCACCTCTCTCCGCCCTCTCCAGAATCAAACCTCTCCTTAAACCACCTCTCTCAACTTTGACCTCATATGGCTACTGAAAGGGCTTTCTTGATTTATAGCCCTATGCCTCCCACCCACGCCTCAGTCTGCTTTATCCTAGCTTGTCCCTTCACCAGCCACAGAAATGGCTCTTAGCACTGCCACCAGTGAACGTGTCCTAGACCTTATCTCTGTGGCTGTCTCACCTGAGTTTCTTCTTGCTGTTCCCTCACCCCCAGCCCAGGTTAGAAATGGTCCTTTCCTTTCCAGGTACTGTGCTATCCTGTTGCACCTCCCTCCTCTCTGGAGTCTTTGTTCGCACCACCTGGGTTGGCTCTACATCCTCCACGTTCCCTTAGAGGCTGCTGCTATCCCACGCCCTCTCTTTTCCTTGTTCCTCATCGCATGACACAGGCAACCTCATTCACTCCCATGGCTTCAAGTACTGTACCTTTGCTAGGAACTCCCCAGTCTGTAAGCCCAGTCAGTCCATTCAATCACATTGTCTGTCATCACTTAGAGGATTCAGATAGATTTAAATTCAAATGTTCTAACATTAATCCCATTCCCTTCTCCCCACTCCCTTCCATTTCCTTCACCGATGTTCCATATACTGGCTTAAGGCAAAATTCTTTTGGTTCTAACTTCTAAATATTCATATTGCCCCAACCCCAATCTAGCCCATCACTGCCCATGCCTAACCCAATGCATGGAGTGAGTAAATCCATCTACTTTCAGCACTCTGGTCTCACCCCTGGGCACCTGATTGTCTACACTGCAGCCAGCACAATCCAATTATAAAGTGGATCTGCTCGTGTCAACGATGCCATTGCCTGATGCCTCACTTCCTCACAAAATTCCTCTTTGGCTAGATTGTCCCCTTACTCGAGGCACTCTCGATTTCACTCCTCATAGTTCAATCTCACCGAGATTTACTTGTTAGCATCTACCTTTCCCGTGTTCTTAGAGGAAGGAAATAAGTCTTTCTGGGCAACATTTTCATTCTTGTGCCTCTAACAGTAACTGGGACATGGTGCATGCTAAATATCCACTTTGTGGGATTCTAAACAATCAGTTTATTCTAATTCCAAAAGCCAAATTAACCTCAATCACTCTATGGTTTATGGACTATTTATTTACATGAATCACGCCGTCATTCCTGCTTCATCTCTATTATCTCTATGTAGCCTTTACTGCAGAAACATCACACAAAGGGTCATGTTGCCGGTTAATTCGCCCATCCCAAACCCATGGAATCAATGGTGACTCCGATTCATGGTGACCCCACATGTGTCACAGTGAATTATGGTCCTTTGGGTGATCAATGGCCAATTGGTTGGAAGTTAGGTGGCCACAACTTTCTTCTAAGGTGCTTCTGGGTGGACTCAAACCTCTAACCTTTTAGTAGCAGCCTAGCACATGCACCCTTTGAACCACCACAGGGCTTCCAAACTACCCATTTTTGTGGTTGTTGTTGGGTGCTGTGCACTTGGCTCCAACTCGTACGGGCCCTACAGACAACAGCAGACAACACCGCACGGCCCTGTACTATTGCCACTAAGATTGTAATGGAGCCAGTTGTTGCCATCATCATCTCAACCCATCCCATGGAGGGTCTTCCTCCTTTTCACTGACCTTCAACTCATCTGAAGACCATGAGAGGCTATAAGTGATACCGCCAGCATTGCAAATACCAGCAAAGTCACCCATGATAGACAGGTTCTAGCAGAACTTACAGACTAAGACAGTCTAGGAAGAAAGGCGTGATCCACTTCTAGAAAATGTAACCACTGAAAGCCTTAGGAATAGCAGCTGAACAGCATCTCAATATCGTACCAAATGGTGAGCCTCTCAGGAGAGAAGGTACTCACAGTGGGTCTGGGAAAGAGTTGTCTCCTTGAAGCAGGGTCAACCTTAATGATGTGGATGGCATGGAAATTTGGGGACCTTCCTTTGCTGAGGTGGCAAAATTCAAAATGAGCTCCAGTGTACCAATTACATGCACATTAACACACTGCTTCGAAAACCATCGAGAGATTAGTGTGGGCATCTTGGATCACATGTTCCCAAAGTGAAATGACCTGCTACCATATGTTTTGTTTTAGTGGTAAGGCATTTTGTAGCTGAGAACAAACATGGAACATTTTCTGCTTCATCTTTACTAGGAAAACATTGCTTGTAGTGTGCACGTGTCTGTCTGTTTGTCTGTGTGGTGTTGCCCACTTTGTTGATAAGCAACCCTATGACCCTCTCTGCCGGCACGGGCAGGATCCCCGTTCCAGTCCGTTCACTCAAGCAGATTGCTTTAAGGAAGTCAACACCGGTTCCTAACTTGTTCATCGATTAATGAAGTAGCTTTTCGTTGTTCAAATGCTCCTGGATTGCAGACTTCCTGGGCCCACGGAAAGTGGGTGAACCCCTGAAACCTTTGTCTTTAGATGCCCTCTCAACCTTGAGCTAAAACTATCTCCCGAAGTCTTCCTAAACCAAATAACAGTTCAGGTTTAACTAGGAAAACTTATCTGTGTTCAACATTATTTAAAAATATTTTTTTTAAATCTCTATCTGTGAGGTCAAATTGACAATAGAAATTCAAAAGATTTTGGGGGGGGGCATAGTTTCAACTTTACAGTGTACCCCGCACCCTGGAGGGGCAGGGCCTGAACTTGGGCTTGCCCCATCCTCAGAAAACACACAGGTCTGAAGGACACTGCTGCCCCGCTAGCATGGTGGGTCTCACATGGCGGCCATGCCATCACCTGGAGAACCCCAGGGCCGAATTCAAAAGATTAGGGACTCTCCAAGCTATGGTAATGAGGGAGGGTAAGAACACTTGTCCAAGGCAAAGGCTTGTCCTCAAGGTCATGAAGTTGTGTATGAGGAAAGTTTTCAATTAGTTTATGTTTTGTTGTGCATAGTCTCAACAACAAAAATAAATAAGTAAAAACTTGAGAGGGAAAAAAATGAATTAGGTAGGTGGCTTTCAAAGTTCTTACTAAGTTGTCAGAAGTAGAATGCTTGTTGTTTTAAGAATTTTTGTTTTGTATGAAACTTAGATAAAACTGAGTAATTTCATCTTTTCTAACCTGTTTCTCTCCCAAAGATAAATACATACTATTTCTTTCCAGTCATAACCTACTTGTTTTGGGGGAAAGTGGGGTCATCAAAGCATCCAAATGGTTCCAAATGCCAAGTTTCACACATGACTCCTTGATTCTCAAGCTGTCATATGGGTAAAATCACACTTATCAAAGAAACACAATAATGACAGCTCAGAGGCTGGTGCTGAAACTTGAAAGTAATTGAACCATTTAGGCAGCGTTTACTTGCTCAGAATTTTCCTCGGGAATGACCCATTGCTAAAAGGCTATGTTCTTGCAACAAGCTGAATTCATTGCCTTTGAAATACACCCAGGTTAGATTAAGACTTTCAAAATTCAAATGAACGATGCTACCACCCAGATTCTCCATGTTATAGCTTTTATCCAAGTACTCTATCTTATCCTAAAGCAGTGGTCCCCTAACTGTTAACTTGCATCAGAATCACAGGGAACGTGTGTTCAAATGCAGATTGCTGGGCCTTACACTCAGAATGTCTGGTGTAGGAGGTCTTTGAGGGGGCTGAAGAATTTGCATTGCAAAGTTCGCAGTGAGACTGGTGCTCTTGGTCCTGGGGTCTTGCTTTGAGAAGCCAGTGGTCCAAAAAAATAGGCTCTTTCTTACTTGACCAAACTTTCTTCCTACCCAACTCTCTCCACAATCTCTGCCATCCAGCCAATGCTGACTCTCCTCCAAAACTCACTGCCATTGAGTCAATGCTGACTCATCTCCAAAACTCACTGCCATTGAGTCAGTGCTGACTCATCTCCAAAACTCACTGCCATTGATTCAATGCTGACTCACCTCCAAAACTCACTGCCATTGAGTCAGTGGTGACTCACCTCCAAAACTCACTGCCATTGAGTCAGTGCTGACTCATGTCCAAAACTCACTGCCATTGATTCAATGCTGACTCACCTCCAAAACTCACTGCCATTGAATCAGTGGTGACTCACCTCCAAAACTCACTGCCATTGAGTCAATGCTGACTCACCTCCAAAACTCACTGCCATTGAATCAGTGGTGACTCACCTCCAAAACTCACTGTCATTGAGTCAATGCTGACTCACCTCTAAAACTCACTGTCATTGAGTCAATGCTGACTCGCCTCCAAAACTCACTGCCGTTGAGTCAATGGTGACTCACAGTGACCCTATAGGACAGGGTAGGGTTGCCCCTGTGGGTTTCTGTGACGGTAACTCCTTCTGGGAGTAGAAAGCCTCCTCTTTCTCCCTCGAAGCAGTTGGTAGTTTTGAACTGGTGCGCCACTACACCACCAAGGCTCCTTATACTGACTCATAGCAACCAATTTATGAAGAATCAGTTCTGTTGACCACTCAGGTCTTTCCCTAATTTGTCTAGGCCATTGTTGTTCAATAGGAGCACCATGGAAGCCATGTGTCTCCACTTAAATGGAGTCATAGTTTTTAAAAATGAGAAGGATGAAGTCAAATGAATATATCCAAAATGTTTTTCAACACGTAAGTAATATAAAATATTCATGAGTTATTTTATATTCTTTTCTTCATATTAGATCATCAAAATCTGCTGCATATTTGACAACATAAAATTTGCATATGTATGTCGTTTTCCCTTCCTCCACCTCTCACTTTGGACTCAACCACCTCTCACTTTGGACTCATTGCCTTTTAAGAGCCTGTTCACCACACTTGTCGAGTGACTACTTATTGGACCGGGAAACCTCAAGCTTTGTAGTAAATGAATCTGAAGTCCTGAAGACTCTGCTTGAGCTGCCTTTATGATGACTTTCAGCACATTTCCTCAGTTCTAGGCTATCCATGGCTCTCAGATACATTATCAATGTAATAGCAGGTTTTAAAGTTTGAACTACATCCACAAAGCTATCCATTGATTATAAAGTGTATGTCAATGTCAAAATGTTATCTCCATTTTTATCCACAGAACCAAATAAGAATATGCCTCACTGTCCTCTTTCGGTGCCGACATTTTCCTTGTCTTACTCCTTCCCCTTGACCCAACTCAACTCCAGCCTCAGCAGCAATGGTGTTAACAATGGAGTATTTATGCATTTTTATATACCTTCCATCCCCATACAATCCTACACAAATACACGCAGAGAAGTTTGCGTTTGTCTACATTCAGTTTATTAAAGTGAGATCACATTATACCTACATCTCTGCATAATTTTCTTATTCAGTAAAAGCTTATGAAAATCCTTGCAACTCAACTGGAGAGTGATGTAAATTGTTCTTTTATTTTTGTTTTGCTTGTTTGTTTGTTGTTTTGCTTTTAAAAACAGATTGTTATTTTCTCACGGTTTAGGAGCTTAGAAATCCAAATCGAGTTACCGGCTGCAGGAGCCGACTTTCTCTCTCTGTCAGCTCTGGGGGAAGGTCCTTGTCGTCAGTTGTCCCCTGGGTCTAGGAGTTTCTCAGTGCAGGGACCCAGGGGCCAAAGGATGCTCTGAATCTACCTTCCTACTAGTAGGCTGCCCTTGATCTCTGCTCCTTTGTTTAATCTCTTTTACATCTCGAGAGAGAGTGACTCAAGATATGTTCTAATCCTGTACATTGTATCTTGCTTCATTATTAACTGCCTCAAATCCTGACTCAAACTAACATCACAGGGGTTAGGATGGCCAACACATCACAACTGATGAAGAGCCTACATTGTTGTCCTTCATGGTTGCAGAAGAGCCCATGGAGTTGGTGTCATATTTCTCTTATTCAACATTTCTCTTATTGGTGGGCATATACATTATACCTTTTTTTAATTACTAAGAAGAATGCTATAATAAATCATCTCTACAGGTGGATGAAGATACTCTATGGGACAGATATATAGATATAATCTGCCTTTTTTCCTTTTATTTCTATGGGAGACTTTCTTGGGAGTGTAATTTTGGGGTTAAAGGGCATGTGGATTTTAAATGTAAAGTGGTGTCAATAGATTGCTAGTTGTAACATTTGAAGTGATGAAGCATAGTGATGAAGCATTTCAGGTGAAAAGAATGTATCACCCTGGCTTCCCTGCCCCTCGCCCCTTCGCATTCCTATCAACCACAGAAGGATGGCTCAGAAAGATTAAAAAATCAGAGGGAAAAACTTTCAGAAACTGAGCAGAACGACCTTTAGCTTGCAAATTTTTTATAAATCATTTTATTGGGGCTCATACAACTCTTATCACAATCCATACATACATCAATTGAGTAAAGCACCCTTATACATCCATTGCCCTCATCATTCTCAAAATTCGCCTTCCACTTGGGTTCCTGGAATCAGCTCATTTTCCTTTTTTCCCTCCCCCTCCCTCCCCACTACCCCTCCCTCCTGAGACCATAATAATTAATAAATTATTATTTTATCTTATCTTACACTGCCTGGCATCTCCCTTCACCCACTTTCCTATTGCCCATCCCCCAGAGAGGAGGTTAGATGTAGATCCCCGAGATCGGTTCCCCCTTTCTGACTGCCTTCCCTCCCAGTATCGCCACTCTCACCATTGGTCCTGAGGGGTTCATCTGTCCTAGATTCCCTGTTTCCAGATCCCTACTATACCACTGTGCATCCTCTGCTCTAACCAGGTTTGCAAGGTAGAATTGGGATCATGATAATTTGTGGGGGGAAAGTGTTTAAGAACTAGAGGAAGGTTTTGAGTTTCATTATAGCTACATTGAACCCTGAGTGACTCATCTCCTCCCCACTACTCCTCTGCAAGGGATATCCAGTTGTCTACAGATGGGCATTGGGTCCCCAGCACGCACTCCCCTCATTCATGATGATATCATTTTTTACCCCCGCCTATGTTGCTTGAAACCTGGTCCCCTCGGCCCTTCATGATCACACATGTTGGTGTGCTGCTTCCATGTGGGCTTTGTTACTTCTGGGCTAGATGGCTGCTTGTTTACTTTCAAGCTTTTAAGTCACCAGACACGATATCTCTCAATAGCCGGGCACCATCAGCCTTCTTCACCACACTTACTTATGCACACATTTGTCTTCAGCGTTTATGTGGGGAAGGTAATCACACAATGATGGTTTTTGTTCTTTGGTGTCTGCTACCTGATCCCTTCAACACCTCATGTTCACTTAGGCTTGTGTGCTTATTCTCTGTGGGCTTTGTTGCTTCTGAGCTACATGACCGCTTGTTTGTAGCTTGCAATTTTTTGATAGCCTTTCTCTCTGATAGACTTTCTCCCACCCTCTCTGGATTCTTACTTTCCAACAAAGAAACTCATCATTAGTGGTACAAGCAGCCCTTTCTAAATCACTTTCCCAATGAATCCTTCCACAGTCAACCTCTGCTTTAGCCCAATTCTCATATCTCTCCCTTCACTAACTGTCCTGGAGTCAATTCTGACTCATAGTAGCCAACCTTGTAGGACAGAGTAGAACTGTTCCAGGGTGCTTCAACGACTGCAGATCTTTCCTATTGCTTCTGAGGAGTTACTGCTGGGTTGGAAACACCAACCTTCAGGTTAATGGCTCAACACTTCCCCTACTGTGCCATCAGGGCTCCTTCAATTGTCCCTTTAGCGCCCTTTCATGATGGTTGCTCTATTTTAAGTATTCTCTTCATGGCTCCAGTTCCCCGATGAATAGTCAACAAACAGGGTGGAAACTCCACACAGAAAGGACTTTGCTGCTGTTGGCCAAAAGTCTTCTCAAAAAATGAGTTTGGCCTTGGTGTTTTTAATTCAAACAAGAGAAATTTGACCTGAAACCAAAGCCCCCAGACTATATAATATACCCAAGTAGCATCAATTGTAACTCAGGCATTAATAAGTAGAGTGATAAATAGCAGCAAACTATTATCTTCCTGTCTTTGATATGGGCCTGGCATTGTTTAAACTTTTTATTTTCCTTTGTCAACTCATTTTCTTTTCCCAAACCTCCGTCAAATAGGTGTTTTTCTGTTATTATTCCCTTTAAGTGGATGAGAATGCTGAGGTTCCCAACCAGTAAATGGCAGAAGGCAGATCGGAATGTAGTCTGACCCCAGAATCTTAATCACCTGCCCGCACCCCTCTCTCTCTGACCCTCAGTGTCCTCACCTACAAGATGGACATGGCCCTGCCAACTCTAATTGCCTTTCAAAATAGCGGAGAAGAAATATGAACTGACTCAGATATCCATTAAAAGTCGCAACAAGATAATGCAGCCTTGCTCGATTTGAAAGACGTGGCTGAGATCCCATCACGCAAAACGTATGATAAGCAAATTTTAAGCAAATGAAGTAATTTACAAAAAGGCAAATCAAGCCATCTTCTGGCCACAGACAACCTTCGGAAGGTGACACTGAATAGACATGGGCCACAAATGCAAAGCACATCCCCACAGCCCGCTGATTTGCCTGTTGAAAAGAACAGCCAGCCTGTAGCTCTGTGATAGAGCTTAGCCAGGCCCATCTTCTCTCCATGCCAATCTTTGCATGTTACATAACTGGAGTGCCAAACCATAAATCTTACATACTTAAGGGCTAGCACACCCTCTGGAGCTCTCAGACTGGAATTTGTGTGGGAGTTCAACAATATTGGACTTTCCAATAAAATGACTGACCAGCACCTTTAGAGCAGCCTCAGAGAAAAAAATCCTTGCTGAGTCGTGCCACCTTAATCTGAGGAAGCTTCTTGTTTGGCGGTTTAATAAAAGGGTTCGAAGGTACCATAAGGATAAGTGAGTAAAAGCAGGTGGAGAGTGGTCATCCATTCTCCTTTCGGGAGGTACCTTCCAGCAATTGAAATCTCATCTTGTCATTTCTCTTTGTCAAGGCCAAGGCCAAGGCCATTGAAACATGTCACTCGGGAGCTTGAGGCACTTAGTTCAACCTTAGCTGCAATTAGCTCTAATTACTGGTTTTTTGGGGGGGTAGGGAAACATGTGTTTCAAATTTTCATAATCAAACATGGATACACCTGATCAAAAAGCCTTTGTGCTTTCCCACGGCACAGCAGCTCTCAGACTTCATGAAGCAGAGAATTAAAATCAGTTAAGAGGAAGAACGTAATCCCATCCAATTCAATCACAGACTGAGGCCTACAGGCCTCCTACGTGCTGAAACAATGATTGAGATGCTCTGCCAAATAAATATAGGATGCTTATGGTCTGGCGCAATAGGACTCTGCCTCATTTATGCAGCAGGAAGATCATTTACAACCAATTTCGAAAAGACACCAAGCGTCAATAATAAATTTCCGAATCAAGGCCAGAAATTACAATGCTCAAAAGAGGTCTATTAGCAATATGAAGTTGTTGTCAGAAGCAGGGTTTTCAGGGATGCCATACCAATTTATAATCATGAGATGCCTCTAAAGTGTTCATGAACAGCCTGGATTTCCGAATCGCTGGGAAGCAGAAGGCTTGACTTCAAAGAGGAAATGGGTCAACCAGCACCAAGGACACGGCATCCGTCCCAATGGCCACCTGACTGACTTCTGGGGTGATGGCTAGAGCCATGCTGTCTTCTTGGCCGCAGCTACCTCTTGGAGTATTTCCAGCTATGTAGTTATACAGGAGCGATGATTAAAGCTGTTCGTGGCACCTACCTCTCTCCTCCCAGTGGGAATATTGTAGGAGACACTTCTTCCTGCCTATTAACTACATGGATGTGCACACGCATATGCACACTCATGCAAGAATTTAAATACCTTGGTCTTTTTCTTCTACTGCATTCTCTACTACTGGAAATGCTGTCAAGCCTTTGAGAAGATTAAAAGTTGCTCCTACTCCCCCTACAAAGAACTGAATTTGGGCGTGGAGCCTGGCAAAGTGGCTACTAGCCAACTCTCTTAACCACGGTGTGACTTCAGGGTGGGGGGAGTCACCTGATACTTTTCTGTCTCCTTGTGTCCCCTATAAAAACCAAGGAAAGAACAGCTCATGTGAGGAGGAAATGAGGTCATGCACAAAAAGGTCTTTGAAAGAAGGTAAGAATTGCTAACTAAATTTAGTGCTCTCAACTGGAATTCAGCTTAGCTCCCTCCAAGAGAAAATGGGGGAGTTAGAAACAGGAGACTCACCTGGCAGCGGAGACACCATCGTCACAAAGGTGGTTTTCCCAGGGCGAGACTCATCCATTGCACTTCGGATGTGCTGACCCCTGCGATTTCCCCAAATGTGGGGAACTCGTCTGCATACTTTGTGGTAGTGGGGACTGCGTTCGCATTCTCCCCTGTAAAACAAACAAACCGGAGAGTAGCCTTTGAAGCAACCATAGACCTACAGGAGATGTGGTCAGAATGGTCATGGACTTCCTTCTCTGGCTACATTTAGAGCCAACGATGGGACACGCGGAGAAAGACATGCCTCAAGGGCATCGTCAACATGAGCTCATTGAAGAGTTAAAGTTGAAGTTCTCCAACTGCTTAGTAGGAAGGCTCAGTTCTCTGCCCTTTATTGAGTCACTCAACTCCCCTAAAGTTTGTTTTCTTCACCTGTTCCCTAGGACTAGTGAGATGTCCTTGATGGTGCTGTTCTGAAGACACTGTTCTGTGAACCGTGCCGTGGCACTGACTGGGTCTAGACTCTCAGGAACATTGCCTTCTTCGTCTTCATAGCACAGGCTGATCGGAAATAGCCCTGTTGATTGGTTTTGTAGTTTTTGTTTGGGTCACCCCACGAGAATGTGAACTCGGGTCTAGCCAGAGCTCACTCGCTTTTGTTTATAACAGTCTTGTTCCATATAAATATGCATTGTGTTGACTGACTGCTGGACATGTAGGTTGGCAAGCCCTGGAAATAACTAAAAGCTCTTGGTATTTGTCTTGCTTGGCTTCACTTCTCATTCCTCATCAGAAATGAGCAATTGCATGTTTTCTGGGTTTAGAGACATCCTCTGCCTCTGAAGAGGCAGACACCAAACCCATTGTCATCAAGTCCATTCTGGCTTATTTTGTCCTTGTATAACACTTCTGAGACTGTGAATATTTACAGAAACAAATAGCCTGATGTTTCTCCCAAGGAGCCTCTGGTGGATTTGAACTGCTGGACTTGCTCCTACAAGCTCAACACCTAACCTACAGTGACATCACCAGAAATGTATTCTTCAGCACCTACTAGGTTCTGTCCAGCTGACCTACCTGCTGCAGACTTTAATTGGAACCCAGTATAAGCTGTTCCTGGTCACAAGGGTCCAAGGAGTTGCATGGACAACTCCTACTTTCTCTTGAAGCAGGTCTTCAAACCAAACCCAATGGGCGCTGGCATGGTCCAAACCAAACCAAAACAAACTCACGGCCATTGAATCAATCTCAGAGCATAGTGACAGAGGAGATCTGCCCCTGTGGATTTCCAAAACTGCAACACTTGATGGGAGTTATCAGTGCCATTGTTTTTAGGTGTCATTGAGTTGGTTGTGACTCATAGCATCTTAGGTACAACAGAACAGAACAGTGCCCACTCGCATGCCATCCTCCCAATTGTTGTGTTTAAGCACCCTGGAGGGTAGAAAGCCTCATCTTTCTCCATCTTTCTGATGGTTCGGAACTGCCGACCTTCTGGTACACTGCCCACAGGAACCCATTATGTCCTCAGGGCTCCTGCTGTTCCTACCAACCACGTGAAAGAGGAACAGACTGGAAATTTAAAATGTGGGTGTCTCAGCCGTATTCAAAAGGAAATATCCAGTGTTAGAAGAATGAGAAGAGGTATTGAGAGCCCCTTTCGGAGCCTGAAGCATGATGTTGGGCCATTGGCAGAACTGCGAGGAGCCATAGCCAAGGTGCAAAGGTAAAAGTGCTCAGTGGTTTGTGCCCATCAACATTCCTGGAAGGAAAGACGTGACAGTCAGCTTCCCTACCAGCGACAGCCCTGGAAACCCTGGGGGTGGCTGTGTTCAATCCGGTAGCTTCTCTCTGAGCCGGGACGAACGTGATGGTAGTGAGATGAGCTGCCCGTTTGTCACAAAATCCATTCTATGTTGATGTAACTTCCCCTCCCTGTACACCGACTGAACGAGACCCTCCACACAATGAATGCGTCCCCCAATCGCCGTCATTGCTGCATGGGCTGCTTTTAAATCAATGACCAATCTTTGAGCTTTTTCTTGCACGAAGGTAAGGAACCCTGGTGGCCCTGTGGGGTAGGCATTGGGCTGCTCACTCACCACAAGGTTGTTGTTCGAAACCACCAGCTCCTCCATGGGGAAAAGACGAGGCTGTTTGCTTTGGTGAAGATTTACAATCTTAGAAAGCTTATGTCGATTGGCTGTGGTTTGGGATTTGAAGTAAAGCTCAATAAGAACCATATGCACCTGTTCCAAATGACCTCGGAATTCTGGAAGATACAGACAGAAATATATTTTATTCTTAACCCTGGGGCTGCCTGATATTTCAACGCAGTCTTCATTCTGGCTAGGCTGATAGGAGAAACAGATGTACCAATTGTTCTAGCAGAAAATATTGGGAGCAGGGCTGGTGGAATAGGTAGGGCAAGCTGCTATATCTGTGTCCAAGCTGTTTCTTCACTAGACAGAATCTCTGGCATAATGCTGGCCCTTTCTACTTACCGCATTGCTTCCAATCTCAGGCCTCTGATTCTTCTGCATATCCTCTGGATCCAGCATCCTTTAGTAAGTGCCTTTTCTGCTACAATTATCTAGGATTCATTGACTGATAGGATCCCCCCCTTTCCCAAATGAACCACTATCTCCCAGTATCAGATTGTGCGTAACATTGGTTACCAAAGTGATCCTCCTAAAAATCACTTCTAGGTCTCTTCCTTTACCCTCCCTTCAATCAAATGCCTCACATCCTGGCTCCTTTTCCCTTGGAATATTACTTTCTATAAGTAGATCCTCTGGCCAATTAATTCAAGTCAAGGTGTTAATTGCTGATGTGAATTCGATATTGCCACGGCATTTTAGCAGCTACTTTTAATGCCTTGAAGTCAAGAAGGGGGGTGCACCTTAGTCACCATCACACACAGGGCCAGGTCTGTGGGAGCTCCAGGCTTGGGCTGCAATCTCAAAAGTCCTCTACCCATCAAAGCAGATCATGTCGACTCCGTCCATAGATGTCCCATGGTTGGATCATATAGTGACATTGCTGTCACTTCTGGAATCAATAACTTCCTGCTAACACACACACACACACACACACACACACCTCCTTGGAATATTTAACAGCTTCCCGTGACCCTTAAAATAAAGATCAAAATCTTTAATATGGCCAACAACCTAGTGAGATGGTCATCATTAGGGATCAGTCAATATTCTAGGGGAGAGAAAATTCTTCATTTGTACCCCTTGATGATTTTGATGATGTGACTGCTCCCGCCATCGCCTAGTTTGCACTAGCAGAATGATGTCAACCATTCACCACGTTTCTGAACGTTTGCCATTTGGCTTTAGCCCACAACTGTGAGTGGTTTCAGTACATCAGCATCTCACCCTCTTTTCCTAGACACTGCTCAGCCTCGCCTTCCAACTCCATCTCCATTAGCCTCGGCTGCTGCTTCTGTACCACAACCGTATGTACACACACCCTCTTCCCATCAACCCATAATCCTGATTAGGCAGGTTCCTGGCTATAATTGGTCACAAGGTTCAGAGTTACAACCTCTCCTCCTAAATTCTGATTTCAAGTTAGAGACTTGTTTCTTAACGATCATCTGTGATACTTAACCTCAGAGGCAAATATGGGTCTTCCAGTGGTATAATCAGAGTGTCAATGAACTTCCTTCCCCCTAGAGGTGTTAGACCGGGTTGAGGAGAGAAACAAATCCATTGACACTCATAGGTGTGTAAGAGAGAAGTGTAAAGCAAGAAGTAATTACCTATGCATCAATAAAACATCCCAGCCCAGTCCAGATCAAGTCCATAAGTTCGATATTAGCTCATCAGTCTAATATTAGCCCATGAATTCCTCTTCAGACTCACACACACCTGCAAAGATGCCAAATGAAGGAAGATCACAGGCCAGTGGGTGGAAAGTCCTGTGGATCCAATGGCAGTGGACACATTTCCAGGATTCTGGCTGCCATCAGTGTGGGGCTTCCATGGGAGTGTGAAGCAGAGAGAGAGGGCGTGTCCCACCTCCAGGGAAGAAGAGAGGCAGTCACTTGATTGACAGGCTCGCCTCCACCCTTCATTCTTTTATCAAGTTGACATCCACTTGTGTAACTACCACCATGTATTCTCCACGCACCGTTTTCTGGTGGATATTTCAAATATTACCATGAAAAGGAAAAACAAAACAAAAGCCACAGTGGCTGCATGAATCAGCCTAGTTCTTTAACCAGCAATGCGAGAAAGACGAGCCCTTTTATTTTCTGCTGGCTTCTTAGAATTTGGGATTTTTGGCGCTAGAGGCTATCATGGCAAATGCTTTCCTCTGAGCATGGGGTGTCCTCGACGGGTCCCTCATGGGCAATCACAGACAGGTTGAAGAGGGAAGATGGACATGAGTAAATGCTTCCCAAGAGATACAACTCCTGGTTTCCCACACCGCCTCACCAGGTCACTTCACTTCACCACAGTCTATACATTGGTCATCCTTAGAAGATGCCTAGTGAATGAACTCTATTGTGGAAAAATAATTTTCCACACCCCGGTGTATTTTATAGATAGGCAAAATAGGTGCTCAAAGAAATCGAGATGATCAGAGAAAATATATTACTTATTTTACCATGCAAAATAATATTTTATAATAATCATTTATCACCACAACAGTTTCATGTGTTAGTATTCTTAGACTTTCCTCCTCCTGCCCTAGTTCCAGTGCTACACTAAAGATTTAAATTTAATTTTATTGCACTTTTGGAAACATGATGACTTCCCAAGGCTAGGCGCTAGGGTCTCCCCCTTGGGTGGGATTACAGAAGGTCTCGCACAAAAGCACGTAGCCAAATAATTGTGGAGTCCTGACTTGTCGCCCAGTTTCATTCCGCTCCTCAGTCATGTCCGGTCCTAGTGCAGAGGTCACTGCCTCCAAGAGAGACACCTCGTTGCCCAGGGATCTTCTCCTTGGAGCATTTCTTTTAGCTTTAAAATAAATCTCCTGGAGACTATATGGACACAGCATATGACCTCAGTGTATTTGAAAAACTCCTGTATAGAAATGCCAGCTCATTTGTCTCTAGGCATATAATGTCTCTTCTTGGTTTTTTTCCTCAATATTAACACCAACTGACTTCTAATTCCAAATAGAGCCCATGATCTGGGCAAAGGCACACAGTGATGCTCTCCTAGACATCTGCTTCTGTTCCACGGCGATCCAACGCATCTCCTGGGTCAGATAACTCTGAATGCAGATTCAAGCAAGTTATGCACTATCTCTGAGGCTCATCATGCTGAGAGTTAAGACTGTTGGCCTTACTGAAGAAGGGCGAGTGTCCACATGGTTCCCGGCCCTAATTCTGACCCCATGTTGTTCCCTCTTACTTCCTAAGTAAACCCCATAACTGTGAGTTAAGGTGGGAGTGTGTGTAAATCTTAAAGAGCTTAGCTACAAAACAAACAAACACTGTGTGCCATAAATGGATGGTTACAAAGATTAAGCCAGGCAAAATCCTGACATGAAGGAAGCGTCTCATAAACAGTTGTGTGTCTGTGATAACGCATATTTCTAGACCTATATTACTAAATTTAACTCTGACGTATAGGTAAATTCTTAGCATATTGCTAAATGTAGGAAGTAAATTTGCTTCCAGTATATAAGCCAGTTGCCTGGAGTCTATTCCACCCCCGGGCAAGCCCATGTGTCAGAGAAGAACTGCGTTCCGCATGTTGTGCAAGGGCTGAGTTTTCAGAAGAAAGATCTCCAGGCCTTACTTCGGAGGCACCTTGGTGTGGCTCAAACCTGCAGCCTTTGGGTTAGCAGCAGTGTGCATTCCTGTCTCACTCAGGGACTTCTGATGTGCAGCTGGTTCACATCACTCCACTCAGTGAACAATGGTATTTGCCAGGCACTGGTTTAGGTATGAACTATGTAACTAACTAACTCTCGGTCAGCATGTTGATTCAGGCTCGTAGTGACCTTGGAGGACAGCACAGAGCTGCCCCTTTGGGTTTCTGAAACTGTAACTCTTGAGTGTAGTAAAGAGCCTCAGCTTTCTCCTGAAGAGCAGTTGACATCACCAGGGCTCAGGTGGCCGAAATAGGAATGGCAAATATTCCCAATCCTATTGTGTTAGTCTGGGTACTTTAGAGAAACAAATCCACAGAAACCCATGTGTAAGAGAGGGTTTTATATAAAGGTTAAGTGCCCATCAAGAAAACATCCCAACCCAGTGCTGCCCAAGCCCACAAGTCCAACATTAACCCATATGTCCAACACCAATCCACAAAATCCTCCTCCATCTCACAAAACAGATGGAATGATGCTGACTGCATTAGGAAAGCTGAGTCAGTGAGCGTAAGCATCTCAGCGCTGGCAGGGGTCTCCACACGGCTGCTCCAGCACCTAGGGCTGCATCGGGGTAGGTCCATGTGACTTCTCCTTGGGGAGGTCTTGCAGGCAGTCAGCCTTGCAAGCTGAAGCAGGGAACTGCTAAGGCAGCTGCACCTTGGTCCGGCCATCACAAAGCAAGAGACCTGAGAACTCGCAAGGCGAGGCTTACTGAGCCATTTATCCCTCTGCCCTTCAATTAATCCCACATGTGTTTATCAGCCAGGTTGGCACAATAAACTAAATATTTCATCTATCTTCCAGGAGCTAAATAGTTAAACCATAACTGATAGGTAAGACCACCAAAAGAATCTTTAAAACCTCTAAGAATGATGGTCTTGCCACACTGTGGCCAACTGACACACTCAATTCTCTTTTCTCTAAGGAGTCCTGTGTGCGAACATGTGCGTGTGTGTGAACGTGTGTGTGTAACAGTTCATCTTCTTCCCTGTTATTCTAGGTCCCCCCGGGGGGGAGGCGGGGAGGTGAGTTGGGTACCATGCTTCACATAATAAGCCTTCATTCTTTGAGAGTTACTGAGTTATCCCCTGTCTTCTCTTACTAGATTAAATAATTCCAGTCCCTTTAACCTTTTCTCGGAGCTTTCATTTGCCAACCTTCAGCTTAATCATTTTCATTGCTCCCCTCTGGACTCACTCCAAGTCGTCAGCATTAAAATGTGGTGCCTTTGCTTCTGAATTCATTCTTCTAAGCCACTGCCTCTTTCACAATGACCAAGACCTTCCCCTGCCACTGGCAAGGAATAGGAGCGACCCCACGAAGGAACGTACGTAGAGTCCTCACACCCATCCCCGCTGCCTACCGCCCTGCTGGCGGAGGGAGGGACCAACGCAGAGAGTGTCTCAACTGTGCCCAGTGTGGTTGGCAATTACCTAAATTACTGTTAAGCAGAGAAGACTATTAACAGCAAACAGGAGGTCTGTTGTAGTTACACCTGAGGTTCGCAGAAGGGTGCTAATAAAATCACTGTATTAATAATGCTAATGAGATCCAACAGCAGTTTTTGATCCTGTAGAATACCCGTAGCTGTCAAGCAGACGGTTGAGAACTTGCTGTGTGAGGTGCAGGCGATGCCTTTGACAGGTCAATCCCCGCATCACACAAAGGGCCACACTTTGGATGCTGTCAATCAAGATAAATGAATACCTCTAGAGCGTAGACAGCAGCAAATGCATGCCGCTCTGAAGAAATGACGTAAGAGGTGAATCACATGCATTCTGCGTACTGACACGCGCAGAAGGGGGCAGGTGAAATCAGGGTTCTAGTGAAATCGTCCTGCAAGATCTGCACAAGGACTTCTATGACATCTCCTTCCCTCAACTCCCCCTCTGCCTTTGCTTCTGCTTAGGTCATTGCAACGGCACTGACACCCGTAAACCAGCAGCTTGTCTCTCCTACACATGAACAACAGCAAAGTCAAGATCCACATTCTCCCAAGAGGCTGGGGAGAAACCAAATGGATAACATTCGGTTTTAGGGACTCCTTTGTCTTGAAGCAAAGGTGTTCTGGTGACGTGGTTGAATCCATGTTGGGGGGCTAACCCCAAGTTGGGCGGTTCAAACCTGCCTGTCACTCTGGGGAAGACAGGTGAGACTACTCCTATAGAGGGTTGAGATACATAGGAATAGGCTTGTTGGTTGTGGGTTTGGCTTGGTTTGAGTCACTTTTTAGGGGGGGGAAAGGAAACAGATTATTTCCTTTCTCCATCTGGAAAAATCCGAAGTGGCCAAAAAAAAGAAAGAAAGTTTGTTGGCAAGAGAGCAATGAAGGAAGGAAGAATCGCTTCTTCAGGGTGACTCCAGCCGGCCAGTGCCGGTCATCCTGAAGCTGCATTTCTGAAGGTGATTCAGCTCTGGCCAGATCCTGTCTGGCCAAGAACTCACTGAGAGTTCTGGGAGAAGTCTGTCCACAGCAGACGGGGCAACCAGCTACATTCTGGAAAACCCTCCTTTCCACCTTCCTTGAAGACTCCCTCAGTTTGGAGGCAGGACCGAGTTATGATTCCGTGTGGAATTTTCCCAGGCAAGTCTGAGTGCAGTCCCCAGTCCCAAAGTAGACCCTGGGTGGTGCGAACAAGTCCCGAGCCACTGATGGAAACATTGGGTGCTTGAACACACCCAGAAACGCCTTGGGCAAATGGCTCCGCCATCTGCTTCAGAAAGGTCACAGCGATGGAACCCTAGGAAGCACCGTCCCAAGGTGGCACACCAAGGGTCGCCAGGACTCCACATTGACTCGAGGACATCTGGTTTGGTTTGGAGTTTGGTAATCCCCAAAGCAGTCTGATCTAGGAAACAAAGACTTCCATCTTGGGAGGTATGGACTTGACATACCAAGTTCTGAAGGCCTTTGAGCTGATTCTGACGCAGAGGGACCTTTTGTGAGCCAGCACAAAAGTGTGGACCATAGGATTGCTAAAGACGAATTCTGCAGAAAGAGGTAACCCGGTCTTCTTCCAAGGTTTGTCCAGGTAAACATGGACCAACCACCCTCTGGTTAGAGGCTGACCATGGTGACCATTTGTACTTCATGGGACTTCATTGAACTCATAGAGTAACAATTTAATAATCAGTCATGAGGATCAGGGGCATATAGTCATAGCACCACGGAGGAAACGTGTCCTCCTAGGAGGAAGGCAGACACATCCTGACCTGGTGAACTGCCAGGGTCAACCTGCCATGTCTCTGACTGTAGCTGGCTCTCTGGGCCCACGCCCATGCCCCAGGGTTCGGTCTGTTGTCATGAAGGGAAGGTCCATGTAATCACACCACTGATACGTGAATGCACACTTGAGGTATGCAGACTCCAGAACCATGGGTGGGTAATGTCAGTGTACGTTAAAAGTTCTTATGTTGATAACTATGCATTACAACTTAGTCATTACAATTTTGAAAAAATAAAATAAAAAGAGGATTCCAATGATAAGGGGAACTACAAAATCCCCGCTTTTATTTATCGGAGGGTAAATGTCGGCTCATAGATCCTTATCAACTCGCACTATCAGATCATTTTTTACATCGCTTTCCACTGCCATCTTACACTGTCCTGGTGATGGCAAGGAGCTGGTAATGCCGGGTCAATGCATCACGAGTAGATACCACGCATAAGTCGCTCTCTTTACCTGCTGCAGAGATTTTACCAAATGGTTTCAAAGATGCAGCCATTTACACAACTCCTCTGGACTCCGCTGCACCTTGGGGAGGCAATTTCAGCCCGTTTGAACTTGAAAAAAATAATATTAGCTCACATTGAAAGGGTTAAAAGGGGCAGCACGAGCAGAAAGAAAGTCCCCAGATGGTGGTGGAGAAAATCAGGGAAGAGGAAGACAGATCAGAAGGAGGACGCGGCGACGAGCGAGTTTGTAAAGCTCGCGTCCCTGATGAGCGGGTGACACTTCCAGCAAAGCTTTTTATGAACCCGAGAAAAACAAACATAAGAAGTGCCTGCTGATGTTCAAAAGCCAACCACGGGGTCCATGCTTTTTAGAAATAAATAAATAAATACAGATCGCCAGCCAATTAAAAGACCTCCATTTATAAAAATCAAATGAACCTCTAACAAAGCTTGTTTGGGACATGAATAAATCATGTGCCCATGAATTATTCATTGGTATCAAGAAACGAACTGGGGATTCCAGGAACTGGGCCCGGGAGGTGCTGAAACTGGAGAGAAAGTGAGTTCATGGGCTCAGGGCCACCGGGGGAGTGGTGAGGACAGACCCCAGGCACCAGCACCTGATGCACAGGCCATGCCAGCCTCCTGTGCCTACACGGGACACTCCAGCAGCCTCGGCGACACCCCCAGACCACAAAGCAAGAAAGGTGTAACCCTTTGACCCCTGGGTTAGAGAATCGCATGTCTTCGGTAAACAGATAACAAGATTTTTTACTTAAGGGTTCGGTTCCTGTTCTTGTGTTTTTGTTTGCTCCTGTTTTGTTTTGTAATGCATGGCGTGTGCGGCAATGATGTGCTCTGTAGAATAGACAACGGGGTGGAAAGTGGGATTTAGAGAGGGCAGCTACAAGACCCTCTGATTTTAAGCTGGTAAGAGTCGTCTGGCCTGCTCATTCCTGGCTTTGGGTTGGAGTTTTGTTTGTTTCTTTGAAGGAGGAGGGGGAGCCTCCCTGATTTAACGAACTAATCAATGCATGTGTGTGTTCCAGGTCCAAACTGCTTTGCAGGAACGACCATCATCCCCGCCGGCATCGAGGTGAAGGTGGATGAATGCAACATCTGTCACTGTCACAACGGGGACTGGTGGAAGCCTGCTCAGTGCTCCAAGCGGGAGTGCCAAGGCAAGCTGACTGTGTAGAGCAGAGCCCCGCCAAGGACATGCTCATCGGAGAGAAGGCCATGGGTCCTCTGCTGCACACGTCAAACAAGACACAGCAAACTCCTGCCAGCTACAGCAGGGTCACCAGCAAAACCTTTGGGGTCGACGAAAGTGAATATTGTACAAAGAGGACATTTCTCTCTTTCTCTCTCGCTATCTAAAGAAATATATACAGTCCACAGCTCCTCTGCTGCTTTTGTCGTGAGCAACGCTGGCTGGTGACCCGATAACTGGATTTCTGGAACCTGCTCGAGCAGACTTCTCCACCGGGGAGGCTCTGGACAGCCGGCTTCCCGTCAGCTGATGAACTTCATTTCCCTTCTGTACTTCCGACCTGGCATTTTCTCTTGTAGTATTTCTTTTTTTCCCCTATCTTCTAATTTCATCTTTAGAGGCTGGGGGTGGGGGGCCTGATCTGACTGCATAGGACAATTTTGGGTTGGGTGGGAAACGCTTTGGTTAAAAAAATAAATAAAAATAGAAAGTCAGGCCAGAGGCGCCTTCCTGACCAGAAGGCCCAACGAGAATCCCGTGGTTCCCTGTGGGTGAACCATGCCTGGTAGGCTTAACAAAGAGAAGTGCACACAGAGGCAGACCCACTGCTGGGCACGGTGGGGGACTGGTGCTTTGTCCACTATGTGGAGGCTCCCAGTTTGATCCTTACCAACCACACATTTCACTGCGCCAACTTCAAAACTGCCAATCAACAACTATCATGAGAAGGCCCCCAGGAGCGGTCCTGAGGAACCCAAAAGGAAATAGAGTTTCAACTGTAGCTCGAATCACCTTTCTCCTGGCACAGAATTTAGGTTTGAATGGTAACTAAACACACTCGTAACCCATGCTGTCACCTGGTAACATGCCCAGCAGAACCACGGTGAATAACCCCACTGAAAATCAGAATCCATCCTTCTGAACATCGCAGTCCTTCGGGTGAGTTCAGAGGTGACTGAAAGCCAACAGTTGACACAGGCGGCATGCGTGGTTTGAGCCTGTTTGCCGCTCTGCAGGACCATCCGCTCGGCCCCATGTCTAAAAGACAGGTTCAGGACACTCTCTCCGCCTCAAGTGCTGCTGTAAATGAGCCATTAGGGTAGAGTGGGTCCTGCACAATACAATTCCTGTCGTTGAACATTTTTAAATCTTTACATTAGATACTGAATAAATAAAGTGAACCTTCGAGGAGTCACCAGGTTGCCCTGGCAATGCTGCGATTATAGTAACCGAAACAACCACACAGGGGAC
Source organism: Tenrec ecaudatus (assembly GCF_050624435.1). NCBI lineage: Eukaryota > Metazoa > Chordata > Mammalia > Afrosoricida > Tenrecidae > Tenrec > Tenrec ecaudatus. Next base: position 24,474,096 of record NC_134542.1, on the reverse strand, counting down.
CTGGCACCTCCTCGATCCCAGTGCAAAGGAGCAATCTGCACCCACGCGGCATGGTTATGTGCTCAGTCCACTCTTTGGAAAACCCCAATGCAGGCCCGAATGGGTCCTTCAAGAACTGTTACGGTCATCGTCAGTAAGGACACGCCTCCCTGTCCGGTCCCCGGCCCATGTGAGCTCAGTGGAAGGGTAATATTCTAGATCAGGGTTTCTCAGCCTCAGTACTACTGACATTCCATGCCAGCTCTTTCCTGGCCTGTGCATTTTTAGGATGTTTAGTAACATCCCTGGGCCCTTATCCACTAGTAGTCAAACCCTACACATAGCGCACACACGCACACCCCAGAGTTATGGCAAGTGACATTCTCCAGACATTCCAAATAATCACACACACACACACACACACACACACATCCCAGAGTTATGGCAAGTGACATTCTCCAGACATTCCAAATAATCACACACACACACACACACACACACGCACATCCCAGAGTTATGGCAAGTGACATTCTCCAGACATTCCAAATAATCACACACACACACACACACACACACACATCCCAGAGTTATGGCAAGTGACATTCTCCATACATTCCAAATGATGCCAAGGGATGGGTAAGGACCAAAATGGCAGCTGCCTGAGAACCATTGGTCTGGAATAATTGACTTAGAATGGATTCTGACCAGAAGCATCCTGGGAAAGTGCTGGGTACACTTGTGGTTGTGTCCTTTCGGGGTGTCCACAAAGAGCCCCAAGAGGTCAGTCTCCTCCCTAGAGAGTAAGTAGCCTCTGACGCCATAGGTCTGACCTCAGGACACACATTTCTCTAGTGCACAACCTCTCCTCCCCTGTGAGCACTTCCCATCATCCAGAAAGAGCTGTCCTTTCCAGAATGAATGTGTGGATGCGTCGGGCCTGACCTTTCTTCCGCACACTGTGCTTGTGTTTGCTATGATCCAAATCGCCATGTCGGCATCGTCCATGGAAGAGTATCGAGCTGCCTCCCCTTAGAACAGCAATTTGCAGCAAGCTTGGTGCCTTTCAGTTGCCGCCATGGATACATCATATAGACAGTCATGAATCATTCATGAACAATTCTGCATGATGTATGCCTGCACTCCAAAGCAAAGGTGTTCCACGCTGCAGCTTGTGTCGAGTCAGAGGTGTATCATAGAGCTTTCTTTGCCCCGAGGTTGTCTGTTGCCAGCTTCAAAATTCCACACTCCTGGAAAGAAGTAAAAATAATCATAATAAATGACAGGAATATGGTTTGAAACCCAGACAATACGATTAATAGAGCCCTGCCGCATAGTACCCTATCTATTATTAAAGAGTGACTGTGTGCTTTTTACAGATGGAAAGACAGCACAACTGGGAAGCCAGGGTACAGAGATTTTGTATCAAAGTCTTGGCACCGTGCTAGTCACAGCAAGAATTTTCTAGAAGGAAGTATAAGACATCCATCGAGAAATGCTCTTCAGAGAGTCGGCAGAAGCAAGGCTGCTCGGTGGCCTCTGCTACGAGCCAGAGAGAGATTTGTGCTGTTGCAATGTTTTCGTCCCCCTCAGAGTTTCTGTTTTCTTTGGAAGACGGTACCACTGACATCGCTGCCCCTTTAGGGGGAGATGAACCTAGACTGTGACGGAATTTCTCATCCACCAACAAACATTGTACCACTTCCTTCTAGCCAGGCCATTGAGACAGTCTTTCCACACGCTGTACCACAGGCTTCTGGTCTCATCTGTTGTTTTCTGTCAAAGGCTTGCTTTGCACCCAGGCTGCCGCCCCTCGGCCCCCATTCTTCCACTGCCTGGGGTTCTTCGGCTTTCACGACAGCTATGTTTAAATAAGGGATCCACAGCCTGTTTGTCAGCTGATGCCTGTAACAAATTATTCAGTTTCTAAACCCTTTGGGGGAAAAATGGTGTGCCTGAAAACTAGTGAGAAAAACAACGAAACTGTAAAAAAAAAAAAGGGGGGGGGATTCTAGCAACAATATTTGATGTGTAAAAGAATATATTATTAAAAAATTATTTTGTTAAATATAAAGTGTGTTAACCAGCAAACACTCTTTGTGGTATATTTTCCTTCCCCGTGTCTCCCCTCTCTCTACCCTGGCTCTTGAAGGTGACATGTCCAGGGGCTCCGGTCATCGGAAAGTGCATGTGCAGCTGGGGGGTGGGGGGGTCATGCAGCTCAATGATGTACTGGGTTAGCATTTGCCTGGGTGGGTTTTCATGTTTCCTAAGTCAAGACCTGCATCAGCAATCAAGGAGAAGGCTCGAAGACACCAGAAGAGAGCTCACAGTGGAAGGGAAAACGTTTCTCTGACTCCACATTTATAAACACTGCTAACAGTCGTCAATAACTACGGAGTGTTTGCCCTGCGCCGAGCCCTGGCGGACACACGGGAACTTCGAGTATCCGATTCAATCCAGAGAATACACCATGGAGGGAGACGCTCAGTGATCTCTGCTTGTTTGTGACAACGCAGGACTCAAGGATGTTAAGAGATTTGGGTAAAGTCGTGGGGGTCATAAGGGATGCTTTTTAGAAACTCAAACTGGCACAAATCTAGCGTAACAAGCACCCGTGGCCCAGATTCCAGTTCTCAAATTGAACACAATGGCTGCATCATTTTCCCCTTCGTCTTTTAAAGCAAAGCTCAAGTGTCATATCATTTTGCAACACCAGCACTTGGCAATAATTATCTTAAAATAATGTTACAAAGAACACTTCTTATTGAACCCCACTCTTAAATGTCAGATTGTCAGACCTAACAAAATGAATAATTCTTTAGGGGCACCTAATATCCAAGCCATGTTCACAGCTCCCAGATTTTCTGAAGAAATAGTCAAGGGGAAGCGAAACGTTTGTACAATCCCGCCCATCCATGGCTTGGGCGGTCAGTCTTCCTCAAGCTCAAGGGCAGATCTGAACCCTGGTGAGTGGCAGCCTGTGTATTTCGACCGTTAAGCAGCTCAGCTGGTAACCAAAGGTTGACGATGGGAACTCACCCAGCAGCTCCACTGGAGGAAATCCTGGGGTCACCTCTGGTAAAGCTGAGGGCCTAGAGGAGTCTGACTTCGTGGTGCTTGTCTTACCCTCGGCAGCCCTCGACCATTTTTGTGGGTGCCTATTCCCACCCCACCTCCTCCCAGCATGTGCTCGCTCCTCGTGGTCTCTGTGGCTCTGGGTAATTCACAAGTGATTAGATTCAGGACACTCTCTCCCAGTCATGGCATGCTCCTTGACCAAACAAAGAATCCCTGACCCCCCAAATTCCATGTTACAGCCACACATACAAGAAATAAGATTCCCAAAACATAATTTGGTGACACAGTTCAATCTATAACCACTGTTGAGCAAGAGAGAACAGGATTGACAAAAAATAATTAGGCTTGACAGCCCAATGGCTAGTTTTACATAGTCAAATGAGGCCCCTGTGAGCCAAAGTCAACTGAATGGTGCCTAATGACCAACAGGAATAAGTCGACAGAGACCTGGGGTTTGTTTTTGCTACATTTGTTTGTGCTGGGGATGAAACCCGTTGCTCTGCCAATTCAACTCAATTCAAACTCCTGGTGGTTCCATGTGTGTCAGAGTAGAGCCGAGCTCCAAGGGATGGTAATGTTTTTGGAAGCCGACCACCAGGCCTTTCTTCTGATGTGCCTCGGGGTGTATTCGAATGTCCACCCTTTCAGCTCCCTGCGCAGTATGTTAACCATTAGCACCAGCAAATGGTTATAGAAATAGTACTTGTTTAAAACCCAAACCCACTGCCCTCAAAACCCACCCCCACCCTTTAAGGCAGAAGAGAACTGCTCTTGAGGGTCCCCAAGACTGTACATCATGTGGGAGCAGACAGCCTCATCTCTCTCCCACAGAGCATCAGGGTGTTTGAAGCACCAAACTCAGTTAGCTGCCCAATGCTTATCCCATGGTGCTGCCACAACCCCTAAACTCTCTATTAAAACTCCTTCCTGAACGCTGAGCAGAACAGGAAGGGGGGCAAGCAGCCCATTACAAACTAACTGTGGAGGGGCGCCAAAGACCCCCTAAGAAAACCGTTGCTGATGAACTGTTTCTAAGGAGCACCCCCTTTGATATGTGTGTACATTCTCCTTCAAAAGCAAATGCAAGCTGTTATGTTGCTTCTCTTTGAAATGCAGAGCATAAATGAACAATATTTTCCGAATGCCATCCTATTTTACCTTCTCAGAGGAAGGAAGACCAAAAAGGAACCAGTGAGAAACATCAGTAGGGACCTGGCACACACATGAAAACAGGTACCCACTCTATTGACCGTTTCTTAAACTAAGACTAGGCGTCCCTGCTCTTCCATCTTCATGCATCCAACTCTCTGCCTCCTGTATCCTTTATGAAGGATGGTGCTTGGCTCCTGGGGAGGACGCCACCATGGGGACGAGAGAAGATGCCCAACTGCGACACGGCCCTGTGTTTGTTGTCATTGGAGGGTTTATGGGGAGAATACTGCTCTTGTAGAAAAAAAGAGCTAAGTCATTTAGAACAGGAAAGCCACTATCTCGAAGGCCGCAAACCTTCCTAGATACGTTCCCAATGTGAGGATGTGTACCTCAAATTGGGGTGACAGTCTTATCAAGGGGTCTCTAAATATCCTGCCCGGTGTGAACACCTCGTTTGCCCCAATCAACCTTGTGTTCATAGAAAACACACTGCTCTCTGGGAGAACAGGACATGGCCAGTGAGAGGTCTGCCAATGGTGCTGCATGGATTGCTTCAATTCAATTTTTAGGCCTCAAATTTATTTCTTATTTCAGATGTTTTCAGATTCCGCAGTGTTCTTGTAATCGCTGAAGCACTTAAATTCAGAGCCTTTGAAGCCCCCCGTAAGGTCACATGTAAATAGCTCTAGTTTTTAGAATTCAGTTTGAATTTTAAGATCTTTCAAGTGCATAAGTACACAAGGAGGTGGGAGCAGAGATGGAGAGAAATTTAGATATAAGCTATCGTTCCTTGAGAACCTTCGAGGTACCAGGCACTATCCTGATTATGTAAGAAGATGACGTACATTCAAGCATCCTCTCAACCACCACAAGGTACAGATTGGCATCCCATGTTTTCAGAACTGAGGTTCAAGATCTTTGTTAGTTTTCTGGAGCTCACACACCAGAGTGCTGCAGAGAGTCGGTACAGTGCTGGTTTTGAGTGCCATTGAGTCAATTCCTACTGAGAGAGACCCCGTGGGGTACAGCAGAAACACCCCTAGGGTTTTCTAGGCTGTGACATTTTTTATGATTAATTGGGAGTTAATACAGATATCATGTCATCCCATAGTTCAATCGTGTCAAGCAGTATTGTGCAATTCCTACCACAATCAGTTTCCAAACATTCTTTTTTCCCCCCCAGACTCTGAGTTTGTCGCCCTTTTACCAGCTTCATCACCACTGTGCTCCCCGCTAGCCGCCAAAAAAAACCCTTATTCTACTTGCTGTCCTTATGAAACAGCTCAAAACTGAGCCTGGCAAGTAAGAAAGTCCTACTATGAATACTTATAATCAGGACTGATGGTATTAGAAAAGATTTCATGGAAACGGGATGATACGCTTGGCTCTTGAAGTTTAAGTCTGAGTTGGCAAGTCTTCAGGGAAATCATATGGCTAATGGGAGGGAATTGCAAGAAAGGAAAATGAGGACCTCTCTACAGTAGCATGAGGCTGGACTAGACCCACTGAAGCAGTACATCCTCGTAGACGGTCTAATGAGCATGTGAGAAGTAAAACAGTTCCTGTTTCTAGCTCAGGTAAGAAGAGAACACTATTGGCCTCCAACTCAAAATAGAATTGCTCCATCCGGTTTGGTTTGGTTTTGTTCTGTTTTTGTTATTTTTGCCTTAATCTTTATAAAAGCATGTCTCCTTTATAGAAGTACATAGACACGTCTTCTCCTTCAATGGATGAGTTCAATCCTGCTGTTTCTCAGTAACCTATCACAAACTGCTTCCATCACCGAAGGTCCTATGAGGTTACTTGTGCTTTACTGGGGGTGGCTCATGATCTTATTTTAGGATGTGTATTGAAGATGCTGGTAATTTAGCAAATACTTCAGGTCAATCTTATCTCGGCTTATCTCCAAGTCAGTTCTCCTTGTTTCCATTTACCAATAAAAGTTCATCTTGGTTTGAATAATTGGCATTGAAATAGTCTCAGTTCACCACTTCTTTTTACCACCACATTCTTTTGTAGTATTTTTTTAAGTGGAAGTTACTGGTTGGAATGACCAGAAGAGCAGGATTATCCACTAGTTTGTAGCAAATCATAGTAAAACGCCATGTGTTTGCATATTTTGATACAAATGACGTACCTGATTCTAACACATCATTTGCAATTGCCAATTCAGAATCTCAGAAAACAGATGGGGGTGGGGTGGGGTGTGGTTCGTGTTCATATGGTTGTCCATAGGGTTCTGGGAACCGAAAATGGGATTTTCTAGCCATCCATTGTGGTTTTCCCACTTCCTTATTAGGACACGTGAGGTTACACGGCAAGCCACGTCCTCAGAAAGCCTCTCCATTGGAAATGCCCAAGGCTTCCCACTTTGCGCCTATTACATTTTTCTTGGCCTTTGTTTGTTTGTTGGTTTCACTCCCTTTTTAATTAATCACAAGTTTGGGTCAGCCAGGCCCATTAACTGCATTTCTCATTTAGACCTTTCAGAGATGCAGTTGCAGATGCAATTTAATTTGTTGACCCATGATCGATAGCAATTAATAGCATCTCTTTAATCTTGTTGAAAGGTCTGTCTTTGGCTTCCGGTAGCTACCAACTCAAGGAAATGGTATCCACATAGACACACGGGTTCCTTAATTTCTGTGCAATGGTCTCAACCACCTCCATTTCTCCTGATGCAGGACCATTCCCCACGGCATTCTCAGCTCTCGCAGAAAAGTTCATGCAGACTCTGCTGTAAAACTCCCCAACTGCAAACTCATCATGCTAATGTCATAGATCGGGAACACTGAGAAATACACTCAGAACGTGCTTTTCTAATTCAGAAAAATAGATGAAAAAGCATTACGTAAATAAAGGTGGTTCTCAAGATTTTTAGGATTTCTCATGTCTGGCTCTTGCCAATCAGGTTTTTTGTTTGTTTGCTTGTTTCCACCGGATCTGTCACATCCGTTAAATCACTTACTCATTTATTCAGTAAGTGATTTTCCAGTTAGGAGACTAGGCACTGTGCTGATAACTAAATGAAGTATGTGTTTTCCATGCCTTCAAGGAGTGAGCAGTCGGATGGGGAGCGGCGAGAGGCATATCCAGGCTCACAGTGCAGGAAATTCCATGCTCTGTAGATGAAGAAGTGCACTCAGAACAGAAGGGGAAAGCAGCCACACTGTCCTGTGTGGAGGAAGACATTTGTCATCTGAGTTTTACAATAGGAGCAGGCCAGGTAAAGAATGAGACAAAGCAGTCAATACGTGCCTTCAATGTGTACGGTGGAATTTTGGCTGATGTGATTCAGACCTTTTTACAACCCATTTTGCTGATAATAAAATCCATTCAAGTCATAAATATGTGCCTGGCCTGCCTCGGGGACATTGAGCAAATAAAGAAGTAAGAGGGACCACCACCGAATTGGGAAAGTGTCATTTGTCTGGGTGCCTTCGGCTCTTCTTCTTTTCGGTGGTCAGTTCACAAACCAGTGGACTTTTCTCCCCCTACTGACTCAGCTCCTGGGGCGGTGCACTTTAGCAAAACCCTATGGTGCATCTCAGTAGGGTAAGTAACCCCACCCTTCAACCCCTTCAACGGTATTTACATTGTTGGTCTCATCTACATAACTCCTACTTTTTATCAGCCTTAACTTTGGAATGGTAGGTTGTGACCCCTGATAAACCATCAGCAAACTAGCCAAGAAAACATTTTGAGCCTGGGTCCCTTTGTGTACCGATATGAGGATAACCACTTGCTCTGTACGCTCACAAGACCAGCCTTGAAATTAATTGTCAAGAAGTTTCCAGTGTTTTTAGAATCGGTTTACAGTTTTTTAGAAACGGATCATAATAGATGCTAACAGATAATATGCAGAATGTTGCCTAGCACCTTGGGATTCGTGAATATACGTTATTAAATTTTAAAATTAAGGCATATAATTTGTGGACTGAAAGCCTAAAATGTGATATATGTGTACATTTGTATCTATGTGTAAATACAGCACAGATCTATGTAACTATGTCAGTAGAAATGTCAGAAGCTATGAACATACTGGCGGGCTTTTAGCTGTGTTGTTAAAGCCAGATGCCTGCTGTGTCTCCATCTTGAGCAAGAACACACACTCTCCCTCTCTTTTACCCAACAAATCCAGGCCTGTGTAGCCTACTGTAATTCTTATATCACCTTTGCCTGGCTGTGAAGCATTTCATTAGTTCTGCTTATTCGTAGAGTTAATTTCCCATCCCCAATCCTTTGTGGCTCCTGTGGTCCATCGATTTCAGAGCGAGGCTGAACATGAACGAAGGAGAGTTGCTGAAGAGAATAAAAATCAAGCTGCCTCTGGAACCTAAAATCACCCCAGGGACAAGGAGCTATCTGTAAAAACAAAAATGAAACGTGCAAACTATTAACATTACATGTACAAACTATTCACATAAGAATTTGGTTGGGTTTGTGGTTGGGGTTTTCTACTTTTACAACTAACCATCACTTCTGCCAAGAAACTTTGCTTACCTTGCACGACGGGCTGTTCCCTCCTAGATGAGGAACCGCTAGAACCGTGGGCCTGAGCATCTAGCTGCGCACAGAGTGCTTTCATTAACTTGCAGAAGAATATTCGTGGAACCACTTCCTTTGTTTACATCAAAGCACGTATACGTATCTACATATCCAACTGGTTGGCTTGGGTACTGCCTTCCATTCCCCAGAAAGATTCTAGGAAGTCCGTACCACTCGATGGCCTGCTTTCTGGCCTGACATATAGCATGCTGTCAGGGATGTTAACTTAAATTGCCTGTGTTTGCTTTCGATATCCACCTGCACCTTCCAGCTTGTGATCTATTGAGCAGCGGTGCAAGGCACACTTCAGACATAAATGGTGGTATGAGAGATGACTGTGTCCCTCACACATGAATGCAGAGGCCAGGAATTTCCTATTTCCCACTACATTTCCTGCAACACAATGATTTCCATCAGCAGGCAGGCCACTGGCAGCCAAGACTCCAGAGTCAGCAGCCTGAACCATTGCCTTTACTGAGACATAATGGCTGGGTCTTCATTTTGTTTAACCTTCTTGTGAATCAGATGTCCTCCAGTGAGCAGGGAGGCCAGGGTCACTGCATCAGAACTGTGAAATGATGTGAAAAGCATAAAGTTACTCTCTCTAAAAAAAAACAAAAGTGGGGGAAAGCTGTGCAGAATTATGATATTTTACAACACCAGTGCATTGGACAATGATACACGTCCCTTTTGTATACTTGCCGAAGTGAAACAAGACCATACATCTATAATCGCATATTCTATCCCATTGATTTGCTCTTGCAGAAAATGCAAGGCTAGTCATCAATTCTATATGCCTATGGAAGTGATGTCAACTTAGAAAAATCATCGTTGTTTCCACCAGAACCTATATTCCAGTGCATACAAATATGCAGCAGCAAACCATTTCCTTGAGCTGTCTTCCGGAGAAGAGGGAATATTGCAAAAGCCTCATGTAAGCTTTGAAATACAACCAATCACATCTTCTCTAACCCTCCATCCTTGGGGGCAGTAAGGTACAGCTTCTTCCAATGGCTTGATTAATTTCAGCAATTGCATATTTAGCATCATTAGTGCTGGGGTCGAACTGAATAACTCGGCCTACGGTAGTTTCCCTTTCAAGACCTTCTCTGTCTATTAAACTGGATCAAATAAACTGTATTTTGTTTTGAAAGGTCCAGTTCATTAATGGCTCTGTAGGTAACACCGAAATCAAATTTATAGAACCAAATAATTTTCTCCTTCGTAAAAACCTAAAGGATTCATGTCTTCTATGTGAGCATCGTTCTGTAATACCTCATTTGATTACACTATATTTACAGGGATGTACACAAACATGTACCAATCAATTGACTTCCAGATTTCAATATAACGGGGCAAGCAGCACCTAGTTCAAGAAACAGAATCTCACCAGCACCTTCATAGCCCATCTGTGCTCCCTTCTAGTTGATGCTCCTCATGCCCCTCCCCCCAAAGATAGCCTAATGCCAAACAGAATAACGCATTAATGCCTGTTTCAAAAGCTTATGTCAATTAAAGCATACATTAGGTATCTTTGAACCTGACATATTTCATTTAGTATGTTGGTTGTGTGATTCCTCTACATTATTACATCTCTTTCTTTGCTGAAAAGGAGGTTGGATTTCATTGACACACCCACATCCCTTTATGTCCTAGAAGCCACTCAATGACTCATATTAAAACATCTTAAGATCAAAGATGATCAATAATTGGTGAAGACTCTATAAGTGTATATTTTTTCCTAGCCTCTAGGAATCTAATACTCTATTAAACTTAGGAGAGCATTATGGAGCTTCACCGATGGTTAAGCACTCCATGACTAGCCAGAAGATTAGCAGTTTGAATCCATGCAGAAGCATCTAGAAAGCTCGGCCTCTATAGCTGCTTCTACAGATCACGGATTTGAAAACACCACAAGGCAGTTCTGCTCTTGAACACATGAATCCGGGTCAACTTGATGGCAGCAAAGAACAAGCAGGTGGACTTAGCACTTCACCAAACTCATATGTTAGGTGGTCATTTCTATGCACAGGGGAGCATTAAAGAGCACTAGAGGTGCGGTTAAGTTTCTAATTTTAGAGAAGAGGAATCTTATTTCATCTCATCATCAGCAAAACCTCATTCTGGTCTAGAAAAGGAATCAAGAGCCCCTGACAGGTGAGCCCGGGGAGGGCAGCTCTGAATTGTTTGGGCTGTCAAGTCAGCTCCAACTCGGAGTGACCCTGTGATACCGTTGCCTGATGCGGCGCCATCCTCACAATAAAGAAGGTAGACTGGAACCCATTGGCGCAGCCACTCTATCAAGCAATCTCCTTGAAGAGCTCCCCTTCTTTACCGGCTCTCAACTTTGCCAAGAACTGGGTCTTCTTCCAGGGATTCCTCTTCGAATGACATGTCCAAAGTAGAAAGATAGATTTTCACCCTTCTTGCTCCGAGGGAGCATTCTGGCTCTACTTCCTCCAAGAAAGGTTGTTTTCATTTCTCTGGCAGCCCCTGGTATATTCAGGAATCTTCAACAGCACTGTAAGTGAGTACAAATGCCTGACTGAGGGGGGATGTGACATCCAGCACAGCACCATTGAGGTCTAGAGCTGGAGGCTATCAAAGTACTGAGCAATGAAGCCTCATCCAATCAGAAATGGCCTGCTCTGCCACCTTGGCCCAGGCCACATCACCAGTGCTTCTTTGGCTCTTTTCCTCTGCTCAGTTCTCAGCCTAAATGTCATCATTACAGATCGCTAACTTCACACCCAGACCAGCTCACACTGGTCCCAGGATGTGTCTTCATAGTCTTCTTGACTTGTCATTTTACAAAAGACATGATAAGCTATTTTTCAGCTGTCCCCTCCACCAGACTCTAAGTTAATGAGGCATTGAGCAGTGGGTCTAGCATATAGAAAATGTTGAATTAATATTTCTTACATGAGTGAGTTGATTTTGAAAAGTAACTGAACATCGCAGGTGTCCTCTGAATTCCTGTCTTTGTTAGCTTCTCCTTAGTGTTCTTAGTGTCAAACAGATGCATTTCTGTCTAAAGTTTTTGCCCATCTCTAGGAAGACCTGTACTAGAGGTCCTTCGAGTTTGAAGTCCAGCTTCCTAGCATTGCTGTGCCCAATACAGCAAGTGGTCAGAGGAGAGGAGCTCATTAGCAGAGTAGTATATTAGGCCATCTCAGATAAATGGGTCAATGGAGACCATCAAAAGGTATCTCTAAAGAAGACTTTTAATATGCATAGTCCTCTTTACTGTGAGTGGGCCCTCTTACGAAAAGAGGTATTTGTCAAAGAAGCTCTTAGAAACAGACAAAGGCAGGAGATAGCTAAAATACTGTGATTTCTATGTTAACGTGCTCTTTCTCAAGAGAAATCAGACTCTATTTGTGTTTTGTTTATTTCCAAAATTATTATGTAGTGAGGGGTCTTCTGAAGATAAACCTGAGATCATGTTAACACAAAGTGGCTAAGCTTTCTTCACAAGCATTGCAGACAGCTGCACGCTGGCTCAAACTGAGGAAACTAGAGGAGCCAACATAACCAAAGGAGGATCTGATCCAGCAGCTATGACACAATCACCGGGTTTATTCCGAGGTTTCTTTGGAGAAAGAGAGGGATTTCTAGAATTCCCAAACTATAAATTTTAGAAAGGATCTCAGAGGCTATGAATAGCTTAATTGGATGTGCATTAATTATTGATAATCATCTCAATGTCCTCAGTTCATGTACTTGCTATGATAACAACAACTCCAGTGATCCTTGCTGTATGACCAGTTCCCATAACTTTCAGCCAATATCTTTCAAAAGCCAACTCACTTATAATCCAGAGCTACCCAAATTCTGGAAGCTTCTTAGAGAGACTTTTCTTGATTCTTTTGTTATACATTATCTTCAAACCCTTAACTCTCTCTACATCCAAATTTGATTATAACAGTTTATAGGCTTCTCTGACAACCCAGGGAGGCAGGCCTTCATTTCCCTCTGCTCTCATCCACACCCTCAACACTGTATCTAGCCCATTCATTGCTCAGAATGTTAAACCAGTATGTAAACAGTTTCTTTATCATGAGCCTCACATCTGGCATGCTGTTTGTCCTGAAGACATATTGTTGAATGAGTGAACCTTTGAAGCTCCTAAGTTACATGAAATACAGCTGGTTACTTTTAAAATTGAAAACTAATGTGTGTGCATTGAAGTAATTTAAGAGGATATAAAAAGAAGAAAGCAAAAATTAATTTCTTCTCAAAGATCATGAAAGTGACACTTGAGTATATAACCCTTAGGGCTTTTCAAATACTATGTCACGGATGGTGTTAGGTGCCCTCGAGGTAGTGCCCTCGATTCACAGCGACCCTGGACCCACAGAGCCAGACACTGTTGGTGTCATCCTCGCAGTGTTTCAAGCCTGTTGTCACAGCCACTGCGTCAGTCCATCCCATTGCTTGCCCCCCAAAAACTATTTTCAACTTAAAAGCAATAGAAAGAGAATCATAATTAAGGCTCCTTCCAAGGTTTTTCCAATACTGCCCAGATAGAGACGTAAATCTAACATAAAACTATGAAGTGCTAGAGACTCAATTCTGACTCATGGCAGCCCCATGCGCAACACAATGAAACACTGCCCCGTCTGCACCTTCATCACAATTATTGTTCTGTTTGAGCCCATGGTTGCAGTCTCTATGTCAATCTATCTCATCAAAGGTCGATGGTACTTTCAAGATTCTTCATCAGCACCGTAGTTTAAGTTCATTGATTCATTTTGGTCTTTCTTATTCCCTGTCTGACTTTCACATGCTTACGAAGCCATTGGAAATACTATGGTTTGACTCACCCCTTACCTGTGGCCCCCTGTGAGGAGATTGCTCCACTGTCTACAATGGGCTTTGGGTCTCTGCTCTGCCCTACCTCATTCTCAACAATAAGTTTTTGTTTGTTTGTCATGTGTCTTCTGTTGCCCATTACCCAAATCCTGATGACACCTCATGATCACACTGGTGCTGTGCTTCTTCCAAGTGGACTTGTTGCTTCTCTGCGAATGGCCACTGTTTAACTTCAAGCCTTTAAGACCCCAGATGCTATATCTTTTATAGCCTGGCACCACTGCCTTATTCACCACATTTGTTTATGCACCCGTTTAGTCTTCAGTGATTATATCCAGAGGGTGAGCATCTCAGAATGCCAATTTGTACACAATTATGGAAAAGACTTGGGGGCTCATGACACATGGAATTCAGGAACAGGAGTGGGAATAGCAATACCAGAATGGTAGGGATAAAGAGGGGAGAAAGGGGGAACTGATCACAAAAATCGCCGCATAACCATAACCCCTCTCCAGGAGGAAGAACAACAGAAAACATGGGGGAAATGAGACAGGGATAGGTGTAAGATATGAAAATAATAATAATTTATCATCTATCAAGGGGGTATGAGGATGGGGGAGGAGGGAGGGGAAAATGAGGAGCTAATACCAAGGGCTCAATAGAAAGTAAATGTCTAGACATGAATGAAGGCAACATATGTACAAACATTCCTGATGCCATCGATGTTACAAGGGATTGTAACAAGAGTTATAAGCATCTCCAATAGAATGATATTTTATTAATTTTTTTAAAAAAGAAGCCAGAAAATATAAAAGAAAATACTATGGCTTGGGGCAGGTGTACCCTCATCCTCACCATGCCATTGTTGCTCTTCCATGTGTTAATGAGGTCTCATGCAGCAGAGTTACCCAATGCAAGGTAGCATGTGATTTCTTGACTGCATGAGCATTGATTGATTAAGAGCCAAGTAAAACTAAGTCCTTGACAATATCAATCATGTCTCCATTTTACCACTGATTGTGAGGATTTTTATTTTCTTCGCATTAAGTTGTACTCCATATTGAAAGCCACAGGATGTGATCTTAATCAACAAGTGCTTCAAGTCCACCTCACTTTCAGCAAGCAAAGCTGCACCTTCTGTGTACCACAGGTTGTTAACTATCCTTTCTTGAGTCCTGCCACCCATTTGTCTCCGTACGGTCCATTTTCTCAGATTATCACTCAGTATACAACTTAAATAAGTGTGGTAAATGGATATGACACTGACCAAAGCTTTCCTGTGATTTTAATTCATGTCGTATTCCCTTGTTCTGTTTAAGCAACTGCTTCTTGATCCACGTACGGCTTCTGCATGAGCACAATGAAGTGTTACGCAATCCCCATTCTTCTTGATGCTATCCATCACTTGTTGTTATGATCTACGTAGTTACATGTCTTTGCAATATCAATATAACACAAGTTAACATTTCCCTAGTAGTCTTTGCTTTCTGCCATGATCCATCTGGTGTCAGCAATTATCTCCCTTATTCGAAGTCTTTGTATGAATTTGGCCTGAGTTTAGGCAGCTCCCTGTCTACCTAATGCTGAAACCATTGTCAAATGATCTATGGCAAACCTTTCTTTCCTTCATTCGGTTGGGTGACCTTTCTTTGGAATGACTACAGATACGAATCTCTTTTGGGCAATTTATCAGCTAGTTTGATAAGCAATATGTAATCATCGGGATTACCACTGAAGTTACAAAGATAAATGAGTCAAAATAATCTTATTCCCCAAAATTTATGCTCTGCTGGAGAAATAAACATAAAAACAGTCGATAAAACTTCATTCTTCAGGAGTTTATTATAGGATGCAATGAAGGTTAAAAGAGGATTAATTATTTCACATTGTGTCCCAGAGGAAGTTCAAAAAGTGTTCTATGTTCATAAACATAGAACAAGGACTAACCTGATGCAGAAAGAGGAGCAGGATATTGTGCTCAATGGAACAAGAGGAATAAGGATATAAAGAGGGAACACAGTGTTTGGGAGATTTATAGCAAATCTATGGTGCACTCAGTCTAAGAGACAAAGTTGTCCAGGGAGGTATACGCTAAGTTAGAATCTTGTAAGCCCTATTAAGAAGTTAGACAATAATCTGTAGATGCTATGATAGCACCGACTGGTTCTAGAAAAGTTTAGCATATAGTCAAATATGCCCAGTGGAGAGACTAGTCTAATTCTGGATATGCAAAAAAGATGCATCTGGGAGAAAGTTAATAGGTGCAGTCAAGCCAGTTTCAACACATGTTTAGGTGACATTGATTAGTTCTGCCTCATAGGGACCCTATGTATGACGGAGCAAAACTTGGCTCAGTCCTGTGTCATCCTCACACTCGTTCTGATGTGTGAGCCCATTATTGCAGCCATGATGTCAATCCATATCTGGGTGCCTTCCTCTTTTTGGCTGCCCTTCTATTTTATCAACCATGAGGTCCTTTTCCAGGGGTTGGCAACATGTCCCAAGTATGTGAGATGAAGTCTCAACTTCCTTGCCTTGTAGGAGCATTCTGGTTGTACTTCATTCAAGATAGATTTGTTTATTCTTTTGGCAGTCTGTGGTACTTCCAATATTGTTTGACAGCAACATATTTCAAGGGCATCAATTCTTCGGCCTTCTTTATTCAATGTTCCACTTTCACATGCACGTGGGGCCATGGAAAACCCCACAGCTTGGGTCAGGAACACCTTAGTCGTCAAATGGACATCCTTATTCTTGAATGCCTTAAAGGGCTCTTGTGCAGCAGATTTACCCAATGCCATCCACTGTTTGGGTCAGAATATGTGCCATCCTCACAGTGGTTTTTCTTTGAGCCCATTGTTGAAGCCACTGTGTCAATCCACCGCATTGAGGATCTGCCTCTTTTTGGTGATGAAATATTGAAGATGTCCAGATATTCATTTGCTAGGAGCCACAATCAACACTCCTGGAAGCAGCGGTCAGGAAATCAATTGATGTATTGGTAAATCTACCACAAAATATTTAATTTGATGAAGAGCAAGGATGTCATTCTGAAGACAAAGTTGCACCTGAACAAAGTCATAGTATTTTCAATCACCACATATTCATGTGAAAGCTATACAGGGCGAGGGAAAACCTCAGAAGAATCACTGCAGTTGAATTGTGGGGTTGGCTGAGAATACTGAAAGAACCATTGGCTGCCAAAAGAACCAACAAATATGTCTTAGAAGAAGAGTAGCAAGAATATTCCTTAGAATTGACGGCAGTGACCTTTGTCCTACCTTCTTTGAACACGTTCTTAGGACAGGACAGTCTGTGGAAAAAGAGGAAGCCGACACTAGAAGCAGTGTGACAGAAGAGCTGCGCTCAAAGCATGAGATGAAGAGAGCCTTGTTTATATGGATTATGTTCTTTTAAGGCACATACATTTGAGACTGAAGTAGGTAATAAAATAAAGAAGCACATCAAAATTGGCTGAGTTTCTTCATGACCCAAATATCTAAATACTCAACTGCTAGCCAAAAGGATGAGGGTTCAAACCAGTCAGAGGTGCCTTGGAAGGCATGCCTGGTGATCTTTTTCTGAAAGATCACAGCCTTCAGTGCCTTACAGGGTAGCTCTACTCTGCACCCAAGGGGTCGCCATTAGTCTGCGTCAACCCAATAACACCTATGAACAATAACAGGAATTAGGCAAATGTAGGAGTTGAAGAGTTTATTTGAATGATCCCTTGGATACATGCAGAAGATTAGGTTTGGGTTTTTATGGATTTACTGGAATATAACGAGTTACATTATATGCATGTTGTTTCTGGAAGTAGTGAGATAGCCAAGTGACTCTTCCCAGGGCATTGGATATATGAGTTTTCATTTCAAGGCCAAGCTCAATCGAGGATGCAAGGTTAAGGAATTATAAGAACATAGATGACCACTGAAACCATGAAAGAAAACATTTGGTGATTGCAATGAATATCACGAAGCAAAACATGTATGACTTGTTGATTGGAAAACCAATTTTACTCCATAAACTTTCATCAAAATCACAATAGACTGTTTTTTAAAAAATCGTGAAAGCAAGTAAAAGTATACAAGGAAATATAATAGAACTGAGAAAACAAGATCCCACATAGAAACATGTCAGATGAGGATACATTGACTCTGGTTATTGTTTGGTACCGTTACTGACGGATGTTGGATAGAGTAGAACTGTGTCATAGAATTTCCAGGAACCTTTGAGTTGTCAACTTTTTGGTTAGCAGCCAAGCGCTTAGCTGTTGTGCCACTAGGGTTCCTTGTGTCTGTGACAAGTAGCTCAAAGATACTGTGTTGTCTTGCATTCCTCTATCTTCTATTTCTGTCAAAACACTTGCTCCGGGTTTCTAGTAGTCAAAATTACTCCCTCCATCTTGTCTGCATATATTTTAGAAAATCAAAGCCAAGAATGAATGATGTGTTAATATTGAACGAAATTTAAGTGGCCTGAATAAAAATTGATTCTCTGTTATCTCTGAGAAATTCAACAGAATGCTCTGGTGTTACTGATCCAAATAGATAAATACATATATTGCTGAATAGAGGGCAGAAGAGCAATTTATTCTCTTACAAATAATTCTTACCTATACGTGTTGAAATGCTCATTTCTCAGTCCATTAGGTTCAATTTAGTGCATATAGAACATGTCTAGAATCAATAGGACTTTGAAGGTTTCATTTTTAATTTTACTCAAATGAAAAAGGCTGTGGGCTGCTTGATAATCCCAGCCGTTAGCGGAACCGGCAACAGCCCCACAGGAAGCATGAGGCCAAGGTTAAAGCCTTCTAAGTCAAGAGCCTATGACACCCAAAGAACCCATTTTCATTGTATTGCATGTCTTCTGGTATTTTATCAGCATGTCTAGGATATGAGAGTGAACGGGGTGCACTGGGACTAATTTCAGCTGCAGATGTACAACTCTCCACATTAAACTTTCCTTAACTTTCACAAAATTCAAGGTTGCTGCTTTAGCTTATTAGTCTTTAGCTAATTTTGTATCATGTACAAAACAAAAGTAGGAACACAATTTTTCCTAAAATGCAAAAGCCCACGGTGTAATGGGAAATATGTGTTCCTCTTCCCTGCCAAATTAGCAGGTAATTTCTAAAGAAGGAATGGCTCAGTCATAGCTCTCCATGAGTACATTGGTAGGTGGTTTGTGTACAGTTATCCCCCCAGTATTCCCTTCAGTTATTGCTTTAGTGACAAGGATGGGTTTGCAGAGTCACATTCCTATGATATCAGAATAAGGGTCGGGGTAGATTTGGAATAAATCTTGCATATAATAAGTGAGAGATGACTCTGGTAGCAACTCAAACACATTCCAGAAAATGCTCTTGTACCCCAAATCTTCCAATATCACTCTGCTAGCTCATGTCCGCCAACCCCACCTTGACTATCACATAATCCCTGATGATTCTACAATAGTCTGACCCAGTAACTTTGTGAGCAATATTTCACACCTAATCTTATATTTGTATAGTACTTTGCAATTTTCAGCATATTTTCCAGTGAGCTATTTAATTTCATTCTCCTAACAATTCACTATACCGACAGCACAGCTGTTAGTATGACTTTATCTCGTTGGAAAAACGGAAGCTCAATGTAGTTAAATGGATTGTACAGAATTACATGATTGATAATGGGACCGATTTAGAAGGTGTGCTTTCAGACTTACCTTGCTCATATACTAGGCTTCTTAATTGTTTTAATCAAGAAAATCCCATGAGACCTAGGGATGTCATGAAATAAAATATTCCACTTTTCTTTATTAAATGGTTGAAGCAGACAACAGCACATTGGTGAGACAGAGTTCATCTTTGACATGCTTACCCCTTTCTCTACACTCCTATTTCCTTTCCCATCCCTACCTTCAATACTCAGCTTTATTGTCCTCAAAACGCCTCAGCCGTAAGAAGTGTTACTTCTGTCTCTTCCTACCAGCCATCTTCTTACTGGTCCTTCACAAATTCACAGCAAACGGGACTTTCTCACTGTGGTTTCTTGACCTCTCCTGCAGTTATTCCCTCCTCTATGTTCTGAGTCATTTGCTCATACATATTCATAGCACTTACTACATTCTGTTCTAATATTTCATGCTATTCCGTTTCCCACTGGACTGTGACTTTCCAAACGATTGTGTCTGCTTTTCATCTTATATCATTCAAAGTCCCAGAAGTGACTGGCACAGAGAGATGCACAGTCAATGTTGCTTGAATACAACTCTTTCATACCTACAACAATCCTATCTACAACTGTTTTGTACCTACAATAATCCTATCTCCCCATTTTACATATGAGGCAGAAACCTCTGGTTAGGCCAAGGTTAAGTGCTTGACTGCCAACCCAAAGCCCCTTGAGATGTCACAGAGGGCTTCCATCAAGATTTAAAGTCTTGGAGACTCTATGGAAGCAATTGGTCTTCTATGGTATTGCTATGGGTCAGAATCTATCTGATAGCAGTAGGTTTATATGTGTATATGAGAAAACTAAGGCACAGAGAGATAGAAAAGCTACCCAAGATCAGATAAATAGTGATAGAAATACCAAGTTTTTTGTCCACTTTGTCTCCAATGTGTGTTCCCTTAACTGCGAAGTAACATTGTCAAGGGTATGAGGGAGGGGCTGGGGGTGGGAGATAACTTTATCACAACAGCTTGGCATAGTGTAATGTTAGCGTATAAATGAATATTACCACAAAATTGAATTGGTAAAAACATTCTAGGCGGTCTTCAAAGAATGAAAGAACTACTCTATGACCCAGCAAACCCAATTCTAAAAAGGTATCCAATAGGAACAGAAGCAGGAGTACAAACAGAATCCTGTGCATTGATGTACTTTACAGTCTTCTCACACTAACCAGAGGAACAATCTGACGGCCCACCAACAGAGGAAGGCTCAATGAAGCATCATAAATCCCTGAGGACTTCAAAAAAGCATGGAAAAATTCTATTCCCCCTCAATTCTGTTTTTCCAAGAACTCTTTGGAACCCCCTCATACATACAATGTAGTGTTATACAGCCATCAAGAATAAATAAAGTCCTCACATATGTGAGCACATAACAGAAGCTTGCAACATGACATGATTGAAGAATGTTAATCACAAAGGACAAATACTGTATGGTCTCACGTATGTAAAATAGGAAAAGGCACAGAGATCAGTGCTTACTAAGGGTCGCCAATGGCGACAGAGAAGAGGAGTCACTGCTTAAGGAGGACTAAGTTTCTGTAGTCATGGTGGAGGGATTTGGGAAAGACCAGTGGTAATGGTTTCATAACATGAAACTGTCATTAAATTGTATGTGCATAAAAAATGTCAAACTGGAAAAACTTTTAGTAAGTGTATCTCTGCCACAATTTTTAAAATATTTAAAAAACTGAATAAAATAGCCTATGGCTTGATATCTGAGAGATTAAAAATGAATAGAATATCAAATATTACTGGCAAAATGAAATAAGTCCTATAATTCATTCCAAATATAAATCACCCCAACAGGATTAAACATCATAACACACAAAATGAAATTTTTAAAATGCTTGAAATAATATGTATTTATGAGATAAAATATACTAATAAACCTAAATTAGGGAAAAAAATAAAAGCATACACAACACATACTATAAAATAGAAAAATGTTAAGGTTGCTTATACTAAAATTAAAATGAAAACCATCTTTGCATAAAAAATGCACCATAAAAAATGAAAAGACAGAATATACCGGGAAAAGATTTTTTTGTAATACTCACAATCAATCTATAACAAAATCATATAAGGAACTCTAACGAGTCAATGATAAATAGACCATACTTCAAGAGAAAAATATTCGGAGAAATTTCTCAGAATAAGAACCATAAACGGTGAAAAGAAAACATGATCGATTTAAATAATCATGAAAATGCAAATATAGCTCGTGGTTTGCTGAAACCAGCTTTGAGGATTCCCCCAGAGTCTAACTTTGTACATCTCTTCCCCACTTCCTCCTTCGGTGCTTCCTTACGTCCTGCTAGTAGCCTGAAACCAGTGATAGTTGGAGGATTTACACCATGGAAATGGATAAATCCCTCACTTTTTCCCTTTATCCAAACTTGCCAGCATACACGGAATGTAACTCAGAATGAGACAATATTGCATAGATATCAGATTAGTGAAAAGTTGAGAAAACGCTATGTGTTGTTATAACCAAACTCTGTCGTGGAGTCGATTCCAACTGAAGAAATGCCCTGTGAGGTTCTGAGACCGTAACCGTTTGCAAGAGGTAAAAGTCCAGTCTTTCTGCCTCGGTTTTGAGTTGCCGATGTTGCAGCGAGCAGGCCAATGTGGAAGGACCACGCCAACAAGGCTCTTCGCGTGTTGACAAGGGCATCCCATAATTGGAATTCTCACTACTCCACTGATCAAGTTACATCATAATAGAATTCTAGAGTTAAGTAGTAGAATTTAACTGCAAAGGTGATTGTACAAGTATTCAACAATTCCACTCCTGAGCATACAAACCCTCACATGCAGCATCCAGAAAGAAGACAGGTACAGTCATGTTTGTTGCACGACTGCCTGCCATGGCCAGAAAATCAGAGCCATCCTAATTGTATAAAAGGGGAGTGGATCATTTTTTATTTTCCCCCAGCTGCTCCTCAGCCTTCTGCTTGGCCACACTGTGGTCGGTCTCTCTCTCTCTCTCTCTCTCTCTCTCTCCACCTAACTCCTCCCCCTCTCTCTCTCCCTCTCTCTCTCCTTTTCCCCCTATCTCCCTTCCCCACCCCCTCTCTTTTTCCTCCTCTCTCTCTCCCCTTCCTTTCTCTCTCTCTCCTTCCTCTCTCTCACCCCCTCTCTCCTCAGGTGCCCCATGTGGGAGTGCAGTTCTGTGTTCAGTTAACGGTAAAGCCTGAAACTTCTTTTGATTTAAAACAAAAGGGGGGGGGGAGTGGATCAACCATGATGCACGTCCACAAAGAAATATTATACAGCAGTATAATGCACGTACCTACTGTGATAGGTAGTTAGCTTTCATGCCAATTCCGGTGGCCCAGGAGTCTCCCATGACATGATCTCACATAGTGAGGTAAACTCCATGGTGTGATCGTCTGTGAAGGATTAAGCAGCTGTGGGGGAAATACTGTTATTCTGTCCATTCTGACTTACAGAGACCTTGTAAGACAGAAGAGAACTGCCTCTTTGGGCTTCCATTTCTTCCAATCTTCCCAGCCTCATCTTCCCCCCGCAGAGTGGCTGGTGGGTCTGAACTACTGGGGAGTTGGAACCCCTGACGTTGTAGCTAGCAGCCCGCCAGTGGTCCTCACGGGGAGAATAGCTTCCTTGATTCGGTTGCAGCCTTGATATCATTGAAGGAGGCTTCATTCCGGGTGTGGCCTACTGTAAGGGTAAATAGCCAGTGTGTGGAAGCCAGCTCATGCCTGCCGCTGGATGTGGCTCTGCACCTGGCTGATCAACCTCCTGTTACATCACCTGCCAATTCCAGGAGCCGTCATCCGATTGCCAAGCTTGGATCCATTCAGCCAATCTGAGTTCATTCAGCTCAGCTTGTGGCCCGCCAGCCTGTGGTCTACCTGCTTCACCTTCCTGCTCCCTGTGCATCAGACCCCGCAGCTGCGGGAGTCAGGCGGAATTGCCAGCTTACATCTGATGCAGGGTCTTGAACTGGAATGGACGGACCTGCTTCTACTGCTATGTGAACCATTTCTTATCTAGAACCATTTCTTAAATAGATATAACTCTCTTTCTATATGCATACTCGTGCAAGCATTGCTTGTTTTGCTTCTCTCGAGAACGTGGCCTAAAACACCAACTTAGATACAGCTCACAAACATGTTGAGTGGAAAACCGAGGTATAATGCCATTTCATATAATTTCAAAGCAGAGTAGTAACTTTCTGCTTCTTGTGGCATTATGTGTGTGGGTAGGGGTCTAAATTTCTAAATTACCTGGGCTGGCAGGCACTGAGAGCCTGACAATGTCAATTATGTGGGGAAGCACTAATTCTCATCACTGTCAGTCTGTTGGTGGGGGTATAACTTAGAATAGCCCATTTGAGGATCAATTTGGCAATATTTAGTAAAAGTGCAGAAGTGCCTACCCATAATCCATCAATTTAGGGTTAGAGTGTATTCACCTAAAGAAAACTCTTCTACACATTGTTATTAGTTGCTCTAGAGTACATTCAGGCTCATGATGATTCCATGTGTGTGCAGAGAAGAATTGCTCCATATGCTACCCATTATCTGTACATTTGACATGTACACATGCAAATATATTTATGTATGAAGATGGGTAAATAGATCTATCTGCATATATTTATAGGTTTAGTATTAAGGTAGAAGAAGGACATTGGGCCTCCACTCAAGTAATTCCTCAATGCAAGAATTCTTTCTTCTATTAAATTGGCATTTTATAATGCTCACCTTCCTGACACAACCGCTGAAGACAAAGCAGGTGAATAAGCAAATATGGTGAAGAAAGCAGATGGTGCCCGGTGATCAAAAGATACAGCATCTGGGGTCTTAAAGGCTTGAAGGTAAACACGTGGCCATCTAGCTCAGAACCAATAAAGGCCACATGGAAGAAGCACACCAGCCTGTGCGATCACGAGGTGTCAAAGAAATCAGGAGTCAGGCATCATGAGAACAAAAAATTTTCCCATGCTGAAAGAGGGGAGTAATGCAGAGTAGAGACTCAAGTCCATTTGTAGGCCACTGGAGATCCCCTGGCCGAGGGGTCTCGGGAGGAGACGAGCCAGTCAGGGTGCAATGTAGCAACGATGAAAAATACAACTTTCTTCTAGTTCCTAAATGCTTCCTCCCCCCTCCACCCCCCCCATCATGATCCGAATTCTACCTTGCAAGTCTGGCTAGACCGGAAGATGTACACTGGTACAGATGGGAACTGGAAACACAGAGAATCCAGGGTGAATGATCCCCTCAGGGCCAGTGGTGTGAGTGGTGATCCTGGGAGGGTAGAGGGAGGGTGGGTTGGAAAGGGGAACCGATTTCAAGATTCTACATGTGACCTCCTCCCTGGGGGATAGACAACAGAAAAGTGGGTGAAGGGAGATGTCAGACAGGGCAAGATATGATAAAATAATAATTTATCAATTATCAAGGGTTCATGAGGACAGGGATCAGGAAGGGAGGGGAAAAATGAGGAGCTGATGCCAGGGGCTTCAGTGGAGAGCAAATGTCTTGAGAATGATGAGGGCAATGAATGTACAAATGTGCTTTACACAATTGATGTATATATGGATTGTGATAAGAGTTGTATGAGCCCCTAATAAAACGATTAAAAATTTTTTAAAAGAATACATTTGCACAAATACATGAAATTTGAGCTCAAGGATCCCCATTGCAGTATGACTTCTGCAGGATTATTTTTACTAGAAAAATAAATAGCATAGAACACTATAATCCATAGCCAGTGAGTTGATTTTCATGTAGCAAGACCTTAGAAAGCAGGTAAAATGACAAGTCCTCGTGCCATCA
Organism: Tenrec ecaudatus; assembly: GCF_050624435.1. NCBI lineage: Eukaryota > Metazoa > Chordata > Mammalia > Afrosoricida > Tenrecidae > Tenrec > Tenrec ecaudatus. The sequence continues at coordinate 24,449,001 of NC_134542.1, read as the reverse complement.
TGGTTAAGTGCTCAGCTGCTCACTGAAAGGTTGGTGGTTCGATCCCAGCAGCTGCCATGGAATAAAAACAGGTAGCTGATTTGCCGAGTTTGTGACGCTACCCACACCAAACCAAAGCAAATTCACTATCTTTGAGTTGATTCAAACTTATAGGGATCGGCTCTAAGGTTTCTGAGGCTGTAAGCCTTTACAGGAACAGATAACCCCACCTGTCTTCCATGGATCTTGAACTGCCAACCTTTTGGTTAACAGCACACGCTTCCCGACAGCACCGCCCACATGCAAAATACACACCAAAGAAGGAATGGGGGCTAGGGGACCGTGTTTCCTTTAAGGAGGTTCATCCCATCCCATCTAAAAGTGACTTCCACTAATGACTTTCATGTCATTGGTCAGCAGTTCGCAGTCAGATCAGAAGAATGGTGGAATGAGGTTAGATTCCAGAGCTTTCTTTTCAGATGCAACATGACTCCTGCCCCCTGAGACCCGCGGCCAAAGCAAAGGCTGAACATGCCAGCTCCTCATTTGTCACTCTCCGTCCATTTGCTCAGGTGAATAGAGGAAAGTGCTAGCCATGCCAAAAGCCTGTGCTTGATTCCCATCAGAGCTAATTAGCTTCACTCATCCCTGCACGTGGCCGGCGCTTAACTGCTGCCTGCTGACCCATGGAGAGCAACAGAGGCCAATAAAACACAGACCGCTGGCTGTTCAAAAGGCATGCCTTGTATTCAGAGTCTCCGAGTTTAAAACCCCGGAACAAGAAAGAGGCAATGAAAGGTTACCTTTTTTCCAGTTCAAGCGGCCCCTCTCAAGTTATTCCAGTTCTCTAAGGCCAGGTGATTAACACTGAAAAAAACCTTCGGAGAACGGGGCAGCCAACACAAACCAAGGACAGGGAGAGGATACAGGGCTACCATGGCAGCCAGATCCCTCAGCCGGGGTTAGCACTACTCCTCATATGGCCTTTGATTTGATATGTGTGATATAGTCATAACTACCTTGCTTCCCCAAAAGTAAGACATCCCTTGAAATTAAGTCCTACTTATAGTGTTGCCTCTCGCTGAAATATAAGGCATCCCCCCAAATAAGACCTCCCCTAAAATAAGACACCCCCGAAACTACCATGACTCTGGACTGTAGCAACAGGCACTGCCGCGCAGCTCACTGTTGGCAGCAGGGCAGCTGGAGCAGACAGGAAGTGTGAGGTCTCTTTTAATAAAATAATAAACAATAAATGTGTACCATATTTTTCTTCATGGAAAAATAAGACATCCCCTGAAAATAAGACCTAGCGCATCTTTGGGAGAAAAATTAATATAAGACACTGTCCTATTTTGGGGGAAATAGGATATATGTTGTATTTCATATGAATTTTGTTAAAAAGTTTAAGTTTGAATAATCGTTACTTTTAATTACTTTACCCCATATCTTGGTTTCTCATGGTAGTTAAAAAAAATAGAAAGAAAGAGATATCCCCTCCACACATTTCTCCTCTCTTTCTCTTCCTCTACCTCTTCCCCACCCTCACCCCTCAGCCTTTCTTGTTTTGTGTATGTTTTGTATATGTAATTGTCAATCCCAGATTGGAAATGAAAATTGGTCCTTTCATATTCAGACAAAGGATTTCTCAGGAAAGCTCTCCAAATTTCCATGTTGTTTCTCTTTAAATGAAAATCATCTTACTCTCTCCTGCCTCCTCAGTCTGAGCTTTCAGCTAGACATGGATTGCATTTCAGAGACATCAACAAGAAACACGGTACTCTGTACTCGCCCGCACAGCGCTGTAACTGGGTTTCTCCTTATTACTTACCTGAGAGCGACGATCACAGGAGCCTATGTAAGGGCTCTCTCTTGGTTACGTGAGAGAAAGCCAATTCAACTGCATCAAACAGATAACAATTGTTTGGCTCATGATGCTACAGGCCAGAGTCTACTTCAGACACCGCTGGATCCAGATGGCCAAACGCCGGCTCTCTATTTCCCTCCATCTGCCAGTTCTACTTTTGTCAGGTAGGTTTATGCCAAATAGTGGCACAAATGTCTAGCAGGAGCTCTTTATTATACCCTGCCAATGTAGCAGTATGGAGGGTGACTCAATGTAAAGAACACAAAAACCCTCACAGCCTGCCCAACAGACAGCATCATGAGACACTAACGACTGATGTTACCATGGCTTTCATTTCACTTGGACCACAATTGACACTCACGGAAGCAGCAGTCAAGAAAACAAATCATGCATCACATTGGACTAATATCACTTGAATGTGTTAGAGTAACCACGCCACCTTAAGGACTAACGTGTGCGTGAACCAAGCCATGTTTGTTCTTTTTTTTTCAATCACCTCATAGGTATGTGAAATCTCAAATACGGATAAGGAAGACATCAGATGAATTGACTCATTTGAATTCTGGTGCGGACAAAGAAGAACAAACAAATGTGTCTTGAAAGAAGTACAGCCAGAATGCTCCTTAGAAGTGAGACTGAGAAGACTTCATCTCATGTATTCCGTACACATCACCAGGAGATCCTGGTAAAGGACTTCAAGCTCGGTAAAGTGCAGTGGCAAGATAAAAGAGAAAGAGCCTCCAATGATTCCAATATGCCAATTGGGAGGATGGTGCAGGGCGGGCCAGTGTTTGGCTCTGTTATATTTGGTCACTATGGATCAGAACAAACTCAACAGCCCCTAACAACAGCAAAACTTGGCAATGCCAGAAGAAAAATATCAAACTTCTCTTTTCTCAATGTTCCAATATGAATCTAAGTGTCGTGGTCATAGACAATCTCTGAAAGAATCAGTGTTTATAGGTGCAGGTAATAGACCGTGCCCATGGCCTTGGAGAGCGATTAAACGCCATTCTAACTACTTGGATTGAAATAGATAAGGGCTGGTTTCCTAGAGAAAAATCTGGACACTATCAATAGAAGGTTGAGATCTGGAGGCACCGTGGTTAAAGCGACTGGCTGCTAACAGAAAGGTCAACTGTTACAGCCCCCAGGCGCTCTCTTGCCACAGATTGCTATTGTTGTTCGGGTAACAGCAGAGTAGCTATGACTCATAGCAACAATATATGCAATAGAGCAAAACCCTACCCAGTCCTTCCCTCCACTCATAATTGTTGTTATGCTAATTGGGACCAATGTTGCAGGCACCATGTCAATTAATCTCCTTGAGGATTTGCCTCTTTTTCAACGACCTACCACCTCACCAGCATGATACCCTTTCCAGAGACAGACCTTTCCTGATAACATGTCCAAAGTACATGAGACAAAGTCTCAACATGCCCCCTTTAATGAGCATTCTGGTTGTACTTCCTCCATATGTTAGTCTGGGTTGACTAGGGAAACATGTATAAGGAAGAGCTTTATAAACAAGAGCAGTTGAATATTGAGAAAATATCCCAGCCCAGTCCAGATCAAGTCCATAAGTCCTATATTAGCCCATATATTTGATACCAATCTATAAAGTCCCCTTCAGACTCGTGAAACACATGCAATGACACCAAATTCAGGAAGATCACAGGCCAGTGGGCAGGAAGTCTTGTGGATCCACTGGCATTGTAAGCATCTCAGCCCTGGCAGGAGCTTCCACATGGCTTCTCCAGCCCCAAAGTTCTGGCTCCATCACTTTCTCTCCAGGTGTCTTGCAAGAAGTCAGCATGTGTCCCACCTCCAGCGAGCTATTTATCTCCTTAGCTCCTCCAAATGAGGTCATCAAGCTACTACCTGATTGACAGACTAGACTCCACCCCTTCACTCTGAGTCCCCAAATTGACACCAGATTTTGTAACTACCCGACTTCAAGATAGCATTTGTTCTTTAAGCCGTCAATGGTATTTCGATATTAACCATTAACACCAGAATTTAAATTCGTCAATTCTTCTGTGATCTTTTTTATTTATTGCCCTTTTCATATGCATATGAGGTGATTGAAAATTCCATGATCTGGGTCAGATGCTCCTTAGTCCTCAGAATGACAGATTTTAAACTATTTAAAAAATAGTATGCCGTAGATTTGCCCGGTGCAATACATTGTTTTGGCTCTCGTGAACTTGTTTTAATATTCTTGAGCTTGAAACTAAACTTGCACATAAGCAATGGAAGGCCTCTTTTAGGGTTGGCCCATCGCCTGGTTTTGGCATTGTGTCTTTCCGCAGATGAAATCCCTTTGATTTCTGTGTATTCCATCTGGCAAGTTCCATGCGTAGACCCACGGTTTTGTTGAGAAACAGTATCTGTAATGAACTACTTATTGGCCTTGCAAATTTCTATCGTGTAATCTCCAGCCTCATTTTCATCAACAAGGCCATATTTTCCACTTGCCCATCTTTCCTCCTTTCTCATTCCAATCAGCAGTAATGATCAATGAATCTTGATTGCATGTTTGATCACTTTCAGACAGAAGAAGTTGGTACAATTCTTCCATTTCTTCATCATTAGTTTTAATGGTTGATGTGTAAATTTGGATAATAGTCTAATCATGCAGCTTTCTTATAGACATATAAACATTATTATATCATCTGCAGCATTGTACTTCCATACAGTACTCAAAATGCTCTTTTTGAAGATGAATGTGACACCATGCCTCTATAATTTGCCATTCATAACATAGTAAACTATATGTTTGTCCAATTCAACATGGTCAAGCCCAGTCCCTTTCAGTTCACTGGATATCTGCACAGTGCCCCACTGCTTTTCATAAGGTTCTCAGTGGCTAATCGATTAGAAGTGGACCACCTCCTCCATCTTCCGAGCTTACCTTCAGCTGAAAACTATGGAAATCTGTTCACCCTGTGGGACCCTGTTGGCATTTGAAATAGAAGTGGCACACAGCATCATGGCAACCTACATTCACCATGATACAGCAAGCTGACATTCAGGGGCAAAGCAAAGGCCATAGATACCTGTTAATGGAGGTTTCAGCTGCTCGCTCAGAAAGAAATATTATTAGTCAAAAGAGGAAGAACTCAAAATTCTGGTATGTTCAGTACAAACCAGGGCTTTTACCTGGTTCCACCACAGATAAAAATATTCAGAATGTCCATTTTAACAAGATGCTGTACATTAGAATTCATACAGAAATGTACATGAGAATCACCTGAGGTTGAGATGTGGATGAAATGCTAAAATGTAGATCTTGGTTCAGTGTAGCTAGATCCCAATTCCAAATTCTCCACATGGGATTGAAGGGAATGAACCAGTCAAAAAACCGAGTAAAAACGCGAGTAAAAAAAAATTGTAGCTAGAGAGAAAAAACTCCAAATCCATTTTTACCACTCGTGGGTCAATACTGCATTTTCATATGGACAACATAATGATGATAAGTCAGTTATCATTTGAAAGCTGCTCAGTGAGTATGAGGAAAGAGCAAATGATGGATGATGTGGAAAGGCTGTTTAACTCATCCCCAGCCACTGATAAAATCACATCAAAGCCTTTAATTTGTGAAGACCTGCAGAAACAAAGTACTATAATAATCATTCCATTATGATTAAATTATTTAGAAAAATGATGATGATCTGCCCTGCCTTTTCCAGCCCCCTCCACGCCGTGGGAAACTCCTGTGCATATAATTAATTAATTTGTTGTAACAATTCATTCCAATGCCCCGTAGTGGCTTTCTCATCTCTCAGCAGGGTAAAATGAGGCACTTGGATAAAAGCTATTCTCCTGGAAGGTGTGAATTTCCAACCTGATAATGAAGGTTGGATCATAATGTGTTCATTCTCTCTCTCTCTCTCTCTCTCTCTCTCTCTCTCTCTCTCTCTCTCTCTCTCTCTCTCTCTCTCTCTTTCTCACACACACACACACACACACACAGACACACACACACACACGGATTTTTCCAGTGAAATTCACAAGGCTGTGAAATAAGCCATAGCCTGAAGGAAGCCCTGTCAGCTGCCATTTAGGAGGATTAAAGCACCCCTTTCACACTTGACCTGCTTGGGTTCTGTCTGCAGCCACAGGAAGCAGGTGCTGTTACCACCCTACCCCCACCTCCCCACACCCCTGTAATCTTCTTTCACAATGAATAAGTGCATCGCAAGTTAATTCTATGTTTAGCACAATAATCCAATACAATCTGTTTAAGTTTCATATGGAACGAGATTTCTCTTCTAATGCATTCTCGGGAAGATGGAAAAGACATTCATCTGTGCAGGGTGTAGGGTTATTTTCTAAATTCAGAATCAAATAAATAAAGGGCACTCCATATGCGCAGCCTGGGACATTGCTTGCCACATTTAGCAAGGGTCAGATGATCAACTTTCATTATTTGATACATTTTTCAGCTTTGCAACAGAGTTGCAAAGAATGGACAGGAGCGACAAATTCATTTTAAAACAGGTTTGTCGCTTCATTGGGTATTCATTTAAGCAGAATCCACAGCCTAAATGGATCTCTTTGGCCCTCTGTGACATGTTTTTCCAAATGGAATGATGATAAGTATAGAGTGATAATATGTAGTTAGCCTTCCCATCTCCATGAGGTACCTAGACGTGAGAGAGAAGAAATAACCTTCATTCTCACACCGCTGCTCAGGAGCGGGTCAGGGGCCAGCTCTTGTAGAGCCCTGCAGAAGAGAAAGCTAGAGGACCCACAGTCCTTTGGATGGGTAGTGGATGAAGCTAACAGCCATGTTACAGAGGAACCTCCCGGAGAGATTGTGTTTCCAGCGAGAGAAAAAACAACCATGAATTGGGCATTTAAAAGCATTATAATATATTTTCTTGGAGTTGCTAAGCAAGATCAAACAGAGAAAGAGCATGAAATTAATTAAGAAGTGAAAAATTTTATTTTTTAAAATGTTATTAAGAAACATCAAGCTACTTTGGAATTCAAGAGTTCGGTAAGTTATGCATGTGATATGCACAGCAATCTACAGTCAATTTAATCCACTTCTCCTTACGATTGTGAGTTCAGGGCGTCCTGGGAGAAGGACTTCTATTTAATAAAGCCTATTATTGCCCATCCCCCCAAAAGGCACTTCAAAACACTGTTTATTTTCCAACTACTTATTGAAATTATTAAAAATAGGGGAAAAGCCATAGGTGGTATAATTATATGTATAGTTGCTTAAAATAACAAAGACTTCTGAATTAATAGCTCTGTTATCATCACTAGTATACCATGGATGCTATAAATAATGCATATCAAGTCAACTTTATTACTTGTAAGGACGCACGTTAAAAGGCAGAGCTTGGATATGCAAGCTAAAGGGTCTGTTCTCAACCTTAGTTCACATTAAAATCGTGTGCAGAGCTTATCAAATGCCTATTACCCAGGCTGACTAGGGAAAGTCCCTGGGAATATGCTCTAGGTCTCAGTGTTTTTTCAAAGTCTAAGTCAGTGGTTCTCAACTTTCCTCATGCCACAGCCCTTTAATACAGTTCCTCATGTTGTGGTGACCCCCAACCATAAACTTATTTTTGTTGCTACTTCATAACTGCAATTTTGCTACTGGGATGAATCAGGAGACCCCTGTGAATGGGTTGTTCAACCTCCAAAGGGGTCGAGACCCACAGGGTGAAAGGCGCTGGTCTACGTGCATCTAAGGAGCCTGACTGGCATAGTGGGTTACGCCTTGAGCGACTAACCACAGGGGAAAGATGAGGCGTTCTAATCCTATAGAGACGTATACTCTTGGAAACCCACTGGAGGAGATCTCCTTTGTCTTCTAGGATCACTGTCAGAATCAACTCAATGACAGTGAATGAATCTATATCAGCCTTGTGCTAAATCCATCTAGCATAGACTTTTAATAAATCAATTGTCCTATTCAACCCATCACTTAGTTAATAGAGTCTACTTCCATTAAGAGAATCAGGAGTGTTTAGTTAAAAAATCTTTCCTGGTGGAAGCTAATGAAAGAGCCTCCTGGGTTCCTTAGAGAAGAAGTGCGACCTTTGAAGTTATCTACTGATGGGGAAATGTGTGTGGTCAGCTGAGGTCACAGGTTTGATTCCCTTCCCTTGTTGCTCTAGAAAGCGCAATGGCGCAGCTTCCGGCACTGGAAAGGCCCTAATTAGAGGGGCCTAATTCAACTAGACAATGAAGTAAGGTGAAGCCACGTGATCTGGGGTTGAGCTTGAAAGCCTGCTGGCTATATCTGCATCGATTTATTGTTTAAAAATAGAGTATTAAGACTTTGAGCAGCTATATCACGGATGAGAATCATCATTGGACCTAGTTCTTAGTTGGTCTTCATTGTAGATGTCCATAAAGTGGCAAGTTAACATAAAATTATATACAAAAGACAAAGATACACAAACTGATACAAATAGCATTGTTTGTCTTAGCATCCCATATGGGCATCATTTAGGTACAAAATAAAATTACTACCATGTCAGGCCAGCTTCAACTATGTGGGCTTTTATACTTTCAACCATATCACCCATCAGCTTAATATATAAAAGCTATATAATTTCATTTAGAAATACTATAGAATTATGCTACTTAATTAACCATTTTCAGTTCTTAAAATTCCTTCCTGGCCCACAATGAGGCAATTTTTCTGTCCTCGCGAGTTTTCCACTTTTGTCTACAAGAGATTCACATGTTATGACACTGTTCCGGCTCATCACAACCCCATGTGCAATGGAAGTCAACCCCACCCGATCCAGCAGCATCCTACAATTGTTCATATTGGGAGCCCATTGCTGCAGCCACTGTGGAAATCTATTTTATTGAGGACCTTCTATTTTCTTGCGGTCCCTCCACTTTACAAAGCATGACGTCCTTCTCCAGGGACTGGTCTCCCGTGACAAAATCTCCCAAGTACGTGAGATAAAATCACCATCCTTGTCTCTAAGGAACATTCTAGCTCTACTTCTTTGAAGCTTTGCTGATTCTTTTGGTAGTTCATGGTACTTTTAGTATTCACCAGCACGATGGGGCCAATGCATTGATTCTTTTTCAGCCTTCCCTTTTCAACGTCCAATTTTCACATGCATGCATATAAGACAATTAAAAATACCATGGCTTGTGTCAGGTGTACCTTAGTCCTCGAAGTAATGTCCCTGCTTTTCAACACTTTAAAGAGGTCTTATGTAGCAGATTTACCCAATGCAGTGCATCACTTGATCTCTTGATTGCTGCTTTCATGAGTATTCATTGTGGATCCAAGCAAGATGAAATTGTTAACAACGTAATTCTTTTCTCTATCACGATGTCACTCAATGGTCCAGTTGTTAGGATGGTGGTCTTCTTTACATTGGGTTGTAATTCATACTGAAGACTGCAATCCTTGATCTTCATCAGCAAGTATGTCAAGTCCTTCTAACTGTCAGCAAGCAAGGTCATGTCATCTGCATGAGACAGGTTACTTGTTAATAAGCCTTCCTCTAATCCTCAGACTGCATTCTCTAGTTATTTCCCCAGCATACAGATGGAATGAGTGTGGTGAGAAAATACAACCCTAACATACACATTTCTTTATCTTAAACCATAGCGTATTGTCGTGTTCCATTCCCACAACTGCCTCTTGATCCGTATACAAGTTCCACAGGAGCACAATGACGTGTTCTGGAGTCCCCATTCTTCTCCTGGCCAGCCACCATTTGTTATGATCCACGCAGCGGAATGCCTTGGCATAGTCAATAAAACACAAGTAAACATCTTTCTGGTTTACTTTGCTTTGAGCCAATGTACATTTGACATAAGCAGTGATATCCCTTGTTCCACATCCTCTTCCAAATCCAGCATAAACTTCTGGCAGTTCCCTATCAATGTAATGCTGCAACCGTTGGATGATCTTCAGCAACATGTTCTTACCTGAGGTAACAATGATATTGTTCTGCACTTTGTGCTTTATGTTGGGTCGCATTTATTTGGAGTTGGTGCACATATGCATCTCTCGCAAACAGTTGACAAACTCTCTGTCTTCCAAGTTTCTAGGCATAGGTGAGTGAGTGCTCCCAGTGCTTCACCAGATTGTTGAAACATTTCAATTGGTATTCCATCGATTCCTGGGGCCTTGATTTAGGCTAATGCTTTCAGTCAGCTTGAACATCTTTTTTTCAGTACCATTGGCTCTTGCTCCCATGCTCACCCTGAAATGGTGGAATATCAACTAGTTCTTTTTGAGACAGGGATCCTCTGTATGTTTCCATCTTCTTACAATGCTTCCTGCACCATTCAATATTCTGGTCATAGAATTTTCAAATATTGCAACCCAAGGCATGAATTTTTTTGTTAGTTCTTTCAATTTAAGATCTACCTGGTAGGTAGCAAGTATTCAAGAAATAATTAGAAGACAATGAGTAAATGAGCATATAGTTTACAAGAATTAAAGACAAACTTTGATGATTATGAAACCAAAAGTATATTTGAAATTTGTATTTTTCTAACTTGATAATTCAAGAAATGAACACCTGTTTACAAGCTGACTTTTATCTGTGTCTGTCCACTTACAGGCTAAAAAAATTAAAATAAGAAACCCATCCTGTTGGAAAACTAGAATACATATTACTTTGGATGGATCTTAATAGATTACATTGAACAGAGGATTTATTTGAAGAAGATATTCCAGAGGGAGGGAACCTCAATAGCAAAGACAAAGTCAAAAGCACATGAAGTATCTTTGAAGAAGAGCCACGCTAGGGTTTCACTGGGTGCCCAGAGAAGCGAGAAAATGGGCTGATCATCCGAGACTGACTAGTCAAATTGAAGAGCTGAGGTTCATTTGGTAATAGTGCGAGCCAAGAAAAGCATTATGAGGAAAATGACGTTATCAGAATTGTATTTGTAAAAGATGGACCTGCCGTTAGGTAGCATTCAAGACTACAGCTTAGCATGATCATAGATCTGTGAGACCAGTGGGGTATTAAAGCATAATCCAGTATTAAGGGAAAACACTTTTTCCTTCTCTCCCTCTAAAGCAAAAAGTTAGACTATTAAATATTAGAGTTGTGAGAAAATAGCGCAAGAAATGAAATCAGGCCAACATCTTGGCCAACAAAGCCATCAAGTCAGAAACTCAAAAGGAGGGCAAACAAGAGGAAGACACCGGTGGACTGGGCTGGAATGATGACCAGCACGTTACTGTATTTTTATCTTTCTTTAAAGTGGAATGTCACATCTGTTACAGAGTTCAAATGTAACTTCCTTGCACCAAATCAAAAACCAAACTCACTACCATCAAGTGAATTTCAACTCACAGTGAGCCTGCACAGGGTTTCGGGGGCTGTCATCCTTCATGAGTAGACAACTTCATCTCTCGTTAAAACTGTCAGCCTTGTGGTTCATAGCCCAATGCCTAGTCCATAGCTGTACCAGGGATCATCGCCCATCTGCTCGCCTACATTCCTTTGCTCTATTTGGTTTTTATAATCACTTAATAAATGCATGAAAGATTGTACAGGATCTGGGTCCAGTGATCCCTGAAGTCAAGGCACTAGTGACCAATCTTATTCCAGACGTGATGTTATTTTGTTCCAGTAGCCAAGTGCTGCATCTCCTATGAAACAAACAAGGCACCCAGGCATAAAATTAATACAGTAAGCTCTCTAGGCAGTGATAAATGGGCCCACGTAATCATTCCATCCTTTCTGAAGGCAGATTTCCTATAAAACCTTGAGTCACCTACATGTTAACTTGAAAGGCACTTTTGGAAATGATGCCACCTTCTCCCATCAAACACAATGCAGTCAAGGTGGAAATAAAAGGTGCAGTGAAGCTGCTGAGAAGACACCTGGAAATACGACCACTTCATTATATGGGGAAAGAAAGTGCTCTCTAAGCACTGAGAGAGCTGTCCGCTTGCCCTTTGCCCCACTCCTCTTCTCAGCCTGGCTGTGTGTAGATCCGTTCTGAATTCTCTGGTTGCTTTAGATAATGTGGTGGCAGCTGAGGCGATTGTAGTCAGTGGAAAATTTTGATAAACAGTAGTGTCAAGAATGCCACCATGGAAAAGCAGGATGGCCTGGGTGTCTCCAATGAGCCCCATAAAACACCGTTGCCTCTGAAAGCGTGAGGTTCCTGAGGATAGTCAAAGACGTACCCCCCTGCGTACTGCAATCACGGTCCCACACGCAAAGAACCTTCCTGCTGACGGTTGCAACAGAACTGTTTCAAGGTGGGGTCTGAAAGCAGAACTATGATTTGCTGTCTTCCAGGATGTACTGGGGAATACGTCGTTCATTTACTGGATGTGTTACATTTGGGACACATCCAAGGAGAATCGGGAATTCTAGTTGGAATTACATGGAGAATGCCACTAGCCAAAGTACTTCACGGGGCTCACACCAGCATCTTTTATAAACTGTAGATACCTGTGATTCCATTTTTCATCCTCATGGACACTTTGGTGGCAAGAATGTGTTTTCAGAGCACGTGTGTCTCAAGGGGGGTTCGATATGCGGGCGTGTTTGATGGGTTGCTTTCAACCTTGTTAGTGTGTGTCATTTGGGAGAGAAATGAAAAGCAAGCCATGACTTCTATGGTTCTGTTTTCCAACTAGAGAACTGGCAAACACCCCCCTGTACTCCTGCCTGGTGGAGGTCCAGGACCCCCACAGAGTCATTTACATATTAAATTGCTAGCAGCAGTCTCCGTGGAAAATGAAAGGTAAGTGAAAACATACCCCAAGGGGATTCTTTAGGGGCAGAAATGTGATCTTGTGCCTGTATAAACCAAAGCATGAATATTAATAGTGGTGTGTTGTTCTGACTTAGCAAGCAGCCTTCTCCCCACGGTGTTCTCACGGCTCCGACAGCCATCCTTTGTTCTGACTGGTTTCTTGACTCTAAAGTTTAGACCCTCGAGGTCAGCCTTTTCCTACAGATGTCTTCTTTTTCTTACAGATCAGAAAGAGAGCAGATTCCTCATTCCACTGTAACAGACGCTGCTTCCAGGAATGAGTCAGGGATTTCCCTGCCTCCACCCTCCTTCTAAGGAGCCCTGAGGACGCAGAGGTTAAGGTCTCTACTGCCAAGTAAAAGTTTGGCAGTGCAAATCCTAGCAGAAGTTCCAGGGGGGGGAAATATCTGACAATCTGCCCCCATGCAGAAAACTCTGTAAGGCCATTCTCCTTGGTCACAGAAGTCAATCAACCAGCTGGCACCCAACAACAACAAACCTTCCTCTCTGGTGAGCGATTTCTTTCTATGTCACATCCTCATGTTATAGCTGAGTTATACTATTGGCAACAGTAACGATACTAGACCTCTAAATTATAGGAGCTCATGTTTAACTACATGGAGCCTTGATGGTGCTAAGGGTTATACCTTGAGCTGCTAACTCACAAGATCAACAGTTCAAACCAATCAGCTACTCCCCAGGAAAAAGATGAGGCACTTTTCTCCCATAAAGATTGACAATCTTGGAGACCTTCTATCATCAGAATCACCCTGATGGCAGTGGGTTTGGTCAGGATTTTGTTTTTAATTATGTGGTAGTTACATAATCTGTTGTGAATTTGAGAGGATTACGAGTGAAGGGATGGAGTTTAGCATGTCAATCAGGTCAGAGCTTGATGTTCTCAGCTGGAGATACAATGGAGATAAAGAGCTCATTGGAGACAGGACACATGCACAGTCCCTGTGAGACATTCTTGTTGACAAGCCACATAGAGACACCCTGATGGCAGCCAGAGCCTTGGAGCTGGAGAAGCCACGTGGAGGCTACTGCCAGCGCCTAGATGCTTACAATGCCACTGGATCCACAAGACTTCCCACCACTGGCCAGTGATCTTCTTGCATTCAGTGCCATTGCATTTGTTTCATGAGTCTGAAGAAGACTTTACAGATTGGCATTGGACATATGGGCAAATACTGGACTTATGGGCTTGATTTGGACTGGGCTGGGATGTTTTCTCAATATCCGATTGCTATTGTATATAAAGCTCTTTCTTATACACATATGAGTATCTATTATTTTGTTTTTCTAGTCCACTTAGATCACACAAATTAAAAGTTAAATTAAAATGGCTAGGATTTTTGAACCATACATATAGCTTCCAAAAGTTCTGGGAGTTGTAGCAACTCACCGGAAGGAAATTGCATGTCGCTCTGTTTTTATCAGATGCCCCCACACAGCACAACTATGTCACCTCTTACTTCTGTTTTAATGGTAAATGCATTTCAAAATATGGAGTCTGTAAGGGAGTAAAGCTTGCAATCCCTGATAAATCCCATGAGTCACATGGTGTAGGGTCATCAACTTTCCTGTATTTCCATCTATATCCATCAAGCATTTCAGTGAATGTTCTTTATGATTATTCTATTTGGCACACTGTTAAGAAAATCGATTTTAAAAGCTACTCACATCTTAGAGTTGCAAATAGCACACAATGAGTTATTTTTCAGATTATGAGAGGCAGACTCAGTTCCTTAACCTCTAATCTGTATTTTTAGGAGAATAGCAGGTCCCCCTGCACAATGGACACAAAGGCCCTCTATGTAAAATGTCACCGCATTCTTCTCTGCTCCTCATAAACTGCTAATGAGGCTCTTTGCGAGAACATACTGAAAATTTACTGAAAGCTAAATCATTCTTTTCTCTCCCTAATAATTCTATGACTATGGCAAGGGTGCACACATTAATATTTTTCAATACTGCAAAAATAGGTCTAGCTGCTTAGAATCCCAATGCACTTAAATGTTAAGCCTAAAATGGTATTTTAAAGTTCACCTTATCCACATCATTATTTTACCTGTGAGTTAGTGAAATCCCACATTGAGAGGTGGCTTCACACAAAATAACTGAATATACTACATGTTTATAGTACAGAATTGGGATCCTTAGGATATGATAATGTAACTTTAGTTAGACACAATGGATAGGACTCCTCGGTAAACAGCCACAAAACATTCCCACCACCATTGACCCTATGCTGACTTTTAGTGACCCTATAGGACAGGGTAAAACTGCCCCTGTGAGTTGCTGAGACTGTAACTGTTTACAGGGTAGAAAGCCCCATCTTTCTCTCATGGAGCTGGTAGTGGTGTCGAACTGCTGACCTTGAGGGTCTGAACCCAACTCGTAATCACGACGCCACCAGGTTCAGATAACACTAAAGTAATGGAACGCTGGTGGTGGTGTGGTTAGTTGTTGGGCTATGATCTGCAAGGTCAGCAGTTCTATACTGACAGCAGCGCTGAGCGGGGAAGACTGGGCTTTCTACTCCTGTAAATAGTTACGTTCTCGGAACTCACAGGGGGTCACTATGACTCTGCATTAACTCAAGGGCAGCGAGTTTAGTCTTTTGGGTTAAACAGCAACAAGAAGGGATTAGAGAACTCACAACCTTCTGGAATGTCACCGTGGATGCGAATGGTTAACCACAAAACACGGCAGGCAAGAGCCAGCATCCTCGGTGTGCAACTGTGTGGCAGAGTCGAAAGAAGTTCCTATAATGCCCAAGTCCAACCAAACCACAAATCAAACTCCCTGCCACGGAGTCAATGCTGACTCACAGGGAGCGTCCCCGTGGGTCTCCGAGACCGTAACTATTGACAGGAGAAGAAAGCCGGGCCTTTCTCCCGCAGAGTGGCTGGTGGTTTCGAACTGCTGCAAGTTCGGATCACAGTCAAACACATAATCCTTACACCACCAAGGCTCCTAAAGGCAGGGCCTATTGAAAAACCAGCTTGGATCTATCAAAAGGAGAGATGGTTTTAGAAAGGAAAGTTCCTGGATTTTAAGGTGAATGCCAATAAAATAGAGGTGTTGTGAAAGCTGCGGTGGGGCGGGGTGTTTAGGACACGCCTGTCATTTGACTCCTATGTGAGAATTCTTGGGTTCATTCAATTCAATAGAAATTTGAGCATGAAAAGAACTGCTGACTTCACAGGGTAAGAAAGTCAAATGAAAATGGTTCGACTCCCTACCTACACACATTAAAGTGCACGTCTTGCCTGTCGCAAGACATTTGATGAAAGCAAAAAAAAAAAAAGGAAAAACAGAAAGACCCACCCAAAGCCAACATACAAGAAACAGAATACACCAAAGGAAACAGAGCAAGTACAAATAACTAGAGAACAAATGTTTTAAATTCTAATTTTAATAAAATTCTGTGTAATCTGTTATTTTCTCCAAAGATACGAGAGAAGCTATTGGGTCCATAAAATAAGCACAACGCTGAAACTCAAATTTTAAAAAAAGGTGGGGGGTGTTGTTCTGAAAGCAAAAAAGGATTCTTAGGAAACATAATTACCAAAATAAAAAGTCATGAGAGATGCTGGGTCTTAGGATGGATATGGCTGAAGCCCAAGGTACAGACCTGAAAGATAACAAAATTAGATCATTTGAGTTTAAACTTAAGACAAAAATGGTAAAGCAGAGAAAAATGAAGGTGCACAGAAGCGATATCCAGAAGGCACAACATCTGTCTACCAGAAGTTCCATAAGGAGACCGGAGTTAGCATTGAAAGGAGAAGATGAGTAAAGAAAAAAAATTTTTTCTCTAAAAACAATGGATTTTCAGGTCTGAAAGTCACATAATGTCAAGAAAAGAGACTGATAAAAGGCTCACTCTTAGTTTTTTTAGTGAAATATCTGAACTTCAACAATAAAAAGAAAGTTCTAACAGACTCGAGGGGAAAGGGAGATATGATAGTAAAAAGAAAAAGAATCAGATTAACATCAACATTGAAAGTAGTGTTGCTGGATTCTGAAAGAGAATAAAATAATGCCTTCAAATCTCTGTTGGAATATACAAACCTATGTTTTTATGCCTAACCAAACTACCAAGCCAATATATGGACAACATAAATACACTTTTGGACACATGAGGAGGCAGGTAACAGTAATATAGTTATATTCCAGCAAAATTATAAAAATAAAATTTCCTAGTTAAACAATAAGTAGGGGGGTGCTAAGAAATAGTAGAATCCACCCATTAGTACAATGAAATGATATTCCAGAATTATAGAAAAAAGCAGGACAGGTTGAATTAGAATGAGAAGTTAGAGATGCCCTTTGCCTCCTAGCTCTTTCCTCTATATCCTTTGACTTTCCTTTTGTCCCACTATCATGCTCAGTCTTCATTTGGGTTTCAGTCATTCCTCTTGGTTACATTACCACTGATCACGCCCTACCAGGCCTCCTATACCCTCCTCACCACCGATTTGGATCACTTGTTGTTCCCTTGACCCTGGGTTTGTTAAAAGAGCTAGGAGGCAAAGGGCATTTACAGAGGTCTAAATAAAGGCATGTACGTATGCAAATATATTTTTATATGAGGATGGGGAAATAGATCTATGTGCATATATTTATACATTTAGTATTAAGGTAGCAGAAGGACATTGGGCCTCTACTCAAGTACCCTCTCAATGCAAGAATACATCCTTCTTTTAAATTGGCATTCTATGATGCTCACCCTCCGGACACAACCGCTGAAGACAAATGGGTGAATAAGCAAATGTGATGAAGAAAGCTGATAGTACTGGCTATCAAAAGATAAACCGTCTGGGGTCTTAAAGGCTTGAAGGTAAACAAGCGGCCATCTAGCTCAGAAGCAACAAAGCCCACATGGAAGAACATGCCAGCCTGTGTGATCATGAGGTGCCAAAGGGATCAGTTATCAAAGAACAAAAAAATCATATCATTGTGTGTTTACCTCCATGATATGATTGCCGAAGACAAATGGGTGCATAAGCAAATGTGGTGAAGAAAGCTGATGGTACCTGACTATCAAAAGATATAGCATCTGGGGTCTTAAAAGCTTGAAGGTAAGCAAGCAGCCATCTAGCTCAGAAGCAACAAAGCCCACATGGAAGAAGCACACCAGCCTGTGCGATCCTGAGGTGTCGAAAGGATCAGGTATCAGGCATCATCAGAGCAAAAAAATCATATCATAGTGAATGAGGTGGGGAGTGTGGAGTGGAGACCCAAAGCCCATTTGTAGGCCACTGGACATCACCTTATAGAAGGGCCTCTGGGAGGAGTTGAGCAAGTCGGGGTGCAATGAAGCAACGATGAAACATACAACTTTCCTCTAGTTCCTAAATGCTTCGTTCTCCCCCACTATCATGATTCCAACGCTACCTTAAAAAAATCTGTCTAGACCAATGGATGTACACTGGTACAGATAGGAACTGGAAACAAAAGGGATCCAGGGAAGATGATCCGTTCAGGAGAAGTGGTGTAAGTGGCGATACTGGGAGGGTGGAGGGGCGGGGTGGGTTGGAAAGGGGCTAGAAATTACAAGGATCTACATGTAAACTCCGCCCTGGGGGAAGGACAACAGAAAAGTGGGTGAAGGGAGACATCAGACAGGGCAACATATGACAAAATAATAATTATAAATGATCAAGGGTTAATGAGGGAAGGCGGAGTGGGGAGAGAGGGGAAAAAATAGGAGCTGATGCCAGGGGCTTAGGTGGAGAGCAAATGTTTTGAGAATGATGAGGGAAATGAATGTACAAATGTGTTTTACACAATTGATGTCCTATGGATTGTGATAAGAGTTGTATGAGCCCCTAATAAAATGATTTTTAAATAGTTAGAGCTATCTACTAGATCAGGGAAAAGGCATCAGGAGACCCAAAATAAGCAAACAAACAAAAACATATTGTTGAGAACGAGGGCAGTCTGAGCAGACAAGGGTCTGCAAAACCTATTTGCAGACAAGGGTCACAAGGAAGGGATGAGTCAACCAGGGCACAGTACAGCACCGATGAAACACATAGCATTCCTCTTGTTTCCTTAGACTTCCTCACCCCCCACTATCATGAATCCAATCCTTCCTTCTACTTTGGGCCAGACTGGAGCCTATACACTGGTACAGATAAGAACTTATGACACATGGAATTCAGGTCAGATAAACCCCCAAGGAACAGATATGGGAGTAGCGATACCAGGACTGTAGTGGTAAGTGGTAATGAGGAGGGGAAGAAGGGGGAACTGATTGTAATGAACAACACTGTGTTGACTAGAGAACAAATCTATTAATGTATGGATTGTTATATGAACTGTAAAAGCCCCCAATAAACTGATCTTTTTTTAAAAGAGAGAGAGTGTTCTGAGAGGAATTCTTATAGTCTATTGCTTAAAGAATGCAGAAAATTTCAGCAAAAGGTCTAACAAAAAGAGGAAAAAAATCATTACAAATTCTGGGAGTAAAAAAAGAACAAAATTTCTCCTCAAGAACATTATGCTCCCCAAAATGAACTGGCCTACTGAGTGAAAGAAGGATCCATTTATCATAATGGTGTGAAATTCCTCCATCAAATAGCACTGGGCTTTGTGACCTAGCACTACCTTTCTCTTGCTCTGGATCGAATCATGCAGGGTTTGGTGTAGCTGTGCAATGAATAAAACTTAGCTATCTTGTGATGGAATGCTTATGATTTTAACTTTTGGAAACTAACTGTGGAACCATACCAAGAGTTTAAAAACAATCAGTCTTTTTCTTTTAAAAATACACCTATGGATATTTGTATATAGATATGTATACAGGTCCTACTAAGAACCACTGCCACCGTTGATTCCAAATCATAGCCACCCTGGATAGTGTGTCCTAGTCCGTAAGTCTTCATGAGAGCAGATCGCTCAATTTTTTCTCTCACCGGTGAGGTTTGTGCTAGAGCTTAATTTTGAGTTCTAGGTGTTCGTAAGGGTACAGATGACAGTGAAAGCCCAAATCCATTTGCAGGGTCCCCACAAGGATTGAGCCTTCATTGAATTCCTCCTGACCCCTTACTAGGAACATGTGCAGCCTTACCCTTACCCAGGCAGAATACACTGGAAGGTGGGTTGCCAGCCCACCCCCAACCAGCCCAGAGTCAGGATCTCCTTCAGGGGCTTGCCAGGGCATGTCTTGGAAGAAGACTTCCTACCTGGGGTTGCATAGTCATGAGTCATGTCTTGTTCAGAGATTCCTGAACCAGTCTTGTAAACTCTTCCACCTAACCTATATGTGTGTCCCAATCATGGTCTCCCTCTAGTCCACATATATGTCAGTAGTTCCACAGGGTTTTTTCTTTTTTAAAGGGAAAGCAGTTTATTATTTTGTACTGAAGGTTTTAGAAACCCCAAGCCCAAACTTCTGAAGCACTGGATCACAGAGGGGACACAGGCAGGTAACAGAAGAGACATGGCTCTAGACCCAGATACTCAGGCTTTGAAGCAGGCCCTGCAGGGCCAAATCTCTGCCATTGCTCAGAGGAAATTCAGAAAGCAGGTAGGCCAGGAGGCCCTCGGCTCCCTCCCCAACAGCTTCCACTCTCTACTCACCGCCACTGCCAGCTCCAGTAACTGCATCATCAAGGACCAGAGAAATGAAGAAGGCCTGACGTGGGCTCCATTCGGTTTTAATATCAGTTCATTATCATTTAATTCTATTTTTCCACAACCATTTTAATCCACACCCTCTTCGGAATCCCGCCTGGAAGTCTGGCAGTTCCCTGTCAATGTGCTTTTGCAACCACTGCTGGATGATATTCAGCAAAATTTTACTTGTATGTGATATTTAAGATATTACTCTATAATTTGTGCATCCTGCTGGGTCATTTTTTGTTTGGAATGGGTACAAATATGGATCTCTTCCAGGAAGTTGGCCAAGTAGCTGTCTATCAAATTCCCAGGCCTAGATGAATGAGTGCTTAGAGTGCTTCATCAGCTTGTTGAAACATTTCAATTGACATTCCATCCATTCCTAGAGCCTTGCTTTTGGCTACTGCTTTATAAAGCCTAACCATTTCTAAAGATGAGAAATTCCCTATATATATGCTACTTGATACTCACTTCTGGATCTTTCCATGGTTTCATCATTTTACATCCTTACACAGATAGTGAGGAGGCGTGGTGGACTCGTGGGTTATGTGTTGGGTTGCTAACTGCAAGGTCAGCAGTTCAAAACCACCAGCCACCCCATGGGAGAAAGATGGGGCTTTTTACTCCAATTAAGCGTCACAGTCTCAGAAAGATACAGAGGGAGCTATATATACTGCCCTATAAGCAGAGTAGCACTCTACAGCAATGAGAGGTCTCATTTTGGGTTTTGATTTTGTAAAAGGTGCAGTGATGAAGTATTTGGCTGCTAATCCAAAGGTCATCAGTGTATTCCCACCAGCAGCTCTGCAGAAGACAGACAGACAGCCCTACTCGGTCCTTTAGGCTTGCTATTGGTTGGGATGGGTTTGGCTTGAATTAATATACAGATACTATATAAAGTCAATGGATAAAAAATAGGGGCAGGGAATGTATGGATGTGCTTTATACAATTGATGTATGTATATGTATGGACTGTGATAAGAGTTGTATGAGCCCCTAATAAATTGTTTAAAAAATAAATACATGAATAAAGTTACTTCCCAGGCAAAAAAGGGGTACTAAATATACCATTTATCACTATAGGTAACTACCATTTTTAGGGTATGGGAATGAAAAGAAACCCCAAGATACGCTCGAAAGCTCCAGTGGGAGACATGAACATGTTTCAAAGCAGCTCTCAAGAGTGGAAGTAAGTTCCAGAGAGACTGGGCAGAGCAGCTGGGGGAGTGAGCATGTCAGCCCCGGGGGCCCTGCGGTGATACAACACAGCACCCACCACAGCGAACGGCTGCTATGTGGGTTGTCGCATTGTTGTGAAACTTGCTTCAATAATTAAGGGGTTTATATCATAAGGTTACCAATGTTACTCAGCAGCAATGAGGTAGTTCTTTTTAGTTTAATTCAAAGCCTTATTAGTGTTAGAAACAGCATAACAATGCTTACAAATGATTTTCTGCCAACACAAAGATCTTTTTTTTAAAATAGACTTTCTACAATACCACAAGCATTTAAGAAATATTTGCTCAAGCCATCTGAGATACAACAAACTCCTCTTCTTATTGAAAATGAAGCTTTGAAAAAAAAATTTTTTTAAGAAAATGAAGCTTTGAATAATATGTTCAAGCTTTATTGCTACGAATGGCAGATTCTCCTTGAATGTATACTACTCTGCATCCGGGTAGGATAATAGGTGATAGTGAATTGCATCTCCTATTTGTCTACAGGTAATAAATGCAGTAGAATTTTGTTCATTCTCTATTAGTTCATATATATAATTATTGCAACCGATGAGGAGTTGGCATTCATCCTTATTCTATGATTTTTTAAATATCTTAATTTTTATTAAATGATGCATACACAAAATGTTTTAAAGTTATATTAAATTAGAATGAAGACAATTATCCTTTAATATATACAAATAAAAAAACATCAATTTAACATTTTTTCCATACAGTAAGATAGATGGATGCATGGGTGGATGGACAGATAGGTAAATGCATAGACAAAATCTATAAATTGTATTGCAGATCCTACTACTACTACTACTTTATACAAACTTCTATTATCTTTATAACTTACTATTTAAAATTTTTGAAATAATAGTCTTCAATAGCTGTGTTTCCCTTAAAATTATCTGTGCTCTGTTCCCTGTGGAATTTTTTTTTCAGTTTGAAAGAAATAATTTTTAAGTTTATAATTTTAGCACAATATTTAGCAAAGGTATACAACGTATCAGACAGTATGTTGACCATTTTTCTAAGAAAACATCATTCAATACTCTCCATAAGTACAGCAATATTTTATTTATTATTTCCATTTAACAAAAATTGAATCCCAATAGAGAGACTGAACCAAGTATCTGAGACCACACGGATTGGCTGGAGCTGAACCCAGAGCCTGCACTAGCCTGTACTGAATCCATAAGCTTCTCATAAAACAACCCAGCACAGGACCAATCAATTAGTCATATTTTCATTATTTAAATTTAAGGTATCATAAAACCTTGGCAATATACAACAGCATATTTAGTTATGAATTGTTAGATTAATTCAATATTCGGCACTGGGCTATAAAACAAAGAAATAAGAGGGGGAAGGAAAAGCAAGACTTGGCTAAAGGTTTTATCATAAAAGATCAAAGTAATGACCACAGGAGACTTTGAATAATTTATAATAATTATATGTACATTATGTCATGTATACTTTGGGCTACGATCCACAAAGTCAGCAGGTCAAAAACACCAGCTGCTCCACGGGCGAAAGACAGCGCCTTCTCCTGTCGAGTGGCCGTCTCAGAGGCCCGCAGGACCGGTGCCAGCCACCCTAGAGGGCCTCTGCGAGTCAGCGCTGACTCCATGGCAGTGCGGGTAAGTTGGGCTGTGGTATAAATTGTTGCATATGTATATTCTCTATCTTAAAGTGTGGCACTTTTTTTTTAGAAAGTGTGGCACTTTTATGGCTGCCTTTTTTTCCTATATGCACGATACATCCATACTTTCTTATAACTAAGAGAATACTTCACAACCCATTTTGTTGTCTGTTTCTTTTTGTATAGCATTATATACAAGCATTTCCCATATTACTGAATGCCATTGAAAACCTGTAGGTATGTACAGCCACTATGGAAATCGATTTGGCAATTTCTCAAACAGATGGAAATTGAGCTATGATATGACCCAGCAATCCCCCTACTGCGCATATTCCCAGAAGACACAAGAAACAAACCACGGCCAGACATCTGCGCTCCAATTTCATTGCGGCACAGTTCACAATCGCAAGGAGTTGGAAACAACCCAAAATCCATCAGCGACGAATGGATTAAAAATCTGTGGTACATACATACGATGGAGTACTATGTATCGCTAAAAAGCAGTGACGAACGCCTGAAGCATACAGGCGCATGGGAAGAACTGGAGGAAATCATGCTAAGTGAAGTAAGCCAAGCACAAAAGGACAAGTATAACATGAGTCCACTGAGGTAAGTTTATATATACATAAAAAAAGAAAGAACAGAAAGGTAAATGCAAAGGGGGCACAGGGGAAAAGCTACTGTATACAAACACTCCAGGGGTGAGGTCCAGGTAATATGGCAGGGGCCAGACCAAATCCAGGCGTACATATGGTAGCCAACTAAAATGGGGGCAGGGAGAGAGGAAAGGGAAAGGAAAAAAAAAGACGTGTGGTGGGGGAATAGGCCACTGTCCCACCAAAGGGGAGGGTATTGTTTGTGTCTCCACAGGGAAAGAGGGACCAGACTTAAAGCCAGTGCCAGATGAATGCAGCACGCTGGCAACGAGTGGGGAGCCAGGGGAGGGGCCTGAGGGCTTGGCCTCAATACCAGCTTCTTGGACAACTGCCCCTCCCCCCAGGAGAATTTACTTGAGAGGACAACACTGAAGCTGCAGCTAGGGGAGAGGGACATGTCTGATCAGAGCAAATGGGAGCAAATAAAGGAGGAGGAAGAGAGAGTGGAGCACATCCTGGCCCACCAGGCCTGGAGGACGATATCCCTGCTCTGAACAGCCAATGCACAGAGTGGACAATAAGCTAATCCCACTACGAGACACGCCATCCCTTGATGGACCAGGGCCCTAAGGGGGACAACACTGGGGACTCAGTTTCGGGACTGGCCCAGACTGACCCTGTGACACCGAGGCAAACCTCTAAAAATGTGCAGTAGAGCAACTGTGGGAGCAGAGCAGGGAGCCCCCGAGGGAGTACAAAGGACAGACTCTGGGGCCAGAGCATGGTACCTGATCCGACCTGACTGAAGGACATGCCTAGAGATCAAAAATCAAACCTTGATCTATTTACAGTGTTTTCTTTCTTTAAAAATTGTTTTCTTTTAATTTATTTATTCTTCTATGGGTAATTTGTTTCCTTTTTTGCTGTCATCACTGTGCTGTCATTCATTGCCTATCTTGCTATGGCTTGATTTTTGGTGCATATTATTATCTCTACAGATCTTTCTAGATAAGATAGACTGGATGAATAGTCTGGAAAAAACAAAGGGATCAATAGTTCCGGGGGGAGACGAAAGAGGGGGAGGCTGAGGTAAGGAAGGGGTGCTGACCAACCCAGGGACAGGGGAGCAACAAGTGATCCAAAACCAGTGGCAAGGAGGGTGTGAGAGGCCTGGTAGGGATTCAGCAAGGGCAAGGTAACCGAGAGAAATTACTGAAACCCAAATGAAGGCTGAACATGATAGTGGGACAAGAGGAAAGTAAAAGGAAATAGAGGAAAGAACTAGGTGACAAAGAGTATTTATAGAGGTCTAAAGACTGGAATGTACATATGTAAATATATTTATATTAGAGTATGGGGAAACAGATCTACGTGCATATATTTATAGATTTAGTATTAAGGCAGCAGATGGACATTGGACCTCCACTCAAGCACTTACTCAAACAAGAACACATTGACCTATTAAATTAGCATTCCAGGATGCACACCTTCCCAACACGATTGCTGAAAAAAAAATGTGTGCATGAGCAGGTGTGGTGAAGAAAGCTGATGGTGCCTGGCTATCAAAAGATGTGTCGTCTGGGGTCTTAAAGGCTTGAGGATAAACAAGTGGCCATTTGGCTGAGAAGCATCAAAGCCCACATGGAAGAAGCACACTAGCCTGTCTGATCACAAGCTGTAGAAGGGACCAGTTATCAGATATCAAAGAACTAAAAATCATATCAGGGGGTGCCCACCTTCCTGATATGATCACTGAAGACTAACATGTGCATAAGCAGAAAGCTGATGGTGCCCGGCTATAAAAAGATACAGCGTCTGTGGTCTTAAAGGCTTAAAGGCTTGAAGATAAACAAGTGGCCATCTAGTTCAGAAGCAACAAAGCCCACATGGAAGAAGCACACCAGCCTGTGTGATCATCAGTGTCGAAGGGATCAGGTATCAAGCATCGAAGAACAAAAACTCATATCATTGTAAATGGGGGTGAGTGCAGAGTGGACAACTGTACAGATAGTTGAGTGCGGTAGGCAACTGGACACCCCCTTACTGAAGGGTTGTGGGGAGGAGATGAGCCAGTCAGGGTGCAGTGTAGCAACGAGGAAACATATAACTTTCCTCTAGTTCTTAAATGCTTCCTCTCCCCCACTATCATGATCCCAATTCTACCTTACAAATCTGGCTAGACCAGAGGATGTACATAGGTACAGATAGCAACTGGAATCCAGGACAAATGACTCCTTCAGGACCAGTGGTGAGAGTGGTGATGCCTGGAGAGTGGAGAGAATGTGGGGTAGAAAGGCCAAACCCATTACAAGAATCTATGTATGGCCTCTTCCCTGGGGGATGGACAGCAGAGAAGAGGGAGGGGGAGATGTCGGACAGTAAACATATGACAAAATAATAATAATTTATGAATGATGAAGGGTTCGTGAGGGAGGGGGGAGCAGAAGGGAGGGGGTGAAATGAGCAGCTGATATTAAGGGCTCATGTAGAAGGCAAATGTTTTGAGAATGATGATGGCAACAAATGCACATATGTGCTTGACACAATGGATGGATGTATGGATTGTTGTAAGAATTGTACAAGCCCTCAATAAAATGATTTTTTAAACTACTACCTGGTCTTCAAAGTCAACAATTTAACATAATGGTCAAAGTATTTCCTATAGATAAAGTTTGGGGCATAAATAAATAACTAGGTGAATAAATAAACAAGTAAACAATCAACAAAAAGTATTCTTAGAAGTTCCTTAGATGTAATATTAATGGGAATAGTCTAGCATATAGTTTACAATAAAATTTTTAATTATTTCTCAATTGTTTGGTGTTTATGCTGTTAACTTTTTTCTATTATAAAACAATATCTTTAATAAATTATGAGAAGATCCTAGGGCAGAAATATAATGATTCCACTTTTCCAAGTTTTCAAGTTAAGAAGAGGATGAAAAATCATTCCAGCCTTCTTCACCATCTGCCCTATTCCCCCCCATACTATCCACTCGGATTCTCCCCATCCCGGTTCTCCCTCCCCCTGACCCACTTCCCCTTCTTTATGCTGGGCTCTCATGTACTTCCCTAGGTGTGGCCTGCTCTCCCTCCAACTACCTATGCTTCCACCCATTTATTGCGAAATGGATGTTTATTCTTCTATTTCTGTCATGCTGATTGTACTTACCTCAGGGGACTCATGTTATACCTGTCTGTGAAGAAGGCTGATGGTGCCCGGCTATTGAGAGATATAGCATCTGAGGACTTAAAGACTTGAAAGTAAACAAGCGGCCAACTAGCCCAGAAGCAACAAAGCCCACACGGAAGCAGCACGCCAACATGTGGGACCATGAAGGGCAGAGGAGACCAGGTCTCAAACAACAAAGGCAGGGGGTGGGGGGGGACCACATCACCGGAAATGAGGGGGAGTGCATGATGGGGACCCAATGCCATCTGTAGACAGCCGGAAATCCCTTGCAGAGGGGTAGTGGGGAGGAGATGAGTCACTCAGGGTTCAGTGTAGCAACAATGAAACTCAAAACCTTCCTCTAGTTTTTGAACGTTTCCTCCCCTCCCAATTATCATGATCCCAATTCTACCTTGCAGACCTGGTTAAACCAGAGGATGCACAGCGGTGCAGTAGGGATCTGGAAACACAGGGAATCTAGGTTGGATGAACCCCTCAGGACCAGCGGTGAGAGTGGCGACACTGAGAGGGAAGGGGTTGTAGAAAGGGAGAACCGATCTTGGGGATCAAGATGTGTAACCTCCTCTCTGGGAGACGGGCAATTGGAAGGTGGGTGAGGGGAGATGCCGGGCAGTGTAAGATAAGATAAAATAATTGTTTATAAACTATTAAGGGTTCAGGGGGAAGGGGGGAGCGGGGAGGGAGGAGGAGGGGGAAAAAAGGAAACCGAGCTGATTCCAGGAACCCAAGTGGAAGGCGAATTTTGAGAATGATGAGTGCAATGAATGTATAAGAGTGCTTTACTCAATAGATGTATGTATAGATTGTGATAAGAGTGGTATGAGCCCCAATAAAAAGATTTATTAATTTTTTTAAAAATCATTCCAGCAAAGAGGTTCTAATATTTGGGATGCCATACTCTTTTTCAGTATGTTTCTCAAATTTAGATAGTGTGCATTTTACTTTTTTATTTGGAAGAGGTGGCAATTTCATTTCCTTCTTTAAATCTAATTTCTACTCAAGGTATAATTTTCTCCATTAATTTCATCTGTTTGCCTGCTTATTTGGAGGGACAGGGTGCACCTTTGACACTGAACGGAGCAGATTGCATGAGGCTGAGCAAGACGGTGGAGAAAGAATAGCCTCTGACACTCCCCTTGTACCTGACCCCACGGACTGAGATCGCCAAACTCCAGACAACTGAGCCCTTGGAGAGTCAGGGGAGTCCAGAGTGGGAGGAAGGGAGGACTACAGTGGCACAGAGGTGGGGTCCCTGTGCCTGCCCACTGACATCAGGAGTTGAGCCCCATCACTTACAGCAGCGTCTATGGATTGATAGACCCTCATGCCAGCATAGAATTTCAGAGGAAGTCTGGAACTCCTAAATCCACAGCGAACAAGACCTGTGGGTAAGGGTGCCCTCTATGGCCACCGAGTGGATTCTGACTCAGTGCTCTACTCTGCATGGCTGAGTGGAACAGAACTGCCCGGTGAGGTGCCCAGGGTTGTGAGTCTTTGAGGAGGTGGGCTGCTGCATCTTTGTCCCGTGGAGGAGATGGTGGGTATGTGCCCTGGCATTTCAGTTTGTAGTCAGGTGTTTGGCTCCTGTGCCATCAGGGATTCCAATTAGTTAAAGCGCAAAGACCAAAAAAAAAACCCCTCAAAAACATCAAAATGGCCCAAGTACAACAAAAGTTATTAAGACACACAAAAATCACACGAGAAAAAGGGCTAGTCAGAAGAAAAGTCTCAATAGGAGACAATTTCTCCTATGGAGGCCAGAATACTGTAAATAACCATTTTCAGATTATGGTGCTAAATATGTTTAAAGAAACAAAAGGCAAACAGAAAAACAAATTAGCAGAAAAAGGAAACAAACAGAAGGATAAGGTGAATGATTCAATGTAGACATTGTTTTTCTTTTATTAAGTGAGAGAATTTCTGCAACTGAAGAATTAAACAATTCAATTTTAAAAAGCTAGAAATACTCAACCATAGAGTTGAACAAACAGAAAACAGAGTGAACAAACTAGAAGGCAAAATAAATCTCAGGGAGCGGGGAGAGAAAAGCACAAAGAAATGTGAGCAAACTCAAATGGGAACAGAGACTTGATTAAGAATTTTGGCATTAGAATGATTGTAATCCCATGACAACAATAGACAACATAGACATAATTTTCCAGGAGAAAATCAGAGAAAATCGTCCACCTCCGAACGAATCAAAATGCCTGAACTAGCTTGCACAGGAAGGTATTGAATCCCCAATGAAAGAGTCATCCAACGATCAACTTCCTAATAACATTCTTAAAAACTAGAGAAAAGGAGATCTGAAAACAGCAAAAGTAAAATGCAATGGAACACAACAAGAGGCTTTCATAAGAATCATTTCTCCTCAGAAACCATAAAGGCCAGAAGACAAGGAAGCAGTATATATAAAATACTGAAAGAAAACAACTGCCAGGCAGGAATTCCTTACCCAGCAAAGTTGTCTTTTAAAAATGAAGAAATTAAGACTTTTTTTTAAAAGTAGAAGCTCTAGAAATTTGCCATTAGACCAGCTATGCAAGTATTACTTGAGAGCGTACTCTAAATGACAAGGCCAAAGTATTCAATAAATACCCATCTCTACACACAGGAAAATAAACAAATAAAAATAAGAGCGAGATCATAAAAAAAGCTAAGATGAACAATATTTTCAGGAAATAAACCCAATAATTAAATACCACCAAAGCAACTTCAAGTTTCTAAGAAGTACAAAGTAAACTCAAAGGCCCCTTCATAGGGTTTCTGAGACTGTCGACCTTTATTTGGGCAAACAACCTCATCTCTCTCCTGTGGAACAGCGAGGGAGTTTGAACTGCTGGCCATGTGGTTAGCAGCCCAATGCCTAAACCACAGAGCCTTCGGGGCTCCTTCAACTTACTGAAGATAGGTTGCACATTGATGTTATTAGAAACACACCAACAGAAATGAGGGAGGGAGGAGCATATCAGAAATTGACTTATTATGATAAGGTTGTATGCTAACAGTTGTTCATATGTTAAGCATGATCGCAATTATAACTTGTGTAATGAAACAAAGGCAGCCACCAGTAAGAACTCATCAAGAAGTAACATTCAGAAGGACGTTAGCACAAAGTCTCATGACAGAAATCAGCTAAATGCAAACAAAACCAGAAAAATCAGAACACAAAAAGCGAAGACTATATGACACAGCCAAAAAACACAGATGGCTAAAATCACACTCTTCTTTCAGTGATAACCTTTGCTGTAAATGGTCTAAATGCTTCCATGCAGAGAGAGAGAAAAATCCAGCCTTGTGCTGTCTACAAGAAACACACCTGCGACCGACCAAAGAACTCTCAAATGAAACTAACTGCCATCGATTCAATGCGGACTCATAATGACCCTCCAGGACAGGACAGGAATTGCCTCTGAGTTCCCAAGACTGTAACTTTTCATGGGAATAGACAGCCCAACCCTTCTCCCTCAGAGCGGCTGGTGATTTCAAACTACTGACCTTGTGGTTTACAGCCCAACTCATAACCACTACACCACTGGGGGTGGGGGTTGTTTTCAATTTGCTGACCTGCAGACACAAACACATTGAAAGCAAAGAGATGGAGAAAACTAGTCTACGTAACCAAAAAGCAAAATACCAGCCAAGATGTCCAGACTGATAGCATATAAAATAAAATCTTGATCTAAATCAACTAAAAGAAATAAAGAAGATATTTACATGATAACCCAGCAGGAAAACAACACTTATAAATAAAGAGGCAGTATCAAAAAGTTTTGGGGCAAATTCCACCATCTTTTCATTCCATTTTCCCTTGAAATCTGACTCTCTGAGACTATCGCCCAGAGATCACCTTGCAGGGAAGGGGCGGTGAGGCCTACTTTCAAAAGAAAGACTATTTCTCGCAAGATTGTTGTCCTGCTTAACAGCCATCTGCCTGAGATCAAAAGGTCAACAGTCACAAAAGCAAAGGGAATATCACTAGGACAGGGAAACCAGAGGACAAGAAAGGACTCAGACTGAACACAATGAAGTAGAGTGTTGGCTGATTGTGATATGTGTATTGGACACCAGCAGACAATTTGTGTGGAAATTATCTGAGGGAAACCTAAAGCGCTGTGCAAACTTTCCCCAAACATTCGCTATAATAGGCAAGACAAGGAAAAGAAGATAGCCGATTACAGAATATCTAACTTTGGGGGCGAAGCAACTTATTTTTTCTCATTATCTTACTGTCTTTTTTTTTCTAATTAAAGCTGGAAAATAAAAACAGCACCAGTTTATCCAATTGCCCAACATGGGAGTTTACCATGATCACTAATACAATTTTGAGCTTCGGTTTAAAATGCAGGTGCTTCCAGCTGCCGTCCAGTTCTTTCAAAGTGATGTGATATTAATGGCTCTGGTTGTTTTCTTTCCCTTGGCAGAGGGGAAAAGTTGAGTGGCTTAATTTTTCATGCTTTCATGAATTTAAAAGTAAATAAATAAATAAAATTATTCAAAGATAATAAATTATTCATCGGGCTTCTTAGCCTTAAATCCCCAGTTAATTTTTTTAAAATCATTTTCCACATATACTTTTTCCTGCTCCTTGATACTTCAGATGCCAGTTAATAAATATGTGTGCTTGCGTGTTGATCACTGTGTTTAATCGTGTGGATGTTTATCAAAACCAAGGGACTAATTATGATAAGCTTTCTACTGCATTGTGCAGCATTTTCCTGGGAATTGAATATTAAAAATGCAAAAGGTCTCTCTCCATGCAAAATGGAAATGGAGAAGCAGAAGGGAAATGGGGAAAATGCATTCTAATTGGCTCCCTTGAATCCATTTTGGTTTTTCTTCCTAATAAAGAGTTTGGGGAAGGCACATTAGAAGTAGTATGCATAAAAATACCAGAAACTTACCATCAAATATAAACCATTAAAGGCTTTGGGAATTCTGTCTACATTATAGTGTTCCTTGTTACATCTATACTTTTGGGGTAAACGTAATAGTCCTTGTGTAAATTCTAGTTTATGACTTCTCTTGTATGAACATGCATCTCTTATGGATTGATTAACTCAGAACCTTTACTCCAGGGTTTGGCCAGTATCAGTAAAATATATAAATATAGCAAGCAATGGGACAAGAATCTGTGTTAAAGTTCTTATTAAAGGGTTTTTAAATTATGTTTTTTAAGGGAAAATACAAGTCACAAATTAAGAAATTGTTTGATACAATATTGCTCAGTTTTGAGGATATCTCTGACTTTGCACTGACCAGAAGTACCAGGACTAGGTCCCAAGGACCATGATGTTTCAATTGGGTAATCTGGAATATTGGAAAGGGTCATGTGGGGGAGGCTAGGAGGAAGCCTTTACCTATTCAGTCAGAAAAACACAGTTTCTTTTTCTCTCACAAATTGGATAAGGCACCATTTTGTTTGATGAAAAGTTTCTCTGTTTTCAGAATATAGACTTCTCTGAGCCCACTTCCTCATTATACAGGTTAGGAAAACTAATATCATATCGATTATGTGTTTACCGCAAACCATTGGTAAAATCACCAGTAAAATCCAGCTCCTTTACCTTGGTCAGCACCAGAGTCCACTTGGAATTTGAAGTTTCCAGAAATCAGATTCTATTTGATTGAAATTCTTTTAAAACTTTCCAAATATAACCTAAAAATGAACCAATATATATACTTGGGATGCATTGATAATTACCAGTGATTGGACTGTGACAGATGGAAATAAAGAGTAATAATCAATGGTTGGAATATATGGCCTTGGTAAAAGACTGACAGAGATCATGTAACAGAATTTTTCAAAACCAATGAGTTATGCAATAGAAAGACATTTTCAAAAACATAAATGACTGCTGAACAAGTGGACCTCACAAGTTGAAAAGACACAAGAGTTAAAGAGCCTACGGCTGTAAGTAAGATGAAAAGAAATGGAGAAGCTCAGAAAAGGCTAAGACAAACATTTGCTCATATGAAAGGTCAAATTTAAACTGAAGAAAAAAACAACTCTAAGCCAAAATATGACTTGAAGCATATACTCTGTGAATGTAGGTACCATCTCAAGGACCATTTGGTTCATGGAACATTTAATGGCGAAAGGTCAGACAAGTATGTCATGCATGAAAAAATACAAAAATGAAATAAAGGTCAGAAGAAACTCTGAATTACTTTTTAATTTAGAGTGGCTAAAGTGAAAGGCCACCTGATGGCATGGTGGGTTAACCATTGGGCTGCTCACTGCAAGGTCAGAAGTTCAAAACCACCAATCACTCCATGGGAGAAAGATGAGGCTTTCTACTCTCAAAATATTTAAAATTTTAGAAACTCACAGGAGCAATTCCATCCTGCTCTGTGTGGTTCCTATGAATCGACTCGATTCCAGTGAACTTATTGGAAAGCAAATGAAGGAATTATGAGGCAAAAGACCTGGAGAAGATTTTAAAGGGTGGCTTGAGGAAACAAAATACGGTAATGAAAAGTGAAATACTGAGCAGTAGAAATTGAGAGGAAAGAGCACACTCAGCATTTTGTAAAGTGAAAGAACTGAAGACAAATGTTAAGCCTTAGGGTCAAAGCATTGAAGTATGCTATAGGCAAAACCCACTGTGTGTCTGCCATTCGTTATACGTGGTGGTGGATGACACCTTGCTGCGATGCTGGAAGCTCTACCACCGGTATTTCAAATACCAGCAAGTTCAGCCAAGGTCAACAGGCTCCTGCAGAGCTTCCAGACTAAGAACAGACTCTGAAGAATGACTTGGCTGTCCCCCTTTGAGAGATTGGACACTGAAGACCTTTGACTAGCAGCTGAACGTTGCCAGGTGTCTTGGCAGGAGAAAAGCCCCTGAGATGGGAAGGCATTCAAATTATGGCTGAAGAAGAGTTGCCTCCGCAGAGTTAACCTTAATGATGAGAAAGGAATAAATGTTTCGAAATCTTCGTATCCTAATTGGGCATGAGGCAAAAAGAAAAGAAGGCACCATAAATACCCATTACTTATTAGAATGTGGAATGTGTGAGTATGAACCTAGGAAATTTGGAAATAGTCAAATGTGTAATAGAACTCACAAACATTGACAGCTTATGCATTAGTGAACTGTAATACACTGGTGTTGGTCATGGACAGTTGGATAATCATATAGTCTACTATGCTGGGCAAGACAACTTAAAGCAGAATAGCATCATATTCATCATCAAAGGGACATTTCAAGGTCTACCTCGAAGTACAATGTTGTTTATGATATGATAATATCTATATATGCCTACGAGGATGTTAAATAACGCAGCTATTGTTCAAGTTTACACACCAATTACTAAAGCTAGTGACAAAGAATTCTACCAACTTCTTCAGTCTAAAACTAGTAAAACATGCAATCAAGATGCATTGATAATTATTGGCCATTGGAATGCAAAAGTTGAAAACAAGCGCTCACTTGTTTATGCCAAGTAATTTGGAAAACAGTGATCTAGCCAACAAATTAAGGCTTACAGCCTTTTCTCCTCGCCTTCAGTCATGCTACATCGGTAAATGAGAGCCCCAAATGGTTTATTCTATCCACACCATCTACTCTGCGGAGAAAGCTCTTCCTTGGTCATGTTGTGAGTGCATTCCAAACTGAAGGGCTCATCTTCCCACACCATCCTGGACAAAGTTCTGCTGCGATTCACAAGGTCTTCACTGGTCACGGTTGTCGCCAGCTCTTCCTTCCTAGTCTGACAATCTGGGAGTTCTGCCGAAGCTTGTTCAAAACTGTTACCCTGCTGATATTTTAAATACTTGTGGCATATTTTCCAGCCTCAAAGCAAAATGCAAGTCACTGTAGTGTAACAAACTGACAGATGAAAAACTGTACTGCACATTTTTAAATGATAACTGGCCAAATAATAAATAGAAAATCAATTTTAGGAGATAAAGCTGTTTTAAATCCCTAGGAATATTTTGCAAGTAATAATAAAAATGAATTGTTTTGTCCTAAATTTATGTGATACAATTTCATATTCCAATGATATAAAAAAGATTGTTAGCTATTATAGACATTTGGTAATAGAAAATGTTTAGAAGGAGAATGTCAGTCAAAAATGGCCAATTAAAATCATTGTAAAATGAAAGAATAAGTATTCCAAATGCAGAAAAAAAGTTTTCATTTTAAACTGATATTGGTCAGAATTTTAAGAGAATATCCAAGCTCATCTTCAAGTTGAACATTAGGATATATATGTTGTGACCTTATTGCCTTTCTAAACAAAATATTTTGTCTGGTTCACAATGAACTGTAACATTGGAAAATATCACTGAACATCATCGTATAGTTTTCAGATAATGTAACATTTGAATCTTCTCAGGGTTAATAGCACTATATAGAATTATGTGCCAAAATTGGCAAATTAAGGGCTTATTTTACTTCTACATAGTGTTCGCTCTTGGAACACTACTTATTTGCCTAAGGCATATGATGCATATAAGTTTACAGATGCTAATTTTACTTACATGAATGACTCACTGTTAACAGCAAATAAAATCCCACGCATCATTGAAAGCTGACAGCCTCCACCAAGACTGAATAGATTGTGACCACTGGTCTCCTCGGCACTTCCGAATTGTTCCTAAAGATCAGTGCTTTCTGCATTTGACTTCCAAGGAGCCCTGGTGGACACTGCTTACCCATTGGGCTGTGAGCCACATGGTTGTCGGTTCAAAAGCACCAGCAGCTCCTTGGGAGAAAGACTGACCTTTCTACTCCCGTCAAAAGTTACAGCCTCTGAAACCCACAGGGAGGTCACCATGAGGCAGCATCGAGTCCATGGTCATGAGTGAGTGACGTCAGTGGATTTTTCAAGGTAGCAATGTATCTATTTGACCATGAAACTGTGTTTCTTGCCACAGAATTTTTCAGTAAAACTTGTACAAACTAGAACCTGTGCAAGTCAGAAATCTATCAACAAGGATGCAGTTAAGGTTTCATGTCAGCTTAGCTGAGGAAAAATTCTCAGTGGTTTGGCAGTTAAGACCTAATAATCCTCCATCCAGAGAACAAATAAGATAGGATCATTCGATTATGAGAACTGCTATCAACACCCAACTGAAAGGAAGTTTCCGCAAAAGTGTGCTCTGCTTCCAATACACATGGAAACTGTGGAAAGGCTTATTTTATTGCTAATCTCTATGAATCCTGCACCTGACTCAACATCCGGCTTTCTCTTCTTTGGGCTTGAGCCTGCTGGATTGCCTACTGATCCTAGGAGTCATCAGCAATCTTTCATGTACCCTGCTGCTCGGGTTCATCAGCCGAGCACTGCATGAGTCAGATGAGGTCTCCAGTTTAGCATCCGACTGAGGACTGTGAGCTTAGCAGACTCTGCACCTGTGAGAGTCATTTCCATGACACAGAGTCCTCTGTCTGGATGTGTGTGGACAGAGAGATAGAAGATGATTGATAGATAGATAGATAGATCGATAGATAGATGGATGATAGATAGCATGGATGACACTGTTGGATAAATATTGGATTGCTAACTGAATGGTTGACAATTCAAACCCAGTAGCCACTTCTCAGGACAAAGAGGGGGCCATTTTGCTCCTCTAAAGATTCACAGCCTAGGAAATGTAATATAGGGTTGCCATATAGACCTTTATATAGGGTTGCCACCTAGAACTTTATATAGGGTTTCCATATAGAATTTTATATAGGGTTGCCATATAGAACTTTATATAGGGTTGCTGTGAGCCAAAATCAATCCCCTGGCAGTGGGTTTGGGGTGTATATCTCTCTATATAAGTTTCAGTGGTTTTGTTTCTTTTGAGAACATGAACTAAGATAGAGTGAACACTCAAGTGTTTTCCACTCCCAGCAAGCAATAGAAAAAGGATAAAACCACATCCTGTCAACGGTGGAAAACCTGTGAGATCTGGAACAATAAAGGGGCAGTTTTCTCCAGTTCCAGCTCTCTTGGGTTTTCATGTAATACTTTACTCCCATTCCCCCCAGTTCCTCAAGCAGTTTTCCTTAGAAACTATATTCAAATTTCCCAGGGAAGGTGAGAAGGACATTCCACCCAGAAGCCGTGATACACATACGGAAACATGGACTAAAGACACAAACCATTCATGACTCATTGGAGCCAAGAAGTGGCAGGAGGATGTGCACGGAGGGAGAAATAAAAGATACT
Source organism: Tenrec ecaudatus (assembly GCF_050624435.1). Lineage (NCBI taxonomy): Eukaryota > Metazoa > Chordata > Mammalia > Afrosoricida > Tenrecidae > Tenrec > Tenrec ecaudatus. Next base: position 24,411,957 of record NC_134542.1, on the reverse strand, counting down.
TGTATCTGCAATGTTATATTTCTATGAAAACAAAGAAAAAGTGTAACTGTCATTTGGTAATGCTGATGAGGGCATATATGTGTTTGACATATTATTTTAATTTCCTTTGCTTTAATTACCCCTCCCCCCAATAATTATCTTGATAGCTGATCATATTGCTTCCTGGATTTCACTGCCAGAGATTCTAGTTCAGTGGGTCTTGGGGGATGGGGTTGTATTGTTCTGACTCACAGGAGCCTGCCTGACAGAATAAGAACTGTCCCCCACCCCCGGGATCATCCTGATAGCAGATCACCAGTGTGTACTCCCATGGAACAGCTGAATGAGTTCAAACCACCACCTGGTCAGTTAGAAACTAAGGTGCTTAACCCTTGCAAAATCAGGACAAGGACTTCTCATTTTACTAGCACCCCAGCAGGTGAATACTGTGTGGGGTAAAACCAGGAAAGTGTATGTCATGGTTGGATCCTCTCCACATACTCATTCAATCTGTATGCTGAGCAAATGATCGGAGCAGCTGGATTACATGAAGAAGACCACAGCAGTAGGATTAGAGAAAGGCTTCATAACAGCCTGCCGATGACAAGAGTGCAGACTTGAAGCACTTGCTGATGCAGATCAAGGATTACAGTCTTCAGTGAGTATTACAACTCCATGTAAAGGAAACGCACATCCTCACAACTGGGCTTAGGGGGAGCATCATGATAAATGGAGAAAAGATTCAAGTTGTCGAGGATTTCATCTTGCTTGGATCAGCAATCAAAGCTCGTGGGAGAAGTAGTCAAGAGGTAAAGTGACATGTTGCTTTGGGTAAATCTGCTGCACATACCTCTTTAAAGTATTGAGAAGCAGAAGTGTTACTTTGAGGACTAAGGTGAGCCTGATCAACCCAAGCTATGGGATTTTCAATGGCTTCATAGGCATGTGAAAGTTGGACATAAAATTTAAAAAGCATGAAGAGAAATCGATGCATTCGACCTATGGTGTTGGCAAAGAACATTGAAACTACCACGGATGACAAAGGAACCAACACGTCTGAAGTAGGAGCCAAATTGCTCCTTAGGGGCATGAATGGTGACATGTATTCTGGACATGTTGTCAGGGGAGACCAGTCCCGGGAGAAAGATAGCTTGCTTGGTAAAGCAGAGGGGCAGCCAAAAGAGGAAGGCCATCACCAAGATGGCCTGGAACAGTGGTTGCAACAATAGGCTCAGCCCTAAGAGCCACTGTGAGGAGGGTCCAGGACCAAGAGGCGTTTAGTGTGGCTGTACAGAGACGTCACTGCGTGAAAACTGACTAGACAGTGCCTGACAACCGCCACCACCAAGCGAGGATGGTGAAGCTGATGGCCAGTTGAAGGGAACCCCGAAGCAAATCAGAGGTAAGGCAAATAATCCTAAATTGTGACCTACCTGGATTGGCAGATCATATTCTGAAGCCAAAGAAGCAAGCCCCATCAGTCCGTGTACATGGATGCTTTCATCATGGGAATATGTGGTCAGAAAAGCTTCCTGGTGCTTTAAAAAACCACCATGTAGAAGCCTCTCATTTTAGTAAGGCCAGTGCCACTGGGTCCCACAGTTACTCACCAAACGCTATTGAATAGGGAGGCTTGGAGAGACCAAAGATGAAGATCTTTTCTGAAGGAGGCAATATTTTAAGAATTCCTTTCCTTATTAGATATAAAAAAAACAACACCAGAACGCATGAGTACATTTTCTGTATGATGTACTTAAAAGGCACTGTCAGACCTCATTGTGTTTCTTCCACAGCTTATTCTTAGCACTTTATGTCTTCCAATTGCTTTGCAATCATGAACCAGTTAATGATTAAATTGCCAGTTTCAACCCCTCGTTATAGAGTAATAATGTCAACTTCCTTGTCTCTCCTGATTGCTTGATTTTTAAAATTTTTTGAACTCAATACCATTAGTTAGTCCAAATGTTAATATTTGAGAAATATTTATGCCATGGGAAATTCATGTGGGTTTTATGATGCCATGAAGTATAGTGAGAAAGAAGCAAGCTTTAAGGTTTGCAATGATTAAAAGAAAATAAATCCAGACTCCAGAATTATGAAACCAATGCAAGTTCTCCCTTGATTCTCCCACAGTAGGAAGCAAATCAATTCACTGGAGTCCCATGTTCAAGTTCTCAGAAAAGCTCCAGTTTTTACAACAATCCTTTGTCCTCTGATACTAGTCACTGAAAAGGTCTAAACTTGACCTCAGCTTCTGGCTTCTGAGTCTTATCTTCCTCTCTTTCTTCTCATTGTCCTCTTGTTGTTTATTTCTGATGACAAACTGAAAGGGGATTCCCTACCCGATTGTAACTGGCAAGCCTCATTGTCATCCTGCTCAAAGCTAGACGTTGTGTAAATTCCTTTAATATTTATCCCAATGGCATAAATAAGCGGATGCAATCTGCACAGGAGGTTCACAGCCTGTTACTTTGAGTTTTGCATTAAAGCAGTGTCACAAGATGCTGCAGTTGTTCATTGGACACTACCAGCTATACACAACTTTAAAAAATTGAAAATCTAGGGGAAAATGTTAATAACTTCAGATGATTCTCACCAGAGTTAGTCAATCTGACTGCTGAGAAAATGCTCAGAGAGGCTGGATTTATGAAGAAGAGTGTGGCATTAAGATGGGAGAAAAGCTTATTAACATCCTGAGACATGCAGATGACTCAATCTTGCTTGCTGAATGTGTGAAGGACTTGAAGCACTGGCTGATGAAGATCAAGGGTTATAGTCTTCATTGAGAAGTCCAACTCATTGTAAAATTTTTTCTTTCTTTAAATCTTTTGTTTTCTTTTTGTTTGGTCTATGTTATTATTGATTTGCCTACTCATATAAAATAGGCATGGGAAGCAAGCTCAAGGAGAAAGCAACGGGACCAATGGTACTGGGGCAACTTGAGGGAGAAGGAGGCAGGGGAAGGGAGCCATGAGTAAACAATAATATAGACGGGAACAACTAGGGAATTAGAATCAATAACAAGGAGGACATAGAGATCCTGGGGTTGTTGGAGCAACAGCAATCTAGCTGAGAGGAATTATTAAGAAGTGGAGGTAGGGTGAGCATGATGGTGGGGCAGGAGGAAGGTAAAAAGAAACAGAGGAAGGATCTAGGAAGCAAATCTATGGATAGAAGAATAAGCATAGGTGTGTACATAGGTAAATGCATTAATTCATAAAAATAGATGTATTGACCTATGTACATATGGTAATACACTGAGGTAATTGATGGACTTCAGGCCTCTGCTCATATCCTCCCTCAATGCAAGAACGCTTTCTTCTAAGCAACTGGCATTCTGTGATGTCCATCCTCCCCGCACAATCGCTAAAGATGAAATGGGCACATAAGTAAATGTGGTGAAGAAAGCTGATGGTGTCCGGCTACCAATAGAAATAGTGTCTTTCGTCTGGGGTCTTAAAGGATTGAAGATAAACAAGTAGTCATCTAGCTTAGAAGAAACAAAGCCGCATGGAAGAAGCACACCAGCCTGTGTGATCACGAGGTGTTGACGGGAACAGGTATCAGGTATCAAAGAACAAAAAATCATGTCATTGATAAATAAAGGGCAGTGCGGAGTGGAGAGTGGAGACCCAAAGCCTACCTGTAGACAACTGGACATCCCCTTACAGAAGGGCCATGGGGAGGAGATGTGCCAGTCAGGGTGCAGGACAGCAACAATAAAACGTAAAACTTTCCTCTGGTTCTTTAATGCTTCCTCCCTTCCCCCAACTATTGTGACTAATTTTGCCTTAAAAATCTGGCTATACCAGAGCACATACACAGGTATAGATAGATAAGATCTGGAAGCACAGGGAATCCATAACAAGTAAACACCTCAAGGCCAATATTAAGAGTAGCCACACCAGGAGGGGAAGGGGAATGTGGGTAGAGAAATGGGGAACTGATCGCAATGATCTACATGTAGCCCTCTCCCAGGGGGACAACCAACAGAAAAATGGGTAAAGGGAGACATTGGTCCATGTAAGACATGAAATAATAATAATTTATAAATTATCAGGGGAAGGGAGGGAGGGAAAAAGATGAGAAGCTGATACCAAGGGCTCAAGTAGAAAGAAAATGTTTTGAAAATGATGATGGCAACAAATGTACAAATGTGCTTGACATATTGTATGAATGCATGGATTGGGGTAAGAGTTGTATGCTTCCCAGAGATCTTGTTTACAGATTTGCCAATGCAACTCATCATTTGATTCTCTGATGACTGCTTCGATTAGCATGGATTGATTTACCCAAGTAAAATAAAATCCTTGACAACTTCAATATCTTTACCATTTATCATCATGCTGTCTATTGGTCTGATTGTAAGGATTTTTGTATTCTTTACATTTACTTTAAATCCATACTGAAGACTATGGTCTTTGGTTTCATCAGCAAGTTCTTCCTAAAACATAAAACCAGAAACGAAATTCACTGCAACTGAATTCTGCAAATTCAAATGCAATTCAATGCTGACTCATAGCAACCCCTTGGGGGTTTCTGAGACAGTAACTGCTTGTGGAAGTAGAAAGTCCAATCTTTCTCCTGGGAAGTTGATGGTAGTTTCAAACTGCCAACCATGAGGATTGTATCCCAACACACAGCTGCTACCCCACCAGGGCTCACCTTCCTAAAACATAGCATTAATTGAAATAACTAGTCATGTCAATTTCCCTTGCTATCTACCCCCTAACTCCAGAGTTCTAGCTTGATACCAACCAAAATACTGGCACTAAGCAGCAAGAGAACACAGTATCTATTATCTCACCCACATCATTTTGAGATGCATTGAAAGTGAGCATCTTCCAGATGGCAAATTGGCAGCAGCAGGTGTAATGATGAAAAGGTGATGATGAGTCCTGGAAACAGTCACAAGAAACTTCACAAGAGAGAGAACTACAACACAACAGGAGCAGTTATGGCGTCACAGGCAGAGACATTCCCCAGAGTCTCTACAACGAACATGTGAGAAACCAAATAAAATAGATCCCGAAGGTAACTCTGGAAACATGAGCAACAGAAGGAAAGCATAGAAACGTAGGAGGATGACCGAGTAGAACAAAGAGTTCAACAAAAATGCTGAGTGAAAAGACAGAGTAAGTGAACTGCCATCTGGCCTGATCACAGGGCAGCCCTCTTCTACTTTTGCAAGCAGCACTAGATTGGGACATGAGAGTGCTACGCATGAGAGTGGAGACAAGACAAGGTTTGCTAGCGATGCATGTTGTGAAATACCAGGCTTTTCACCCTACCCTCCCCCACCGCAGGGTAAAGATTTGCAGGGGGAAGTGAGGTAGAAGAGGAGGCAGAGATAGGAGAAGGAAAAGACGGCATCTCAAGAAGGACATTGGTAAGCGGAGAGAACTGGAGACCTGTGTACAAGGGTAAGTCGACAGGAAGTGCTAAAGCTCATAGAACCTTCAGTGAACAAAATTATAAAGAGATAAGGCTATCGTTTCTTGATGTCTCCCCCTTCAAGGTCTACATACTTCCAATGGTGGTGATGTTTCCATTTGTTTAATTATTTCCGGAAGAATTTACACCACAGCCACATGAGAGTCAGGGTATCTTCCAGAGAATCAAATTGTTTTCCTTGTAGGTGTTCTCTGAGTTTAGGAAACAAATCTGAAGGGGAAAGGCCAGGACTGTAGGGTGGCTGGGGCAAGGTTTCCCAGAGGAATGTTGTGGGACAGCCCTGGCTACCCTTGAAGAGGAAGCAGGTATGTTGTGCTGGGTGGGAAAGTCCTTGGTGCCCCTTCCCTGACCTTCTTCTCACCAACTTAGTTACCAGTGCTCTTAAAACTTCTTTAAGGCCTTCACGATCATTTGGTGTCTTTCAAGAGAATGTGTCAAGATTACTTCTTTGAATTCCCCCCAAATGGTCGCCACAACCCTCTGAGCTCACCTCTGGGCCTTGAAGTTACTAAACCCAGCAGAGCCCCTCAGAGGTCATTGTTTTGATTGGACCTTTTTTTATTTCTTCTTTTGGAAGGCACCTTAATGAGACTAAGACAAGTGTATCACTGAGTGTTCTTCCTCCAAACACTGACCACATAGGCATGTTTTAAGCATGTTTTCTGTGGAATAAACTCAAGCATGTAGGAGCTGAAACCTAGGATACTTTGTTACTTGCCCTTGTTCATGAGACGAGTATTAAACTCGAGCAGAAACACAACAGCACCGAGAGCTCACCACATATTATTTTCCCCTATGGAAAAATAGCAAGTTGACATTAGTTTGCCTGATTAGAAAATATGCAAATGGAAAGAATCTTGACCCCAGTTGACCTAATGTTGGCACTAGAACAGTTAATTAATTAATTAATTAATTAAATCAACAAACAAAAACCTTAATCCTCCCCTTTACTGACACATTTCAGTCATATAAATCCATATATTCTCTTTGTTCTAAATCAATTTGAGTTAAGTTGTCTGCCACTTACAATCATAAGAATTCTAATGAATCCATATCTATTAGTATTTCCTCGTCAGGAGTAGTGGGACTAGGCACTTCCCATGTATCAGTGCATGAATTTCATAATAACGATATGAGTTACAGATGGTAGCTTGGAGAAGTCTCTTCCATGGAATAGGTATCCTGACAGAATTTAGTCCCCAAACTACCTGGCCTCCATCTTAGTTTTTCTGGAGCTGCTTTTGTATTTAGTGTTGTGGTAACTAAATTCAACAACTTAAATGCCCCTAAATAACAGAAAGGTAAGTTCTTACATCTCCAGAGTGTAGAAGTTCAAATCAATGTATTCTTCATGTCAGTTCCTTGTGGAAAGTTCTGCGACAAGAACTGTTCCTAGCTTCTGGAGCCGCAGGCCATCCTTGACGTCTCGTTCATGCTGTTTGGTGCACTGCCTTCTGTCGCCGCAGGACATGGGCTTTCCTCTGGTGTTTCTACAGGACACACATCTGTTCTCCCACAGTTCTCAGAAGACATTTGGGCAAGAGTCCATCCTACTATGACTACTGAAAACATCTTCAAAGTAATACTCAACTTCCCCAAACAGCATCAGATTCCTAACCGAACCTAAACCTAAACACAGCTTTAGGACTGTGTCTAACAATAGGAGGTTAGCAAATAATGAATCGAGGGAAAGTGCAGGAGAAATGTGTATTGAAATAGCATGAGTGAGACATTCAGAGAGCAAGATCTGAGATGATGTTACCTGGCACAGATGAGGAAATTAGCAAACCAACCCCCACCTCCACCCCTATATACACACACTCACTCAGTCACTCGCTCACTCACTGCCATGGAGTCAATTCTGACTCACAGCAACTCTCTTGGACAGGGTAGAACTGTCCTTATGGGTTTCCAAGACTGCAAGTCTCCTTGGGAATAGAGGGCCCCATCTTTCTTGGAGTGGCTTGTGGTTTCAAAGTTATTAACATTTCATGGTTACTAACAGTGCAGTGATTCAAGTCTGGGAAATCTGGCTTCAGGGTACATCTTCTTAACCACTCAGCTATATGATTTCTCAATATTTACACCTTCAGAAATGTGCTGTCCTTTCAGCCATTTCAATTGCTAAGCTATGGCATGACATTTAATAATCAAATAATTCAATACATAACTAATAGTAAACCTAAAAATGTAAACCATCTAAAAAGATCCATAACAGTCAAGAATAAGGGTATCCAGGGTAAAAAATCCATATCGTAGGCATTAAAAATAATGTTCAAAAGAATTCTTAATGGTATAAGTTCAGCATCATAATGTGTTACATGAATAAAAGCAGATCTCAAGCTATATCCACATCTATAAATACATAAACAAACATGGGGGTGATTTACACAACTGTATTTAGTTATTACTTATTTTGACAGCAGGATTTAAAGTGATTTTTATTATCTTCATTTTTCTACATTTTATGAGGTTTCTCCTTGACTTCTGTAATAAAACTGCACAAATAAAATAACCAATTTGTTCTGATTTTTTACCTCTCATACATATAGACAGAGCTTCACTAGCCCATGCTTGCTTGGTTTCTTTAATATATTTAAGCACTAAGCAGGTACCAAGGCGTTTCCCTAGCACTGGAGCTAACAATTGTGAATAAGATAAATAGAGTCATAAACCTTACAATCTAGTGCAGAGCAAAATATTGAACAAATAAATTAATATGTGATAGTTATATCAAAAGGGAAATTACAGAATGCTACGAGACTGCTGAGGAGTACAAAGAAGGCCTGCCTAAAAAGGGGAGTTTAAAGGCAGGAAAACTGGAAGGGAGGTGAGGCTCAGAGACACATATTCCAGGAGGGGCAAACAGTGGGACTATTGTCTAGGGAGAGCCCTGTAGGTCTGGGAGCTGAGAGGCCGTGGTGAGATGTTAATTATATTGTAGATTTCGACCTGAAGGTAATAGAAAGACTGGTCTATGAAAATTGACCTGGAGTAGAGCAAGAGTTATTGCAGGGAGACGAGTTAGGAAGCTATGCAGGAAAGATGGGGCTCAGGCTCAGAGAATAACAACAGAGAAGAGAAAAGATGACACAGAAGAGAGTTAAGAAGAAAGAGCTCATTGATCGGATGTGGTTGGTGGACATAAGGAAACTATCAGAGATGGCTCGACACTTGTCTTAAACAACTGAACAGAATTATATATAATTTACTGAATAGAAGATGCTGGGCAAGTGGAAGAAGTGAGCAAAAAAAAAAAAATGAAACAGTACCTTGCCCCTAACATCTAACCTAATTTCATATAAGTCTGAGGTAATGTCTAATGAAAAGTTAATAGGGCAGAATAGGCAATTGGTCTAGGATGTGATTTGGGGGATCTGAGAGTGAGTGATTATGCTTCAAAAGTGTTTATAAAGATAACTAATCTACCTGACAGCTGGAATTTGTGGAGAAATATATAATTCCAACAAGAGAAATAAGCCATGTCTTAAGCAGAGCTTTCTGTCATTACACCAAGCAGTACCCTTCCAGACAAATAGGCATGTGTTTCCATGTGCATCCGTTCCAACCAGAATCTGAAGGTACACATTTCTGTTTGTTTACAGTAGCCTGAAAAACCACTTGACTTCAGAGCTGGGCACTGTATTACTGCTTCAAAATGGAGTCAGTTTCTATTTTATTCGTAAGAGGCTATAAATAGACTTTGTTGTTATTGTTTTCCAATCCTTTTCTATTATTTCAAAAATCAACTGGTTTGTGACCTCATTGCCTTACAGGTTCTGCAGCAGTTCTACTCAATAACCCCAATGACCGATTTGCTGGATTCTTAGATTGGCACTTCATAACTGTTGAGCATCTAGAAGTCATAGGTGGGTGAAGACTTACCTTAGAAGATTAAGATTCATAAACTTTACAAATGAATGGAGCAGGCTGAGTGTGGGAAAATAATTCAAGAAACAGTGGTAAAGAACAGCCCCAGTTGGTAAGACAGAAGGGAGTGGTGGGATTTTGCATGGAGTTTGCATGTATTATCTCAAAGTGAAACATCTATGAAGCTGGTTGTTGCCATGCAAGGAAATGAACCTTGAGTTGCAATTCTTTTTATTTTTCAAGAATAACTCCAAATTTTAAATGCCATGAGAGTCTCGGATTTGTAAATATTGTCAATTACTTCCATTTTTAAGACGAACGTACAAACGAAGTAAACCAAAGTTTCTCAACTCATACCTTCGTTGATCAGGGCTCTTGTTAGTTGCCAGCCAGTTGGCTCTAACTCATAGCAACTCTGTGTGCAACAAAAGAAACATCGCCAGGCCCTGGCCCATCGCCAGGGTTACTCTAATGCTTGAACCCATCGGTGCAAACACTGTGTCAAACCATCTTCTTTGCCGCTCCTCCACTTTGCCAAGTGCAACATCCTTCTTCCGGGACTGGTCGCCCCTGACAAAATGCCCAGAGCACTTAAGATTAAGTCTCATCCTTGCCTCTAAGGAACATTCTGACTTTATTTCATTCAAGACAGATACGCTTGTTCTTTTGGCAGTCTACATTACTTTTAATATTCTTTGCCAACACCTTCGCTCAGATGCATCGATTTTTCTACAGCCTTCCTTATTCAATGTCCGCCTCTCACCTGCACATGAGGGAATAGCATGGCTTTGTGTCAGCTACATCTTAGTCCTCAAAGTAACATTATTGCTTTTCAACACTTTAAAGAGATCTTGTGCAGCAGATTTATCCAATGCAATGTATCAGCTTATCTCTTATCTACACCTTCCATGAGCATTGATTATTGATCCAAGCAAGATTAAATCCTTGACATCAACCTGTCCATTTTCCATGATGTTACCTATTAGCCTAATTGTGAGTTGTAAAGGGTATTCCCTTCCATATTTTGTTTATCTTTAAAGTCTGCATTCTTTTTTTTTTAAACCATGTGCCCTTTGCCACAGATGCTTACGAGGAGAAGACACAGAGATCAAAATGCTGAACCGTGTCAATGTTGGCAAACACAAATGACTGTAGACTGACTATGGTATTGTCTATCTTTCCTGAGGAGTCCTCACTTCGTGAACCAAATCCATTTTTAAATATTATCCACCATTTTTTATTCGATAGCACAAGGTCAGACAAGGAGGAGAATGTGGTCTCTGCCTCAGAGGCATAGTCTACCTGAGAAAGGGGAACCTTCCAGAAATAAAGGCAGCAACTGGACAGGAGGTATCATTAATGAAATACTGCCAAAACGGTCATAGTGCACTTGCCGGGTGTTTCTGATGCTCTGACAGAAACTGATGCCTGGAAGTACAGGGACAGACCAGGGCCTCACCCATTCTGTGTACACAGGACTGATCTAGAGTCTACACTCTCAACTGCTGTGCTGTCAACCAAACAGCACAAGTAAATCCAACTGATTTGCCAAGCACTGTAACCATTGCCGTCTAACAAACTCTGAGGCATAGACTGCAGGACAGAGTAGAAGAACCCCATGGGGTTTCCAAGGCTGCCATTTTTGTGGGAGACACCTTCCACAACTTTCTCCCATGGGATTACTTGTCGATTCGAACTGACAATCTTTTAGCTCCCAACAGAGCACTTTACCACTGAATTGCTAGGGGTCCTTGAAGACACCTATAATAACCCTTAATGATGGGCATTCTGCAATGGCACCATTTCCCTCAGCATTCCAGAAAACTCATGGCGATATATTGCCTTATCTCTTCCAGAGGCAGTCCAGCTTACTTTTTAAAGGGTGTTAGCTTGTGTCTGGAGTTCTTAATACAAAATATACTAAAATGTAAGGAAAATAAATGAACACGAACACTGTTACCCATATACTGTGAGACCAATTTTATGTGTTCTTAAAATGACTGGTGTAAAAAGAAATAGATGAACATTAAAGACAAGAAGGACATCCATCAATGTGCCCTGACTCTGTGGACGGTGGTTATCGCAAATGACTGTTAGGAAAAAGCAAACGGAAACCACTCGTGGTCTTTCTCATTCGTGCTCCTGAAAATCAACTTTGTGAATTTGTCGGTGACGTTTTAGACGACCGCCGTACATTTTCTGTTAACTCTAGATAATAACAGAATAGCCTTTCCAGTAACAAAAAGGCCCATCCAATCAAAGAATCACACACCTCCAGGCAGGTGTGCTTCTCAAGCTCCAAACTCTTTTAGAAATCTCCTCTGGCGGTGAAGTTCAGGCTCACTGCAGACCAGAGAGTACGCAGGACAACAAAAGGAAAGGGGCTCAGTCTCTTTCCTCTTTCTCATATTACGTCTTCCCCAGCTGCTAGAGAAACTGTGCGTCTTGCTTGGCCCAGCTGAGTGTGAAGAGGGAGGAGGAAAAGGAGCTAAAGAAACGGTTTTCCCTGTAAGGAATCCTGGTGGCTTAGTGGGATGAAGATCTACAGCCATAAAAACCCAAATGGGCAATTCCACTCTGTCCCGCAGGGTCATTGCCTCTGAATCCCCTCAATGGAAGTGATTTTCTTCTCTTTTGTGATCTGGAATTGATGTCCTCAGGACATGGCAACTGACATTTGGATCAAAGGAATCTTTTGAAATCCATCAAAGATTCATCTCAGGGCACTTCTAATTATATAATCCCAGGCCTCCCCTCCTATGGCGCCCACAAGAAACACATACCGTTGCCCCATCCTAAGAGCAACCAGAGATCACTCAAAATGTAGCCTGCTGTGTTGACTATGGCTGCTTCGGTTAAAAAAAAAAATCTTTGAATTTCTCTGAGAAAGAGTCAGATATCATTTCTGAGCCCATCAAGCTTCAGCAGATAACTACCCCTGTTATCTCGTGTGATTGGTGAAGAAGAAACAAGCTAGCCCCTTACATTCTCAACTCCATGAGATCACTCTAGGTCCTAGAATCTAGGATAATGTTGTTGACTTGTTCCTCACCATATATACTGTATAGGGGTTCTCCCTTTCTGTGAAAATGTGGGTACATAGAATCTTATTTTTAGCCTTTGTGATTACTATGGAAATGCTACCAGTAAATGGATAGCCTTTTAACATACTGCTGTATTATTTTATTCTTCATGTTTTCCAGTTTTCCCCTGATTTTTCTACATTTAGCATGAGTTGTTTGTCTCTTAAAAGATTGCTTCTTTCTAAAAATCTCCAGTGCTCATTTTCCAAAAACAAGTCGGCAGCCGTTGACCCCATTTGCTAAAAAAATTAATTTTAAAAATACTATTTCCTGACTAAAAGAATTCTGGAATAATTCCCTTGACTTCTGTACAGGTGAAGACATTTACAAGCATCCCTTAGCATTATGCTGTGTGTGGTATCAGGACAAACCACTGTACAGCATACCTCCATGTCCGCATACCGTGTTCCCCTCCTTCCCAAATCCAGCATGCTTCCTCTTCTCATTTAAAATGCTCACGGCAGAAGAAGGAGTGGCAACCTGTGGACCCAGAAAAGGTCTTCGATGGTGAACTCACACGGTGGTGAAATCGCCATTATCTGAGGGTGAAATCACCGTTATCTAAGGTCATTATTTAAGGGTGAAATCACCGCTATCTAAGGGCAGAAGCACACTCCTTCAGACTCTGCAGGGTTAGGCCAGCCAGTGTCTATCACACTCAGGACAAGTGAATAAAATGTATGTCTAGGTGTAGTGAATGGAAAGCTAATTGGGTGGCACAATTAAGTATTCAAAGAAACACAACTCTCTTTCGGTAATCTATCTGAGAAAGTAGAGCCAGGCTGCTCCTTGGAAATAAGGGCGCTGAGATATCCTTCAGCAAACGCTCTGGGAGAACTCAGCAGGAAGCAGCAATCACCAGAAAGGCCATTATGTTTGGTAAAATAGAGAATCAGTGAAAAAGAGGAGACTATCTCTGTGAGATGACCCAGAGATTCTCTCAGTGAGATGACCCAGAGGCTGAAACAATGGGCTCAAAAATAGCCATTGTCAGATGTCGTAGGAATGGGCAATGCTTTGTTCTGTGATGAGTTGGAGCTGACTAGACATCACGGAGCCACAAAGAATGCTCAGATCACAACCTCAGTTTGACAAGTTCAATCATATCATTTCAAAGGCTAGAAATAAAACCTATCACCTAAACAATGATATAAATGTTTGCCACTTTGGAAGTCACAGACCTAGAGAGTTAACAGCCTAACAATGGCTGTCATCAGAGTGAGCTCAGAGATGAGTCATCTCAAGGAACATTGCTTGTGTCCTTCATATCACCATGATATACTGCATGTGTCCCCGGGAGGGGAAGTACAGCCGTTAGACATTTGACAAAACATAACACTTAATATTTTTCTTTATTTCATTCATTGCAATCACCTAATCTGGTGTCAATTTAAGGATTAAGAGTGTAGGGGTGGAGTCTAGGCTGTCAATCTGCATATAGCCAATGAGACTTCTGTGTGGGCATGGCCTTCTCCCGAGAATTCTGGGAAATCTGGTACATCCTCCTTGGAGGCGTAAGACACCTCTCTCTCTCTGCTATTCCCTAGGAGACAATGCAGAAGACAAGCCACATGGATGCAACCAGACCTTGGAAGCTGGAGAAGCCACAGAGAGACCCCTGCCAGCACTGAGATGCTTACAACGCCACTGGACCCAAAGACTTTCTACCCAATGGCTTGTAATCGTACTGCATTTGGCTTTATTACATGTGTTTTGTGAGTCTGAAGAGGACTTTATAGATTGATATTGGACATATGGATTAATATCAGACTTATGGTCTTGGACTGGACTGGGTTGGGATGTTTTTCAATGTTCAATTCCTCTTGTATATAGACCTCTCCCTTATACACAGATGTGTGTCTATGGATTTGTCTCCCTACCCAGACTAACACACACTGCTGTTGAGAATATACACAGCAAAACACACACCAATTCAACAATGTTCACGTGGCCAATTCAGTGACACTGGTGACACTTTATAGTTGTGACACTAGCCGTACCTTCCCTTTCTGAGTTGTTCCTCTTCTGTCGCTATCGACTCGCTGCTCCCGAAGGGTTCTATCATCTGATGCTTCCAGTTGTGATTGTCCATTTGATCCCACATAGATAGTCCTTAGGGGATCACAGCAGTAAAAGCAGATTCATTTTACTCAGAATGCCAAACAGCTGTTTGATTTTAAGATGACTTCAAGGAATATTTTTGGTTAAAAGTTCAAATATTATCTCAGGGGAATCATTTGAGGGGTCCATCCAGCCTCCATGACTCCAGATGAATTTGAAATTTTGTTTTGCATTTTTCTTCTTTTGATCAAGATGTTACTCGAGGATATGTGCTTGTCTGGGTAGACTAGAGAAACAAATTCATAGACACTCATATGTGTATAAGAAAGAGCTTTATATACCAGAGAAATTGAATATTGAGAAAACAGCCCAACCCAGTCCAGATCAAGTCCTTAAATCCTATATTAGCCCATATATCTGAGACCAACCTATAAATTCCTCGTCAGATTCACGAAACAAATGCAATGATGCTGAGTGCAGGAAGATCACAGGCCAGTGGGTGGAAAGTCTTGTGGATCCAGTGGTGGTAGAGGCATCTCAGCACAGGCAGGGGTCTCCACGTGGTTCCTTCAGGTCCAGTGCTCTAGCATAGCTCCATGTGTCTTGTCAGCACGCATGTCTCACAGGGAGTAAGCATGTGTCCCACCTCCAGTGAGCTATTTATTTCTGTGGCGCCTCCAAATGAGGTCATCAAGCTGTGAACTGATTGACAGGCTAAACTCCACTCTTTCACTCTTAAGTCTCAAACTGACAACAGATTATGTAACAAATTATATTTGATCAAAATACTCAGTGCTGGAAGCAGAATTATTCAGTTTGGGTGCCATCCAGTCCTGGTCAAGGGTAAAGGAGGCAGTTGTCCATGAAAGCAACTAGTTACCAGTCACACATTTCATTGCTGCCTCCTATCTCTGCTTCTCCTTCCTCTGTTTCTCCAGTTAAATAGAGACCAATTGCTGTGCCAAGGAAAGCTGATTGCAAGCTTTTAAGACCCCAAGAATTGTGCAATAATCAGGAGGCAGAACAGAAGCATTAGGCAAATTAACCGGGATGTCCCATAAAGTCAAACCTCTAAGCCAAACAGCCAAATCCTGTGGGATGTTTGGTTCTACATAAGCAGCCTCAGCAGGTCCAGGTGCAGGAGCAGTGGAGGGAGGGGCTGCCTCGCTGAGGACATTTGGCCTACCGTAGTTTCTAACTGGCCCCTGGTGACCCTGGCAACATGCTGTAGACAACTGAACCTTTAGCCTGTCTTTTCAAGATGCACAACACCTTTTATAGATCACACCAGAAGGACCCAAATTGGAAACCCCACTAAGTGAACTGGATATAACCTTAAACTCATTTGTAACAGATTTAAAGAACTGAAATACTATTCCCTTGAACTTACAGCTGAAATGTCCTAATAGGAGAAGCAGATGATTGCTATCCCGAGGTTAGGAAATTGGAAGTTGTTGGTCTTTGGCTGGATTTGGACCTCTTACTCTAAGAATGCCCCACTGATCATGACCTGAGACCAATATTTCCTTGCTGTTTTCACACTCTGTATGCTTGTTTTGTAACATGGGTTAGCCTTCCAGGCAAGATACTGCCTCTATATGAGTGTAAGTGAAAGGATGGCCGTATCTCCAACCCTAATGGTTGTCATGTCCAGTCCCCTAAGTTTTGAACCGGTTGTTGTTATTGTTAGTTGCCATTGAGTCAGATCTGATTCACAGTGACCCTGTGCACAACAGAACAAAGCATTGCCTGCTCCTGCACCATCCTTACGATTGCTCTTATTTTTCAGCCCATTGTTGCAGCCACTATGTCAATCCAACTTGTCAAGGGCCTTCTTTTTTTGCTGCCCCTCTACTTTACCAAGTATTGTGTCCTCCTCCAGGGACTGGCCTCTCCTGACAATATGATCAAACTATATGAGATGAAGTCTCACCATCCGGCTCCTTAAGGAACATTCTGGCTGTGTTTGCAAGACTGATCTGGTTTGTTCTGTTGACAGCTCATGATGCTTTCAGTATTCTTTACCAGCACCATAATTCAAATGCATCCATTCTTCTTTGGTCTCACTTATTCCGTGCTTATGAAACAACTGAAAATACCATAGCTTGGGTCAGGTGCACCTTAGTTCTCAAAATAACATCCTTACTTTTCAATACGCTAAAGAGTTCTTGTGCAGCAGATTTACCTAATGTGACATGTCATTTCATCTCTTGACTGCTACTTCCATAAGTATTCACTGTAGATCCAAGCAAGATACGATCTTTGACATCAACCTTTTCTCCATTTATCACAATGTCACCTATTGGTCCAATTATAAGGATTAAATTGAGTTGTAATCCATACTGCACACTTCAATCCTTGATTTTCATTAGTGGTGTTGGAGAAGAATATTGGAAGTACCATGAACTTGGGAAAACAAATTGGCCAGAGGACTTCTCTTTAGGGGTCTTGATTCTTAGAGGCGTCGTCTTACATTCTTTGGACATGTGTCAGGAGAGACTAGTCCCAGGAGAAGGACATCATGTGTGGAAAATTAGACCAGGAGGAAGGCCCTCACGGAGAATGACGATGCGGTGGTGCAACAATGGGCTCAGGCAAAGGAGCAGTAGTGAGGAGGGCGCCGGGCTGGTGGCGTCTCATTCTGTTGTGCATGAGGTCGCTGTGGGTTGGAATCGACTCAATGGTCCCTGAAAATGACATTAACTCTCCTTAATTTCTCTTCATTGCTGAAGAAACCACAATACTCTTTTCATTTGGGGGATCTGGAGAGTTCTGGTAATGTATTCACACAGTCATTTCCTCTTTACTTTCTTATATCTCCCACGTCACTTCCAAAGCACTTACACGTCAGGTCTCACAAAACCTAGATCCATCTCTGTCAATAATCAATTGTTTTCCCTGAGCCGTTATCTTGCAAAGAGGCAATAATAAGTTGGATAGTTCATCATCAGCTCCATGGTAAAACCTGTCGCCACAAAGAGTTGATGATATGAATACATTTTCTAGCATTAAATTCAGACTTCCATTTACTTACCTTATTCTCAAGAAAATACTCTAGTGACACTGTCATTAGCGTATGTAAGCCTAGACATAGAGTCTTGTTCTCTGTCATTGACAGACCTTAAAAGGGCGGCATAAGATAAGGGACGGCTAACCCTATCATGAATCAAGAGACATGAGGTCTAGCTCACAGTCACTCACAGTAACACCTTGACGTTGTTGTTCAACGTCTCTAGATTTCTTTGACACTGAATCCATAAATTGGGTAAGATGATTATTGTTCCCAAAGTTGTCTCTCAGGAATGCTTGTGATGATGTTCTAATCTCTTCTGGTGTGTTCCATGTTATCCTGTGGATGTGAAACACCAATGTCTCAACATCCAATTCCGCCAAAAAAGGAAAACCAATATTGTTTTGTTCTTCCTGCTCTAAAAAAGACTTCCCTGCCTCCTTTCCCCTAAACTCCCTCCCAAGCCCTTAAACTTTGTCATTAATAGAAGTTGTCAGCTCCCCCAACTGAATCACTCTAAAATAGAGCCTCAAGCCAACCTGTACAAGAACGAACAATATAAACAAATAAATCAGACGGGCAAGAAGGCAGAGCAGAAAAAGTGGGTTAAATGTGATACGAAGTTTAAAATGTATCCCATTGCCTGCAATTTCAAAGGCCATTGATAAATTACTTCAGCATTTTCTGGCCTAAGAAACATCCATGTGGATTTAAGAGGTAGTATCCAGAAAGAATTCACAGTCCCCCAAAAAGACAGAATAGTGTGAAATAAGGACAACTCATCTTAAAGAAAATAATGGAGTCCTGTAGACAATCATTTAATAAATTGTAGCCTTTGTCTGCTAAATAGTGCTTCTGTGGCCTGGGGAACTTTTTTTTTCTTTTTAAGTTCAATAGGCATCCATTGTATAACTACCCTGGTGTGATCTAGCCCAGAAACGCTATTGGATCCAATTCTTTAATAGCATATATTTATTACAAGCCTTCCAAGTTAGATCAGAGACAGAGTGTGCTTATGGCTGTGCTCCCAGAGAGCATGAATAAACAAAATATAAGTGGGAAGGTGAGAAGTGCCAAGAGAGAGAAGATGAAGTATTATGGGAGCAGAGAGGAAAGTATAGAATATTTCAGAGAAGGGAATTCGGGACTGTTTCTTCTGGATTTGAGCAAAGTACGAAGGGAATGGATATTGAATGTGCAAGGTGAAAGATAATTGAAGAAACTGACAAGAATAGAGATGAAGAAACTTGTAAGAATAGAGGTGAAGGGCAGAAAGGGGAGGGGGTTGTGGAAGAAGAAAGAATCAAACTGGAAGGTTGATTAGGATTAGGCATGAAGCATCTTGAATATTCACCTAAATAGTTGAGGTGCTTCCCCCAGATTTAGGAGGCTCATGTAATTCTTGAGCAAGGGAAAGCGAACATTCGAACGTGCTTCGGCAAAGAACGGGAAGGAGATTATAAAACAGAGAGGGATGGGACTAGAGATGATGAGAAGCAAAAGTCTAAAGGAAAATCCTCACAGAATCTACAGAAAACCTGCTCTGTGACCACGCCGAACCTGTTCTTTGGTGACCCTTGTCCTCCCCCCTCAACACCCATCACCACGGGGTTGTAAGAGTCTTAACTGAGGAAGAAGGTGAGGGAGAGAAAAATGTTTCAAATATTCTTGATAGTAAAAGGCTGGAAAATACAACTAAGATTGGTTTCCTGGAGCTACTGTAACAAACATACGAATTTGGTGGCTATAGACAACAGACATATGTTTTCTCACGGTGCTAGAAGCTAGAAGCCCAAGCCCGGGTGTTGGTCATTGGCTCGTTCAAAGGGCTGTGGGAGAAGAATTGTTCCATGCCTCTTTCCTACTTTCTGATGACGTCCAGCTCTCTTAGGAGGGTTGTAGATGCATCTTCCCATGACCGTCTTTCCACTGTGTGTCTGGCTGCTTCCGTCTTGTATACCCACTTTACCCCAATATGATCTCATGTTAACTGGCAACATAATTAAAAGTAGGGTTTCCAAACAAGGTGACGATCACAAGCACTGGAGTTTAACCAGACACAAACTTACCCATTGTCATTGAGTCCATTCCAATCACAGCAACACTGCAGGACAGAAGAGAATGGCTTCCCAAGATTTCTACACTGTGATCTTCACAGATGCACACTGCTGCATCTTTCTACGGTGGAGCTTCTGCTAGCTGTTAGCGGCTTCAAAGTTTGACCTTTATTTTAACATTGGTAAAGCGGGACACCATTGATAAAACTCATATCCTGGCAAAATAGCCACATGGCAGCCGAAAACCGTATACCCTAGCTTGTCGTGCATTCTTTCCAAAAATCGGGACTTTCTTAAAATGCCGCGGGACGCGGGAAAAATTGTTAAAAATCGGGACTGTCCCGCCAAAAGCGGCACGTCTGGTCACCTTACCTCTTGGTTAATAGACCAATATTTAACCACTAGGCCACCTGAGTTCCCAATTGGGGGTTCACTTACTCACTGCCATGGTCAATTAAGACCCTATAGTACAAGGTAGACCTGCCACATGGGTTCCAAGACTGTAACTCCTTTTTAGAATAGAAAGCTCCATCTTTCTCCCAAGGAAGAGCTGGTGGATTTGAACTGCTGACCTCGAGGTTAGTAGTTCACCATATAAGCTACTGAGGCACCTTCTGATTTGAGGTTAGGGCTTCAATATACCTTTTGAGGGGACACAATTCCACCCAGAGTTTAAGCTTTGGAAAGATAAATGAGTCTTGAAAGAAGGACAGTATTGATTCCTACAGATTAAAGATTCAACCTGGGAGAAAAAGGTTAAGAATAACTGACAGGTAAGAAGATAGGTTATGAGAACAGAAAAGGTCTCTGAATCCTCTCTCATTCTCTCACTGAACATCCATCTCTCTCTCTCTCTCTCTCTCTCTCTCTCTCTCTCTCTCTCTCTCTCTCTCTCTCTCTGTTTTGTGTTGTGCATCTCTGTCTCTAGGGTAGTAGAAAGGATAATTTAACAGGTATTGAAGAAATGGCATGAGGACCATGTATGAACTCCTTCAGCTACAAAAAGGGGGAAGGAGAATCCAACTCCACATCAAACCAGTCCCATGCTTCCTATTTGCATGCCCCGTGCAGAAATTTGGTGAGCGTTACAAAGACTGTAGCTACAGGGGCCATCCATCCTAGGAAACGCCACTGTACCGCAGGAACATTGTACTCCTTCTTCCTTTGTTCTCCCACAGCCTCTGAACAAGTGCGACCAAGCACGACTTCAATGAGAAAAACATATCGTCGCAAAACACCCCACGGAACCCCAAAACCTTATTGTATTTCTTCTTCATGTAAAAGTAATATCTGCTTACCCCAAATAAAAATAAGTCATCGGATTCAATTAAATAATGTGGACAATTCTGAAAAATACCTGTAGTCCCACACTCTGAGAGAGCCACAATTTGGTATCGTCTTTTTCAGATCCATATGTAGATATGTGGAATATAAGTCACAAGAGTAGATTTACTGGTAAAATCAATTTTAGGTACACATTTCACTTGGAGTGTTATCATAACCAATTCATTGTCTGAAATACACTCCTATACATGTAAGTTATTTTAAAATTTTATCACTGCAATTTTAGCATCTCACAAAGTCATTACAAGATTAAAATCTACACTGAAATTAAAGAACTCTGTTTAGCTCTCTCAGACCACATTATTGTCCTTACTTTAATTAGTTATAATTTGTATATAGGACATTCACGGCGAGGGAGCTGCAGTCCTCATCAAACTCCAGGAAGTACATAGGAGGCATTTTAATTTCAGCGCTCAGATTCATAAGCTGAGGCCTCCAGCAGTTCACAATGAGCTCAAGGTCACCTGGTACATGAAAAGTCGACTTGGAAATCAAAGCCAGGATATTGGAGCTCAAAAATTCCCTAGGGACAGAAATCCCTTCATAGAATATCTGATCTTGTAGATATAGACCTGAGAAACAATCCAATTCAACCTTCTCACTTTATAAGCATAGAAACAAATATACTGGAATATGCTTCTGTGGGCCATGTGGTGGTTAATGACTATCTAGAAAGTTCTTGCTATTGTTTTTAAAACTGGCCAGTGTAGAGAGCTTCCTGAATAATAGCGGGGGGGGGAGGGGAAGAATTATGCAAGATGTTTTGCAAAATGGAGAGATGTTAATTAAAAACAAATTCTTATTGAGTAGAAAATTAGAATTTATTAAAAATAAAGAAAAGATATCCTGACTATTTTTTGACTTGGCGAAAGTGATGTAGAAATGCATTTCATTTTTTAAAAACTCAGTGTCTATTACTTCAATGAGGTTTTAAATTAAGTTATTAAGTCAATACGTGTTTTATGATTTTTAATTAACTTGACTTTTTAAACATTGCATCCAGATTTTCTACACATTTAAAATAGATCTCGACATTGTACAGTATGATTCTGTTTTTAAAACCATATGCAGACACAGGAGATGGGGCATCTTAGGGTTTAGGAAGATGATTGAAAGATCATATACCAAAATATTAACCTTGCATGGTAAGATTTCACAACCTTTTTTTTCTGCACTTGCTTATTTTCTATTTTCTCCTTCAATGGACATTTATTTCTGATGCAAAGGTATTTTAGTGGCCCATCAATGATTTTCTCAGCAGTTGTTGGGAAAATAGTTATAATGTTTTAGAAGCCATTTTTTGGCCTTAGGTGCGGTTCAAACTCACCTGCTGTTCTGCAGGAGAACGATAATACTGTCAGCTCCTGGAAGGTTTATCAATCTCAAAAATCTTGCGCAGGATTACGATGAGTGGTAATTGATTGTATGGACATGGATTGGGGTTTATTAAAGCATTGTGGTGCATCTGGGGAGTGTCTGCTTCGTGTCTACTCCAGATTCTGTGTAGTCTGTCTTCTGCTCCACCCAGGTTGCAAAGCGAAAAACGACATTTTAAAATTCCCTTGCCATCAGGATTCCAGGGGAGACCTAGACTTTGGCTCTGCCAGTTAGACACCACCCTCGGCGTCCTCCTGGTGGATTTGCGTGGAAGAGGGGAGGCATGCTGTGAGCCACCCGTTCGTTCGCTAGGACCATCCTGGTCAACCCCGGGAGGCAGTCTCCATGCTCCGCAGTCCCAGCCTCCTCACCGGGCAGCTGCTTGCAGCAGTGGGCCAACTATCCCGTCTTCAGAGACCGGGAGGCTTGGCATTTTGTCTTCTTTTTCCCATCCGATTGTAAGCCATCTAATACATGGTAATAAATGCCATTCAGCAGCGGCTGACCATAACAGTTCTGTTGATTGCACTTGAACACAAAGCATGGGATCATGGAAAACTGCTTTTGCACTCTTCTTTCCAAACCTCAAGCTCTATGATTCTTTCCCCACCTCATTTTTTAATTACAATAACATTTACCTTTTGCTAAAAATCAAAAAGCGATACTAAGAGTTATAGACTGTTTCTGCTTTTCCCAGTGAGTCGATTCTGGCTTACAGAGTAGAACTGTTCCATAGGGTTTGGTGGGCAGTAATCTCTTGGGGAGCAGACTGACAGATCTTTTCTCCTACAGAGCTTTTGATTAGCGGCCTAGTTCTACATGGCTGCAGTAACTGGGATCCTAAACGTTATGTATTCGGAAAACCTGCTGCCATGGGTCCCATAGCCCATGCCCACCCGCCCCCAGCTGTTCTAGGTGTACTCGTGAACAAACCCACCGATGGCAGCGCAGTGCTGCATTGCTCTCAGATACGTTTTAGGGTTATGGAAAACGCAAATACCCAAAGAGGTTTCTCTCTCTCTGTCTCGTTATTTTTTCTTTTCATTTTTACAAAAAACAAGACTAGTGGTCGTCTCCAATGTACGACTTAGTCGAGTTGAGGTAACTGCACTCAGAGCCACCTGCTTTTGTGTGTGCACATCGCATTGTTCGTGATATGCATTCCATACCGTGTTGCAGCATCCAATTGGCTGGTGTGTTTGAGTCTCAGATGTTCAATAGCTATTCATTGTCCCAAACACTGCTCAGTGTTGTAAGGCGGATCAATATTTATTCATTGCACAAAGCCAGAGAGCGGGCTAAAAAATACTAATTTTAAAGATGCATTCAACTTTCAACAGCTCCAATTTCTGAACAGTGTGGGAGCCAAGAAGTTGTAAGTCAAGGACTAGCTGTCCACAAACCTAACTGCTGCAAATCTCTTTCTTTCTGATGCCTCTTCTGACTTTCATTCACTCTAGGTGCAAAAATAACTGGTCCTTCCATGCTATTGCATATCACTCCACATTGTGTAGAGACCCAAATGCATTTCACCCCTCCCCTGTGGATATGGTACCCATGTAAAGCAACCGTTATTCCTTATTACAGTCTTCATCACAGTGCTTAAATATCTCTGACAGTTTCAAAAGCTAAGTGCAAGAAACATTAGATGCTAGCAGCTTGCATTTAGCAGTGTTTTTATAAATAATATCTGTTTGCTTCTTACTGTATCACCAGGGCTCAGAGCAGCAGCTGCCATGTAAAAGGCACTAAGTAAATACGTGTGAGATGAATGCCAAATGAATGATTGAAAACAAATTAGGAAATATATTAATGCAATGCACCACATGAACGAGCTAAAGGAGAAAGACAAATACATGTAAAACCATCTTATTATATGCCGTCACAAGAATGGCAAAATTTCATCACCATTTCTGAGTTTTAAGAAAAGTTATTCATCAGGAAATAGATGAAGTTTTAGCCTGATAAAAAAGCTTATCAGAAACCAACAGCAAATTATATTTCTAAAATTCTCATAAAAGAAAGTATTGTTACCACCGTCGAGAGGTCAGTTTTAAATAAAAATAAACTAGCGTACCTGAGCTAGGAAAGAAGGAAGCATACAAAAAGAAGGCACACAATATTAAATGACCTATTCACTTCCACAAAGAAATGCAAAACATGCTTGATAAAAAAGCACTATCGTCAGCATAGAGATTTATTGAGTTTACCATGAGGAAGTTCATCATACTGGAGGCAGGCCTGGTGGTCCAACTTTAATAGCGCTTGTTCTTTACCAGTGAAAATGAAGGAATCGGACAAGGAAGACTTCAGGGGCCAGTGGTGGACTCCATCTGTGGCAGCATCTCCTGTCAGTGTTCCAGGCCTTACCCACAGACACTGGGCCCACCCACCTCTGTCTGCTAACGTTCCACCTTGTTAACTCCTAATGCTTCTCATCTATGACTATTGAGGTGATATTAAGGTTTCGCATCTACTTTGCTGGGCTAAAATTCTCAGTGGTTTGAGGGTTAATGCCTAGTAACCCCTCCATAACCTCTCTTAACACAGCCAATCCACTGCAAATCTCCGATGCACTTAACTCACTGTACACGGTATGATCTGGCTCCGAGATAAGCAGATGCTGTGATTAAGCTTGTTTGTCTTTTACTGGTTCTTGATCCCATATCTGGCTCACTGACCTTTTATAGTCAAGGGCCTCTTACAGTGCCTGCTTATCCTAAGAGTTGTCAGAAACCTGTTATCTGACCTTCGATTTATCCTCCTCTGCATCCACCAACCTGTGGTTCTCCTGCCAGTCATCCCCCAAAGCTATACGTGTCAGGAGAAGCCCCCAGTATGACATCTGACCCATGGGCTTAGAGCCTGCTTGTCTTTACACTTACCTGCTTTTATAACCATGTGAGCCGTTATCAAATTCCGTGATAGAAATTTCTACAGATATATAAATACATAAGCATTACTGATCTAGCATCTCAAGAAAACCTAGCCTATGACAATAAATAAGATATAGCTAGCCAAGAAAAGGGATCGTCTCAACATCAGAAAACACTGTTAGAGAAGGTCAAATTACACGGAACAACTAAAAGCCCATAATTTGGGATGATATATGACAGTGAAAAACACTTTTGCTAATTATTGTTGTTGCTGGTGGCATCGAGTCCATTCCAACTCGTAACAACCCATGATACTTTTAATATTTTAATTTTCAACACTATAATTTAAATGCATCAATTCGTTTTTGGTCCTCCCAATCACTGTTTAAATTTCACACACATGTAAGGTGTCTGAAATTACTGTGACTCTGGTCAAGTGTACCTTCGTTTTCAAAGGGACGTCCTTCTTCTTCTACACTCTGGAGAGCTCTTTTGCAGCAGAGTTGTTCAATGCAACACACCCTTCACTTTCCTGACCGCTGCTTCCACGGACACTGATTGTGGATCCAGGCAAGCTAAAACCCTTGACAACTTCGATCTTTTCTCTGTTTATCATGCTATTACCAATTTGTCCAGTGAGGATTTGGGTCTTCTTGACATTAAATTGCAATCCATATTAAAGGCCGCAGTCCTTGATCCTTATCAGCAAGTGCTTCAAGTCCTCCTTGATTTCAACAAGCAAGGTTACATCATCTATATATAACAGGTGGTTTATAAGTCTTCCTGCAACCCTGATGTAGATTTCATCTCCATACAGTCCAGCATCCCAGATTATCTGCTCAGCAGACAGATTGAGTAACTATAGTGAAAGGAGAAAATTCTCCCGCACACCCATTTTAAGCCATGCAGTCTTGTTCTGTTCCCTTGTTCTGGTCAAACAACTCCCTCTCAGTCAATGTGCAGGTCCTGCAGGAGCACCATGAAGTGTTCTGGAATTTCTATTCTTTTCAATGTGGCCCATAGCTTGTTATGATCTCCAAATTCCTTTGCGTAGCCCCAGTAACTATCTTTCTGGTATTCTTTGCTTTCAACCAAAATCCATCTGACATCAGCAATGGTATCCCTAGTTTCAAGTCCTCTTCTAAGTCCAGCTTAAATTTCTGGAATCATCTTGGTGATATACTACTGCAAGCATTGTTACATTTCCTTCAGCAGTTTACATGCATAGAATAGTAAAATATCATCCAATAATTTTGGCATTCTATTGATTCACCTATTTCCATATTTTAACAGTTTTATTGTCACTTCATCCACATACCATACAATTCAATAGTTTAATTATATCAAAAAGAGTGTGTAACCTCCTCTCTGGGAGATTGGCAAGGGGGAGGCGGGTGAGGGGAGACGCCGGGGAGTGTAACATAAGATATAATAATTATTTATAAACTATCAAGGGACCAGGGGTGGGATCGGGGAGGGAGGGGGATGGGGGAAAAAAAGGGAAACCGAGCCGATTCCAGGAACCCAAGTGGAAGGTGAATTATGAGAGTGATGAGTGCAACGAATGTATAAAGGTGCTTTGCTCACTTGATGTATGCACAGATTGTGATAAGAGCCTTATGAGCCCCAATAAAAAGATTTTTAAAAAAAGAAAGAAAGAAAATGATTAGGGCAAAGAATGTACGGATGTGCTTTATACAATTGATGTATATATATATGTATATGTATGGATTGTGATAAGAGTTGTATGAGCCCCTAATAAAATGTAAAAAAAAAAGAGTGTGCAATCATCACAGTCCATTTTAGAATGTTTTCTTTTCCCTTGTAATCAGTTATTAGTGCAACTTTTTTTTCAATTGTGGCAAAAATATGTACACAACAAAACATCCTCCAGTCAACAACTTCTACAACTTCAGTGCCATTGATTATATCTTAGTATTGTGTAACCATTATGGATTTCCTTTTCCAAATTATTCCACCGCCATTAACATAAACTCAATGCACCCAAAGCAAAAGCTCCTCCTCCTTCACCTTTGAAAACCAGTGGTCAATTCTAGTTTCTTTTTTATTTAGTAGTTTTCTCGATATAAAATTCAACTCTCCTAAACTTCCTTAGTTGTTGCTTTTAAAAAGAGTTGTATATGCATCATCACAATCAGTTCTAGTGACCCTTCGATTCTTTCGCTTGAGATACGCTGAGCATATTCTTCATTTTTTGTTTTCTGATTCCAGGTCTTTACACATATTTTTATATTGTTTTCTCAAGTTATCTTTTGAAATGTTCTGATCTGATCTTTTACTTCATCATTTTCTCCACTTGCTTTAATGACTCTATATTCAAGAGGAAGTTCAGAGTCTCTGCTGGCGTCTCTTCTGTCTTTTTTTTTTTTTTGTCTATTTAATGATGTTTTTCTTTCTTCGTGTTTGATGTTCTTCATGTCATCTCACAGCTCATCCATCCTTAGTATTCAACAAGTCAAATCTGCTCCAGGGATGTTCTCAAAATTCAGATGGAATATAGTCAAAGTCATGTTTTGGCTCAAGTAGACTTCCTACAGATAGAATCCTACAGAGAGAGTATTACTTCTGGCAAGCTCCATGTATGTTGTCACTGTTTATGATGCTGAAAAAAAATTATGTTTGCAAACAAGATGTCTTTGGTCTTGAAAAATACTATCATGTAATCTTCAGCTTTGTTTCAACCACCAAGGTCATATTTTCCAATTACACTTGAGGACCTCTGTGTTTCCAACTTTTGTATTCCAATTGCCAATAATTAGAAATGCATCGTTCTTGCATGCTTAATCTATTTTATTTTTTTAATTATTTATAGCTCTTACAGTATTCCATATATCAATTATATCTAGCATCAAGTATATTTGTATATATGTTGTATATATATATATATATATATATATATGTGTGTGTGTGTGTATATGATGCTGTATCAGTCTGGTTTGACTAGAGAAACAAATCCAGAGGCATTCAAATATGTGTATGGGAAAGAGCTTTATATACAAGAGCAATTGAACATTGAGAAACATCCCAGCCCAGTCCAGATCAAGTCCATAAGCCCGATATTAGCCATATATCCGATACCAATCTATAAAGTCCCCTTCAGACTCACAAAACACATACAATGATGCCAAATGCAGGAAGATTACAGGCTAGAGGGTGGGAAGCCTTGTGGACCCAGTGGCGATGTAAGCATCTCAGCCCTGGCAGGGGTCTCCACGTGGCTCCTCCAGCTCCCAGGGTTCTAGCTGCACCAGGATAGCTTCATGTGGCTTCTAGTCAGAAATGCCTTGCAGGGAGTGAGCAAGCAATTTATCTCCTTCGTGCCTATAAATGAGGACACCAAGCTGTGACCAGATTGTAGATAAGCTCCACCCCTTCACTCCTAAATCTCAAATTGACAACAGATTATGGAGCCACCACAGTGGCCATCATCATTTTCTAAATATTTACTTTCTATTGGAGCCCTTGGAATCAGCTCTTCCTTTTGCCCTTCCATCCCCACCATACCCCTTGATAAATGATAAATTATTACTGCTTTCATATGTTACACTGACCGCTGTCTCCCTTCACCCACATTTCTGTTGTCCTCCTCCACCCCTCGGGGGCAGGCGGTATGCATTGAACATTTCAGTCAGTTCCCCTTCCTCCCCTCCTCTCACCACTGTCCCCCTACCCTCCTGATATTGCTCCTCCCATTTCTGTTCCTGAGGGGTTTATCTGACCTGGCTTCCATGTGTCATAAGCTCTTATCTGTACCAGTGTACATGCTCTGTGTATGACCAGTTTTAGACTTAACAAGTTGTTACATAAAATCCTCAGTTTCTTCATCTTTGGCATTAGTGGTTGGTGCATACATATGAATAATAGTTGTATTAACTGGATTTCCTTTTTAGGAATGTAGATATTATACCATCATAGGCTCCATTACTTCGAGATATCTCTAGAACATTATTTTTTGCCAAGGAATGCAATATTGTCTGATGGAAAAAGACAATACCAGTTCATTTCAACTCATCAATGCCTAAGATATTTATCTTCGTGCTTTCATTTCATTTTGGATGACTTCCAATTTTCCTCCATTCTTCCTTCATCCATCCCAGGTTCCAATTACTATGGGATGTTTACAGCTGTGTTTTCTCATTTTGAGTCATGCCCCATCAGTAAATGAGGATCCTGAAAACTTTGCTCCAGTGGCACCACTATGGTCGACTCTACTTTGAGAAAGCAGCTCTTCCTGGGTCACATTTTGAGTGCTTTCAACCTTGAGGGTCTCGTCTTCTAGCATTATATCAGCAATTCTCCCACTGCTATTAGAAAGGTTTTCGGTGACTTTCCCTTCAGAATTTGACAGTTTATTCTTCTTTGTTTTCCATTCTTAGTCTGAAAACTCAACTAAAATCTATTTCCTACAGTAGTTGAAATGCATGTTGTGGTAGTTACCTAACTTCATGCCAACTTGAAAATATATAAAAGAGCAGGGGTGGAGTTCAGCCTGTCACTCAGGTCACAGCCTGATGATGCCTCATAGGGGGTGTGGCCTTCTCATAATGAGGGCCTTGGGAACCTCCCCGTCTCTCTCTGCCTTCACTTTCCTGATGGCCTGACCCTGATTGCTATTAGAATCCTGCCACCGCCACTGGATCCACATGACTCTGCACCCACCAACCTGTGATATTACTTCATTCTGCATCACTGCTTGTGCCTGCATGAGTCTGAAGAGGGACTTATGGACTAGTACTGACTTAAGAACTGGGCTGGGATGTTTTCTTGGTGTACAATCACTCCTTGATATACAGCCCTTTCTTACACATATATAAGTGTCTCTGGATTTCTTTCTCTAGGCAACCTTGCCTAACACAAGCATGACATAGCTTCAAGGATACATCAACATGCAAACCACCACAATACAACCATCTGACAGACAAGTCAAGTCATAGATTTAAAATCATAGACAGTGATACATGATTTCATATATATATATGGTACATCAAGTGAAAAAATATAATTTACAGTGAAAATGTACACATTTAAAGTGTACAAGTATATCTTAAATATATTGAAAGATTTGTGCAGGTTAGTGTTGTTGTTAGGTGCTATCAAGTCAGTTCTGACCCATAGCAATCCTATGCACAATAGATCAAACAGCCTGGTCTAGCACCGTCTTCACAATTGTCCCCATGCCTGAACTCAGTGTTGCAGCCACTGTGTCGATCTCAATCCATCTCTTTGAGCAGATTGCCCTCTTTGACTACCCCTCCAGTTTACCAAGCATGATGTGACGTCCTTCTCTAGGGAATGGTCTCTCCTGACATGTCAAGAGTACCTGAAACAAAGCTTCACCATCCTTGCCACGAAGGACTACAGAGTCATCTTCTTCTAAGACAGATTACGATAGTTTGTTTTGTAGCAATCTGTTACTTTCAACATTCTTCTCCAGCACCACAGTTGAAATGCATCAATTCTTCTCCAGTCTTCATTATTCGGTGTCCAACTTTCACACGCATGTGAAGCAACTAAAAAGGCCACGGTTTGCTTTATAGTAATCAACAAGGGTCTTATGCACTGGATCAGGATTGCATACTCATCTTAAAGCTGAGCTACCTTTTGGAGGAGGTGCTCTGAAATTGATGTGGGGCTGATTGTACAATTCCCTGTGATATGATGAGATGATTGGACTATTGAATAATATGACATGTAAGTTACTTGCCAATGAAACTGTTGGAGGAAAAATCAGTTAATTAATAAGCAGAGAGGTCTCGTGTAGCCGATTTATCCACAGAGTTGTGCATACATCACCATAATTTCTCCTTTGCTGCCATTGAGGTGCTTCTACCTCATAGCAACCCCATCGCCGGGGTAGAACTGCCCCAGTATGTTTCAAGACTAACTCTTTAAGGATATAGAAACGTCTGTCTCCTAATGGCTATAATTTGGTTGTCGAATCTTTCGGCACTCCTACAAAAACCCCAGTATACATTGGTATTCAGTCCTTATTCCCCTTTTCCTATTCGTCTTTTAACCACTAATCGGCTTTGTATCTCTCTAGATTTGCCTCTTATGGATATTTTATATAACTGCAATGATTTGATATGTGTGGCCTTTTGTTAATGACTTCCTTTGCCTAACATTACGTTATCAAGGTTCATCCATGGTTTATCATGTATCATTACTTCATTTATTTTATAGCCCAATGATAGTCTATCCATTTTTTTTGGTTAATGAGCAGAGAATAGTTTCCACATTTTGGTTATTTTGAATAATGCTGTAATGAATATTTGTGTGCACATTTCTCGATGGATGTATTTTTTATTTCTCTTGGGAGTGAAATTGCTCAGTGATTCACTAACTCTACACTTACCCCCTTTAAGTTCCTAGCAGACGATTTTCCAAAGAGGTTACAGCGTTTTAAACTCCCACCAGCAATTCATGAAGATTCCTATTTCTCTGTACCATCACCAATACTAGATATAATTTTGGTAATAGTATAGTTGATAGGAAGTGGCCTATCACTGGGTTTTGATTTGCGCTTTCCTAATAACTAATGCCATTGAAAGGAGTCCTGGTGGCACAAGGGTTTGTCTTGCTGCTAAAAGCAAGGCCCACCGTTCTAACTCACCAGCTTCTCCACGTGGAAGACGTAGCAGTCTGCGTCTCTAAGAAGGCTTACAAACCCCAGGGGTGGTTCTTCTCTGTTCTATAGGGAAGCTGAGTCATAACTGATCCGTTGGCAACCACGATAATGAGGAAGAACATGTTTTCACGTACTCATTGGCTATAGATACAGAGAAATATCTATTCAGATCCTTCACTCATTTAAAAAATCATTTCGCTTTTTCTTACTGAGTTACAAGGGTTTTTACCTTTTATAGGTACAAGTCAGGTAGGCGTGTGATAAATAATTTCTTTCCATATGTGGGTTGTCTTTTATTATCTTGAAGGTATCTTTTACACAAAAAAGCTATCACTTTGATAAAGTCTCACTTATCAATCTACTCTTTTCTATTATTCTTTTTTGGTTGTTTGGGGTTTTTTGTAAGTATTTATTCTATTTTTCAATTGGGAGCTAATACATATCATTCCATATGATATATCATGTCATCTAGCAGTATGGTGCAATTGCTATTGCAACCAGTTTCCAAACATTCTTTTCCTTCCTGAACATCTTCCCCTTTTTCCCCCCAACCCCCCCACCACCCCCCACCATCCCCCCCACCACCACTGTATGCCCTTACCCCAGAAACCCTTATTCTACGTGCTGTCCCTATAGGTCCATCCATCCTGGGGTTCATATACCGAAAAACAGAAAGACATATAACGCAAATTCAAGAGGGTAACCTCAATAACATAAAACATCTGAGATAAACCCTATTATGAACAAGCAAAAAAACCCAGAGCATTTTGAAAACCAAGTTAGGTCCAGCATGCATCAGAGGGGCTTGGGGGGATCAACTGACAAGGTTTCATCCCTTCAACTCAGCTTCATCCCTTTGATCTTCTCTACTCATCTCTCCCACCGCTCTGTTTAGTAACCAGTTTCCTCCCATCCCTCTATTATGGAGAAAGGGAGGTCACCGGAGGCTTGTTTCCTATGCGTACCCACAAATGTGTCTTGGGCTCCCACTGTCAGTCATAGCCTTCTGCAAATCAGATGATCATAATTTAGGCTCTGATACGAATCCCTCCTCTGACGTCAGATTATATGATTTACACTCCTCTAGTGACGGATGATGGTGTGCTTCCTCCACGTGGATTTAGTTGATATCATACTAAATGGCTGCTTGTTTGGAGACAAGCTATTAAAATCCCAGATGCTATTTTATCTGATAGCCTGGAACCATGTAATTTCTTCAGCACATTTTGCTAGAACACCCGTATGTTCTGTGTTCCATTCCTGAGGGCGAGCACTGAGCAGGGCCATGATGCAAGAACTAATTGTTCTTAAATAGGAACTAGGATTTAGTGTGAGCCCCAAACCCTTTCCTAGATCTATGTTTTTGTTTTGTTTTTAATTTGCCTGTGGCTCCCCTTCAAAATCTCCTTGTTAATTAATATATGTTTGAGAGTGTTATCTATCATCCCCCAGGGGCATAACGATCTTCCGTTATTATTGTGATTAGCACCTGGTACTAATTTTTTTAAGAACTCATGAGGAGGGAAATGTACTCTTTTCATATTTAATTTTGATCTTGAAAGTAAACGTAAAATGTAAGTAAGAGCAATAAACATCATAGTGATAGTAACACCTGAACCTGTCTAACTTCAGGAGAAAAAAATAACCACGAGCATCCCAACAGGGACTCCCAGGAGAGAGAAGCCAGGCATTCATCCTCCAACATTGCTTTGAACCAATCTTAACATTATTCATCCTCCCATAGCACGCTCTACTTCTCTTCGGGTTTCCATCATTCATTGAAACGGCTATACAGAACGCACAGACCAGACTTATGGTCGTGGCTTATGAAGGCAGCAACAAGATTAGGATCAAAAGAATACAACTCAAGGTCTGAATCAGGAAGCATTCAGGAAAAATACTCTTGTTACAGTGCAGGACAATTCTCATACCTCCTCTAAATTACAAGAGAGCTTCTCTTGGCCTCTCCTCTGGATCCCTTAGGACAGGTCCTTTTTTGGCGCTACTATCTGACAGCATCAGCTCTTCCACTGCTCCTCTTCTAGCCCCATAGCTGTCAGTGTTAGACCCTTGACCATTGTGACAGTTCTTTGGGAAGCTTCCTTGCTTCCTCGATTTTTCTGCTTCTTACTGAAAAAACTCTGTGGGGTTTGTTTTATATATATAGAGAGAGAGTTTGTAGATATACAAAGTCCTTGTAAATTTCAACGCATGGTCCTCCTATCAGGCCCCAAAACTGACCAATCTTCTCGGTTGGCAAAAAAAGCACTTCATTTGCAGTGTTTCACTCCTCATGTCTCAGGTTCTCACTAACTCTTTAATGTCTTATTGCTGTTGGTTTTTAACATTTTATTAGGAGCTCTTACAGATATTATTAATATCTATAGTTCCATTAGATCAAACATAATTGTACAATTGCTGTCATCATTTTCAATACGTTTTCTTCAATCTTGAATTCTTTAATATCAGCTCTCCTTTATCCCCTCCCTCCCTCCACCACCACCATGGACCCTTATTATATGACAAATTATTATTGTTATTATTACTGCCATATCTTACACTATCCATTATATCCGTTCACCTACAATTCTGTTGTTCATTCCCCTCAAATGCGGTTACACATTCATCATTGCTATCAGTTTTCCCTTTCCCCCTCCCTCTCTTCCCTCAGGGAATTGTTACTCCTATAACTGTTTCTGAGGGGGTCATCTATTTTGAATTTCATTCATCGAAAGATCTTGATCACACAAGTGTACATACTCAGGTCTAGCAAGACTAGTAAGTCAAAACTAAGGCCATAATCATGGGGTGGGGAAGAAATATTAAAGAACTAGAGTATAGTTGTGTGTTTCATCAGTGCTGTATTACACCTGGATATATCATCCCTTCCCTGTGACCCTTCTGTGAGGGACTGTCCAATTATCTTACAGGTGGGTTTTGGGTCTCCACTTTGTCCATGCTCCTTCACATCAATTTGATTGCTTGTTTTTGAAATTTTTGATATCCGTTCCATCGACACTTCATGATCACACAAGCTGGTGTGCTTCTTTCATATAGGCTTTGTTGTTTTCCTGCTAGATTGCCACTTGTTTAGCTTCAAGCCTTTAAGATCCCAGGAGCTATATCTTTTAATAGCTGGGCACCATCAGCTTTCTTCACCACATTTGGTTATGCACCCACTTTGTCTTTAACAATCTTGTTGGGAGGTATCATACCTTGTCACAATATTAGAACAAATCATTTTCATACTGAGGCAAGATTTAAGTAGAGATCCAAAGTCGATCTACTTCCTTATTTTGTGTGTGTGTGTATATATATATATAATTTTTACCTTAATGGCAACAAAAATAGTTTCAAATTGTCATTACCAAAACCATCTCAAGAACCAAAACCCCATTCTAAAAATAAAAGCTAAGGAAAACACATCTCTTTATGCTTATCTGGCTCTTTAAATGGAAATCATGTTAAGAAATTACTGCTCTCTTTTAAGAAGTCATTTTTTGCCATTTAGTAATGAAACATAATTGCACAAATCAATGTTAATTTATGACAAAGAGACAATAAAATATTGATGAAATAAAAATCCCTAGGCTTAAGTAATGAGAACAGGCATTTAAATCAATTCTCCACACTGGCACTAAAGTGATCTTTCGAAAACACAAACCAGTTTGTATTTCTTGCTTAAAACATTTCACACACTTGTCACCATTTATAAAACGAATCCAAATTCATTGGCAAAATGAAACACATAGTTTTTGATTGAGCCTTGCTTATCGCTCACTCATCTCCCACTACTCGGTAACCTTGTTTTATCCTGCAGCATACTAAGCTAAAAATAGTTCCCAAAATATATGCTATTTTCTTCCTTCTTGCTTGTATTTTTATGGTTTTAATGAACACCCTTCTCTGGTTTCCACACAGTAAGATCCCATCCATCCTTCAAAATCCAGCCCAGATTTTACTTATTCTAGGAAATCAGTTTCATACTAACCCTTCTGCAATGCAATCCATCTCTCTTTCCTCTCTGTTACTTTGTACCTCATGCATATTTCTATTCTTTCCCTTAATGACAATATATTGTGTGCATCTTGGGAACAAACTAATTTTTTGTATCAAAGAACATAGAACACTTTATAAAAACAATAGTGTGATACAATTTTTAAATTAGATGGTAGTTTAGATTGTTTTATAAAGAAATGCTTTATATTTCTACACACTGAAAAATTATGACAAATGCTTACATGTTATATAGATCAGACTTGCTCCACACTGTCCACTATCACAGTGAGTAAAAAAAATATTTCCATATCTTTAATGTCGAAGAGCTAGTTGGTGGCAACGTTACAAACAACTCTGAAGAATTTTAGTTCCTCTGCTGTCCAG
Source organism: Tenrec ecaudatus (assembly GCF_050624435.1). Taxonomy (NCBI): domain Eukaryota; kingdom Metazoa; phylum Chordata; class Mammalia; order Afrosoricida; family Tenrecidae; genus Tenrec; species Tenrec ecaudatus. The sequence continues at coordinate 24,375,814 of NC_134542.1, read as the reverse complement.
TGCTACCTACATCGACAACAAAATAGTCACCATCAGATCATCTTCTTGTCAAGCAGCCTGGTTAAATACATTTTTTAAAAGAATAGTTATAGAATTAATCTCAAAATAAAAATTATACAGGGGAGTATGAGGCGAAGCAAGTCAGTACAGAGTATCTACTGTAGAACTCCATGTAAGTAAAACTCTCTAGAATGGTGATTCTCAAGCAAGGGCAGTTTTGTCTTCCACCGGACATTTGACAATGTCTGAAGAAATTTTGTTTATTACAATGGGAGCAGAGGTGCTGGGGGTATCTACTGGGTAGAGACCCAGGAGGCTGATAAACCTCCTGCCATGTACAACAACGAAGAATTATCCAGCCCGCAATGTCAATAGTAACAAGGTCGAGAAATCCTTCTCTGGAAAATGCAAACTAATCTATAGCGACAGAAAGCAGATCAATGGTTGCTTGGAGATGGAGGAGAAAGGGAAGGATGGGAGAGAGGGATTGCAAATGGACTCTGGGAGATTGTTCCGGGCAATGGATACGATATGCATTGTAACAGAAGGTTTAGGAGTGTATGATGTTGTCGTTGTTGTTGTTAGATGCAATCGGGTTTGTTGCTGGCACACCAGTTGCAACTCTTAATGAGTGACCCAGTGGAAGACACTGAAAATGCCCAGTCCTGCACCATGCTCACTATTGTTACTACACGTCTCCAAAGTGTTACTCCATCTAACCATGGTTACTATTTTTCGCATAAATATTATGATGTTGGATTCCATTGGTGTAACCGCCTATCAATCCGTGGAATTCAAGAGCTTCACCTTTAGTTGACTTTCTGTTTCACTGAGCTCTGTTTCTCTCGAGGCACCGGTCCCTCCTGAGAACATGCCCAACATCTGTTAGACAAAGTCTCGGCCTCATCATTTCTAAGGAACATCCGAGCTGCTCTTCTACCAAGACAGATTTGTTTGTGCCTCTGGCCATCTATGGTACGAACATTATTCTTTGTCAATAACGTACATTTGCCAAAAATGAACCCAAATGTACATTCACATGTGTACAGTTCATGATCTGTCCAACAAGCTCATAGAGCTATTTTTAAGAAAATAAGATAAAATGGTACAAGAACAACAGCAAAAAAGGACCCTGTTACACGGGCCAAGAGTGCCAGGGTCCTCTCCTACTCAACAATATCGCACTCATGCCGCCGTCTCTAGCCCCAGGATATCATCAGGTTCCCTTGAATAATTCACAATTTTTCTTTACAAGCATAATATGTTATCATTTCAGATTAAAGTTAAATATACAGAGAATTACCCAAAAAATCAGAGACTAAGCTATGGATGAAGAACAGATACAAGCTGTTTCTATATATTCCAAACAAGTCAAATCAGAGCAGACTTGATAAACATTTTCTATCATGGGGATGAACATGTTCTGTCAGCAGAGTGGGTGGTTTGTGGATTGTTAGGAGCCACTGCCAGAAATACGCCAGGAGATGCCCAGCGACAATAACATTAACTTTCATAAGCTTCCTTTGTTGGACCAAGACAGGAAGAGCAGGACAACTAGGTTAATTGATAAAGCTCACCAAGAACCCTCTTTCCCTCAAACTGAAAACCCAACATGATCAGGTGGATTACAACTCATAGTGATATTATATGTAGATTCTGAGACTATCTATCTTTACGGGAGCAGACAGCCTCATCTTTCTTGTGGATCAGCTAGTGGGCTTGAACTATAGGCTTGCAGTCCTAGCTAAAGAGTAATCCCACAGTTCCATCCCTTAAACCTGTCCAGTTATGACAGCCAGTCTTCAAAATGGCCTCCATTGATCCCAGTTCCTAGTAACCCTTGTATGGAGTTTCCTCCAACACTGTACCAGTGTCTATCTGTGTGACAAGTCAAATGCAATAGAAATCTTAGTACGCTATTTCCAAAATGAAAGTGCAAGAGGCATTACCATTCTCTCTCTCTCTCTCTCTCTCTCTCTCTCTCTCTCTCTCTCTCTCTCTCTCTCTCTCTCTCTCTCTCACACACACACACACACACCTTGGGGTAAGCCAGCTTCCATATCATGATTCAGCCCTATGGCAAGGCCCATATGGCAAGGAACTGGGTCATGGGATCACCAGTCAGTAAGCAGATAAGGCTTGCTAATGGTCACAAAGATGGAACGTAATTCCTCAGGCCCCAGGTAAGCCTTCAAATGTATCTTGACTGCTCCCTGATGAGAGATTTTGAGACAGAAACACCTAGGTAAATGTTTCCTCTATGATCCTCAGAAACTGTCTGAGATGATGAATGTTTGTGTTTTCAGCTGCTAAATTCTGACATAATTTATCATCTAGCAATAGATAACTAACACACAATCTACTTCAGAAACTTGGGAGCTAGGCAAATGCTAACATTTGATGTGTCTATTGTTTGCCATAGTTTTGAGGCGCCTGCATTTGGACTCAATAGATGCTTCTGATAGCCTGACATTCAGAGCCTAGAAATACTCCAACATTCCTTTTGAATGAGAAGAAATGGAAGAAGGATATAATGGTATCAACAGCAATTGTAACCCAATCTCCACTAAATGGATCACTCACAAAGGGAGGAAACACTCTGATCTGGAAAAGGCGTATGAAGTTGGTTTTGAAAGTAAGATGTAGAGACTTTGCCTGAGGTGTTTCTATGCACCCTCTGAATCCAACAGACGGAAGGTTTGAATATGATCCACATTATTAAGTAGAGCCCTGTTGCCAATTATTTGCCTAAAATCTGCAGCTTTACATCCACAACTTTAACATCCATAAGGGACAAGCCATTATTTCCAAAAGTCCCTCCTTTTTTTTTAATTTTAACAATTTATTAGGGGCTCATACAATTCTTATCACAGTTCATACATATACATACATCAATTGTATAAAGCACATCTGTACAGTCCCTGCCCTAATCATTTTTTTCTCCTCTTTTCTTTTTTTACATTTTATTAGGGACCCATACAACTCTTATCACCATCCATACATATACATACATCAATTGTATAAAGCACATCCATACAAAAGTCCCTCCTTAAAACCCACCTGGAAAGGGAGGAAGAGCTCTCTTCCACTTAAACTGATGGCAAATGAAACTATTTAATAAGGTTAATTGATGTTCTTGCAAAAGCTGCAAACAAAAGAAAGTGGGACAGAAGGAAAGTTAAGGAAAATAGAGGAAAGAACTAGGAGGCAAAAGACATTGATAGAGATATAAACACAGGCATGTACACATGTAAATATATTAATATATAATAATAGGGATATAGGTCTATGTACATATATTTATAGATTCAGCATTAGGGTAGAGACAGGCATTGGGCCACTACACAAATCCTCCCTCAATACAAGAACACTTTGTCCAAATAACCTAGCATTCTGTGATGCTCACCTTCCCAACACAACTGCTGAAGACAAAATGGGTGCATAAGTTAATGTGGTAAAAAAAAAAAGCTGATGGTACCCAACTATTAAAAGATATACCATCTGGAGTCTTAAAGGCTTGAAGTTAAACAAGCGACCATCTAGCAGGGAAGCAACAAAACCCACTTGGAAGAAGCACACCAACCCATGAGATCACAAGTTGTCTCAATGAGATTGGGTGTCAGGCATCAGAAGACCCAAAACAAACAATAATTTCTATGTGAACGAGGAGGTTCCGAATGGAGACCCAAAGCCCACCTGTAGATAGTTGAACATCCCCTCACAGATGAGTCACGAGGAAGAGATGAGCCAGCCAGGATGCAGTTTAGCACCGACAAAACAAAACATTCCTCTAGTTCTTTAATGCTCACCCCCACCCACCCACCCGCCGCCACAACCATGACCCCAGTTCTAGCTTACAAATCTGGCTAGACCAGAGCATGCACACTGATACTGATAAGAGCTCTTGACGCATAGAATCCAGGACAGATAACCCCCTCAGGACTAATCATGAGAGTGCCCATACCATGAAAGTAGGGGGAAGGTGGGGACAGAAGGGAAAGAAAGGGGGAACCGATCGCAATGATCAACAATACAACCCCACTCCCAACAACAAAAGTGTGGATGAAGGGAGACAGTGGTGTAAAATATGAAAGAAGTATGTTGGATGGATGTAATGATTAAATGAGATCACCTCTATGAAAAGCCAGAGAAGGAAGTGTGTAAGGATCAGACTTGTTCCTACTGGAGTTCTCTCCGGAGCAGTGGATTAAAAAACAAACAGCAAAAGCCATATTGCAGCTCAACAAAAACCTTCGCTCCTATGGGGGTTACACAGAGAAATTATAAACAATCCAATACCGAAAGCACACCCACCTCTATTACGTCAGTGCCCTGGAGAGGAGTGGGAAGTGGCAGGGGTTTGGTTTGGGGTTGTTGTTTTTTTTTTTTTTATTTCAATGTGTAGCAAAGTCTGAGACTCGCTGAGCTGCAGAATATGAAACATCCACAAAGGATGTGCACAGAAAACCAAATCACTGAATTCACAATGTATCCTGCCACTTTCAGGAAGATAAGCTAAATGTTCTAGCTGCTACTGCTTACATGACACCACACGCAAAGTCACCAACCTTCTTTAGTATTGTATTCCTCGTGTTTCACAGCACCGAGCATGCTGTTGACATTCTACAAATATTAAATAATAGCAATGGCTTGCTGTCAGTTATTTTTTGTATAGCTGTCATTACAGTTGAACTGGGAATCAGGGAGAGGTTTTGTTCAGCAAGACTCAATTATTTGGACATCACAGTGGCTGGTGAAAGCACGGGCCGCCACAGACCTAGGGCAGTGAGAGGGGTATCAACGGAAGCGAGTCCTGAAGCGACACTTTTTTATTCCACAATCTCAGTGGCTGCACTGGCTTTCCAGAGAAGCTGGGGCTGTATCTCTCCGCTCAGTCTTGTGTTCATCCTATCCACCTCCTCGTTGCTAAGATACGTTATGGGACTGGACCCCAAATCCAACAGACTGTCTCTTGAACACTAAGATCCTGTCAGGGGGTCTCCAGAAAAACAAGACCCCATAGTAGTTCTATATATATGTACATGTGTATACAAATATATGCAAATATCGATGTCAGAAGCAAGGTTGTTTAATAAGGTCAATTGCCTTTTGGGGGGAACACAAGGTACAAAGAGAAAAAAGCAAAAACACAAGAATGTAGGAGCCAAGGCTGTTTCAAAAGAAGTACTATCCAGAGCAATTGACTAAAATGAATTTTAAAATGTGTGTGTGTTGCTGTAAGGTGCTATCAAGTCAGTTTTTGATTCATCATGGCCCCACGGGGCAGAGTAAAACTGTCCCATAGGGTGTTCTAGACTGTACTATTTATGGAAACAGGTTTTCTAGTCTTGTGGAGTCTTTCTGTGTCAGGTGTCATTGAGTTGGTGCCAACTCATAACAACCCTATGTACAACAGCACAAAACACTGCCCCATCTTGCCCCACCGCCACAATCATTCCTATGTTTCAGCCCGCCATTGCAGCTACTGTGCCAATTCACTCGCCCAGGGCTTTCCTCCTCTCTGCCGACCCTCTGCTTTCCCAAGCATGGTGTCCTTCTCCAGGGACTGGTCTCTCCTGACAGCATGACCAAAGCATATGAGACCAAGTGCCCATTGCAGGGAGGGTGACCCAACAGAATGTTGTGAGTACTAACATGGTTCTTAAAAGCTAGTGAGCAGCCTTCGAAGGTGTAACTGCTTGTCTCTCCCCCAGCTGGAGGAAAGAAGAGTGATGAGAGTGGAAAGACACACGGATAAAATTAGCCCAATGGGCTTGTGGATCAACCATATGAATGAGTGTCAGTCTCCACTACTGTGGGATCTCAAGAACTAATTGGGGTCCCATTACCATTACTACCTGCTCTAAAATGGATCATATTAAGAAGGGTTAGGATAGAGTGGAAGGAAAATGTGGGACATAATTCAAAAATCATAAAACATACCAGGTTCACCAGTCAGAGAGAGACTGGTGAAACCTCCAAGGTTATAGTCCACAGTCACTCTTCAAGTCTGGAGCTATACTCACCTGTATGGTTCAATTTTCAGTCAAACAATAGGTACACTGCAAGCGATAAATGTAACAAAATGTGTATAAATTGTTGGATGTAAAACTCATGATCTACTCTGTTACCTTCACCAAATTCATTATATATATATATAATGCATTGACTCAAAAATCCAGGTGACTGGCAAGTCAAAATTTGTAGGACTAGCTGGAAATTGTGGCCACTTGTTTTGTAGGCTACCGAGGACAGTGGAAGCCCAAAATCCACTTGCAAGGATCTACATGTATATGAAACCTCAAGTCTCAAGTGAATCCCTCTGACTGTATGAAGAGATACCAAAAACAACAAAAAAATGGAATTGGACTGGGCAGAGTGGTATTTTGTAATAGTACCCATTTTTCCCACTAGGCGGGCATAGAGCAACTCACTCTGAATTAGTGCACCCAGTGGCCTCGCCTGGGAGGTTATCTCTGGTCACAGTGAATTTTTTCGCAAAAGCAGTTTCACTCAAACATTGTTTTTTGTGATTTGTCAATTTCAGAGAACAGCATGCGGCTGTGAAATTTTGTTTCCTGCTCAGGGAAAATGCCACCGAAACTTCTGTAATGATGAACACAGCTTACAAGGACAGCGTTATGGGGAAACCTCTAGTGTACAAGTGGTCTTCTCGTTTCAAAAAAGATGAACTGCTGATTGATGACAAACCTCATTCTGAACATTTGTTAATTTCCCAAATGGGTGAATATGTCTGTTGACTCATAGTGCATTTGTAGTTCATTCCACCAGGTCAGACTGTTAATCAAGATTTCCATTTAGAGATTCTGAAAAGATAGCATAACAGTGTGCCACAAAAGACCTGACTTGTGGCAGATGGAAGGTTGGTTTTGCCACCATGACAATGCACCTGCTCGTGCAACCATCTCAGTGTGCAAGTTTGGGGCAAAAAAACACAACAGCATGCCTCTCTTGCCCCACGCACATTCACCTGGCCTCATTCTGTGTAAATTCTTTTTGTTTCTACAAATGAAGAGGGATATTAAAGGATAGCAATTTGACAACATAGAAGAGGTGACGAAAAAACGAGGGAGGTGTTGTCAGCCATCCAAACAGATGTTTGAAAAATGTTTCTAAGAACGGAATCACAGATTTGACAAATATATTAAGGGTAATGCAGAGTACTTTGAAGGTGATAAGGTTGTTTTACAACAAAAGTTAAATACATAGCATTGAAAAAAAATCCGTTTGATGGGGGTTACCCCATTGTAGTACAGCCATGTGACTAGACTTGCTTTCAGATAGAGAATATGGTAAAGGTGATTATGGTAGATATAGTTAGGTCAAAATGTAATATAATTTGATCTCTCCTTTGTCTCATTTTAAATTTGTTCTAGTTTTTAATATTTTTCGTTTCTTTTCAATTGAAGTTTTTATCTGTTACTTTGCTATTATTGTTAGGTTTCTCCCACTGGGAATTTTTTAAATACACAAAGATGTTAATTGGAGAACAAGAAAAGTATTTGAAGCACTTTATGACCTACAATTATTGTTTGAGAGAGTTGGATATTTTTTCACACACACACTAAATATGTGTGTCTTAGCTTCTCAGGGAAATAATTTGTATGGGCCATAATTCTGTCAGCATGAAACTGTTGCATATGTTAGCATGGAGAGCAGCCTTCCCTCCGTTGTGGGCATGGTGTGGAGGCCACAGACGACCTCCTTGAACTTCTGTAAGGAGAAAGAGAATCCAAGTGCACACCAGCTCAAAGCTGATTGTCATCAGGCAGGGGTCAGCTATACCTACTCCCTCCAGACTTCTTTTTCCCATTCCACGACCAACTTGCCCTCCCTCAGAACTCCTCCGCTGGTTTGTGAATACATGGCAAAGGCCAATAAAACTCACAACCAATACTCCTAGGGATGGAGGTTTATTAGAGAGGTGAACAGGTTGCAAATCAGAATCAAGAAACACTAAGTATACAGTCCTTTTTGCCATCAGCACCTCATCTCAGCCATACTAGCAAGCATTTCTCTTCCTGGTACTCCACCTCTCAGCCATGAAGTGCCTTGGCCTCTTCCCTGCTCAGGAGGCAGTTACAGTGTTCCTTTAACACTGGTAAATGCCCTAAGGGCAGCCCATTCTGAAGGCGGCCTCCTGCTAGAAGGCACTCAGCTTTACCCCTTCTGTGGGCTGGGGAACCTTCCGCTCTGCCTCCGGGTCTAGGTGCTGCCATGTCTGGTGCCTCTGCTGTTGCCCCCGTGCACCGAGACAATTGGCACATGTTCCCATCATGGGCCTTCTTTCTTGATGGCCGTAGGATTCTTTTTCTTCCTACATCTCAGTGGCCTTATTTTTAATCAGGAGGATGGGAAAACTGACCAATCACCTCTTTACGAGCCCTGCCTGCCCTGTTTACACGATTGCACTGAGTCACTTGGTGGAGGTGACAGAGACTATGGATAGAAGAGCCATCTCAAATAATGTCATTTCACTGCATGTCCCCAAACAACTTAATGAGAAAGGCAAGGCAAGAGAAATGCAATTTTCTTGAGAATGCAAACAACCAATTCAACGAATTATATCATAGATTTTTTTTTTAAGTAAGAAAAGGGAAAGGCTCACAAGATTCCAGCTCTTCATTTATATGAAGTACAAAATACCAGGCTTAAATTTTCAGTTTCTCTGCTTCAAATCCAGAAAACAATTAGGTGCAAGGATGTCGCTTAGTTTACTAAGACCTTTACCCTCATCATACCACATAGCATTACGCAGAGCCAGTGGAGAAGAGGTCAGGCATTCTATAGAGCTGTTGTCACCGTGTGGGGGTAATTCTGAGTGTCTACAGTTCTTTATAATAATCATGTGGACCAGGGAGATGTAATTATTGTACACAATAAAGCATTGTTGTGTTGAAGACTTTCTCATTCATTACCTGGTTTCAGGTGTGTTGTTATTATGAATCTGTGCAATTATATCATGAAATCTGTGTGGAATGGGGAAGCACAAGGACAGGTCCACAAGGCTCTGAGTGGCAGCGCTTACTGCAAATAAGGAAATTTGAAAAAATAAAGTGCAATATATCCATTCAATTAAATACTGCTGTTTGGGGGTGCTGTTGAGACAAATCCAAGTCATAGTGGCCCCATCTGTCAGAGTTGACCTGCCCCATGGAGTTTTCTAGGCTGTAATCTTGACAGAATCGGGTCAAGTGGTCTTCTTCCCAGGAAGCAGGTGCGTGAGCTTGAACTGCCAACCCTTTGATTAGCAGCCAAGATCCAGGGCTCTAAGACTCTCTCATTAAATAGGAAAAGTCTTAGATAGAGTACTGCTGGAGGGTCTGTAAGATCCACAGAACAAACTTCAAGCATTGGAAATGAACAATATAAATGCTTTTGTGTTGGCTTACTAATAAACATTTTTATACATGACAAAAGAGGGCCTAACACTTGTTTTCTATAATATGCTACTCAATCAGGGGGTCGAGATGGAGAGGACCAAAGCAGAGTCACCATAACACATAGCATCCAAATCAGGACACCATTCAGTGTACTAACCTACTTACCTGAACAGGACACCAGGACAGCAAGCCCAAGCTGAGTCCGCTCAAGGCAAGTAGAAACAATAGACCCACACCTCCTTCTAATCATTGGAAACTATAGGCAGACACCAAAATAAAAACCAGATTGCCATATCCTCTTTTAAAATTTCTCCTTTGCAGCACTGGTGGTCTAGCGACTTGCCCACTGAGTTGCAAGCAGTTCAGGACACCAGTTAGAACCCACAAGCTGCTATGTTGGGGGGGAAATGAGACTTTCTACTCCAGAAAAAAAGTTATAGTCTTGGAGATCCCAAAGGGGCAGTTCCACTCTGTCCTATGGGGTCCCTCTGAGTAGAAATCAGCTCAATGGATGTGAGTTTGTTTTTGTTGTTGCTTTTAAATATACGTGTTATTTTTCAAGAATATAAAGATAGAGTTTACTGTCGAGATTGGGCTTGTGATTTTCATTTTTGATAATTTGGCTTGATAATCAGTCCAGCTGTACTTTTCTAGTCTTATTTGGGAACAAATGAAGGTAAGATTTTCTAGTTACTTTGTACTCAGAAGACGTAGACACTCACGAACAAACTGGACGGTTGTGCTTCAGAGACGGGATCGTTTTATTACATGAGTTTTTGTCTTCCTCGTGGAGTCCAGCTCTCACTGTTGGGCGTGGCAAGATCGACAAGAGTCAATGCTTTCTCCGAGTCCTAGGAGGTGGAGACCGGAGTGGATGATAAAGGAGCTCTATAGTCTTTGGTTTCCTCTTTAGATGCCACTCTTCCCAAAGAACAAGGCACACAGACCTTGTTCGCTTCAAGGTCAGCAGTTCAAATCTACCAGCCACCCTGCAGGAGAGTGATGAGGCTTTCCACTTCCCTGAAGGGTCTCAGAGTCAGAAACACACAGGGCAGGTGTACTCTGCCCCGTAGGGTCACGATGAATTGGAATGGATTCGATGGCTGTGAGTATGGTTTTGTTTGGTTGGTTGAGCTGTTCCCAAAAGAAGAACATCCCATTCTCATATTATAATCCCATGAAGAAGTAAAAGTAACCCTAACGATCACTATCTTCCATATTGGACACACGACTGCGGGGGCAATTTCCTTCGCCACTAGCATTTGAAGCAAACAAATGCCATAAAACATCAGAATCCTGGCCTACATGTTCATGTTTTCAAAAGGCCCAAAGGTCATAGAGTCTCTGTGTCCATTTCTTATTTGACATGAAATCATTCCCTTCAGATTTCCCAAAATTGCTGCCAATGGCCTTTTACCAGGTGAAGTTTCGGTCACATGGGTCAGTCAACACCGGAGTTTCCAAATGGAAAGTGATAGCAGGTCATTAGTAGAAAATACAGACGTGGTATAACTTCACACTTGAGTGTCTTTTTGGTTTTCTTCTTTGACAAGTATGTCAAAGGCAGTGAAGAATGAGGCTACCCAACACAGAAAAAATAAAATCACTCCTCCCTTTAGTATCCAGGATTAAATTAACAGGGTTGCTAAAAATAATATTGTAAATAGACTGTTCAGTCTATGATTTAATGAAAAGCAAACCAAAACTTCACGCAAAGGCAATCCTGTTTTAAAACAGAAGTTAGAATACAATCCATAACATTACAAAGCTTTTTCCTTTGAGACTTTAGTAAGCAGGAATGGTTAGCTTATTTCCTGTTTGTCAATAATTCTAGTAATATCTGCACCAAATGGAATCATTATGATTATTTTCATCATCATCAGTAGCAATCTTAAGGGAATTTTTAATGAATTGAATAAATATATGAATTGAAGTTAGAAATTACAAATATGATTTGCTCTTCTGTGATTCAGGACTCCCCACTTTTAGAAGATCCTTTCATATCTTTCCCTCTGTCTTTTGCTCTTTTATAAAATTTCTTTTTCCTTTTATCTTCAAACCTACTGCCATCGAGTTGAGGCTGACTCATTAGGGACCCTATACGACAAGGTAGAACTGCCCTGTGGGTTTCCAAGACTGCAGCAGTGAACAGGAGTAGAAAGCCCAGCCCTTCACCCATGGAGCACCTGGTGGTTTCAAACTAGTGACCTTGCAGATTGAAGTCCAATGCATAATCCCTATACCACCAGGGCACCTCCTTTTATCTTAGGTGTCCCAAATTAAGTGCTACTCACAGCATTCAAAACTTTGCTTGTTGAAAATGAGGAGTTGAAGCACTTTCTGAAAAAGATCAAGGAGTGCAGCCTTCAGTGTGGATTAGGACTCAGTGTAAAGAAAGTAAGAACCCTCATAACTGGAACAAGAGGCAACATCATAACAAACAAGAAAAGAATGACGCAGTCAACGACTTTGCCGTGCCAGGATTCACAGCCCAAGGCTCATGGATACAGCAGTCCAGATATCAAATGACACATGTCATTAGCTAAATCTAGTACCCCAAGCGCCATCTATTAAAATGTTGATAAGCAAGGATGTTAAATTGAGACCTACTCTGCACGTGACCCAAGCCATGGTATATTTCAATGATCTCATACGCACATAAATGTTAAGCATTGAATAAGGAAGACCAAAGAAGAAGCGATGTGTTTGAATTACGGTGCTGATGAGGAACACTGAGCGTACCCTGGGCTGCCAAAAGAGCAAATACATCTGTCTAGAAGTACAGCCAGAATGCTACTTAGAATCAGAGACAGTGAGACGTCGTCTCACAGCCATTGGATATACTATCAAGAAGACAGGTCCTTGGAAAAGGACATCATGCTTGGTAGAGAGGCAGCAGAGAAGAAGACCTTCAACAAGATGGATTGACCCAGTAGCTGGAACAGTGGCTCAAACAGAACAAGTTTGGGAATGGCACGGGACCAGGCTGTGCTTCATTCTGTTATACACATGGTCCCTGTGAGTCGGAACTGACTCTCTGGCAGTTATCAACAACCACCACAACAGCAATACCATCACAATTTTATCTGACTTGTTTTGTTTAATCTTTTTTCATCATCTGTCCTCTTGGTTCCTCGGTTCTCACTCCCATTCACCTCCTCTCCACTCCAGCCCCCTATCCACTGTATGTAAACTCTTTCCTTCTCTCGATCACTGTGGTGGGTATAAGTATAATGCTGATGGGTATGTGCATCATTCGTATGTGTGCCCCGTTGTTGCAGTCATCCTGCCCATCTTGACTTTATGCCCCTCTCCAGGTAACTGCTCCTCCTTCAAACCATGCCCTAAGCAGATGAGATGAAGTCTCCCTGTCCTCACTTCCAAAGAGCATTCTGACTGTACTTCTTCCAAGATTGATTTGTGTATTTTTCTGACAGTCTGTGGGACATCCAATAAATTTTGCCAACACCATAATTCAAATGCATCAAATTTTCTTCAGTATTGCTTATTTATTATCCAACTTTCACATGCATACAAGGGGACTTCAAAAAGTTGGTAGGAAAATTCCATTATCTCTTCATTTCATTTCTCCATGTGCTTTTGGAAATACCCTTATAGGAGGCAATTGAAAATACCTTGGCTCTACAAGGTTCCATTTAGCACTGCTGAATCATACAGCTTTCCTCTAGTTCTTTAATGCTTCCCTCCCCCCACTATCATGACCCCAATTCTACCTTACAAATCCGGCTAGACTGCAACATGTACACAGGTACAGATCAGAGCTGGAAACACAGGGAATCCAGGACAGATAAAGCCCTCATGACCAATAATGAGAGTAGCAATACCAGGAGGGGAAGGGGAAGGTGGGGAGAGACAGGGGGAACTGATCACAATGATCTACATATAACCCCTTCCCAGGGGGATGGACAACTGAAAAGTGGGTGAAGAGAGACATCGGTCAGTGTAAGACATCAAAAATAATGATAATTTATAAATTATCAAGGGTTCATGAGGGAGGGAGAGTGGGGAAAGGGTTGGGGAAATGAGGAGCTGATACCAAGGGCTCAAGTAGAAAGAAAATGTTTTGAAAATGATGATGTCAACATATGTACAAATGTGCTGGACACAATGGATGGATGTATGGATAGTGATAAGAAAGAGCTGTACTAACTCCCAATAAAATAAATAAAGAAAATACCTTTGCTCATCTTAGTCCTCCCAGTGACATCTGTGGTAGTCAATACTTTTTAAGTCTTTTGCGGCAGATTTTCCCTATAGGGCACATTGTTTGATTGCCTCACCGCTGTTTCCATGGGTGCTGATTATGGATTCAAGTGACCTGAAACCTTGACAACGCCACTCCTTTATCCCCAAATCATGTTGTGGCTTAGGATCCAGTCATGAGTGTTTTTGTTTTCGTCGTGTTGAAATGTCATCTATCCTGAAACTGGTCATCTGGGATCTTTATCAATAAGTGTGTTCACACAATATTCCTCTGGTTCTTTGAGGCTTCCTCACCCCCTGCGATCATGACTTTCCGTGTTGGCTAGACCAGAGCATGCAGATTGGTACAGATAAGAGCTCAAGACACATGGAATCCAGGTCAGATAAACCCCTCAGGAGCAGGAATGGGAGTAGTGATTACAGGAGGGTAGGGGGAAGGTGGGGGGAGGAGAGGACGATGGGGGAATCGATCAGTATAACACTGTCCCCCAGAGGAGGAGGATGAACAGCAGATATGTGGGTGAAGGGAGACAGTGGTCGGTGTAAGATATGAAAAAATAAGAATTTATAATCTATAAAGGCGTCACAAGGGTGGAAGGTGGGGTTAGGAGGGGAAAGTGGGGCTGATGCCAAGGACTCATATAGAAAGCAAATGTTTAGAAAATGATGATGACAACATATGTACAAATATCATGAAGCAATTGATGTATGGAACGTTGTGAGAGCTTAAGAGCCCACAATAAAAATGATTTTTAAGTAATAATAAAATAAGTATGTTAGGTCCTCTTCACTTTCAGAAAGTTGTGTCATCTGCGTATAAGAGCTTGTGAGTGAGTCTTCTTGCAATCCTGATGCTGTGTTCTTCATATAGTCCAGCTTGTAGGATAATTTGCTCAGCATACAGATCAAAGAAGTTTAGAGACTATAAATATTTTCCCTGAGTCTCTCATCCAACTTGGACAACGGGTAAAGAAAGTTGAGGAAGAACTGATGCATTTGAATTATAGTGCTAGAGGAAAACGTTGAAAATGCCATGGCTACAGGAACAAACACATCTCTCTAGGAAGAAGCAGACCCATAATGCTGCTTCAAAACCAGGATGGCGAGGCTCTGGCTCAGACACTGCAGACAGGTCATCAGGAGAGACATGTCTATGGAACAGGACATGATACTTGGTAAAAGTGAAAAAGAGGAAGACGCTGGATGAGCTGGACTGGCACAGTGGCTGCAACAATGAACCCAACAAAACAATTGTGAGGATTATTCAGGACCAAGTTATGTCCTGTACTTTTCTTCTACTCGATCTTGAACCTTCTAATGTGATCCCAAGGTGTGGTAAGGTAATCATTTGTCAATTTGAAGATTAAGAGTGCAGGGGTGAAGTCTAGCTTGTCAATCAGAGCATAGCCAATGAGGCCTCTATGTGGGTGTGGTCTTCTGAGAATTCTGGGAAATCTTGTATTTCCTTCTTGGTGGTGGGAGACTCTGCTCACACCCTGGGAGACATAGCAGCTGATAAGACACATGGACCCACCCTGATGCACAGACCCCTGCCAGCGCTGAGATGTTTCCAATGACACTGGATCCAAGGATTTTCTATCCACTGGGCTGTGATCTTCTACATTCGACATCATTGCATGTGTTTCGTGAGTCTGAATAGGACTTTATAGATTGGTATCGGACATGTGGGCTAGTATGGGACTTATGGACTTGATCTGGACTGGGCTGGATGTTTTCTCAATGTTCAGTTGCTCTTGTATATAAATCCCTTTCTTATACACACATGTGTATCCATGGGTTTGTTTCCCTTGTCTACCCAGAGGAACACACAGGTTTTCATTAACCCCCTAAGTCTGGCAGTGCTTGTGGCACAACAGTCTGGGGAATCAAGATGTCGGTAAACGACATTGCTACTTTGAGATATAGAGCAATCAAAAGTCTCATCTAAATTTTGAAGATAAAATTGAAATACTTTAAAGCGGGTTGAATCTATACATTAAAGAGAAAATAACAGCAGCCCAGACTGGTCCCGAGGCTGACAGCTGTCTCCCCGTTCTTAACTATGTCACAGGAGTCTTGGCTTCAGAGAAATGTCAAGCTCTCATGGGCCTTCGGGATCACTAGGCTCATCTGTGTGGACCATTTGGGGCACTTGTGTTCACAGTGCTGTGGCCTGTCTATTAACGGAAGTAGCTACCTCATCAACATGTGCTGTGTTTGCTCTTTTGAGTCTCAGAGTGATTTTTAAAACACCTATTTTGATGTGCCATGAACCTTTAATGAGAACAGAAAACATCCATTCAACAAAACATTAGGCTGCAAGACAGAGAGAGAGAGAGAGAGAGCCCACTATCGGTTTTTGCACTTGATTGACACACTGGGACCAAACAATGAACTGTCATTCACAAGTCCCATAAAGAAGACATTCTACCACTAACCTTGAAAACACACCCCCACACTTGCTTTAATTTACCCCAGCTATGCAGAACTCAAAAATCATTTGCCCCGGTGAGAGCACTAAGTGGTGATGAGTTAAGGGACAATGGAACAGGGAGTTTTCAGATATGTGAAGCCAAACGTAGCATACCTAAGAGAGGGAAAGTCCTTAGGAAGGTCTGTTTGTTAATTTTCCTTCTTAGCCTTAGTTTTCTCATCCATAAAACCAAACTACCGCCATGGAGTCAATTCCAACTCAAAAGAGATGATAATGATACCTGATATCAATGTCAATGCAAAAACTAACAATACAAAGAGGCTTCAAAAAGTTCATGGAAAATGGAATTTTTAAATTATGGAATTTTTTCACAAATATTTTGGAACTCCCTAAATTGTATCTAAATTGCCTGACACAAGGAAGCACTTAACAAATGGTTAGTATAAATTTTATCATCCTCTTCAGTATCATTAAAAAGGTCGAAATGAATCTCAGTAATGCAGAATAGGAATAAGACCTAGAAAACTTATGTTGGGATGTCGATCTGAAACCAATAAAACTGCAAATTACCTAGAAAAACACAAGCAATGCTCTGACATTGAGTCCCATAGGGTTGTCAGACCAGAATTCAGAAAGACAAATGGACTCAAATGGAAGGGGTTGTTTAGGCAACCCAACTTTAACCACTCCCGCCAATCCCACTCCCAATATCAATGCAACGTGTCATACTTACCGCCTATTCTAATGGCCAGACATGACCCATCTGTAAGATCACTGTACTGCATTATCTTGCATGATGCTGTGATGGTGGACACTATGTCACCAGTACCTCAAGTAGCAGCAGGGTCACCCATGGTGGACAGGTTTCAGCAGCTTCCAAACTAAAAATGCACTAGAAGAAAGGCTGGGCCGTCTGTTTCTGAAACTTAACCAGTGGTAATCTTGAGGATCACAGCCGAACATTGTCCAATTCACTTACTTTGTGTACATTCCCCTACCCTTCCCACGATGTTACCAGGACTCCTGCAGACACCCTCAGGAGAGATCAGTCACAAGAGGAGGCCATTCTGTTTGGTGAGACAGGGTCAATGAGGATAAGGGAGAGCCACAGTGGACAGAGTGACAGGGGGCTGGGAGGCTGGAGACTGGAGAGAGAGGGAGCGACACATGGGTGAGGGGCTAAGAACGAGAGATATTTGGCTGCTGGTTGGGGAGACAATGCCTGTATCCTTATTGTTGCTTAGCTTAACCTATGGTAACCTCGTGATTTCTATAACTGTGAGTATTGTCTGTGCGTTCTGTATGGCCATTGTAATGAACTCTCGAACCCAGTGGAAGAGTAGAGTGGAGTGAGAGGAACCGTTGGTGTCAGCTAGGTTAAGACGGATGGCTGGTGGAGGCCTGGCTGACCTCTGCCTCGGGGCAATAGGAAGCGGAGAAGGTCAGATATGGCTCTTTATTGCCAATTAATGCAGGGCCCACATCTATGCTTTCAAGAGACTCCCCATAGACCGCTAGAAGCCCTTGTCTGATCATAGAGCGGGACAAGAACCTAACGACTCATGGTGCCAGCAGCATATGAAGGTCTTGCCTCAAGTCACAAATTAAGGGTTGTAATTTTTACTCCACAGGATCAGGCTAAGTCTAGGGCTCATCAAAGATTTCACCTTTACTTGGCTTCTTTTCTTCTTCTTCTTCGTCGCCGTCATCTTTCTTCCCTGTTCAGCTTCTCTCTTTGCTTTCCAGCTTTTCCAGAGAACCCCACTTTAATGAATCATCTGTCTTTAAACTATTCACCTCTGGGTTGGGTTTTCTTCTGGGGAATCCCACCCCAGGCAATGAGTCATGGACATGTTGACTGTGGGGAGGCAAGATACACAATAAGGGGGAGGTCAGCACAACTGGACGGAGACAAAGAAAGGCACTACAAGGTGTACAAGAGTAAAGGATAAGAAAGGTAAATACTGTGGCATGCATAATCTGGAAATAATAATAATAAGCAATACATTGGAGTAGCTATGGAGGTAGACATGCAAGCTGAACAGATGTGAGAAGGCCAAATGGGAGGTATAGTAAGAAGAACACATCGATTTGACAGAGGATGTTTCTCCCGACGTAGATGTATGCTCTGAAAATATATCCAAAAATATAGTAGAGAATTCAGAGTTCAAAATTCTGAAAGTATCTCAGCCATACCAAAGGTATGAAGGAAATGACCTGCTGGGTTTGGTAACTTCCGGCCCTCATCTCAGGAGACATTAACATAACTTAACATAATCCACATAGACAATGGTCTACAATTCAGTGTTCCCCAGAGTGGGCAATCCCACGCCCTGGGGGGCTAGAAAGATCAGACACCTACATTTTATCTGGAACTGTAATAGGTAATATAAAAGTTTTTAATTGTCAGGGGGCAATGAGTATATTTTTTCTGCAACGGAAACATGAGGCCAAGTAAGTTTGGGACCCTGTGCTCTATATCCTACCTGAGTGAATAAGGACTGGGATCTTAAATCTGGCCATCTGCAGCAATGACAATTCAAGGAAATCAAGGTCCCAAGGAAACAATTACATCAAGTGGACCACATAGAACCCAGCCCACACTACTCTGAGACCCCAAGAGTTAACTGGCGTTGGCTCCCACCACCAATCACCCTGATACGCGTCACGTCAGAAGGTCCTGTACAGAGTTGGAGGGAGGAAAACAGGTAGAACTAGATTCTAAACCATAAAATGACCAGAATCACTGTTTGGATAGAGACGGGGAAGTCACAACCATTCAAGGGCAGAATTCAACCCATCCACAGAAAACCAGAAAAGAACAAGCTCCTCAATATCATCCACAATAAGATATCACAGAGCAGTATTTCCTCCAAAACAAAGCTCAAACAGCAGGAAAGGACAAATAGAAATAGAGCGAAATCTGGAAGTATGCTGTTACATTGTTAGAGGTCAACCAATGTCAGAGAATAAAAATACGTATCCATTTTAGCGGAAAAGGAGTTTGTTCTATAAACTTTCACCCAACTCACAACTTTTAAAAAGTGTTTAAAAAATGGAAATCACCATCTGCCCACTGATATTGGTGCATCCTATTAATTGGAGGGCCCTTTGTTCCATCTGAGCTAAGAATACAACGGTTGAAATAGCTACTGGCACCTGTCTGTTCTTAACCCCACTGACACAAAAGGTCCTCCAGGTAATAGAATCCGTCAATGTTGCTGCGCAGATGGTGAAAAAGGTGTAAAGTTAGTATTAGTTACTGGTGGGGGAAAGATGGGCTTTCTACTTCTTTAAGCAGTTACTGTCTCAAAAGTCACTGGGGCAGTTCTACCCTGTCCTATGGGGTCACTGTGAGTCAGCATTGACTTGATAGCAGTGAACTTGGTATTTTTGTTTTTCTCTCTCTCTTTTATATTTTTTTGAGGAGTTACTGGTGGTGCAGAGGTTATGCATTGGGCTGCTAACCACAAGGTTCGTAGTTTGAAACCACTAGCCACTCGGCAGGAGAAAGACAGGACTTGTCTCTTCCTGTCAAGAGTTACAGTCTCAGAAACTCACCTGGGAAGTTCTAGCCTGTCCTAGAGGGTCACTGTGAGTCAGCATTGATTCGATGGCTGTGAATCTGAGTTTTTCCGTTTTTGCGTAGTTGCTGAGCGAAGACTAAATTGCACTACCCCTAAAGAAAAGGTAAGGGAGTTCCCATGTGAGTGGATTTTTTTGAAGGACTGGACAAAATACAGGATGGGCAAGAAGTACGAACAGATACTATTCTTGTGAACTCACACTTGGGCAAAAACGAAGGACACGTATGAGTCTGTTTACACATATGAGTCTGGTTACATATATTTTAAAAATGATGTTTTAAGTTATGGGCAACATGGCCAAGTTAAAAAATAACAGAACTATTAGCTGAACCTAAATCCAGCAGATCTCCTCTCTCATTAACTGTTAGTCAAAATTCTCAACCAAGTTCCAGGCTTAGTTTTTCAAAGGCTGACATAATGAAAACATAAGATTCCCTCCTTTCTGTGGTCAAATCTTACCCTCTACCATCCCAATTTCTTGGCATTTTTTTGTTGCTGCTGCCTATTCCCATTCTCCTTCCTTTGGATGCCCTGTCCTTGTGCCATTATTGAAGGCTGATGTCATTTAGAAAGAACTTATACTCTGTTTTCAGTGGCTCTGTCCTCCATGCAACAGCCTGGCATCCTGTCAGTGTCCATCTCTGTCAGCTAACACAGAAAAGCAGCCCTTTAAGGACATTATGCAAATGTGACCTTCCCTGGAGACACTGCCTGGATCCCAAGGTCTAAATTGCCCTGACACATCACAGTGTCCACTTAAGCAGCTGTACCCTGCTCCAATGTGTCACACACACACACACACACACACACACACACACACATTCCTAAAGGAAACTACAATTTCTCAACCAAAATATTATACTAGACCAAAGATCCCACAAGGGAAAACAACTAAAATTTGATACTCAGTGAGCAAAACTGCCTTTCATGATGGCCCATTAAGTAATGTAATTGCCTCTCGAGTCCAGATCATAGCCAAAAAGGGAAACAACGATATACTGTTCTTTCCATTTTAATCCAATGGAGATTTTAATCTCCTCTCCAACAAGTCCTTCAGGTCAACGCAAGCAACCTACCTATTGCCAACCCGTTACCATTGAGTGGTTTCCAACTCATGGTGACCTCATGTGTTTCCGGATAATACTGTACTCCCTAAGTGTAGCACTTATATTATCTGTTGTCAATTTGAGACATAAGAGTGAAGGAGTGGAGTTTAGCCTGTCAATCAGGTCACAGTTTGACAACCTCATTTGGAGGCACTAAGGAGACAAATTGCTTGCTGGAGGGGGGACCTATACTCATTCCCTGTGAGATATGCTTGCTGAGAATCCACATGGAGCTACCCTGATGTAGCCAGCGTCCTGGGAACTGGAGAAGTCACGTGGATACCCACGCCAGCGCTGAGAGGATTCAAAAGACTTTCCACCCACTGGCCTGTGATATTCCTGCATTTGGCATCCTTGCATGGCTGTGTGAGTCTGAAGAAGAAGATATGGACTAGTATCAACATATGGGGCAATATTGGACTTATGAAGTTGATCTGGACTGGGCTGGGATGTTTTTTCAATACTCAATTGTTCTTGTATATAAAGTTCTTTCTTACACACATATGATGTCTATGAATTTTGTTTCTCTAGTCAGCCTGGACTAAGGTTTAAATGCCTGTGATTGCTCTTAACCGATCATGAGATCTTTATTCTGAAGTTCTCCAGATGGATTCTGAAATAGGGTAGTAATGGTAGCAGCAGAACCTGTCCAAGTCCAAAGAAGTTAAAGAATAAGATCAGCCTCAAACGGATTCCCGCGAGGAGGTCAGACATTCCTCCATCCTCCAAACATTTGACCAATTCTGACACCAGCTGTCCCATCCACTGAAGTCTCTACATCTCTTTTGAGTTAAATAGCCCATGGTGACAGCCACACAGAATTCAGACAAAACTTAGAGTTGAGTGGTTTATTAAGGATCTACGAGGGTACAACGTGAGATCAGCATCAACAGACCACAAATCAAGATCAGGATCAGGAAACCTGTAGGTAAGATCTCCTTCTTCGGTGCTGGACAGCCCTTGCAGCTCCTCGAAGCTGGTAGTTCTAGTAAGCAGGTCCTACTCTCAGTCATCAACACCCCCTTTCAGTCATTTAGGCCTCCTCTCGGGCCTCTGAAGACAGACTTCTCTCACCCCTGCCATCTGCTACTATCTACTCTGTCACAGGGCCCCTTCCAGGCCTGTCACTGGCAGCTCTGCCATGCGGTCCCTTCCAGCCTTATTACTGTCTTCAATGTTACAGCCTTGGACCACGTTGTGGTGATTTTAGGAAGTTCCTTGCTCTCTCTCTCTGACTTTTCTCGCTTCCTTCTTCCTATGCTTCTTGCTGATTCTTTTTCAGTTTCTTTCCATCTGGGAAACCTTTGTGATCTGCTCACATATGTATCTAACTCCTTGTCTATTTCAATGCATGGTCCTTCTAGCAGGGCCACAAATTAACCTAGCCAGTGCCCTCCTGGTAGCCCACAGACCTTCATTTGCATAGTAAGTTACAGACACTTCATTTTCACAGACATACTGTTCTCACTGTCAGAGTGTCAATGCTGACTCACAGCGACCCAATAGGATAGAGTAGAACTGCCCTAGTGGGTTTCCAAGACTGCAAATCCTATGAGAATAAAAAACTTTTCTCCCAAAGAGCAGCTGGTGGTTTCGAACTGCTGACCTTGTGGTAAGCAACCCAATGCATAGCCAATATGCTACCAAGGGTCCCAGCCTATAAGCCCTATAGTCACTCCATTTGCATAGTATTGCTAGTAACTTTCCATGGATGGCTACAGTTCTCTCAATAGTGAATTTATTTTAGGTAAGGTACCACTAACAAAATAAGGTCCAATTGGGAGCAGCGATACTAGGAGGGTGAGGGTTGGGAGAGGAGGGCAGGAAGGGGAAACAGATCACAATGTGTAGCCCCCATCCCAGGGGGACAGAAAAAGAAAAGAACAATTTATAAAGTATCGAGGCGGCACGGGGGAGTAGGAGGTGGGAGGAGGGTTGGGGGGGGGGATGAGGAGCTGATGCCAGGAGCTCAAGTACAAAAAAATGTTTTGAAAAAGATGATGACAACATATATACAGATGTGTTTGACAAAATGGATATATGTATGGATTGTGATAAAAGCTGTAAGAGCCCCCCAATAAAATGATTTTTAAAAATAAGGTCCAATTTTTATAAGTGGATTCCAAGGAGATCTGCTGGGCTAGTTAAATCAAGGTAAAGAGGTTGACTCAGAAGACTCTGAGAATGAAAAATCACAGGGAAGGAAGATCGACAAGGAGATGACAGATCTAAGCATTACAATTAGAAGATGTGACCTGATATTTTCAGAGCTCTCCACCCAAATCTAAAGAAATTCACCTTCTTTTCAAATCCACATGGCACATACTCATAGACCGACCACATGCTGGAACACAAGCCAAATCTGTGTGAATTCAAACACATAGAGCTCAGATAGACTTCTCGCTCAGACCACTATGCCATGCGGCTGGAAATCAACTAAAAGACAATTAAGAAAACAAGAGCAAACAATTGGAGGATGAATAACTCTTGATTGCAAAAGGAGTGAGTACTGGCCCAGATCAGAGATAAAACTAAGAAGTTTCTAGAAAATAATGATAATGAAAATTCGACATACCAAAACCTTTGGGACAGAGCAAAGGCAGCTATCAGAGGAAGTTTGATAGCAATACAGGCAAACATGAAAAAAGGAAGAGAGACTTATGACTGAAATGCTGATACAAAACTTACAGCAATTAGAGCAGAGTCAACCGGAAAATCTTACTAATAGCAAAAGAGAAGAAGCTAAAAATCAAGGCTGAGATTCATGAGAGGGAAAACAGGAAAATTATTAAAAAATGCAGTTAAAATTTGGTTCTTTGAAAGGATTAATAAAATCAACAGACTGCTGGAAAACCTAACCAAAGAAAGGAAGGAACCAATTTCAATAGGAAGGATGAGGGATGAAACAGGGGACATTACAACAAACCCTAATGAAATCAAAAGGATAATCATACAGTACTATGAAGGCCTGAAGGCCTGTACTCCAGTGAATTCTTGGAAAAACAATCCCTCCCTAGATTATCCCCAAAGGACATCAAGAATTTCAACAGACCCATTGCAATAGAAGAAATAGACAAGGATATCAAGGGATTACCAACCAAAAAAAATTCCCCCAGACCAGATGGCTTCACAGGAGAATTCTACCAGGCATTCAGGGAAGAACTGACACCAATCCTACACAAACTCTTCCAGAACATAGAAAAAGATGGCAAACTCCCGAACTCTTTCTATGAAGTTAATATAACTCTGATACCTAAACTGGGCAAGGATCCCACAAGAATCAAGAACTACGGACCGATATCCCTCATAAACATCGATGCAAAAATCCTTAACAAAAGACTGGCCAATAGAATACAAAAGTATACAAAACAAATAATTCATTATGACCAAATGGGATTCATACCAGGGATACAGGAACGGATCAACATATGAAAGACCACTAGTTTTATTCACCAAATTGAATGAAAAAATTATAAAAACCACATGATAAGATCAATAGATGTGGAAAAGGCATTTGACAACATCCAACACCAATTCTTGTTTAAAACACTCAAGAAGATAGAAATGGAAGGAAAAATCTTCAATATAATACAAGCAATATATGAAAAAACCAACACCCACTGTGGTAATCAATGGAGATAAGACAAAAACAACCCCTCTAAAAAAGGGGACCATACAAGGATGTCCCTTGTTCCCAGTCTTATTTAACATCGTACTAGAGGTCCTAGATAACAACATAAGACAAAGATATAACATGAAAGGTATTCGTCTGGGGAAGGAAGAGATGAAACTGTCATTATTCACAAATGATATGATTTTATATATGGAAAATCCCAAAAGCTCCACAAGGGATGTACTGGAAGTGATAGAGGAATAAGGTAGAGCGGCAGGATACAAGATCAAGAAACAGAGGTCTATCGGACTGCTATACACATTGGATAAGACTACAGAAGAGGAGATCAAAAAGGTGGTATCCTTCACAATAGCCAAGCACAAATCAAAATAGCTAGAGTAAAAAAACCAAAAGATTTGTATGAGGAAAACTACAGAACACTATTACAAGAAATCAAGAGTGACATCAACAAATGGAAGTATATCCCATGCTCGTGGATCAGAAGACTCAATATAGTAAAAATAACAGTTTTGCCCAAGGCACTATATAAGTTTTATGCTATCCTGATACAAATACCCTCATCTTTCTTCAAAGAATTGGAAAAACTGACTACCAACTTCATGTGGAGAGGGAAGAAGCCCAGGATTAGCAGAGAACTCTTCAAGACAGAGTGGGAGGGCTTGCTTTACCTGACTTTAGCACCTATTATACAGGCACAGTGGTCAAAACCACATGGTATTTTTATAATGACAGATACTCAAACCAATGGAAACGAAGTGAAAACCCAGAAATAAAATCATCAGCATAAGACAACTGATCTTTGATAAGGGCCAAACATATCAAATGGGAAGTGGATTCTCTCTTCAAAAGTGGTGCTGGAAAAAATGGGTATCAACCTGCAGAAAAATGAAGGAAGACTCTTACCTGTCTCCATGCACAAGAATAAATTCAAGGTGGATCACAGACTTGACGTAAACTACAAAACTATTAGGGCCATCAATGAGGAAATTAGGACCAACCTGAGAACTTTGGCCCAGGGAATACATAGGCTATCAGAAATAGGGAGTGACACAAATACAGAGGAGGCACAAATTGACAAGTGGGCTATACTGAAGATAAAACACCTGTATACATAGAAAGAATTCGCCAAGACTTGGAAAACATCTTTAGCAATGACACATCAGACAAAGGCCTTATTACTAAAATCTACAGTACTCTGCTAGCTTACAAAAAGACAAAAATGAATTGTCCTCTAAGGAGGTGGGCAAAGGACCTGAACAGAAGTTTCACAGGGGCAGAAATCTGAATGACCAATAAACATATGAGAAAATGTTCCTGATCATTAGCCTTAAGAGAAATGCAAATTAAAACAACCATGAGATAATACCTAACACCCTGAAAGGTAACCCAATTCAAAATAACAGAAAGTAGCAAGTGTTGGAGGGGCTGTGGTGAGATAGGAACTCTCATCCACTGCTGGTGGACCTGTAGGTATATACAGCCACTATGGAAATCAATCTGGCGATTTCTAAAACAGATGGAAATCGAGTGACCATATGACCCAGCTATCCCCCTACTGGGCATATACCCAGAAGAGGCAAGAAACAAACCATGGCCAGACATCTGTGCTCCAATGTTCATCGCAGCACAGTTCACAATTACAAGCAGTTGGAAACAACCAAATTCCCATCAGCAGATGAATGGATTAAAAAACTGTGGTGCATACAAACAATAGAGTACTATGCATCCCTACAAAGCAGTGATAAACACATGAAGCATATAACCCCATGGGAAGAACTGAAGGGAATTATGCTAAGCGAAGTAAGCCAAGCACAAAAGGACAAGTACAACATGTATCTGCTGAGGTTAGCTTAAAAATGCAAAAGGGTCATAGAGAAAAAGCTATAGTACACATATTTCTAGGGTGAGGCCCAGATAGGATGGCAGGGACAGACTCAATTCAGGGATACATATGGTGGCCAAAAAGTACAGAGAGTGAGAGAGAGAGAGAGAGAGAAAGGAAAAAACAAAAAGACATGGGTAGCAGGGTAACAAGGCACTAAACCACCCAAGGGGAGGATATGTTTATATCTCTACAGGCAAGGGCAAGAAGGACCAGACTTCAAGAAGTGAATGCAACATACCAGCATGAAGCAAAGAACCAATAGAGAGGTCTGAGGGGCCGGCCCCAATCCCAACTACGTGAACACACACCTCCTCCCCTCAGAAGAATTCATTTCAGAGGACAGCACTGAAGCTACAGCTCAGGGAGAGCGGTGAGTCTGACCAGAGCACATAGGAGCAAATGAAGAGGGAAGGAGAGAGTGGAACACATTCTGGCCCACCAAGCCCTGAGGACTATATTCCTGCTCAGAGCAGCCAATGCATAGAAAGGACCATAGGGCTGGCCCCATCATGAGACACGATGTCCCTCACTGACCCATAGTGCTACGGGAACAACACTGGAGACACAGTGCAGGAATTGTGCCCAATCTGACCCCACCACTCTGGGGTGAAATGCTAAGGGTGTGCAACAGAGCAGCAAGGGGAGCAAAGCAATGAAGTCCCCAGGGAATACCAAAAATAGACTTTGGGGCCAGGGCATGGCACCCCATCAGACTTGACCAGAAACCCCTCCTAAAGGTCAACAAACAGACCTTGAACTATTGATACACTTTTCTTTTTTGTTGTTGGTTTTTGTTGTGTTTTCTTTTGTTGCTTTGTTTTGCTCTGTCTTGCTTTTGTGCTTATTATTATCTCTGCATATCTATCTAGATAAGATAGGCAGGATAAACAATCCTGAGGAGAAAACAACAATGGGACCTATGGTTCCAGGAGAACACAGGAGAGGAGGAAGCAGGGGAAAGGAAGGGTGTGTGTGTGTCAAACAACCCCGGGACAAGGGAACAACAAGTGATCCAAAATCGATGGTGAGGTGGCTATAGGATGCCTGGTGGGGCTTGATCAAGGGCAATGCAGCCAAGAGGAATTACTGAAACCCTAATGAAGGCCAAACATGATAGTGGGACAAGAGGAAAGTAAAAGGAAATAGAGGAAGAACTTGGAGGCAAAGGACATTTATAGAGGTCTAAATACAGGCATTACACATGTAAATATATATCATGATAGGGGAGTAGATCCATGTACATATATTTATTTTAAAAGTATTAAGGCAACAGATGGACATCAGGCCTCTACTTAAATACTCCCTCAATTCAAGAACACTTGGTTCTAATAACCTGGCATTTCATGATGCTCACCTTCCTGACATGATAGCTGGAGACAAAATGGGTGCATAAGCAAATGTGGTGAAGAAAGCTGATGGTGCCCGACTACCAATCAAAATAGTGTCTTTCATCTATGGTCTTAAAGGCTTGAAGATAAACAACTGGCCATCTAGCTGAGAAGCAACAAAGTCCACATGGAGGAAGCACCCCAGCCTGTGTGATCATGAGGTGTCAATGGGATCAGGTGACAGGCATCAAAGACCCAGAACAAAAAATCACATCAATATGAAGTAGGGAGAGTACAGAGTAGAGATCCAAAGCCCTTCTATAGACAATTGGACATCTCCTTACAGAGGAGTCACAAGGAAGAGATGAGTCAGTCAGGGTAGAGTATGGGGCACTGAGCGCCAGTCAGGGTGCAGTACGGCACCGATGGAACACACAACATTCCTCTAGTTCTTTAATGCTTCCTCCCACCCACCCCCCACTATCATGAACCCAATTCTACCTTACAAATTCGAGTAAACCAGAGATATATACTGCTACAGATAAGAGCTGGAAACACAGGGAATACTGGACAGATATACCCTTCAGGACTAATAATGAGAGTAGGGATACCAGGAGGGTAAGGAGAGGGTGGGAGGAGAAAGGGAAAACCTATCACAATGATCTACATGTAACCCCCTCCCAGGAGGACGGACAGCAGAAAAGTGGGTGAAGGGAGACATTGGTCAGTGTAAGATATGAAAAAATAATAATAATTTATAAATTATCAAGGGCTCATGAGGGAGGGAGGGTGGAGGAGGAAGGGGAAAATTATGAGTTGATACCAAGGGCTCAAGTAGAAAGAAAATCTTTTGAAAATGATGATGACAACATATGTACAAATGTGGTTGACACAATGGATATATGGATTGTGATTAGAACCGTAAGAACCCATAAGAAAATGATAAAATATAACAAGAAAATGATAAAATATAAAAGTTTTGAAGTTAAACAAGCAGCCATCTAGCTCAGAAGCAACAAAGCCCCCATGGAAGAAGCACTCCAGCCTATGCGATCATGAGGTGTCGAGGGGATTAGGTATCAGACATCATCAGAACAGAACTTCATATCATAGTGAATGAGGAGGGGAGTGCGGAGTGGAGACCCAAAGCCCATTTGTAGGCCAATGGACATCCCCTTACAGAAGGGTCTTGGGGAGTAGACGAGCCAGACAGGGTGCAATGAAGCGACAATGAAAAATACTACTTTCCTCTAGCTCCTAAATGTTTCCGCCCCCTCACCCCCTCCCCCGTCCCCCTGCCTGCCCCAACTATCATGATCCCAATTCTACCTAGCAATTCTGGCTAGACCAGAGGATGTACACTGGTACAAATAGGAACTGGAAACACAGGAAATCCAGGGCGGATGATCCCTTCAGGACCAGGGGTGTGAGTGGCGATACTGGGAGGGTGGGTTGGAAAGGGGGAACCGATTACAAGGATCTAAATGTGACCTCCTCCCTGGGGGATGGACAACAGAAAAGTGGGTGAAGGGAGACATAGGACAGGGCAAGATATGACAAAATAATAATTTATAAATTATCAAGGACTCATGAGGGAGGGGGGAGCGGGAAGGGAAGGGAAAAACTGCCAGAAGCTTAAGTGGAGAGCAAATGTTTTGAGAATAATAAGGGCAATGAATGTACAAAAGTGCTTTACACAATTGATGTATGTATGGATTGTGATAAGAGTTGTATGAGCCCCGAATAAAACGATTGGGGAAAAAAAAGACCAAAAAATGATAAATAAAAATAAATATTAAAAGAAAAAAAGAGAAATTGTTGTGGTTGTTTTATTAGAATCCCAAAGAGGTAATCTTGACAGATTTTCTTGAAGGACACAGGACAATTACAAGGGCTTGTATGAAGAAATTTTAAGGAAATTTAAAACTGAATTGCTGAGAAAGAGGCCAGGAAGTGGTATCCATATTTTCATTCCTTCTTTCATCACCACAGTGGCCCTGCTCATTCTTCCAGCGCAGGAAACCCTGGTTATATCCGCCCTAGAGCTCTGATGATGCCCCTTTAGACATCTTTTTGCTTCCCCAACGCAAATAATATTGTGACGGAACAGGATTTGAGTCCCACAAGGATGCTGGAACTGCCGCTTGCATGTGGTGTAAATCAACGAGCGCAGCATCTTCAGGGCAGGGCTGGCAAGAGGCAAACGCCACCTTCAGAAATACTTGGCTAACATAAGACACAGTCACTTCACATTTTGGCATTTTTGTTTCTTAAAGTTTTCTATGGTTTTTTTGTATCAATCCTTTTTGACTTACCCTCTGTGATGAAGTCAAATTGCTTCTATGGCTCTTCCATCCATAATCTTTGCAACTCCCACCCAGTCTCTACAAAAAAGGGGCAAACATTTGGCCAGTTCGGCCACTCCCCTGAGTATAACGGAACCACCTCCGAAGCAAGAACGGAGAGAATCCCGTGACTAGAGAGGAAAGAAACTGCAGGGGAGCATGTGTCAGATCCCAGTCCAGGTCTGTGGGAGCAGCAGAGGCCACAGCACCTAGAGCACGCGGCAGAGCAGAGTGGTAACACTGAGACTGAGGTAGAACAAGGAGCTTCCTGTCCACGGCATAAGGAAGAAGCCAAGAAACCTTATAACTGAGAAACTAGGGACCAGAAAAAGGTTGGCTGCTGGTTGGAGAGACAGCTGGGGACAAAAATAATGTGCCATTAATGTTTTTTGATTCTGACTTGTGGCAACCTGTTAATTTCCGTTATAAGCCCTTATAATCATGAGTACTGTCTCTGAGTCCATCAGGCCATCAATGGATTATTAAACTCGGCAGAAAAGCAGAGTGCCATGGGAGGAGCAATTGGTACCAGAGCCAGGCAAAGGAAACATGAAGGCACAACTCTACCTTGTGGCAGTGAACCTTAGCCGGCATGGAGTTGGATTCTCCTTCTCCTTTGTGTTACCAGAGGAGGTGAGGTGGCTCCCATGCAAGTGAATAGACGAATCCTTACAAGGTGCATACCAATCGCAGAGTAGACTGGCTCAGGGCCAGACAAAAGTATCAAACCCAAGTTGCTTATGATTTATTCAGGACATGTCAATCAACCTGTACAAAAGTATCCATCCCTCTGGAATAGAAAGCAACGCAGGCCTCAAGGTTTAGGGGAAATATAGCTCAAGCTGTTTTTGCAAAGAACCAATGCAAAAAACCACAGAATGGAAATCATTTCAACACAGATTTTAATCCCTAAATTTCCAGTTTGGAGCCAAGTGCTTAACTGTTCTATCCAGGGACTTTTCAAGGAACTTGGACTCAGCGACATTCTAATTTTAATCAGACCCAAAAAATGCAAATTATCATTATGCAAGCATCTGATTACACTTGCTTTCCTACAACTGCTCCTTGTGGGCATCTTGGCCACCAATAGCTCTGTCTCGCCTTCTGTCTCTTCTGTCTTTCATTCAACAAATATCTTTTAAGGATGTACTGTATTCTAGCACTTGCTAAATCCTGGGGGAAATGTAACACCAAACCATATAGAACTTGTTCTCAATGAGTTTATGATCTAATCGAGAAACTAAGTCATAAGGCCAGCTCGAGACTGTGCAATGCTTCAGGGATCCAGAAAAGAACGTGAGAGACAGTAACATTTTTAAGTTTACATAGACAGTAGATGTATTCACTTTCTATTCCTGCAGTAACGGACTACCACAAACCTCGTGATTTAAAACAACATAAAATTTAGTCTTTCTGAAGCTCACAGACAGTTTTAGAAGCCTAAAATCTAGCTATGGACAGGACTGGTACCTGACATTTCCAGGGCTTTGCCTCCTTCCATTTCTAGGGGTTGGCTGCAGGCCTTGACTCTTAGGTTTGTAGGCAGATCACTTTAATCCCTGTTCTCATTTTTACGGTACCCCTCCCAGCTGGATCAGTCTCATCCTTACCAGGACTATTATGGCTGCACTGGGCTTACATGGATAACCCAATTTCAAGATTGTTCATCTCACTTGCAAAAATACTGCTGTCATATGTGACAGCGTTTGTATCATTGCACTGCAAACAAGGCCTTTCAATCATCAAGCTCTCTGAGGAGAACATTGAGGTTTTCCGCTCCTGTAAAATGTGCAGCCTTGGAAATCCACAGAGGCGACTCTACTGTCTTGTAGGTTGCTCTACATAGGCATTGGCCCAATGGCAATGCGTTTTGATTTTCATTTCTTTTTCTTTTTTAAATCTAAATGGTGACATATTCACAGGTTCCAAGAAATAAGTCATCAATATCTTTGAAAGGCTATTGCTGAGCCTACCAGTGTCTCAGACCAAGGAAGTCTTATGGGCCAAGATGTGGCTGCAGGTGAGGAAACCGCCATTGAGAATGACAAGGAAAAGGGTGTACAACGGAGGTAGGGACTCTCCATGTACATGGTAGGACAATCCTATCACAGATTCATTGAACAGACAACTAGAGCACAGAGGGTTGCCAAGAGTCAGAATCCTTTTATCGGTTTTTGGTTCCTAGAACACAGTAAAAGTGCAGAGTGGAACAGTGTTTCTAAAAATAACACTGGCAGCTATAGAGAGCATAATTTAGAATGTAAATGCTACAAGAAGCAGCCAGGTAAATAAACAAGTGAGCTGCTGTTTATATAAGCAGAACACATCCAGCCCTGGGAGCTCTCCGGAACACAGGAAAGCACAGCCCACTCTAAAGCAGGTAGCACTGAGCAGACCCAGCCTATTGCTTGTCCAAAGATTTGGGCACAATGGCTTCATAACTTCTGATTGGTCCAAAGACGTGGGGAGTTTTACATAAGATGTCCCAATTTTTGAATGCTAATGACTATTCCATGTTCTTGGGAAGGACTGCGATGTGGAAACAGAGGACACATCCCAGTGCTGAGAAGTTGCAGCCTGTGCATTAGGGAAACAGAAGCCCAGCAGCCTACTTGTCCCATGTTTGGACCAGTATGTACGCTGTACGTAGAAGTGTGCTGGAACTGTGCTTAGATGCCGCGGAGGCTGTTTTGAGTCACACTAACATGAAACAAAGTAGCTGCCGTAGACTGATCTAAGCTACCCCCTTTGCAAAGCTCCCATTCAGCTGCTGGGTGGATTTGATGTCCACCTTCTGGTTAGCCGCTGAGCACGTAACCATCAGGGCTCATTTTGTGACTAAGGTGAGAACTACAGATGGCCCTCCTCTCTAGATTGTCCTTTGATGGGTTCACTACCAAAGCAGCACCACCACCGAGTCGTGGAAAACAGAACATACATATGGAAGGATATGCTAAGGTCAGATATGTTAAGTGTTGGTGAGGGTTATTTGAACAGGGACTTCAGAAAGTTTAAAAGGACGCTTCTGTAGTTCAACCTGTCAAAAGACTATTGGCTTCCTAAAGTGGGGTCCTTACAGTATACATTAGAGACCCTTTAATAAAGACATGAGCGTGCCCTACCAAGAGTCCACTCCATCCCGAGCGTCTTACAATTGGGACTTGGAATTTGCCTGAGAGTCAATGTCCACAGGTGCACTCCACAGATTGAAAGGTAATTAAAATGACTAGGTAACCAAACCTCGAATCTACTAGCAGCCAATGAGTTAGATTCTTAGGAAGTGGGAGTAGACAAGTACGAGGTAGCTGCTTGCCTAAATATCATGTTTGAGATATCTCACATAATGCAACTTTACACTCGCATAAGGTTTGTTTGCCAGTGTAAACAATTACATTATACATGTAATTGTGTTCCTGGTAGGTACTTCCATTGGCATAATTCGTGATTCTCAACTCATTTTTCTGCTGTCATATGTATAATGTAGTGTTCACATGTTTGTATTTCCATAGCTATACAAATTTTGCTGAAACAAACAAACACAATACCTGGGACCTAAAGCTGTTTTAAACAGCCCTACATGTGTAATGTGGAAGAAAGATCCACATTGTTTTACATGTGTCCCTTATCCTGCCTTCCTGATTATAAATGTACCCATCTGGTAAAATTAAAAAGAAAAATAATTAAAATTTCAGCTTCCAAGAATTTAATGATCAGAATGAAAATATGAAATCCCACGAGTATTATCAATACGTATATTAATAACAGTTGCATTCCAAGGATCAGACTGTAAATTATATTCGTTTTCTACCAAGTTCACTAAATACAGCTCAAACCCTCACAAGGAAAAGCACGAGTGATAGTCTTGGGCTTACCATAATTTTTACTAAAAGTTAACTCGTTTGCAAACTCTGGTCCTGCTGTTCGAAATGTATAGCCTATGCATGGTCTCAGAAACCTTGTTGTCACAGCTATGTAAGTTTGTCTCGACATCACTTTAGACAACTGCAATGATTACCTGCAAACTAATGGATGATTAAAAAAGAAAAGAGAATTGTATATGTTTGTAATTTTAGTGGTCAAAAAGAAAAACATGTTTGGCATAGTAATTGTGAATCATTATAGAACATGCAATTGGAGAACAGGGTCAGTGTATATTAATATATTTTATTATTTTCTATTTCCCAAAGTCATTGCATTGATTCCACCGATGGGCCAGAGTTTAATGAAAATACGAAATGTTATTATAAAAGGAACTGCAGAAGAAAATCCATTCATCATGCAGGAACTGTACAGATTTTTCAATCTCATTATGGCCTTAATATGCAATTTGTAATGTTTCTTGTGCCTGGTGTTACACAATAGGGAATGAAAAAGTGGCTTAAAGCACATATGAGTTTGAGTTGATAGTAAAGCTCAATATGAATCAATGGCGACATGCAGCAATCAAACAAATCTCACCCACTCTTTATTAAAAATGTAATATCCAGAATGAGTTCTCTCTTCTGCCTCTCTGGCAATGCCTATGTGAATAACATGCTGTTCGGGACACACACCCCCCGCCCGCCCCACAGGACCGGATGTGGATAAACAGGAGACGATTCACAAGACTTCACAGGATGGTAAGGGGGTTTGAAATGCTGTTAGAGAAGAAATTGCTGAAGAAAACCAGTGTTTAACTGGGAAAAGAGAAACATATGAAGCAAAAATAAGAAACAGAGGAACAAAATATTAGTTCAAGCAATCATATAAAAATGTATTTTTTGGACCTTAAGACATAGGAAAAGCCAGTAGCAAACAGTGTTAGCTGCTGGGTTCCCAAACGAACATGAAAAATAACTTCTCAACAGTCAGGATATGAGACAAAAATGAAGGACCTGTTGAATAAAAGGTCTCAAAGGCCATTGGAAATTGAGAGAAGATACCTCAATCCAACATAGATTTCTATTGAAATGAACAAAAGGGGAAAATACTTTGCTAGATCAGAAATTGGTAACTTTCTGCCTACATGAGCTGAATTAAGAAAGATAGCAAGAATATCACAAGTAAACAAAAGTACAAACCTCTGTCCCTTATGAATACATATTTAAAATTTTTTAATTTAAAAAGTTTTCATTAAAACAAACAAACAAAATCTCACTACCATAGAACTGATTTTAACATATAATGACCTTATAGAGCAGGGTAGAAACTGCCCTTTGGGTTTCCAAAGCAAAAACTCTTATGGTAGAAAGCCTTCTCTTTCTCCCATTGAGTGGCTAGTGGATTCAAACTGCTAACCCTGCAATTAGCAGACCATCGCATAACCCACTATGCCATCAGGACTCCTTATGAAGATAGATGCACAAAAATCTTCAAAAAATACTGTAAAATTGAATTAAGAAACATAATAAAAAGATTTAAAAACATGACCATGTGAGGTTTAGCCTAGAAATGAAAGCAAAAGTCAATATATAAAACGCAATCTATGCGACGGAAATTATGTAAACCATTTATGCAATGAACAGTACTTGGATAATGACACCATTTAACAATAAAGCAATCAATGAATTAGGTATAAAAGAAAACTTCCTGATAAATTTTTTCTATTCATAAACTATAGGCAGCTAAGATCAAGGACAGGAGTAGAATGTTCATCCTCTACACGTTTGCCTAACAACACACCGGAATCTCTACCCAGGGACAATATGCAAGAATATAAAAAAATAATTAGCTGATTGATTTAAGGCATTCTGATCAGAAAGGAAGTATTAAAATTATTTCTACTTGCACATGATTGAATATTATATTGAGAAAATCCAAAGTAATCCCAAATACATGATTAAAATTAATAAATAAATTTAGCACGGTTACAGGACATATGATCAAGATATAAAACACAGCTTTACACCCCCACTATCATGACCCCAGTGCTGCTTCTCAATTCAGACTAGACTGGAGCATGTACACAGGTATAGATACCAGATGGGGGTTCAGGACACATGGAATCCAGGAACAGGAATAGGAATGGCTATACCAGAAGGGTAGGGGGAAAGGGCGGAGAGGGGAAGGGAGAAAGGGAGAACTGATCACAATGATTGGCACATAACCATATACCCCTTGCCAGGGGGAAGGAAAACAGAAAACATGGGGGAGGGAGACAGCAGTTGGTATGAGAAATGAAAATAATAATAATTTATAATCTATAGAGGAGTCATGAGAGTGGAGGGGAGGGAGGGGAAAAAAGAGGAGCTGATGCCAAGGGCTCAATAGAAAGTAAATGTCTAGAAAAGAATGAAGGCAACATATGTGCAAACATTCCTCATACAGTCGATGTATGGATTGTAAAAACAGCACAGTTGTATTTCTCTACGCTAATAAGGAACAAGTCAAAAAGAAAATGGTTCCCTTTAAAGAAGCATAAACAATAAAATATCAATTAATTAAGCTAACAAAGAAGTATAAGGCTGTACATTGAAATAAATTAAAAGCCAAAATAGGATAGACATTCCATGTTCACAGTTTAGAACACTTAATATTGTTAAAAGGGCAGCAATCTCCAAAGTGTTCTCCAGACTCAGTTAAAGCCCTTTCAAAAGCCTATCGGCTAGATTTGCAGAAAGACAAATTTCAGCTAATTCTAAATATCATATAAACTTAGAAAATTAAAATAAAACCCACTCACATTCTAGTTATTTTTGACTCATAAAAATCCCACAGAATAGGGTAAAACTGTCTCTGTGGGTTTCCAAGACAGTAATTCTATATGGGACTGGAAAGCCTCATCTACCTATCCACAGGACAGCTGTGACCTAGAACTGCTGGCTTTGTGATTAGCAGCCCAACGCTTAACCACTATACTACCACAGCTCCTATGGACTTGCAAGGGTCCCCTAACACTCAAAACGCTATCAGGAAAAGGAGCAAAAGATAGCTCACTATTTCTCTATTTCAAAACTTACTACAAAAGGACAGTAATCCTGGTGGTATTGGCATCAGGATAAACAGATAGATCAAGAAATAGAATTCGTGATCCAGAAAAATATTTTTACATGTATGGCCAACTGCCTTCAAAATGTTAAGTATTCTAAGACCAACCAGTGGGGAAAGAACAGTCTTTCCAAGAAATGGTTTGAGAACAATTCCACAGCCAAAAAAAAAAAGAAGTTGGCAGTCCTACGTCACATAGATACAAATGTAATAAGCGTTAAAACTAGAAAACTCTTAGAAATAAATCTTTGTGGCCTTGGATTGGGCAAGGGATTCTAAGATGCCACACAAAAGCATATGCAACAAATGGAGATATAGGTCATTCTCGATTGTAAAGTGTTGCTTCTTCAACCTTGTTAGTAATGTTAAGCTCACTTACTCACTGCCACGTAGGTGATTCTGCCTCACCGAGCCACGAGAGGACAGACGACAACTGCCCGCTGGCTTTCCAAGACTGCCCGCCTTTACAGGAGTAGAAGGCCTGACCTTTCTTCCAAAGAGAAGCTGGTGCTCTTTAACTACTGACCTTGCGGGAGCAGCCCAGCGTGTAAACCGCTGTGCCACCAGGGCTCCCAATACAGGGAAATGACAACCCCAAAGTGGGAGAAAATATTTTCAAATCATGCATCTGATAAGTATCGTGTATCTAGAATATTCAAGTGTGGTAGTTACACAATTTTATGTCAACTTGATGAATAGAGTGTTCGTTAAAGTTAGTTGTTATTTCCTGCTCAGGGATGCCCAATAGAGCTTTGATAACCAAGGCAGCACAGAAAAAGGATCGACTTTCTTAATATTGTCTGTGGTTAATGTGGTTTATTGTGCCAACCTGACTGATAAACACATGTGGGGTTAATTGAAGGGAGGAGGGATGAATGGCTTGGTGAGCCTCGCCTTTCTAGTTCTCGGGTCTCTTGATTTGTGATGG
Organism: Tenrec ecaudatus; assembly: GCF_050624435.1. Lineage (NCBI taxonomy): Eukaryota > Metazoa > Chordata > Mammalia > Afrosoricida > Tenrecidae > Tenrec > Tenrec ecaudatus. The sequence goes on along the minus strand of NC_134542.1, from coordinate 24,337,973 downwards.
TCGGACCAGGACACAGCTGCCTTAGCCAGTTCCCTGCTTCAGCTGGCAAGACTCACTTCCTCACGTCCCCAATGAGAAGCTGCAAGGACCTACCCCGATGCAGCCCTGGGTGCTGGAGCAGCTGTGTGGAGAGCCCTGCCAGTGCTGAGATGCTGACATGTTCAGTGATTTGGCTTTCCTCCTGCAGTCGGCGTCATTGCGTATGTTTTGTGAGATGGAGCAGGACTTGATTGGTGTCAGACATATGGGTTAATGTTGGACTTGTGGCTTGGGCAGCACTGGGTTGGGATGTTTTCTTGATGTGCACTTAACCTTTATATAAAACTCTCTCTTATACGGAGTTTCTGCGGATGTGTTTTTCTAAAGGACCCAGACTCACACGGCTAATTATGAAATGGCAAACAACAACCAGAGGATTATCTGTAGCCCGTTTCAAAGATTCCTTTCCCAGGTGTACATAAATACATAATGTTACCCATTATTTTAATGAACTCAACAAGGATACAATTCCTGGACACCCATGCGTAAACAGACAAACAAAGCCCTAGAGACATTATCCACAGAAGTAATATCTATCAGTATTTATTATATTTTAATGAAGTTTAGGCCCCGGACTTGCTTAGCAGAGGAATTAATTCCAAATAGGTTTCGCTCCCTGCCACAGCGAAAGCTAAACTGCAAGCCGCTGAGACCTGACAGAGGGTCCTGAGTGACCCCAACAGAGTGCGCTTGGCTTCTACCCCTCAGATTAGCAGCTCCTACCCATGTCTCGGCAACAGAAAAGACAGCCTGGTTATCTGCTTCCATAAAAATCCTAGTGGGAAAGATCCTATATAACAGTTCTACTCAGGGGCGGCCATCTGTTCGCATGCCCTTACCGGCAATCGGTTTGGGTTTCCTTTTGTTTTGTGCGACACGCAAGCCCGAAGCTTACCCGGCTCCCATGAAAGAAATCCAGACTCGGGTGAAGGACCTGCACTGGCCGGGGACTGCACAGTCATCAGGGAGCCCGGGCCCTTTTCAGGTTCCCACTCCACAGCATCTGCTTTGTGAGCCTGCACTGCATTTTCACCCACTTTGAATGGCCAGGCGAAAGAAGACAAGAGGACCTTCAGCACTCTGAGAGTCACAAAATGAACTGCACGAGGGCACAGGGAAATGTGGGCATTGAAGCTCAAGAGCTTCAAGTCTGCACTAAGAAACAGGGGAAGCTGATAATAGGAGGCAACAGCTAGAAATCTCTGCTGTCAAGCATTTATACGACCATCATTAGAATGCCCACTGAGTCAAACAGCCGACAAGCAGAAGTAATATATACAAATTGAACATACAAATCTGTGGTCAGCTCCCAGGAATGAACAGTAAATTTTTCTTCTACTTTTATGTGTTGATGGTATTCTTTACTCATTTGGCATCAACACACTTTTCTAAAACTATATGCCTGATCACAATGTCATAATTGGCAGTGTATTTGAATTAGCATGAAATGAGGAAGGTCTATTAGATAAAGCAAGTGAGCATTTCTGGAATAGCGAGGATCTGAAACAGTTCTTGAACTGCACACAAAACAACCACTCAGCCCGTCTTCCCTTGAAACGTATTGAAGGTGGCAGTAATTTCTTCAGTCCTCATTTCCTGCGACTCTGTATCCCTCCCTGAAGCCAGACTCCGAACTATGATACCCGTCAGTCAACAGAATGGAGGAGAGATGATCAGTGTCATCTTACTGAGTAAGCAAGGAAAGCGCAGACTTACATGTGCTTATGTATTACCTGTAGCAAAGAGATTGCTTCTTTTTTCTCTCTTTTTCACTACATCAAAAATCCCGCTCCTAGGTGTGGTTGACATCTGCCTCTCTCCTAACCCCTTAGTGTCTCCTGAAAAAAGCCAAGCTCTTCTCAAATGCACAGTCCTTGACATGGATGGGCACCCCCTCTTCCCCCCCACCCCCCTGTAAGAGGAACGCAAGCTTGTACTAGCCAGTCTGTAGTGAAGCTTCTCAGGGTTTGTCTGGGTTTTGTTTGCTTACCCCATCCACCAGGTGAAACTGCTCACTACAGAGGAGTAAGCAACACCAGGTGCCCATGCTTCTCTTGCTTATTGGGCAATCCACCCCCTGGAGGTGGTACCGTGCGACTTCCAAGGTCAGCCTCAAGATAGGTGCAGTTTCACCTCCCGATGCGTGAAATACTCTTTTTTAAATCCAGCTTTCATTCTCAGAGACGTCTAGCCAAAATCCAAAGAACATGTGTAGACGAGGCACCTAAGTCGCATGGTATCTGCCACGTCTATGAGAAAGCCATACTGGGCAACCTTGCCCAATCGAATTCACAGGTGTCTGCAGCCCTGGCTGCCATCCTGTAGAACAGAGCTATCGAGCTGAGCCTCGGCAAGCCACAGAATCATGAAACATGGCATTTTTAAACCCATGTATTTTGTTCTTTAGTAGTATACAGCTATTTCAAGTAATATTTTGTTGTGTTTCATGGGATTTTCATTGTGGTGTCATGGGTCCCACATTATGCTGCTAACACATGGTCAACAAGATCTGAAACACAAAGGGGCAGTTCTGCTAAGTCCTCCAGGGTTTCTATGAGTGGGAAATGGCTCTACCGCAGCAAGTGTGTGTGGCCTTTCAGAAGTAGATCACCTGTCTTCCTAGTCTATCTTATCCTGGAAACCCCATTGAAACCTCTCCACCATAGACTATTACTCAATCGGTATTAGAGATCCTGGTAGCACAGCTTCCAGCAGTGTAGCAATACTGCAGCTGTCATGGCATGACAAACCGACAGATCGGTGGTGGACTCAGTATTCCAATGATCATGAAAATAACAGAGGACTGGGCAATGCTTCCTTCCGTTCTACATAAGGTCAGCATGCATTGGAACTAGCTGGAGAGCAACTGACAACAACAAAATACAACTGGCACATACACACCTGCCCATCTGACATAGACTAAAATTTTATTTTGCCTTACTAAGAGGGAAAGAGAGAGAGAGAGAGAGAAGATAGCATCCTGGCCCACCAAGTCTTGTGGACAACATTCCCACTCATAGCAGCCAATGCACAAAGAGGACCTTAGGATGGGCCTCACCATGAGACATGATGACCCCTTACTGAGCCACAGAGCTACAGGGGAGAGCAACAGAAACAGTGTGACAGTTGCGCCTGGTCTGACAGGCCCCTTCTCCCCCCACCACCTCCCACCCCCGCCCACACACACCCAGGCATAACACAAGGGAGTGAAAAAGAGCAGCAAGAGAGAGAAAAGCAACAAAGTCCCACAGGGATTCTGAAAATAGACTTCGGACTCGGGAGACATAGCTTGGCATTGCATCTGACCCAATTGGAAAACATTCATAAGGGTAAGCAGACAGACCTGGAACTATTCATAGGCTAGTTTTTGTTTTTGTTTTTTTTAAATGTCTATCTATGTAAGATAGGCAGGATAAACTACCCCGAGGAGAAAACAATGTGCCTGATGGTTCTGGGTGAACAGGGGAGAGGAAGAGGTGAGGGAACGAGGGGATAGCCAACAAACCCAGGGACAAGGGAACAACAGCAAAGGATCTAAAATTGATGGCGAGGAGGTCAGAGAAGGTCTGGTGGGGTTCAGTCAAGTGCAATGTAGCTGAAAGGAAGTACAGAGAGCGGAATGAAGGTCAAACATGATAGTGGGACAGGAGGAAAGTAAACGGAAATAGATGAAAGAACTTGGAGGCAAAAGATATTTGCAGAGGTATAAACATAGGCATGTACATATGTAAATATATTAATATATAACAATAGGAATATAGGTCTATATACATATATTTATAAGTTAAGTATTAAGGTAGCAGATGGACACTGGGCTTCTCCTCAAGTCCTCCCTCAATGCAAGAACAATTTGTTCTAATAACCTGGCATTCTGTGGTGCTCACCTTCTTAATATAATCCCTAAAGACAAAATGAGTACATAAGGTAATATGATAAAGAAAGCTGATGGTGCCTGGCTGTTACACGATATAGCATGTGGGGTCTTAAAGGCTTGAAGTTAAACAAGAGGCAGTCTAGCAGGAAAGCAACAAAGCCCACATGGAAGAAGCACACCAATTCTTGTGATCACAAGGTGTCCAGGGGATCAGGTATCAGGCATCAGAAAACCCCAAACAAACAACCATTTTGATGCAAATGAGGTAAGGGTCAAATAGAAACACAAAGCCCATCGGTAGACAATTGGACATTCCTTCACAGAGGGGTCATGAGGAAGGGACAATCCAGCCAAGGTGTGCAGTATAGCACCAATGAAACATACAACATTCCTCTAGTTCGTTAATGCTTCCTCCACCACCACCACTATCATGACCCCAGTTCCATCTTACAAATCTGGCTAGAACAGAGCATGGACACTGGTACTAATAGAGCTTGCAACACAGGGAATCCAGGACAGATAAACCTCTCAGGAATAATAATAAGAGTAGCAATACCATGAGGGTAGGCGGAAGGTGAAGGAGAAGGAAGAGAAAGGGGGAACTGATTGCAATGATCTATGTACAACCCCCCCCCTGCCTTCCCCATGGGGATGCACAACAGAAACATGGGTGAAAGGAGACAACATATGGTATAAAATATGAAAATAAAAATAATTTATAAATGATCAAGGGTTCACGAGAGTGGGAGGGTGGGGGAAGTAAGGGGGGAAAAGAGGAGTTGATACAAAGGACTCAAATAGAAAGAAAATATTTTGGAAATGATAATGGCAGCATATGTACATATGTGCTTGATACAATTGATGTATGAATTGTTATAAGAGCTGTAAGAGTCCACAACAAAATGATTTATTAAAATTAAATATATATATTTGCCTTTTAAAAATATTATAAATGTTTAGTTTAAGCTTGCTAATTCTCCAGGAAATGTATTTTCTCTTAGGAATTAAGAACACGTTTTTACATCTTTAATTCCCATCTGCCTTGGTCATCATGTAAATATTTATTGAAAACATGAATGCTTTTAAAGAGATATACATTTATAATGTCAAAAGTAAACGGGTTGTAAAGGATAAAGGCTCTTTGATAAGCAACATAAAGTGCTCAGCGAGAGACGTTATTTTTTTAAGTTATTTTGAGCATTTTAAGTAGAATGACATATACAGATGGAATACTTTCCTTTAATAAAAACACATAAGCAAAAATAAGAAATACAAGAAAGCCACTTTTGGTAATCTCCTATTCTGCTGGTCATATTCAATTGACCTTTGATTTTTCACTACTTTTCAAAACATATTTCCTATACTGTTCACTAGTGTTTTGCAAGCTTAAAAATGCAGAACCGAATGTGTATTGCACATTCGTACTACACTGTAAAGAAAGAACAAAACCTTAGACATTTTCTTTCGATCCCTCTCCTGTGATTACCTTATGAAGGGAACAGCCTACGCCACTCAAATTCCTCCATTCTGATTCTTGAAGGTGATATTGGAACCTATGCATGACTGAGAAACCAATGTAAAGCTTAGTCTTGATTGCAGTTTTTGATTCTACTTTTCCACTGAGAATCTAATTATGCAGAACAGCTCAAGAAATATTCTTTATATTCTGTGACGTTAAAAATTTTAAGGCTTAGGAATAAGAGAGTTTCATCTAAGAACATCTTTTTACTTAAAACATATAAATAATGCTTCTGAGAAATAGCTTACTATCTTGAAATCACATGAAGGGAGCTATTAAACAATTTGAAATATGTTCAGATCTACAAACGGGTTTTAGACTGTGGCGAGTGACCTTCACCACCATCACTTCCCTCCAATGGAGCCAACTTGATTTCTGTGTATTCCATCTTCAGAAGTACAATATAGTGTCTCCTTTGGTGTTGCTGACAAAGGCATTGGCAGTGAAGAACTCGGTGGTTTTGCAAAACTATCTCAGGCTATTCCCAGCTTCATTTCCAGAATTAAAGCCATATTTTCCAACTACTGTTCCTTCCCTCTTTGTTTCCAACTTTTGCATTCCAATCACTAATAATTATCAATACATATTGATGGCATGTTTGATCAAGTTTAGATTGAAGACCTTGGTAAAATTCTTCATTACTAGCTCTAGCGGTGGATGCATAAATCTAGGTAACATTGCAGTGACTAAATTTAAATACAACCCTATTTAGATATTAGATATTTACATTTGAGTAACAAATTCACTGCCATCAAGTCCTGCCAACTCACAGTGGCCCTATAGCACAGGGTAGAGCTTCCCCTGTGAGTCTGCAAAACTGTAACTTTTTGCAGGAGTACAAAGCCCTGCCTTCCTCCCAGAAATTGATGCAGGTGGATCTTATCCTATCACAGGAAACATTCTACTTCGACGTAGATTGTGAAATGTCCTTTTGATGATGAACGTGACGAGATGACTCTTAATCTGTCATTCCTGGCATAGTATACCATATGGTTGTCTGATCTTAAAGGGCCACTGCTAGTCCATATTAGCTCATCAAAGCCTAGCACATTGATCTTTATGTATTCCTATTCATTGTGACGACATCCGATTTTACTAGATCCCCACTTTGTACATTCCCAACTCCAACTACTAATAGATGTCCGTGGCTGTTTCTTCTCATGTTGAGTCTTGGCCCACCAGCAAATGAAGGTTCCAAAGGCTTTATTCCACCCATGTTATGGTGGTTGACTCTTCTTTGAGGGACAGCTCTTGCTCAGTCACATTCTTAGTGTTTTCTGACCTGAGGGACTCATCTTCTGGTCAAAGTCAGGTGACTGTGTGGATCATAATAGAGTATGGATACTCTTGAGAAGAAGAGGAACTCCAGAACACTTCACTGTGCTCGTGAAGAACTTGTACATGAATCAGGAGGCAGCTGTGCCAACAGAACAAGGGATACTTGCATGGTTTAAAATCAGGAAAGGTGTGCTTCAGGATTGTGTTAGGCTGGGTAGACTAGAGAAACAAATTCATAAAACATGCATATGTATATAAGGGAGAGGTTTACATACAAGAGGAATTGAACACTGACAAAACATCCCAACCCTCCAGTCCAAGGCCATAAAGTCTCATATTAGCCCATATGTCCAATACTAATCTATAAAGTCCTCTTCAGACTCACGAAACACATCCAATGAAACCAAATGCAGGAAGATCACAAGCCAGTGGGTAGAAAGCCCTTGAGTGCAGTGGCGTTGTAAGCATCCCAGTGCTGGCAGGGGTCTCTCTGTGGCTTCTCCAGCTTCAGAGGTCTGGTTGCATCCATGTTGCATGTCTTCTGTGATGTCTCCCAGGGAGTGGCAGAGACAGAAAGAGTTGTCTTCTGCCTCCAAGGAGGAAGTACCAGATTTCCCAGAATACTCAGGAGAAGGCCATGCCCACACAGAAGTCTCATTGGCTATCTCCTGATTGACAGCCTAGACTCCACCCCTACACTCTGAGTTCTTGGATTGACATCAGATTAGGTGACTACCACAAGATTTTATCTTCTCCCTATAATTATTAATCTGTATGATGAGAAACGAATCTCAGAAGCCGGACTATATGAAGAAAACTCGACATGAGGATTGGAGAAAGGTTTAACAACAACCTTCATCGTGCAGACGGCGCAATCTTGTTTGCTGAAAGTGAGGAGGATTTGAAGCATTTGCTGATGAAGATCAAGGATGGCAGCCTTCAGCACAGACTGAAACTCAATAAAGAAAACCCAAATCCTCACAACTAGACAAATAGGAACATCAGCATGAGCAGAGAAAAGATTGAAGTTGTAAAGGATTGCATCTTGCTTGGATCCACCATCAATGTTCATGGAAGCAGCAGTCAAGAGATAAAAGGAAACACTGCATTGGGTAAATCTGCTACATCAGACCTCTTGAAAGTGTCGAAAAACAAGGCTGATACTTTGAGGACTCAGGTTCACCTTACTGAAGTCACAGCATCTTCAATCAACTCACATGCATGCAAAAGGTGGACATTAATAAGGAAAACTGAAGAAAGAATTCATGCATTTGAATTCTGATGCTGGTGGAGAATATGAAAGATACCATGGCCTGATAAAAGAACCAATCAATCCGTCAGGCAGGAAGTGCATCCAGCATGCTCCTTAGGAGCAAGGATGGCAAGACTTAATATTACATACTGCACACATGTTGTCAGGAGGGACTGGTCCCTGGAGAAAGACATCATGCTTGGTAAAAGAGAGCTGCAGCTGAAGAGAGGAAGACCCTCAATGTGGCGGATGGGATCAAACATAAAAATAATTGTGAGGATGATACAAGACTAGACAGCATCTAACAACACACACAGTTGTCCCTTGAAATACTGCAAAAGGAGTGGAGACCCAAAACCCATCTGTAGTCAAGGGGACAGCCCTTCACAGAGGGTCACAAAGAAGAGATGAGTCAGTCAGGGTGCAGTATAGCACCGACAAAACACACAGCTTTCCTCTAGTTCTTTAATGCCCCCCCCACCCGCCGCTATCATGACCCCAATTCTACCTTATACATCCGGCTAGACCAGAGCATGTACACTACAGATAATAGCTGGGAACACAGGGAATCCAAGACAGATAAACCCCCAAGGACCCTTCATGAGAGTAGTGACAATAGGAGGGGAAGGGAAGGGTGGGGGGAGTAAGGGGGAATCTATCACTATGATCTATATATAACCCCCTCCCAGGGGAATAGACAATAGAAAAGTGGGTGAAGGGAGACAACAGTAGGCATAAAACATATATATATATATATATATAAATTATGAAAGGTTCATGAGGGAGGGAGAGGAGAGAGGGAAGGGAGGAGAAAAAATGAGGAGCTGATACCAAGGGCTCAAGTAGAAGGAAAATGCTTTGAAAATGATGATGGCAGCAAATGTACAAATGTGCTTGACACAATGGATGGATGTATAGATGGTGATATGAGCTGTAAGAACCCCCAATAAATGTATTTAGTAAAAAAATTTTAATTAAAAAACAGATACAGTGAATTGAGGTTTTACCCAAAGAAAAAAGAAAAAGCCACAGATTGGTAAAAGTGCTTGGCACCAATATATCCTACATGAGATTAATCTCTAAAATTTATAGAAAACTTCAACACCTCAAAAAAACCACAAAAGATGAATAATTCAATTTTAAAGTAAGCAGAGGACATGAGCACACGCTTCCCACAAGAAGACATCCAAATGGCCAAGAAACATATGAAGAAATGCCGACGGTCACTAGTCGTTACAGAGATGCAAATCAAAATCACAATGAGATGTCACCTCACCCCAATATTAACAGCAAAGTACAAGAAATAAACAACAACACAGAAAACAACAAATGCTTGTGATGATACAAAAAGATTGGAACCTTCATGTGCTGCTGGTGGGACTGTAAAATGGTGCGACCCTTTTGGAAAGCTGTATGGTCCTTCCTCAAAAAGTTGGAAATAAAATTACCATATGGCTCAGCAATCCTCCTAGTTGGGACAGATCCTAAAGAAATAAGCAGTGACAGAAATAGACATATGCATGTCGGTGACAGCACTACGCACAGTAGCGAAAGGATGGAAACAATGTACGCAAATAGCCACCCGTGGAATCATGGATAAATAAACGTTAATACACATACACAATGGAACGTAAGGACAATGAAAAGGGATGAACTTTTGAAACACCCCATAACATGGTGGAATATGGAGGACACGATGCTGACTGAAATTACTCCATCACAAAGGACAAAGCTTGTATTCGACCACTGTTTTAAAAGTCAATACAAGTTTTTCCCACTTGAACAAATATTGTTTGATGGTTCCCAGAAATGGGAAGGAAAGCAGGGAAGGGCAGTCACTGGCTACAGGATAGACAAGTGCTAACTGGGGTGAAGGGGAAACTATGGGCAATGAGAGGAAGGTCAGGAAAACGTCATGGTGGCAGGGAAAACGTGGGATGGGTGAGAATTAAAGCCCATAAGGGCAAATAGTGTTCTATGTCCAGTTGTGCAACAGTGGTGACCTACGAATAGATGTTTGAATAGATATGCAAGCCTGACAGGTGTGGGAGGGAGAGTGGGAATGCATCCACAAATATTTATCAGTCTGAAAATAATGTGTGGCATACAGGGTTATAGTTATGACAACTTTACTTAGACTTAACTAATCATATTGAAGGAATAGACACCTGGCCGGGCTATCAGGCTCATACTCTAAGGGGACATCAAGGTCAACTGGCATAACAAAATTCACAAAGACAATGTTCTACACCCTGCTTTGGAGAGTAGGACTGGGGTCTGAAGAGCTCATGAGCAACCATTGGTCTCTCTCCCAATGGGGGAAAGAAGAGCGTTGGAAATTGAAAGATGTTTGGGAAGTAAGTCTGATAGACTAATGGGCCACACAAACATCATTCGCTACAATATTGGGACCAGAAAAACTAGATGGTGTTCTAAAAAGGATCGTGTAAGAAGGACCTGGATAGTATGGGAGGAAATCAAGGGAGAGAATTCAAAATCGCAAAAGAGACCAAGCTGACTGGTTGGAGAGAGATTGCCGGGACCCCTCCCCAAGAGTAGAGCCCACGGCAACCCTTCAGGACTAGGGCTGGATTCATCGCACGCTAGAACACGCAACCACCTCAGACCAAAAGGGCAGCAGCCACTGAAGGGCCAAGTTCAGAGGGTCGGGAAAGGAGGAGGAATGACAACTGGAAGCGCAGGGAGGAAGTAGGATAAAAGATAGTACGTTGAGGCGATTCGAATGGATGAATTGAAACAAAATGCGAATTAATTTTTAATGTAAAATTTGACTATCTATTCTCTTGACCTTTTATAATGTATATAAAGATATAATTCCATTTTATTTACCTGCTAGTAGTTGGCATTTTTATGCTTGTACAAATTTATGCAGATTGGAAGCAGTTTGATCATGATATCGCAATCATCGAGAAGATGCATTTTGGATTGAGGACATTTGTGGAGATGCTACTCAGCTCCAAGACATTAGACTTTTTTGTTATCCAAAAAAAAAGTATTTTTGTTTCCCATAACTCTGGCATCTAGCAACTTTTCTTGGTTACCTACCAATCATTTTTCATGAATTTATAGGGTGAAGTGATGCAAAATGCTCTGAAATTTACTTATGCCTCTGAACTTATTGTGCCAAGAACACCACAAGGACGAACAAACAGGCCCTAGAGAATGAGAGCCAGAACCGTCCTGAGAACAGAGGATGGAGAATCGTCTTGTCATCAGGTAAGAGCAGTCCCCAGAAAAGCTTGGTAAAGTAAAGGGTCAGAAACCCTGGAAGAAGCCACTCACCAAGACGGAATGACCCAGTGGCTGCAAGGTGCGCAGACACAACAACAATCACGAAGATGTCACAGAATCAGGCTGCTTCTCGATCTGGTGTTCATAAAGTTGCTATGAGTTGGAACCAACTGGACAGCACCTAACAGCAACAACAAGGAAGACCTAACAATTTACATACACACGATGTTAGTAATTTGGGGGCTATCAACTGCAAAGTCAGCAGTTCGAAACCACCAGCCACTCGTTGGGAGAAAACTGAGGCTTTCTACTTCTATAAAGAATTACAGTCCTGGAAAGTCAAGGGGCAGTGCTAATCTGTCCTGCAGAGTCAAGATGAGTCAGAGCTGACTCAAAAGCAGTGTTTGGTTTTTTTGTTTGTTTTTTTTTATCTTAGTGAAGCAACCTCATGGGATAGTCAAAGGTTAATCGTTTTTGTAGTATAAGTAAAGAAAATGAGACTTCAAAATGCTTTGCCCAAATCAATAGTTACATATTTTCACACAAATATCACACACCTTATATGTTTACTTGCCAAACACTGCCCCTCTCCATCGCAGGGATGTTTGTAAATGTCCTGTTCTAATTTTTTTTAACAACAATATGTGTTTTCTTGAGAGGCTCAGAGTTGTAAATGGCCCAAAGGACACACAGTCCAAAGCCTGGAGCTCCTGATGGAAAGCACTCATGCTGACTTCTAGATCATGCTGCTTCAGACCACACAATATACTGTTGCTTGAGGGATTGATAACAAAACTTACAGCCACTGACTTAAAGAAGAAAGTGTAAATTTATTTTAAGTTGTATTAGAAATTACAGAATATTGTAACAGGCAGGGATATAAAATGTGGTTATTGTCAGAAAAGGAGCCGTTACAAAGAATGGCAATCTCAGAAAACATAGATCTCCTTCCCATGTGCCTTCTGATTCATGTCTGCTTCGTTTACTCAGAAAAATAAATTCTTTCCTCCCACCTCCCCTTGCAGAACCAATGCTGCTACAGGAGGGCAAAATGCATGCTATTCTGGCTCATGAATCAAAACTATTACTGGCTAAATTCTGATTTCAAAGTCACCAATGTTGGCAATGATAAACAAGGTGAAGGAACACACAGCAACAAATCGTTAATGCTTCCAGTGCTCTGTTCTTAATGCATAAACATTAATGTTTCAGTGGCTAGGAGACGTTCTATATAAACCCATTTTCAGAAAATTCAAGTCCCTTCCGAAAGTGACAGAAATGGTTGGCATCATTTCAAGTAGTGAGTGTGGGTGTACACTCTGATGTAAGAATGCCAATCACAGATCTCATTATCAGGAGGCAGCTATTTAATTTAATAAATCTTTGGCTTTTATGTGACAGAAATATGTAGCAAAGCTCTGAGACGCTGAGAAATACTGTACTGGCCCAGTCATGCCTAGCAGAGATCTGAAATTAGGTAACGCTGAATTCTTCAGACCATAGAGCATATATCTACATAAATATCAAGGGGCCTCTGTATGATTGCATCAGCTCTTATCTTTAGATGGCACCAACCCAGCAACGGGAGCCAGAAAATTCCATCAATGCCACCGTGAATGTGGCTTAGCTTTTAACTGCAAGACACAAATGTGCCTGTCTTCATTCAAGGGCAATGATGACTTAAACCTGCAACATCCAAGGCTCAGATATGGATGTTTGGTAAACTTCGAAGGCAGCCTAGAATTTAAGCCTTCCTCCACATTTCTGAAGGCTCCTTTTTTACCAAATAATTGTGCTTCGGACCCTCCCCCACATTATTTCACTACTGGTATATTTCATCAAATAAATTAGAATTTCCCCCTAAATGACCTTATCTTAAAAGAATGAAAATTATTTCATCAGACCTGAGGCCAGTGTATTCGCTTGAAATTATAGTTACCTTTTTAATACAGTTCAGATCCCAACAGAAAAAAAATGTACCATCTACCAATGGAACTTCATGTTGTATATTTTTCTTTGAGGTATAGTCTATTTTGCACCCACCCATCAGGACTCTTGAAACTTCTTTTATTTAATCCATCAATTGCAGTGTCGGTCCAAGTATATTACACCCACATACTCGTATAATCAACATGGATAAATGGACACACACACACGGACACACACGCTAGCCCTTGCTTTGGAAATAGTTCTACATGTGTTATTTTTGTTAAACAACTTATGGTGGGGTGACCATATGGCTTTTTGGTCAGTGAGATATAGGAACTTTTGGGTGGGATTGACAGAGCATGTGAGCATCCTTCACCTTAGATTGTTGATGTGATTAACAGAGCTGGTAACAATGATGAAAAAGTGAAGCAGGAGAGTCCCTGTATCAGCTTGGACCTCATAACACAGGTGACCCTGGAGGACATTATGCGGAGTGAGATAAGTCAATCACAAAGCAACAAATTGTCTAAGGTTGCTATTACAGAAAGTCAAGAAAAGTCTTCTCACTTTAAAAAAAAAAACAAACCATTCTCTGATAATCCCCAGGGGTGGGAGGGCAAAGAGGGGAAGAGTAGACTTGGCCTAGAGTGTTGAAGCCTGTTAACTTGGGTGAATGGGAAGCATTACGCAATGACAAATGTTGGCCCAAAATGATCAAATCAGGGATGAGCATTAAATGATCAACCACTGGGAGGTTTGCAACAGTTAAAGGCAGCAGAGGTCAATATGATTTATATATTTAACCAGGCAATAGTGGTGCCCTCCAAGGGGGTGTTTGGAAAGACGCGTGGGAGAGTGGGGATATATCCACAATGTGTATATATATATATATATATATATATGTCACAGAGATCTTGGTATTGACTTTTGCTGAAAATACACCCATGAATGTTTCTGGAGCATTCGAATGGGCCGTGGCGCGACCCGTACGCGGCTGGCAGCGGCGGCGAACACCGCGGAGGAAGGCCGTGCGACTCCCGGGGCCACCGGCCCACATTCGATGGAAAAGTTATGAAAACTTCCTAGACAAAGCAAAACACATTGAGGAAATGAGTGACTGGACTTGGAGGATCAGGACCATTGTCTCCGGGGGCACCATGGTCAATTAGCCTAACACAATTCACAAAGACAATGGTTTAACGTCCTCCCTTGGTAAGTACTGACTGAGTTCTTAAAAGCTCATAAGCAGGTATCTAAGATGAAATTATTGATCTATCCCCCATCTAAAGGAAAGATGATCCACAAGAATCAAAAGATGCACTGAAAACAATTAGTCCAATAGACAAATGGACGACACAAACATCAGTGCTCACACACTTGAGACCAGAAGAACTAGATGGTGCCCTGCCACCACTACCAACTTCTTCAAAAATAATCGTAGTAGAAAGTCCCAGATAGTGTGAGGTGAGAAAAAACGTGAAACAGCACTTGAAGTCATACTGGTTGGATAGAGACTTGTGTGACTACCAAGTCGATGGCTCTTAGTCACCTTAAAAGTCTGGAGCTGAACTCACTCCTGTGTTAAAACGTTTGCCTTGTTTGTTAGGTGCCATCTGGTTGGTTCCATCTCACTGCAATGTCAGGTACAACAGCCCGGTCCTGTGCCATCCTCACAATTGTTTTAACATTTGAACCTACTGTTGCAGCCACTGTGCTTGTTAGAATAATCAACCATTTAAGAACAAAAGGGCAGCATTGGCCTATGTTCAGAGGGTTCGGATAACCGAGGAATGGGAGCAGGACACTCTGTGTGTAAACAGAGCAAGAGATGGCACATTGAGGGACTGCCATGGGTGGGTTGGAATAAAGGGCATATGAATTATTGAATGTAAAATTGATAACATGCTCTACAAACATTCACTGAAACCACAGTAATTTTCTTTTTAAAAACATCAAAGTACTTTCACCAGAAATAAAGAAAAACAGAGTAAATTTTTGAACACAATAAGGGGACTTTAAAAAAATTGTGGAAGAACAAAATGAAAAGGTAATGGGGTTTCCCCATGGATGTTTTCAAGTCATTTTGTGTACTGAGCACATATTGAGGAAAAGCCACATTGTAGTGAGAAAGAAAAGAAAAAACTTGCAATTTATAAGGCAAATGAAAAAAACAAAAGATACCCCATTAATTGGACTTCTGATGGCTTTATAAAACTAACCAATTCTGAGAATGCTGTAGAACATTTTCTCCAAGAGATGAAAAGGCTCACAATAACTCTGAAGTGCCTCTAAACTCAAAGCTGGTGAGACTGAATAACATTCAAGCAGGGTTGGAAATAAGAGCCAGGTAGAATGGTGGCCTTAGGGGTGAATGGAATTCCCATAGAGTGGAAGAAAAGGCAAACCAAAGACAATGTTGTCTGTCTTCTGTGCAAACTATCAGGCAGCAATACAGATGTTTCTTGTAGAAAGACCCTATTGGAAAAGGGGAAAAAAAAATCGAGTGGAGGATTAATGAGATAAAACCACCCAAGTAAAAAAAAATGGCACGCAAGGGCACTCTAATGATCAGAGAGAAAGCTTTTGAGCTCCAGTTTTGTTGCCTTTCAGCTTATCTTTGATATAACATTTTAAACAAGAAGACAACCAAAGTAGCATGCTATTTTTAGTAATGCTGATGATCACCTCCAAATGGAAATGATTTATAAAGGAACAAAATTTTGGAAAAACTTCAAAACAAGAGAAGGAAATGGCTCAGGATCAAGATTTTAATTTACTATTTTCTAACATTTAAGCACAGCCTGACAATTTTAGTAGGACTGATCTCATCGATGATTTTCTCTCATTAAACCCGCACTTGATTTTTTAAAAATAATCCTATTATTTATTCCATGCTTTTCCCCCTTAAACATTACTATATGACACTTAATATATTCACCAGAAGTAACTACATAAATATGATATTTCTTTTTTTTAAAATATGCTATTTATATGGATAATTTGAAGACACTCTGGTGGCTTATTAGTTATCGGACGGCTGACAGGTCAGTAATTAGAGTCCTCTGGCAGTTCTATGGGAGAAAGATGACCCTATCTGTTCTCTTAACGACAAGCAGTCCCAGAAACTCAAAGGGGAATTTCTATTCTGTAGCAATCATAGGGTTTCTATGATTCAGACTTGATGGCAGAGGGTTTGGATTTGGTTATATATCTCTGCAGAGGTTGACAAATCCAAGATCAGCAGGTCAAATGGCAAGCTGCTGACTTAGAGGCTGTGGAGATAGATAAATGCCAAGAACTGGAGTTCAGATGATGATGAACCTTCCCAAAGAAACTCTTAGTGGACTGTCTATTCACAGATCTCATTTTAGAGATGATTACATCATATCACGTTGCCAAATGGACCACATTATCACATCACTGCCAAACCACATCACAGTTTCCAAACTACTGAAAATCATACCCAGACAAGATGACATGCAACCTTAACCAAAAACTGCCACCCTAGCTAATTTAGCATCTGTACACATCTTCTTAAACCATTACCTAGTCTCTATATAGGCAATTATAGAGTCATATTTGCATCTAACATGATTCAACTAACATGTAATTGAAAATGCACCTATTACATTTTTTGATGTACATATTCAAGAAATACTCACAATTGCATTCCTCAGTTGCAATTGGTCACATGATCATAGCTGGTATTTGGGACTGCCTTCTTCCACCACACAGCCTGTATAACCTTGATCCTCAGCAAGCACCTCAGCTGGTTGTGCTTCTGTGCCTTTTCGGGTGGCCTAACTTCATTCATAAACAATCTGTGCATCCAAATTCAAGTCACAATTGAGCTGAAGTAGTTTTCCATTGACTTTGATCACAAGACAGTAGTATTAAGAGATGCCTCAGGAGATATCCTTAATTTCAGACATGCAATTCTTTTCCTTCACTATGTAATATCAATTCAATTTCTCCTGGGTCAGGATGAATCACACAAGATATTGTGACCACCCCTTCTTAGTCCGTTGAAACAAAGGCAAGAGGAGTCCAGAGTGGCTGGTTGGCATTTTAACTTCCATTGAAATTGAATCAGTGTTATTTGGCCAGGTGGGAGCATGCCTCTGTTTGGAACTAACATCCCAAGACCCGCAAACCACAGAGTTCCAAAAATAGGAAACCGAATTTTGAAAGTGGATCACTACTGGTAATTGTAAGTAGTGATACTCCCATTTCCATCTCTTGGTTCCTAGACCTGTGAATCCTGGCTACTGGAGTAATGCCACTGTATATTAGGTGCTGAATTAGAGCAGATATGGCCTCCTGGAGAGCATCTCCCCAAGCATGTAAAGTATTGCCACCTAGCTGATCCCAGAACCATGTTAGAAAGCCATGCCATCATTCTAGCATGCCAAATGGGGAACCTGGTAAAATTCCTAGTGAATTCCATGAGCATACGCCCATGGCTAGATTTCATTTGCTATCAAGAGTATCCCTCAATCTGAGGCAGTGCTCTGTGGAGGAACCAGGATGGTGAATAAATTTTGTGAGTTTATGGATTTTGGCAGAAACATTGTATGCAGAGAAAAGAATTCTGTATCCAGAATAGGCATCTATCAAAGTAAGAATAATACCATGTCAACCTGAAGACTTTTCCTTACCCATGTAGCTTCAGGTGTTGACAAATTCAAGATCAGCATGTCAGCTGAAGGTTGCTTTTTCATGGGCTGGAGAGGCTGGTGAACCCAAGATAGGCAAACAAGACTTCAGACTGCTGGTTCACAGGTTCTGGTGGCAGACAGATCCCCCAAACTGGAGGTCAGATAATGATGAACCCACTGCAGGATCCATAGCAAGTCTGAGTCTTGTTGGAACATGCATTTATATTCTGGGGACAGGACACATACCCAAAGCAAGTACTTTATCTCCAATTAGTTCCCAATGACAAAAGCCATCCAAAATGACATTTTATTAAATGATATATTAAAATGTAAGAATTTATGGTTTTCAGAAGAGTACAAATGTAAAGGCATTGCTCCATTGCCTTTGCTTTAATCTGACTGAAAATCATGCTGCAACAACTCAATGGCAAACCCAAAGTAAGCCTACATCACCACTGATGGTGTCTGCGATGACTTTGAAGATGGGAAGGAGGTCAAATACATTGTAAGGATGAAGATACAAAGGAAAAAGTTGATTAATTACTCAAAATTCCACTTTGAAAAATAATTACCAATTTAAAATTCTTTCCAAGACGGATAATCGAAGACAATAGAACAAAAGCATTTTGTCAGATGTGTGGAGTCAAAATATTTACATATTCTTTCTCAGAAAGCTAGAGGTTACACACTATCCAAAAGTTTTTGTAAACAGAAAATAGAAATACCTAGAGAAGAGAGAGACAAAGGCATTTTCCAAGGGCCGAGAAGAGGTCAGAAGGGAATCATGGATGAGAGGTGGGAGTCAGATCGCACCAGCAACCCGGGCAGGCAGAGCAGATCAGGAGGGACTCTTTCCAGGAAAATTTTGAATCTTATTTATTATTTGAACAGATTCGTCTTGAAGGAAATTTTTTTTAAATTGAAGGAAGAGTGCAAAATTCAGCAGTATTTTAATGAAGATAAATGATAATAGATTGAGAAGCTTAAACCTACATTAAACATTTACATACAGGTTCAAGACGTTAGGCATAGATTTGAAAACAAATTATTTTCATAAAAAAAACAAAGCGATGCAAAAAAATGTAAATGCAATCATTATAAGTAACCTGGAAGACTAGTGGATGCTATTTCCACAGTTGAGAAAATCTTGAAAATCTTGCTCACGAGTTGGGTAGAGAGAAAGAGAAGTGATCTGGGAGATCACGTTATAGAAATCAACAAATGTCTATAACAAATGAACCTCGAGAATGCAGTATTGCCACCATCCTTATCTAGAGGTAAGTGGTGTTGTTTGTTGCTGAGTCTTCTTGGACCTATAGTGACTCTATGCACAATAGAATGAAATACTGCACGGTCCTGCACCATCATTACAATGATTCCACTTTACCAAGCACGCTGTCCTTCTCCAGGGACTGGTCTCTCCTGACAACGTGTGCACAGTACGGACAATGCGGTCTTGCCACCCTTGTGTCCAACGAGCGCGCTGGCCTTCCTTTTTCCAAGACATCAGTTTGCCCTTTTATTACTCCATCGTACTTTCAGTATTCTTCCCCAGCCCTATAATTCAATTGCATCGATTCTTTTTTTGGTCTTCCTTATTCAATGTTCAACTTTGACATGCCTGTGAGGCAATGGAAAATACCGTGGCTCGAATCAGGTGCACCTTAGTCCTCAAAGTAACATCTTTCCAAGACTCTACAGAGGTCTTGTGCAAAAGATTAACTCAGTGCATTGCATTGTTTGCGCTCTTGACTGCTGCCTCCATAAGCATTGATTGTGGATCCAAAGATGAAATGCTTGACAACATCAACCTTTACTTCCATTCATCATGATGGTACCTATTTGTCCAGTTGTGATGATTCTAGTCGCCTTACATGGAGTCAATCCTTGATCTTCACCAGCAAGGCCTCCTCATTTTCAGCAAGCAAGGTTGTGTCGTCTACTTATTTTGTGTTGTTAATAAGCCTTCCTCAAATCCTGATGCCACATTCTTCTTCATATAATCCAGCTTCTCTGATGATTTGCTCAGCATACTGATTGAATAAGCATGGTGAGAGGATACAACCCTGACATGCGCTTCATGTGATCTTAAACCACGCGGTGTGCCCTTGTTCTGTTTGCACAACTGCCTCTGGACCCACGCACAAGTTCTGAAAAGCTCCAGACGAGCACGACAAAGGGTGTCGAAATTCCCATCCCTCTTCAGGGTCACCCACGATTTATTGTGTCCACACAGTTAAATGCCTTTTCATAGCCATGAAGCACAAATAAATGCGCTTCTGGTATTTTCTTTTAGCCAAGATCCATCTAATAAACAATGATATTTCTCATTTCATGTCTTCTTTGGAATCTGGTCTAAACTTCTGCAGTCATTGTTGGATGATCTTCAGCAAAATTTCACTTGCGTACCATATCAATGATTTTGTTCTAATAATTTGAGCATTCTGGTGGGTTGCCTTCTTTGGAATGGACACAAATGCGTACCTTTTCTTGTCAGTTGTCCAAATAGCCGTCTTCCAAATTTCCTGGCCTAGACAACTGAGTGCTTCCAGTGCTTCATCGGCTTGGAGAAACATTTCACTTGGAATTCCATCAATTCCTGGAGCCTTTTGTTGTTGTTGTTAATGTATTTAGTGCTTCTTGAATTTCTTCCTTCAGCACCATTGGTTCTTGCTCATATGCTACTTCCTAAAATGGTGGACTGTTCTTTGACCAGTTTGCTTTGGTACAGTGATTGTGCATTCTTTCCATCTTCATAGGTAAATACCAGGAGTAAATACCCAAATAAACTACTGGAACTGTACAAATTGGCTTCTGAGTAAAGGTTGAGGGATATTTTTTTTTTGGTGTAAATATGTTAGCACCATTTAGGTTTTTTTAACTATGTACACAAACTACCTTGCTGCAAAATACAATTAAGAAAAAAAGAAAAAGCACCACTCCATTTTAACAACCGTTTTTGACATAAAAAACACCTTTTTAATGACTACATCTGAATGCCTAGAAAATGAGCATGAATATTAAAAGGATCATTTTTTACAGGTAGATAAAATAAATCTGATACGATTTAAGTACTGTTTAAATTATCTTGAGATTAAATTTGCTAACTTAAGCAAATTAAACACCGATGGCAAAACCTCATTTTCCATTCATGGCTTCAGCACCCAAGGTGCATTTCCCACTTCTGACTCAACTATCTCATTAAAAATGCAGCAAGGGGGACCATCTAATAAAATATTGATAAAACTTCATTCCACTCTGCAAGAGACCTGAAGAATTACCACTCAAGAGGAATTACAAACTGGTTAGTGTATATGACGGTGAACATTAATTGATCTGCTCCTAAGAATGAGACCTTGCTGAACTTGCTTGGCATCGCGGGTTACAAGCTGGACTGCTAACTGCAAGGTCAGCGGTTTGAAACCACCAGCCCCTCTGCAGAAGGGTGAGGTTTTCTCCTCGGGTTGCCTTCTCAGAAACCCACAGAGGCATTTCTGCGCTGTCTGATAGGCTTGCTACGAATTGAGCCCACTCAATAGCGGTGGGTTTGTATTTGAAGCATGACAGGCACTCCCTTAGATAAGAAGGTGGTCTGGTGGCGCAAAGGTAAAGTGATCAGCGACTCACTAAAAGGTGGGGAGCTAACACTCGGCAGGGGCTGTCAGCGATTAGAGTCGAGGAAGCCAGGTGGGCAGTTCTCCTCTGGTTTATGTAGAAATAAACTTGGCGGTACATGTTCATTGTGTTCATGTTCACAGTCCAGAGAAATCATTCCAATTTACTACTGTGTCAGAGCTTCAATAATGGTGATGATTTTATAGCACATGCATCACCGTGTGTCCTAGCATGTTCCATGTTCTAGCATGTTCCACACAGGGCATGTGTGTCTTGGGGAAGCAACTATAATACGTAGGTATAGTTACAGTGAGTCAAAAACATGACAAATTGTGGCACACGTGCACGGATACACATGCGTTTTGGATCCCAATGAGTCCCCGATCCAGAGACAGAATCGCTGATTGGTGTGGCTGTTGTCACAACTGCCAGCAATAAGTGGTGCTCGGCAGGCATTGAAAACCACCTGGAGAGCTTGTTTAGATTGAACGTCTTCTTCCTCTTCTCTCGCAGTCCACTCTTGAGTCACTTATTATTGTTATTTACTTCTTCTATGTCCAACTAGGAAGGCCTGGCCTGCCAGGTAAGAATCACTTCTGTTCTGAACTATAACTATCGAGTGTGTCTTAACTTCTGGTGTCTTGCAGGAGGAAGCAATACACAGATTACTGAAGCTTTTAGCATGACGTAATCTCACGGTGACGATT
Source organism: Tenrec ecaudatus (assembly GCF_050624435.1). Classification (NCBI taxonomy): domain Eukaryota; kingdom Metazoa; phylum Chordata; class Mammalia; order Afrosoricida; family Tenrecidae; genus Tenrec; species Tenrec ecaudatus. The sequence goes on along the minus strand of NC_134542.1, from coordinate 24,315,850 downwards.
ATATTGGAGCTGATAAAGTATTTTGAGCAGTGACAGCCTGAAATGGGAGATGAGAGTCATGAGAAAGATTCTAAGATCCTTTTTGGTTGAAAGTACAGTGTGATGATTTGATATGAAGGCCTGCAGAGGTAGGAGTAGGGTTGCAGCACATGTATGTTAGAGGCCATCCGTCTTTCTAGCTGCTCTGTTGTGACTACACATGAGCAGAACTGCCCTTCTAGCAAGGTCTGCCCGAGTGCTTCTTGGCCAGTTTGAACCACAAACACTTTGGCACCTAGTCGTTGAGTGGTGAATATATTATATATAATACATATATAATATATAATATTCACCACTCAACTACTAAGTGTGTGTGTGTGTGTGTGTGTGTGTGTGTGTGTACATTCGGGGACTTTCTTTGGATGTCCTCCAAATTCTATCTGACTGTCATTAAGTTGAGTCTGATGCAAGCTACCACATAGGCAATGGTAAAACTGCCCCTGTGGGTTTCCAAGACTTTAAATCTTGACAGTAGAAAGTCCCATCTTTTTCCTGAGGAGTGGCTGGTGGGTTAGAACTCCTGACTGTGCAGTTTAGTAGCCTAACATGTTATCCACTCTGGTGCCAGGGCTCCTCCTAGATGTCCTGGACCAGCCCATTATGTTCATGTAAGTGGAATTCAGGTCAGAAGCGTAGATAGTAGCACACACTTTAAGTATACAAAATTCTTTCACCAAGACTTATGACTACATACTCATGAAATAATGTATCTACTGGGCGGTAGTGTGGCAAACAGAAAGAACACATCATTTAGTCTTCGCTCTTTGTTGCTGTTGGTAGGTGCTGTCTAGTTAGTTTCCATTCAGAGTGACCTGGTGCACAACAGAATGAAGCATGGCCTGGTCCTGGACTGTCCTCACAATTGTTGTTTGACCCATTATTGCAGACACTGTGTCTGTCAGTCCATCTCCTGGTGGGCCTTATTTTTGCTGTCCCTCTACCAAGCATGATGTCCTTGTCCAAGTACAGTTCTCTTCCTGATAACATGTCCAAAGTATCTGAGACAAAGTCTTGCCATCCTTGCTTCTAAGGAGCATTCTGGCTGTACTTCTTCCAAGACCGATTTGTTTATTCTTCTGGCAGTTAACGTTACTTTCTTCACAAGCACCATAATTCAAATATATAGATGCTTCTTGAGTCTTCCTTAATCAATGTTCAACTTTCACACGCAGATGAGGCGAATGCAAATACCACGATCAGGTCAGGAGCATCATAGCCCTCAAAGTAGCATCTTTGCTTTCCAACACTCCAAAGAGGTCTTTGTAGCAGATTTAGCCAATGCAACGGTCCATTTGAGCTCCTGACTGCTGTTTCCATGAGTATTGAATGTGGGTCCAGCAAGAAGGAATCCTTGACAACTTGAATGCTTCCACCATATATCATGATGCTCCATATATCATGATGCTCCTATTGGTCCACTTGTGAGGCTTTTCATTGTCTTTGCATTGAGTTGCAATCCACACTGACGACTGCAATCATTGATCTTCATCAGCAAGTGCTCCAAGTTCTCCTCACTTTCAGCAAGAAAGGTCTGAACAACTGCATATTGCAAGTTGTTAATAAGCCTTCCTCCATCCTGATGCCACATTCTTCATATAATCTAGCTGGCTGATAATTTTCTCAGCATATAGATGAATAAGTATGCTGAGAGCTTCGTAGCCAACAGCATCATCTTGAGCAAGTAATTGGAGTTCTCTGGGCTTCTTCATCTTATAAGATCTTGTCATGAATATGATAATCTCTAAGACCTCTACCACCGAACCTATGATTACATTTAATTCCCCCCCGTTTGTATCTAACCATTAAGAAGAGCTAGAGTATTTTGAACCTTACTTGCCAAGTCTCATCAACTCATAAAATCATAGCAATCAGTTAAACCTCATTTTAAAATTTTTCAAATTTAACTACAGACATTAATTTAAATATGTAGGGTATGCATTGCATTCAGTAGAGACAGTAATGATGACTGACATTTTAAATAAAATGTCACCCACTTCGGACAAAAATTCATAATAAAGATGCTTAAGAGCTTTAACTATAATACCAATAATCTGGATATTCTATAAGAATTATATTAAATGTTATAATACAACTTGATGTTAGGATACTATACAACTATTTGACTTTTTCTCTTTTTTTGGTGACATAAGGTAATTCTACTGATCATTTCAGTAATTTAGCCAATGGTCTAGAACTTTGAGAAAAGGAAAGTATAGGCTAGTTGCAAACCATAGCACATGAATTGTTGACTACAGACTGAACTCTTAAGTGACTGGACCCTATTTAAAAATATATATTCATATTATATAATCACTTATATTATATAATATAAATGTATTATTGAATATTGTTAAATTGCATTATAATATTATATAATAATTATATAACACATTATAATATATAATAATTACTTTATATAATTATATAACATAATTGTTTATATTATATAATTATATTAGGTTATATCATAATATATTGAATTATAAATATTATAAGATTAAGTTATATAATATAAATATATTGTTTATATATTATATATACATATATGACTGTAACCACCGGCTACATGTCACCTGCAAAGTAGGTAGTGGGTCCAAACAACTAATGTTTTGATTAGAAGCCAAGCACTTAATCACTGCACCACTAGAGTGCCTTGAAACTATACACAAGAATATTTAATTACATGGGGAAATATAGAAAGTGAAAGTATATACATGGATATATGCATGCTTTAACCCCTTAAATCTGGAAACCATAGATATTGTGACCAAATAAAAATATAATTATTATTCCTGGAGTGTAGATTTTTTCACTTCTGCGACGTCCAAGTACATGTCTAAACTGAATGGAGTCAGGAGTCAGGCATGTTGGGGACCCAGGACTGGGAGCACACGTGGTCTTGCAACAGTCATCTGAACATCTTTTTAAGACCATCAAGGCCAAACACGATGGTTCGTCTATGATGCCTAGATTAGGAAATTCTTTTGTTTTGATATTTTGTAAAATTTCTACAGTATTGATGTGTTCTGAATTATTCTACAAAATGTGTTGTAAATCCCAACGTCCATGCCTGTGGTTGTAATCTCCTTTGAGACTGGATTGTCTTTGCTATGTTTACTAGGCAGGATTAGTGTATGGTGTGTGTTGAGCTAATGGCTGTTGAACTGTAAAAGCGATTACACACAAGCTAGCAGACCGAGATGGGAAGAGACGACCAGGCACATGGAGACCACATGGAGAAGATTGAGAAAAAGGGCTTCTCTCCAGATCCAATAGAGAGAAAGCCTTTCCCTACAACTGGCACCGTGAATTTGGGCTCTGGCCTCCTAAACTGTGAGAAAATTAATGTTTGCTAAAACCACCCATTTGCGGTATTTCTGTGACTATAGCAAGGCTTACCAGGTAATATATTTGGAAGCCCATATTTTAAAATGCCTAGGTAGCCACATTAGTAAAGTAAGACAACTTTATATTGCATTCATAGCACAATATTTAGGTAGTATGAATTTAACCAGCAGGTAAATGGGGGGCAAATTTTGACAAAGTTTGACCTATAGGGCCACTACGAGTGAGATACTACATGTTTGGTTTGTCATCACTCTCAACAAACATTTGCCATCCACTTGAGCCCTTAATATCTGCTGCTCATTTTCCCCCTCCCTCCCCACTCCCCCTATCCCGTGAACCCTTCATCATTCATATATTATCATTTTGTCATATATTGCACTGTCTGATGTGTCCCCCTGCTCTCTTCTCTGCGGTCCCTCCCCCAGGGAGGAGGCTCTATGTAGATTTCTGTAATCAGTTCCCCCTTTCTACCCCACATTCTCTCCACCCTCCAGGCATCGCCACTCTCATCACTAGTTCTGGACGAGTCATCTGTCCTGGATTCCTTGTTTCTGGTTGCTATCTGTACCAATGTACATCCTCTGGTCTAGCCAAATTTGCAAGGTAGAATTGGGATCATGATAGTGGGGGGGGGGGAAGCATTTAAGAGCTAGAGGAAAGTTTTATGTTTCATCATTGCTACCCTGCACCCTGCCTGGTTCATCGCCCCACAACCCCTCAGCAAGGGGTGTCCGGTTGACTACCATTGGGCTTTGAGTCTCCACTCTGCACTCACCCACATTTTCAATGATATGATTTTTTGTTCCTTGATGCTTGATATCCGATCCCTTCGCCAGCTCGTGGTCACACAGGCTGGTGTGTTTCTTCTATGTGAGCTTTGTTGACCTTTTCTACACTCTTGTGCAACGGATTTAGCTAATGTCACCCATCTTTTGATCTCTTCACTGCTGCCTCCATGAGCAAAGATTGCATATTCAAGACAAAGTTCTTCACGTCAACCTTTCCCCCATTTGGCATACCAGTGATATAGCTTCCGACGCCACATGAACACACAAGCTACCGCAGTTCAACAAACTGACAAGCAGTACACCTGTGGCTAGTGCGTTCTGGAATGCAGGACTTCAGTATGGAGGGCTGAGCGGTCTTGATTCTTTTCCACAAGGGCGTACCCTCCCCAAGATGGGAAAACTCTACTGGATGGAGCTTTCGTGGGGCGCATTTTTCCCGCTAGGTATGGAACAACTCACTCTGAGTCAGTGTACCCAGTGGAGTCGCCTAGGAAGGTTCTCTCTGGACACAGTGAATTTTTTTGTAAAAGCAGTTTCATTTGAACCTTGTTTTTTGTGATGGTCAATTTAAGAGAACGCTATGTAGCTGTGAAATTGTTTCCTACTCAGGAAAACTGCCGCAGAAACTGCTGTGATGAACACAGCTGACTAGGGCAGCGCTGTGGGAAAAACTCAAGTGTTCGAGTGGTTTTCTCGTTTCAAAAAAGGTGAAATGTCGATTGATAACAAACCTCGTTCTGGATATCCATCCAATTCCTGGATGAAAATATTGACTCGTAGTGTATTTGGAACTTGTTCCACCAGGTCAGACTGTGAGTCAAGCTTTCTATTTAGAGTTTCTAAAAAAAAAGCATAACAGGGTGTGGCAATAAGGCCTGATTTGTGGCAGACGGGAGACTGTGGTTTTGCCACATGGAAATGCACCTGCCATCGCAGTGAGCCCATATTTGGCAAAAAAACAGCATGCCTCTCTTGTCCCATGCACTTTACTCACCTACCCTTATTCCATGCAACCTCTTTTTGCTTCATGAATGAAGAGTGACACAAAAGGACAGCAATTTGATGACAAAGAGGTGAAGAAACAAACAAGGGAGGTGCTGTCAGCCATCCAAACAGATGAGTTTGAAAAACGTTTCCCACTGATTATGACCATATCTTTGTCAGACATTAATCCATTTCATATTTAGCCTAGAAATCTATTTAATCACCTTTATATACCTAACTTCTTAGGTGTTCTTTGAATGGTTTCAAGATCATTTTTGTTCCCTTAATAATTAATCAGTAATAAAACCTCTAATGTGTATGTAAAAAAAAAAAAAGAAAAGAAAAACGTTTCCAAGAATGGAATCACAGATTTGACAAATGTATTAAGTGTAATGAGAGAACTTTGAAGGTGATAAGGTTTTGTACTAAATTTAAATACATGGCTTAAAAAAAATTCCTTGTGTGTGGCTATACCCCCTTGTAAATGCATTCAGGTTGGGAAAAGTGAAATAAAATTTTAGTTGAATGGGCAGAAGAGGCAACATAGATGGCAAAAAATTTAACCAGCGCAGATGGGATGAAGTGTAATCAGAGATAAGAAATTAGCAAGACAGGCTGTGTCCTGGCTGTTAATGCTAATAATTAACTAAAGACATGAAAAACACAGTTTATCAGTGGAGCTGGTGTTGGAGACAAGTTAAGATTGATAAGCTGCACTTCAAATCCACCATTTGCTTCTAGAGATGTCTTTGAAAAATCCTGTTCACAGTAATATTGGGAGAAAGTAATCATAGAAGTGCCTCTAAGTTGTTCTTGCTTTCTTACCACTTAACATCATGTGAGATGTACCCATCGCCCCCCTTTGTAACCAAAGGTACAGATCAGGCAAATCAGTTGAGAGGTACAAGTCTGACGGACTTCACACCTTGTGCAGAATTCATGCCTGTCCAATCTCGTCTCCTCTCACTGAACTTCCTGACCTGGGCAGAAACTGAGCAGCAAGTGGGGTTGCTAGGATCCCAGGATGCTATCTAATAACCAACTTTTAAAAGACACTTCAGTCAAAACAGTGGGGTTTCCCCGACTCCTCCCACAATGCCATCTCTAAGTGTTACAGGTATCCAGCAGCACACACCGTAGCCTAAGGATCAGCAGTCCCTAAGAAAAAGTGAATGCTGAGTAACAAGGCAAACCATGTTTATTATTTGACTGAAGAAATCAGAACTCTGAGCTGAACGGTTCCTTCTCCTATTTATCAGGCAGCTTGACATGCACATCTTTGAAAGATGTTGCCTTAAAACGGCCAGCTCTACACTCAGAACTCGTAGCTCAGTCCACTTGCAAACACAGTAAAGGCGTTACCCCTACCACGTTGCTAATGTGTGTTCCCCTTAGGGCAGTGGTTCTCAACCTTCCCAAGGCCGCGACCCTTTCATACAGGCCCTCATGTGGTGGTGACCCCCAACCATAAAATGATTTTCAATGCTACTTCATTACTGTCATTTTGATACTGTTATGAATCAGGCGACCCCAATGAAAGGGTCGTTCTACCCCCCCAAAGGGGGGTTGAGAACCGCGGCATTAGGGGGATAGACATTTGTAACTACCATGAGGACCACTCAACCTCTTACAGAATTGTTTCACTCCCTCAACCAATGGAAGACATATCAACAAAGGAGACCCCTCCCCAGCCTTCATGATTCTTTTCTTACCAGTTGTACTAATTGGTATCAAACCGATTTTGATTCATGGTGACACCATGTGTGCAAAGTCCAACCCAACTTCATTGGATTTTCAAAGTTGTGACTTTCTGGAAGCTGATCACCAAGACTCTGTCCTGAGGCACCTCTGATGGGCTAGAAACACCAACCTTTTGACTATGAGAGCACTTAACCCTTTGCAGCCCCCCAGGGGGACTACTTCTTACTTGCACACAAAATATCAAGTGATCCAGAACATCCAGAGTTCATTTAACTGCAATATTCAGTGACCAGGCAGGCCCAAGAAAAATCTAGACTGATGGAATAAATGGAACATTCTGGCTATTAAAATGCAAGGATTTATGATTTGGTGAATCACTTCAATGCTCAGACACTGATCAATTCTTTAAATTTAAGTCATAAATCTAATACTTTCCATATAACTCTAAAAACTTTCTACCTAGTTTTTCATCAGTAAGTCCAAAAAAAAAAAAAAGATAGGGTCATAGTTGAGATAAAAAGTAACCGCTCTTGGGGGGCGGGGGGTAAAAGGGGAAAAAACTACCACTGCAAAAGTAGGCAGAAGAACTAGGAAACCGCCACGGGGAATTCTGACTGTGGAGAAGCTCAGACCTGACTTCACAGGACTGTGGAGGGACTGTGGGAGATACCTGAACACTGGTGTGCTCTGACAGATGCCTTGGGAACACCACATTGACCTGGTATTCAGAAAAATTAACTTTTGGAAATATAGTTTCTAACAGGCGTAAGAAATATTCCTAACCTAAATTATTTTATTCAAAAGTATGATTATTGAGGTAAGTTTCTGTTATCCGAAAAATTTCCCCATCCACTTATAGACCCATTCATTCCTCAATAGCGCAGAATAAACCACTTCTTGAGGAGCTACAGATATACATTAAAACAAGGAACTTTAATGATCTTGGTAAATAAAAAGGAAACGTGAATCTTACAGCTGAGAAGTGAAAACAAGTACATCAATATTGGAAGCACAATCACAAGTTCAAGTGCTTACAGAAGCCCATGGCTGTTAAAATAAACATTTAAAGAAGCAAACAGAAACTTCTTACTGGGGACAAAAACCAAAACACAAAAGTGGAGGGGGTGTAAACAAGCAAAAATACCAACTGATGGCTCAAGAGCAGAAGGACTCCCCAATGGTGTTTTTAGAGACATGCATCAGAGGCACGGGAGTGACTACTGGTCAGTTATTAATCAGACAGCCAGATGACCCCCAGAGTCCCAGGGAGCCTGACATGACGGAACCGAGACATTATCGAAGCCCTTCGGGTTGTGAGGGGTCATGGCAGTGCGTTGATCACGCTCCTCAGAAGGAAGTGGAGGGTGAAGTCCACATCCTGCTGGTTGTACCAGTATCTCAAACCTCTTTCACCCGGGAAGGCTAGCGTCTGCTGTATGTGCTTCATTCAGATATTTTAACACAGAAAAATAACATGGCAGAGCAAGAAACTAAGCATATAACGTTTCTATTTCGTTTTTAAAGGATCAGCAGAATCAGACTTTCCCATAAAGGGAACCTGAAACGTTGATTCACGTCATAGTATTTTACAATTGGGGATAATCTAGTCTACAGTAGGCATCAATTGACATGGCTACTTGGGCCCACCAGGAACTGGCAGGTCTGAGTTACCTCCCCCACACGTATTACTGTGACTCCATTTAACATATATCAAAGATTAATTCAGACTTCTACTCCTTAAAAAAAAAGAGGGGGGGGGACTGGAAACCATCTATCCATCCACAGAGAAGAGCCTAACTGCGTCTGTCCTTCTTAGGGTGACATCCTCATTCACTACTGTGCCACCTAGTCTGTCTGGGGACTGCCAAGTCCTTCCATTTCCCACCACCTCCTACCCTGACATCAACTGTTTAGCCTTGGGGGCTGAACTGGCCTCTACAGGGCCGGGGGTGGTAGGGGGGAGGGGAATCTGTTTTAAATCAAGTAATTTCCAACTACTACCTTCCAATAACTGGAATTTTGTTTTAATTACAAGGAGAAAATTAGGATCTTCAAAAATGGAATGTAGTAATACCTAGCAAAGCTGACCAGAAAAAGATTACTTCCTAATTAGTTTACAGGCATTTTATTGGCAATTTGCTAGTGTGGAGATGTGGTCTAGAAAATATTAGTACTAAAATGAGTTAGAGCAAATGCTCTAAGTGTGTGTGCTTTAGATAAAAATGTTATAAATCAGCAGTTAATAATAAACAAGTGTATATAGCAGAAATAGGTACCCTGTGCCCAGTGCTGATCTTTACCAGCAAAGAACAGTGTTAGCGTTCAAACCATGATTTCTTGATTTATGGGCAAGATTAAAATAATGGACAAAAATTAAGCAACAGACATCCCGGTTAACTATTATGAGAAACAAATTAAGTAAGGTAAGGTGAAGACAATTATGAACAGGAAATATTTAACACTGCGCTAGTATATTTAGACCAGATACTCTACTCTCGTTACAATAAAGCCAGAATAAGATATTGGACAGTATTTTGTTGACTATAAGATCTTAAGTATTTTACAGGTGGCAGTCATATTTTTCATCAAAGAGCACTGAAAGGATGAGATGATGATGATACCATTTGTATATTGCACCAATAGTTCTAATACCCTCATCAACCTTTGGTAGTTTCAGAGACATGATGAACCAAAGCATATGTCAGGTATCAAAAAGGAAGCCCGCCAAAACAATCTACCCCAGTAACCAAGTGATAAACACAGGATCCATTCATAATCTGGCAGAAGACTTTATTTCCTAATTCAAATAGAAAAATACCACACTTTTATGAAAATAACCAGCACTCTATGGGAAGGGGTCTTTCTGTTTGTTGTCTGAGGTTTTGTTTGGCCAGGTGTCCTCTCCCAAGGGACAGTCATAAACGTCTTCTGCTTCCCCCGCCCCTCCAACATGCTGCTGCTGGGAACACAGACACCATGCTTGTGACTGATGCAAAACCTCCTGCGTGTACAGAAGTGAATGGTCAAGGCAGCTACCTGGTTGGGTCTTCACCCACTGCGGCGGCTCCGAATAAAATGTCCATCTGGTACCGCATTCAGATGTCCAGAGGGAGCAACTGAAAGGACACCGCACAGTCTATCAGCCAGCTGGAAGGAGCCATCCAGACTTTGCCCTGCCGAACCTTCTCTAGGCGGTAATTGGAAATGTCCTCGTAGATGATGTACTGTGTGCAGAAACGCTGGTCGGAGTCGGGCCTGGCGTGGTAGGCCACCGTGTTGATGGTCTGGGTCACGTCGCTGTCGGGCTTCGGCTTTCTGTTGAGGATCTGGCCTCCGGCCGCTGTGACAAGTTTCACTAGGTCGCCCTTCGGATGGTGCTTGAAGGCTCCCCCGAAGTAGAAGTGGCACCCATCAAACAGTTTTGGCAACTGAAATAACCAGAAGGAAAATAGAAATCACTGCAAACAGATAAAAATATCTCCCAGTACTATACATGAATGATAGCAATTTAAAAAAAAACCGTGAGCAGTTAAGAAATCACGACAGGAAATCTCCTTGTGTGAATTCGCTTCTTCTAGTTCATCCCCTTCCCCTTTAAAGTCAATCAGTACCCTGGGATCCGTTCCACTCTCCCTAGATTTCAGGCAAGGTTTTTACAAAGAAAATCAAATAGGCAAAGGCTGCTCCAAGGCTTCTTTCTGATGTTTATTCTTAAGTGTTAGGACAGGAAGCCTGAGCATTCCTAGAATCTCTCTGAAGTACAATTCCGAGGGCACCTGCTGTGGTTAGGGGCTATCAGTTGGTTCCTACCCACAGAGATCCTCTGCATAAAAGAAACACTGCATGGCCCTGCAGCGTCCCTGTGCAGCCATGTGTCAATCCACCTCGGTGAGGGCCTTCTTCTTCTTCACTTCACTGACTATGATGTCCTTCTCCAGGACTGGTCTCTGCTGAAATACCCAGAGCGGAAGACAGAATCTTGCTTTCTTTGCCTCTTTGGAGCACTCTGAAACGACCAAACTTCCTTTAAGGCAGATTGGTCTGTCCTTTCAGCAGCCCATGGTGTTTCCAATGTTCTTCTCGAGCACTACAATTCAAAGGTATCAGTTCTTCTTCTTTCTTCCTTATTCAATGTCTGACTTCCACATGCAGATGAGGCGATGTAAAAGAACATAGACTTGGGTCAGGCGCGTCGTGGTTCTCGAAGTAGCCTCTTTTGCTTTTCAATACTCTAAAGAGGGCTTTGAAGATTTACCCAACACAGCACGTCTGTTGATCTTCTGACTGCTGCTTCCACGGGCACTGATTGTGGATCCAAGTAAGACAGAATTCTTGACAACTCCAACCTTTTTGCCATTTATCATGATGTTATCTGTAGGGCCAGTTGTGAAGACTGGGGTCTTCTTGTCATTTGGGCTGTCATCCACATTGAAGGCTGCAATCCTTGATCTTCATGAGCATGTGCTTTAAGTTCTCTTGACTTTCAGCAAGCCAGGTTGTGTCATCTGCACATTGAATTAAATTACAAAGTAGGAGCTTTCCCATAGACCTGTACACACCACCACCCGCACAAACTTGGACCCTTATGTACATATTACCAACTAAAGCAGCGGTTCTCAACCTGTGGGTCACAAGCCCTTTAGGGGTCGAATGACCATTTCACAGGGGTTGCCTGATTCATAACAGTTGCAAAATTACAGTTATGAAGTAACAATGAAAATAATTTTATGGTTGGGGGGGTCGCCACAACATGAGAAACTGTATGAAAGGGTCGCGGCATGAGGAAGGGTGAGAACCTCTGAACTAAAGGTTTCCAACAGCCATGGGGTGAAGGTGGCCTCTCCGGGGCAGAGGTCTCTCAGGTGGAGGACAAGAAATGATGAAGCCCTGATTAAGAGCCCAGTCTGCACGTTTCCACCTGCTTGGAAAAAGAGCAAATCAGTTCTTCACGTCCCTTCCATAAAAATATCTCCTTGTCATTCCTGATGTGCTCATATATCAACTTGAAAATGGAATATTATCTATTAAAACTGCAATTTGTGGCAGGAAAGACATATGGCAGCTAAATTCAAACAGCAGCTGGAAGCTTTCTTCGGAGCTCCTTCCTGTAGCTGAGCCTTCCCTCAGATTCTGAAAGGTTTATGGAACGTTCAAGATGCCAGAAATCCATTAACGGTATGAAATTATTACCTTCTGGATTTTACTGCTCATTGTGATCATCTTTCTGAATCAAGTGCTTGAGATAAGCACAATTAAGATTGTAATCAGTCACGTGTACTTGCTGAAAGGGCAGGCGCAGACTCCCTGAGGGTGGGAGTAGCACGGAGTCAGCAGTAGAAGAAGGAGAAGGGAAGAAGGGAAGAAGTAGTAAAAGAAAAATACCAGCTGCTCTCTGTGGAGTCTGCTTCTCTGAGGACCGTCAGGGAGTTCGTACTTCTCTTCCTGCTCACACTGCTTACTGAGCAGACATGCTTCCACCCCTGAGCACAAGATGAGAACGGAATCAATCAATACCCAGTGAGCACTGTCCTTCTATCACGGCAACTGCACGACTCGCCAGAAGTGTTTTAAAACAGGATGCAGTTTCTTCTTCATATCGTTTGGAAATCAACGAAACCATGCTTATGCGAAAATAAAATAGAACAAAACTGTAGAGAAAACCTGAGAAACTCCTCTTCAGAGGATTAAGTACCACTGACCATAAGTATTAAGTTTAAACTCCTTTCTGGAAAACAAACAAAAATAGAAAAACCTACATCAACACATTTTTCAAAGATAAGAATAGAGATCCACGTTTTCATTTCTAGCCATCACCAGAATGAAGGCTGCAACAGTGCCCGGCCAGCCAGCCACGGGGAAGCGGAGCCTGAGTACTTGTGCCGTGTCTGTACCGCTCACCCTGGCAGTCGTGGGTCTAATCTCCCGTCACACTTGAAATTATCTGACATTAAGGAAATTACAGCATAGCTCCTCGCTCAGCGGGCCTCACTACAGGGGCCCGACAGGCCTCGTTACAATAAGCAAGCAGCAGAGTCTGAGAACACACTGGGATCTCGCAGACACACACCGAAGTGACAGCCTTGCAGCATTTGCTATTTTTCCCTGGGGGCTGGGACGAAGGCTCACAGATCCAAATTATAAGAAAAGGCAATCGAGAAGCCCAGTCTGGCACCGGTTAGAGTCACCCCATTAAGTGGCTCTTGGACTGGGAAGACCTACCTGGGCAGCCCATCCTTGCTGGCACCAACTGTTTGGCAAAGCAAACCCTAAGGCACAGCCAGAAGTGGTCATAATGGAGGGCAGTTGGCTAAATCTAGAGGTCTGTCTTGCAACACTGTCCATCATTCTCAAGGAAGGGCATTCCGGGCATGTGGATGAACCCTGGTGGCGCAGCACTAGGAGCATGGTGGTGCGAATCCACTTAGTGCCTCTGGGAGAAAGAGCTGGAGATATGTGTCGAAAACCACAGGGCAGAAGATGCCTAGGCAGTTCGGCTCGACCGCGTCGTGGTCTGGTGCTCCCAATTCAAAGCCGACTCAGCAACAACTACTGACCTCTATGTACAGCAAGCTCTTGTTCTGATGATGCATACATAACTAGACACAACTCAGGATCTGGAGGTGAATGATTTAACTACTTTCATTACTTAGTTTGGAAGAAATGTTGTAACCTTTTGAGCCCTTGCCTTAGAGGAAAAACAGTACCGAAAAGAAAGAAAAGATCATCCCAGTACCTGACGCACAGGGCCATTGTGGGGGAAATGTGAAGTTTCTGGAAGCTGAAAGTGTAATAAATTATCTTCCCCATAAAAACAAACCTTTCCCATAATTTGTTATAGGTCGTTGAGATTCCTTGTGCGATATCTAAGTTTTCTCACTGGAGGCAATATAGTATCACAGGAATCTCATATCCTTCACATTTGTATTCCTCCCACATCGACTCTACTCTCCATGAAACAAGAGCATCCGGGACAACAGAGGCTCCTGGAAACCCAACGTCTCATCACTTGTCTGGTATTAACATGAAAAGTTTTTTTTAATGGGACTCAATAAAAATGTAAATACTTGAGAATTAATTTTACTCACACAGTACTGTAAAAGTTCGGGATATTTAGATGTCTAAATATAGTCATGTATATATGTAAATACACATATATAACGATAGGGAAATAGATCTGCACTTATATTTATTTACCTATTAAGTATTATGGAAGCACATGGACATTGGGCCTCCACTCATACTCCCTTATGCAAGAACACTTTGTTCTAACAACCCGACATTCTGTGATGCTCACCTTTCCTGACACAATCGCAGAAGACAAAAGGAGTGCATAGCAAATGTGAAGAAAGCTGATGGTGCCTGACTATCAAAGGATATAGTGTCTGGGGTCTTAAAGGCTTGAAGAGAAGCAAGTGACCATTTAGCTGAGAAGAAACAAAGCCCACATGGATGAAGCACACCAGCCTGTGTGATCATGAGGTGTCGATGGTATTAGGTATCAGGCATCAAAGACCCCAAATAAAAAATCATATCGATTTGAATGAAAGGGAGGGTGGAGTGGAGCCCCAAAGCCCATCTGTAGACAACTGGACATCCCTTACAGAAGGGTCACAAGGAAGGATGAGCCAGTCAAGGTGCAGTAGAGCACCGACGAAAAACACAACTTTCCTCTAGTCCTTTAATGCTCCCTTCCCCCTCCCACTATCATGATCCCAATGCTACCTTACACATCCGGCTAGATCATAGCAAGTACACAGGGGAACACAGGGAATCCAGGGAAGATAAACCCCTCAGGACCAATAATGAGAGTAGCGACACCAGGAACAGGAGGGGTAGGGAAGGTGGGAGGAGAAAGGGGGAACTGATCAGAATGATCCACATATAACCTCCTCCTGGGGGAAGGACAACAGAAATGTTGGTGAACGGAGACAGCAGTCAGTGTAAGACATGAAAATAAATGTATTAAATTATCAAGCGATCACAAAGGAGGGAGGGGAGGGGCGAAGGGGAAATGAGCAGATACCAAGGGCTAAAGTAGAAAGAATGTTTTTTAAATGATGATTGGCAATATTGGATATGTGCATGTATTGTGATAAGAGCTGTAAGAACCCCCAATAAAATAATTTTTTTAAAAAGATCTGAGTTACAATCCAAATGTACAACTACTTCAAACTATTTTTAGATACCGAAATGTCACTTAGCTCTGTATCTAATGACATCAACCATAAGCAGAAACAATTCATGGTTGCACTCTAAAGGTACAGCTATTGGTTGTCCTTGTCTCAGGAAAAGAAGAGCATAGCAAGTCAGAGGCAGTTGGAAGCAATTAGTGCAGTGGACTAAGGAGCTCTGTGAACCTCACTCAGTCTACATGACCCTGAGACCAGAGATAGTGCCTGGCTATCACTACCAACTACGCCAAAGGGATCACATTAGATCACATAGAATGGATGGAAACATGCCAATCAAAACTCAAAACCGTAAAAACAACAACAACTGCAGGCCTACTGATTGGAGAGGGACTGATGGTGTCCCTGAGACTTTGGTACCTAGTCACCCTTCAGGCCCGGAAATGAAGTCAGCTCCACATGGCTCAAGTTTCAACCAAACAACAGCTAGTTCTTAGGAGGAACAATAAAACCAGTGAAGTACACACAACTTAGAATAATCAGCCACTTCAGATCACAAGGGCAGCTATTACCCAAGGACAAAGGAAACAGAGTTCAGGAAGTAGAACAGGTAATGCTACATTATAGAGAACACAATGAATGAGATGAAACAAAGCTGTATAAATTGTTGAATGAAAACCTCCATGAACCTTCACCCACTTCACAATAACGCGTGAAAGAGAATCTGTAGACACACACACACACACACACACACACACACGGCTGAGAATTAGAACAACATGCAGGTAATATATGATTGGACAGCATTGTGAAAAACTCCTGAAAGATGCCAGTGGTATAATTCTGTCCCAATGATCCTTAGCCAACTCCACAGTGGAAGGATGTCAATGTACCCGAACTCCTCCTAGGCTTAGCGTCCATGGAGCTGCCCAAATGCTGCTTTCTAACCTGAACGAGAGCCCCAAATCAAAAGTACATTGCTACATGTACCAGAATTGTCACAGGAATGCATTTAAAATATAATTAAGTTAATTAAAAAAAATGAGAAGCCTCTTACACAGGGCGAGCCCCATCACGAGACACGACGACCCCCATTGACATAGAGCGCTGAGTAGGACAGCACTGGGGACACAGTGTGGGAGATGTGCCTGATCCCAGCCCACCACCCCGGGATGAACCCTAACAGTGTACAGCGGAGCAGCAGGGGGAGCAAAGCAATGAAGTCCTTGAGGAACGCCAAAGGTGGACTCTGGGGTCAGGGTGTGGCAGCCCAGCAGACTCGTCTGGAAAACACTCATAAAGGTCAATGGACAGACCTGGAACTGCTTGGGAGCTTTTCAATTTTGGCTGTTGGGTTTTCTTTTTCCTTTATTTTTTTTGTTCTGTGGTATTAGCTGTTGTCGATTTATTTTTTGTCTTCTTTATTTGTTGTTTTTCTCTGCTTTGTTTTTGTGTGCATTATTGTCTAAGCACGTCTATCTGGACAAGACAGGTGGGATGCACAATTCCAGGGAAAGAACAATGGGACCGATGGTTCTGGGGGAACACAGGAGAGGGGGGATATAGGTGAAAAAGAAGGGAGTGCCAACAAACCTAGGGACAAGGGAAGAATAAGTGATCTAAAGTGGCTAGCTAGGAGGGCATAGGGTGCTTTGGGGGAGGGAGAGTACAGATCAAGGGCAATGTAGTCATCAGAAATTACCAAAACCTGAATGAAGACCAAACATAATAGTGGGATGAGAGGAAAGTAAAAGGAAATAAAGGAAAAAAAAATTGGTAGGCAAAGGATATTTACAGAGGTCTAAATACAGGCGTGTATAAATGTAAATACACTTACACACAGACATATTTATTTATAAAGTATTACAGTAGTAGATGAACATTGGGCCTCCATACAAATACTCTCTCAATGTAAGAATAATTTGTTCTAACAGCTTCCCTGACATGATCGCTGAAGACAAAATGAGTGCATAAGGAAATGTGGTGAAGAAGGCTGATGGTGCCTGGCTATCAAAAAATAAAGCGTCTGGGGTCTTAAAGGCTTGAAGATAAGTAAGTGGCCATCTAGCTGAGAAGCAACAAAGCCCACATGGATGAAGCACACCAGCCTGTGTGATCATGTATCAGGCATCAAAGACCCGAAACATAGCAAACAAACAGCATATCAACGGGAATGAGGGAGAGGGCAGAGTGGAGACCCCAAAGTCCATCAGGAGTCAATTAAACACCCCTGTCAGAAAGGCAACAAGGAAGAGAAGAGCCGATCAGGGTGCAGTATAGCACCAATGAAACACTCAACCTTCCACTAGTTCTTTAATGCTCCCTACTCCCACTACCATGATCCCAATTCTATCTTACAAATCTGCCTAGACTAGAACATGTACACTGGTATAGTTACGACCTCACAACACAGGGGATCCAGGACAGATAAGTCTCTAAAGACTAATAAGGGGAGGGTAAGTGTGTGGGTGGGTGGTGGGGGAGACGGGGAACCAATCACAATGATCGATATATGGACCCCATCCTAGGGGGATGGACAGCAGAAAAGAAACGAGACAGTGGTCGTTATAAGGCATGGAGGGGAAGAAAAAAGAATATACCAACTATTAAGGGTACATGGGGAAGAGGGGGGAAAAATGAGGAGCTGATGCCAGGGGCTCACGTAGAAAGAAAATGCTTTGAAAACAAATGGATATATGTATGGATTGTGGTAAGAGCCCCCAATAAAATAAAATTTAAAAAAATAAGCCTCTTAACCTATAAAAATTATCGAGCAAAACCCATCACTGGATGGCAAAATAATCCCGTTACTCCAAGAATTTTTATCTAACAATCTTCTTTAAATTGATGTGGATTTTTATCATTTTAAAATATTCTTCAATTACCCTAAATCTTAGATTCAATTTCTGTGTACATTAGCCACTCCAGAGCTGGAAGAAACAAAGAAAAACCATAGCAACCCTATAGGATGGAGGAGATCTGCCCCTCTGGGTAGACCTATTTAAAACTTCAAACTTCTATTGGTGTAGACAGCCTCATCCTTCTCACTCTCTAGACCTATTGTTTGGCTGAGAGTTAAGTCACAGACGTGAGTTAGAATAGCATTAAGATGTTTTATTGTTACTCCTCCACGAAAAATGGAGTAGAACGTATCTACGTATCTACAGAAGATTGCTGAGTGTGTTATCTGAGTAGGATATAAGTTTATTCAGATCAAAATAATTACTTGCAAATGTTCATTAGTGGCGAATTACTTTCGTAACATAGTTTTATTTTACAAAAGCAACGAATGCTGCGTTGTAGACACAATAAATCATTACAATATGAATGTGCAAACATTGGCCATACTTTCCCATGGTTTAAAACAAAGCACTCAATCCCAATATCTAACCAACGAATTTCAGGGAAACACATTCCCTTACAAAGCGTAAAAACGGTGCCAAAAAGCCACACACCAAAGTTTTCTGATTAAAGACCTGGAAAAAGATATTTAAAACTCAATTCATTCCACTCCACTTTCTTTTTACCTGTACGCGATCAAGCTATAATAATCATGTAGTCTAAGGAAGGACCGTAATAAAAACTACTGCAATTGCTACTATCATATGATGCGTGTATTTATGCCATGCCCCACGCCCAACAAGATCGGCGTTTTGGTGCCACCTTAGGTTTGGGAACTGGAATGGAGAGAAGTGGCACGACCTACGTCCACTGACTTTTCTAAATCCTGTGTGTCTTTTACACTAAAATGCAAACATTCTATAATACACAAGATAAACCTTGGGCTCTAAAGGGCAGGATGTGCCCATCTCACAGGCTTCAGGCGGCTGAGCTAGTCTCCAAGATGATCCTTAACCGTTTTAAATGCCAGAAGAAGCAAAGAATGCAACAACAGACTATATCATCGCTCCCAAACAAGGGACCGGCCTGCTGACCTCAAGGGCCATGGTCTGGACCAAAGGCAGCACTGCAGGACCAAGAGGCAGCTGTCAGTGTATAGTAACACTTTGTCCTGTAGGATTGCTAGGAGCTGGAATGGGCTCAAAGGCAGTGGGTGGGTCATGAGAGCCTATTTTTCCTCACCTTGGGAATATTACTGCCTATTCAAATTCTACAATCGACCTAGGGATATCTGCGATCACCTATCATGTGATTCTCCATTTATGTTTGCTTTGCCTACGTTTTGGAACCGCATCTCTGTTCTCCAATGTTTTTACAAGAATCACATTTGGCTTTGAATCTATATCATAAGTGTAACAGTTCCATAAAAATTGTTTTGCATAAAATAAAAACAAATATTTTAAATAGCATAGGTTTTAATTATGTAAAATTTAATCAGACTAGTACTAAAATATTTTCTTTATTGAAAATGTGCCTCAGAGTTCTGGGTCAAAATTTAACAACATGGCCAACATGATCATGTTAAAGTGATGACTTACTGTTTCCATATTAAGCACTGAGCCCAAAATAAACTTATGATTTAACTCAAACTCATTTTTATTTTACAAGCAACTTATTACTTTTACCTTTCTCCTCACTTAAATGTGTCAGCCCTTTCTGTAGCTCCTTCCCGGATGATACGCCGAGCAATTCTAACGGAACCTGGACAGGACGGCTCGGGCCAGCACAGCAAATCGAAGACCGACTGACTATCCACTCACAGGCTCCTGGAAGCCGTGAGCAGCTCAGGTCTACTCACCGGAAGAACCAAATGGACTGCACCTCTATGAGGTGCTCACTGGCTTTACGGCAGTACTTAGCTGATTATCTAACCACTCACAGATGGACATTACAACAGTACATCCCTCCAACCCAACAAGGGGCTTTTCTCCGTCAACTGCGAGAATCCAGCCCCAACGGCAACCAGTGAGGAACGTGTGGCCTGGAGAGGAAGGCGCAGGCAGACCTCCGGGGCGCATCTGTGGGCAGGTACCCAGGCTTTACTAGGACCATGCCTCCATCCATAACATGTGCAGCGCTAGAGGCCAATACATCCTAATAAAGAAAGCAGGAAAGTTCAGGGCTCAGATTCCAATATTGAGGAAATAGAGTACTGGCATGGTCTTACTCCTTGCCAGGTCCTGAGACCACTGAATGTCATCTATGAAAAGTTTAAAAGAGGACAAAAGAAGGACAAGACAGACTAAGGAACTGTTTCAGTTCTCTAACAAGTTAGCAAACCGCTTTGCTAGTCGCTGTGTTAGCAGAGAACACACCTAGGATATTCTGAAAGCCAGGAATGACGTCCAGTCCACGAGTTGCACTTGGAATGCCTACAAGGGCCAGTCAGATGCCATACATGTGTGAAGCATTTGGAATTAAGTGGTAGGGAGTTGTGGAGACAGAGAGACAGACAGAAAAGTGCACATCGCACCTGAAGGCATACAAATGAAATGTTTATTCTAGGCTAACTCACATGAACTGGGCCTGCTTTGGGCCTCTGGGCTGACAATCTGAGACTCCTGACGCTCTCAAATCAACCTCTTCATTTCACAGATAAGGAAACTCAGTCCTGAGAGATGTGAGTAGCTTTTCCAGTGACACAACTGGGATGAGCATGCAGATAGCCTCTAACCTCTAGATCGGTTTATTTTGAAATCTTTCTTAGTTGTAGAAAATAAATCGCCCAAGGAAACGCCAAGCAGTCTCTCTGCAGCTTTAATACACAGTATCCTTATAAAAGAAAGCCGCACGCCACTTAACAGATGTTTAAACAGCAGGGTTTCTATTTCAAAAGAAAAGCAATGGAGAGCAAATGCTTTGAGAGTGATTAGGGCAAAGAATGTACAGATGTGCTTTATACAATTGATGTATGTATATGCATGGATTGTGATAAGAGTTGTATGAGCCCCTAATAAAATGTTAAAAAAAAAGAAAAAGAAAAGCAAATAGCCAAAAAGTACACCAATGGCAAAAAATACAGACTAGCTCTGTAGGGAGGAGTCTGGCAACAAGCAGTGGGCTTGTCGTTATCGTTAGGGGATGGATAGGGGTTTATAATCTAATGCCAAACTACCTCTCTCTAGCTTGAATCCTATAGTTTCAGAATGACAAATCAATTCTTATCAATGCCCAAGGGTACTGCTGCTTCTGAGATAAACCAACTGAGCTGATTTGTCAACAAAACCAAAAATGATGATGGAACACTTTAAACTTTTGGCAATTCAAATGGTAAGACAGTAATATCAAAGTGGAAGAATCTACCAGCCAAAGCATCACCCAGTATAAATAGCATTTTAAAGTTTCACTTAATAAATGCTAAGCAAACTACAGTAAGAATTATAGTAAGATCTTAAAACTAGAGACAGGTTACTTTCTACCACTAAATATGCTTCTTTACGTTTAATCAAAATATCTCACATTTTTGATACAAAGAGGTTCATAGAAAAATGGAATGAAAGTCATGGCAGTTTTCCACCACCTTTTGAAGCCCCCCTTGTACATGCTAATAAAACCCCATTATGCAAACATCTACTACTAAAATAGTTCAGAAAATCGGAGAATGGACTCATGCTCACCTCTCTGAATAAAAAGCAAACACATAACCATCTTGTTAGCGATCTTTACTCACAGTCTCCGAACTGAAATGACTTCACATGAATGTTATTTATGTAAACACAGGGTAATTCTGCACACGCAAGGATTATGTGCACTTAAAAATGTGTAAAGCTATTATCTTTATAAAAATGTATGCTTTATTTCATCTTCCGGACCTTTCAGAGTTTCTGTTACATTTTAGATTTTCACGGAAGCTTTCATTTTGCAGGGATGTAGTGATGAACCCCTTATCTTATTAAAGCCAACGGATTCTTTGGCCAGCTGTCTTCTTCATCGGGTCTACGTCTCGCGAAGCGCTCCTTCTGCCCTGATCTTAGTACTTTATAGGTAAGCAGCCCAATTCCCCAAGTACGTCTTAACTCGAAGTCATTAACTCCAAGCCATTAAGGTCGCTCTGGCTGCCTTAGCAAGGCCCCTTTCTGCATACTAATGCTGCTTATGAATTGAGGCTACAATGATTTTTGTAAGAGGAGTTTCCACTATCCAGAAAGGTGCTCCTTTAGTCCAAATCGTGAGTAATGGCCCCTACGTCCCATCTTATTAAAAAACTGCATACATATCACTTAATGTATGTTTCCAGTTTTGAGCTGTATAAAACGGAAATGATGTCTGTGCATGTATATTAAGTATTGCCATGTTTCCTAGTTTTAAAAGGAATTTAAAAAATCATACAAATTGGAGAGTAGGAAAAATGGCTTTCCAGAATGGATAGCTACACATAATGGTTAGAGAATACGATGAAGGTGGGCTACAGCTTCATAATAGAGTTTTTAAAATGTCTGAAGGGCAAGGAATTATACATCCCCAGAAGGCTACCGAATTTGCTTACTCTCTCTTGAATTTGATCTCTCACGTAAACACTGTTAATGAAACTGTTACAGAAAAACAGGCCTCTTCAGTACCTACTAATCCAACAGTTTTCCTCTGTTTCTTTGTACATATTCACACACTTTGTTGAATAAGGAAAAGATAAAAATTTTATGATTTAAAAATGTTTTTAAAATATCTTGTTGGTTTCCTTTTGTCTCAACATGTACCTGGTAAGCATTTTTTTTCCAGATATCTTAGAAAACCACAAGATGCTCTTATTCTTCTCATATTTAGCACATCCCCTGCCATTCCCTGCCATCAAGCCGCTTCTGACCCACGGCGAACCCCCAGGACAGAGTTGAATTGCCCCCAGAGGATTTCCGAGGCTGCAATGTTTAAAGAAGCTGGTTCAAGGCTGTGGGCGATTCCACTGTGTAGCACTGTCTCTGGTCGCATCGCATCACGGTGCACAAGTTCGGTTGCTAACCAGTGTCAGCAGTTACCAACTACCAGCTGCTCCTTGACAAAAAGGTGAGGTTTCAGCTCTGCTAACAAGTTACACGTCTCTGAGCCCACAGGGACGGAGCTACACGGAGAGCCAGCACTGACTGGATGGCAGTGAGAGTGGACTCTGCAGCAGGATGGCGCTGCTTCTCCCTCTCAGCAACAGTGCCGCAGAACATTCTTTCCTCTGCACTGCTGCTGGCTTGGGGCAGATTCTCCGGAAGTGGGGCTGGTAGATCAAAGCAAGGGGGTTTATTTTTATTCTGAGACAATCTGTAGATTGATCCCTGCTCAACTAAACAAAACCACTCACTTGCCCCTCTGCCACCTCCCTGAGACAGGCCCAGAGTAAACCAACTGATCGGTCCCCCACCGCAAATCCCCGAGGCTCTGAGGACTTTTAAAACCTCCACAGCAGCCGTTTTCTCTAACCTGATGGGAGGGAGGAAGGGAGAAGGAGGACTACAGGAAAGGTGGCAGCCACAATGCAAAGCAGGCGCTCAGACTAGAAGAAATTCCAGAAGTATGGATTGAAGGAACAGGTCTATCAGAGACATTTTATTTTGTAAACATGAGTTTGCATCTTTAGAAAATCATTTTACCATATCCATATTCTTTCCAGGAGATAAACACGAACATTTATTATAGCTCTTCATTCCTTCATTCCTTCGCCCTTGTACCCAGACGGGTAATGAGGTGCCTGCATCACTGGTACCAAGAACTGGAGCTAGAACAGAATCTCAGCCACAGATCTGGCCTTCAAGAAAGAACTGTTCTAGTTCCACGTTTTAATTTCTGTAAAAATATGTGTAAGACAAAATATCAACTTATAAAACAGCTGCAAGATAGCTATGGTGAGAGAAAATAGCTGATATAAGATCTATATAGTCAAGTATTAGCTGAGTTTTTCAGCGCATTTTAAAGGCAATTTTTGTGGTAACATTAGGTTCCTTGACTGATATTCGGGTCAGCTTAGACTCGAGTGTATACAGTTATACATAATACCATTACAACCTCTTCCTACAATCTAGACACTCATCTAGTAAGTAAGACACTCTACATATACAGTATAGGAAGAAGGAAGACTTTAACGAACTAAGACAAAAGATTTTTAAATAGGAAGCTGGTGTCAATGGATCAAAATTCTTTTTGTTCATTTTCTTAAATGACACAATTGCCCTATACAACTACAGAAAATGCTCAGCTCTAATTTCTCATTGAACCTATTTGATTTCTGGAAACGCTCATGAGAAGTAAATTACGGTGTCTACATAGACAGCCCCCTTCAGGCTTGGTCTACTAGCAAGCACCGCGCTCTGCAAACACAGAGCCTTGCTTTAAGAGGCCACAGACCTTGGCAACCAATTATGAATGCTCTGGTCTACCTTGCTTTAAAAAAAAAACTGCGTTTTTAGAGTTCTTAAATAGCTCTGAAACATTTCTGACTATCAACCTGAGATGCCTGGCACTAAGCAAAATATAGAAATGAGGAGAAATATCTATTAGGGAAGAAGTGATCTGAGTGGATTTGCCTTGCTTTTATAAACCCCAATCACTTTTCAAAAGCATTGTTCCAAACCTTGAACCGATTTCTCTTGGGACTCTATGTTAGAAAATAGGGGCTGTGAACTTCAATAAGAGAGTCCATCAGTCCTTTAAACTAAGACAACCATTGAGTATTACTCACCACTGTGAGAATCACCACATAGCACACTATAAAGGCGGTTTGATTCCATCAGTGAGTCTACATAAATGACATGGCCAAGCCATTGAAATGACAGAACTTTCATTTCTTAAAGGCCAATTTTTAT
This sequence comes from Tenrec ecaudatus, assembly GCF_050624435.1. Classification (NCBI taxonomy): domain Eukaryota; kingdom Metazoa; phylum Chordata; class Mammalia; order Afrosoricida; family Tenrecidae; genus Tenrec; species Tenrec ecaudatus. The sequence continues at coordinate 24,291,178 of NC_134542.1, read as the reverse complement.
GGAAATGAATCACGTGGCCTGTGTATGTAACCAAGTGCTAGTTCAGCAAATTCACAGGAACTAGACTCAAAAGTTCAGTGGTAAATGCCTTCACATTCAAAATCTCACATGGCTTCTTTACTACGGAGGCTGATTATTATGAAAATCGATTCCTGTCTACAACCAGCAGTGGAGGTTCAGCACAAAAGCATCTATAAATCATGGAACCTTTCTAAATGAACTATTTTCCCATCAAGGCTTCCAACGGTTTGCCACAGATCTGAAAGGATAAGAAGGTACACAAGCAAAGAGGCAAGGGCCCAGTGGAAAACCTCTTTGTCCTGCATCAATGGCCAGTCAGTTCCACTGCTGGTCCTACCTCTGCTCTGGTCAAGCAATGACTGGGAAGAACTGTAACAGAGACTGAGGAAGACTGCTTAAAACCAAACAACAAGCTTCAATGAACCAGTGAAAGCGTCTGCAACACGCTCTTGTAAGTCAACGACTGACTGGAGTGTGATCAAATGGACAAGGTCAATGTCTGATAGGACCCTTGGGGGACAGTGAGTTTATGGCACTGTGAGAATAACAACGCAGAGGAGTTCAGTGAAAGTACATGCACAGCTTAAAAAGTATAATCAGTGTTGCTGAACTGTATATGGAGAAGCTGTTGAACTAGTGTTGTTTTGCTGTGCCTATTCTCAACAACGGCTAATTTAAAAATACAATAGATTTGTTCTAAGAAATGGGAATGTACAGATGTGCTTTACACAGTGATGTATGTATGGATTGTGATAAGAGTTATATGAGCCCCTAATAAAATGTTTAAACAAAATGAAAAAAGAAAGCAGAAAATATTCAAAAAAAAACCAAAAAAGTGCTAACCAGACATTCCTATCAAGAGGTATTGTGGTAGGGCTGGTCACAGCACCAGTGGGGCTGAGCATCTACAGAAAAGACACTGCGTTGAAACAGGACATGAATATCAATTGCTGAGAAGATACTGTTTCACAAACCAAATCAACTTCAAGCTACAAATTAATAATTACCGTCTTGATAAGTCAAGCGTTCCTACCACACCATAAAGCTATGAAACAAAGTTTAGAAAAACTAATTATAATCCATCATTAGCTTCTTGAAAAGAAAGTTTCTTTAAAAATACCCATTATTCCTTTTCTTATCTGTAACTTTTTAGTTGGAAGTCATTACGGGCATCCAGGGGCTTGAAAAGAAAGGTCCTGGGACTGACTTCCCATGCAGCTTCCCCAGTTTCCCCCAGGGTTCACATCTCACACACTCACACAGCCATAGTACATAGGAACACGCAAACGGCACTGGCGCAATTCCGGTTTTCCTAATTAGTGTGTGAGTACAGCAGCTCTATGTAATTTTCTCACCTATGTGGCAATATGTGACCATGACCCAGATACTACTCCACCACATTATCACAGCCCCCTTGCATGATCCTTGTAAAGCCGTTACTCTTTTCTTAACAATCAGTCAATGTTGCCCCCAAAGCCATCCAATTAAAAGCAGAGCCTTTGGCCACCAAGGAGAATCACAGCCCTGTGGGATGTTTCTTTTGCTTAGTTTAGATCCTAGAAGAAGTGAATGGCAAACAGGCCGACAGTCGGGAAGATGAAGACGGGCAGTTCTGAAGGGGGTGGCACTGGTGGAGGAGGAGCAACAAGGAAATTTTCCACAGGAAAATGTGATAGCATTGGTTTAGTCACCCCAAATCAGGGAGTACAAGGCAGGTCGAAATTCCCCAATGCATCTTAAATTAGACTGGATTAGCTCAGAAAGCAAAAAGGGTAATTGTTATACAGGTAAATATTTCTAAAAATCATTAAAAGAAAAATAACTTCCATTTCACACCCTACCCCGCAGTACATTTAAGAGATTTATTTACTAAACAGTTAAATACACCATGTATAGGAACCCAGGTAGCACAGTGGTTAAGCACTCGGCTACGATCTGAAAGGTTGGTGGCTCGAAACTACCAGCTGGTCCACCCAAGATGGATGTGGCCGTCTACGCCCACAGTCCTGGGAACCTGGCTGGGCTGCTCTACTGTCGGCCACTCTGAGCTGGAGTCCGGGTGGGGGCAGTGGGTCCGGGGAGTGTTTAAGTTTGTCATGTAACAGTAACACAGACTGAACAGGCATGAGTCTACTACATAAGTCCTTTCACTCTCAATTAAAATAGCTGGCATAGTAGGGGAAAAAAAGCTTTAAAACCAGAATATATTTGCAGACCAAGAACATCTAAGTGACACCACTAAGAAAAGAAGAGAAGCTTTGCAAAATTTAGAGACTGACCAGAGGTTAAAATAATAATACTTAGCATAAGTTCTTTAAATAATTACCAGCAGTAGTACACTATGAAAAATGAAATTGGCCTACTTAATTTATTTTGTAATTCCCCCAAATCCAAATACTTACATTCAAATCTGAGGATCCAGCATCCATTGAGAATCCCAAGCAAACATTTCAGGGTACTTTGAACTGCATCACCAGGAACAATGACATGAGTAACTAGGATACAAAAGAGCAGAAGGGAAAACAGGTGTAAAGCAAAATAACTCACTGATTAGCCTGCCTTCTCTAACTAGCTAGCTTATCTTCATAAACCAGTCAGGCTGTCTTTCACAATCCGATACTAGCACGTAGTCAAATTCAAGTTAATCTTATATTCAACCACAAAACTTCTGTTACATAGCATCCTTTGCTAACCTGGCCACCGACACGAAGAGTCAGATCATAAACCGTACATGTGAAAGCCACCTTATTAACTGCAATTTTTTTACTTTCATTTTCAAATTACAGCTAAAGAATTGTGGCAATGCACCGCACTACAATTTAGTTGTCATTAGCAGACTCACAAATTCACTCTGTATGATGAACTGTTCTAACCGAAAGCAGGAAGCAGAGCTTTAAACTTTAAATTCCATAACCACAATTAAGCCTATAGATAATTTATAATTATATAAATAATTGAAATTACTGCAAGATGCACATGAAAGAGCTTCCAAAGGTTTGTGGGAAATCCAATGATCTTTTCATTCCATCTTCCCACACGTTATGAAGCACCCATGTTACAAAGTCATATCCCAACGTCTAAAACATGGAGACGTTAATCAAGGAGTTTTCCAGAGGGGTTATATAATTCTGAAAAAGAAAAACAAACCTACTTAAATGTAAACAAGCATCCTCACCTGTAGTGTCAAACTCAGCACATTTTTTCGCTTTAAGCATGGCTGTCAGGTCACTGAGCATTTTCTGTTGCGCAGAAGAAAGGCCACTGCCGATAAGCACAGGAGGCCTATCCCTGCGCTGGCCCGTTTTCATCTGCTGATGGAAGAGACGCCACAGCATTACAAACACTGAAAGACCACAGCAAAGCACTACGCTGACTTTCAGTCCTTAAAAGTGTGAGTGTTAATATTTTAGCTTACATCTGGCAATTCCCAGTAACTGTCACCGATTGAATGCTTTTCTATGTCTTTGATTCTAAATTTGGATCTCTTTAGAGTTTTACAATTTTGGTCGGTCACCACGAACATTTTCGCTAGTTTGCTTCAAAGAGCTCAAAATCAATTTATCAATTTCCTATCTCAGCATCGATCACTTATTCCAACAGAGTTACACTCAACTTGCTTAGTATAGTTTACACAGATTACCTTAGTGAGGACGAAAAAGCAACCTTAGAACACTCCAGCCTCTACAAAAGTATGACCCCAGAGATAAGGAACATGTTAAACCCCTCTAACCATCTCTTCACGTCTCTTCAGGCATGACGTGTGATGCGGTTCCTTTTCTTCTGACCCGCACCACCCAGTAGTCCCGAGTTCACAGCAAAATCTGGTTAAATCCCAGCTACAAGTTTGGGCGCTCTAGGATCAACCACATTTTGTCCAATGGACTGGAAATTCAGGGGTGTTCCTACTATACCCCTCAATTAATTTCCTGGGTGGCAGATATGTAAAGTGCTATAATTACAATTTGTAGATATTACAATACTTACAAAACAGTTGTATAAAAAGAGATTCATAGGGCAAGGTCTGGAAGTGTCTCCAATGTGGAGGTTCCATGTGACCAGGGTCTCATTCACTCTGGAAACATTTTTCTCTAGTCAATGAGGAGGTTCCGCTGAGCTTCAAAGTCTAGCACTTTCAGTAAGGTTTCATCACCCAGGCCTGGATGACAGCACCATGGGTTAGTGTATCGACAACATCTCCAGCCCTCCCTTCACTGTGCACAGGTCTGCAATCTGGCGGAGACTCCATGGGCAGCTAGCTCTTACCACGCCTCGCCTTTTTAGGCCTCCCTGAACAGCAAATGAGCGCTGAATAAGGAAGGCCAAAGAAGCGAGGCACTTGAAATATGGCTGGAGAAAAATCCTCCAAGTACTATGGACTCCTAAAAGGACAAAGTGATGTCTTAGAGAAAGTTAGGTCAGGGTGCTTAGAGACAAGGATGGCAAGACTTCGTCTTCCATCCTTTGACATACTGTCAGGAGATCGCTCTCCCCGGAGAAGGATTAAGCGGAGGGGCAGCGAGAGAGATAAAGTCCCTCGGTGAGATGGACAGACACAGGGGCTGCACTAATGGGCTCGGGCACAGGAACAATGGTGAGAAAGGCACAGGCCCGGGCGGTGTTTCGTTCTGTTGTGCACAGGGTCACTATGGTCACACCCTGCCTGGTGGCACCTCACACAACAACAATGAACAACAAAACTATTCAGTCACGCGAGACACTGCAAAGGTTTCCAGGCTGCCTCCCCAGAAACAGGGACAACGGGCAAATTCTTTCCTTCATCTGATCCTGCAAGCCCATGAAACAAGGAAAACACACGCGAGTTTAAAACATCAGGAGATCGGATGCAGAAATATTAACTCAGAGCAGCTCACGGGAATGGAAGGAGTGCTCGAATTCCCCCTGGGATTGGGGGAAAACACCAGGTTAAAGGCTTCTGGGCAGCCGCCTTGGGTGCCCTCATCTCCCAGTCCAGAAGAAAGGAAGATGGCAAAAATCCAGACAAAGGGAAACAGCGCAACGGACTAATAGACAATGCAAAACTGAGACCAGAAGAACTAGACTGTGGTCAGCTCTCCCTACCAACGGGTCTGAAAAGTACCGCACTGGAAGATTCTTGAAAGAACGGGAGCAAATGTGGAACCAAAGCCCCAACTGTAAGAGACCAGGCTTACCGGTCGGTAGACACTTGTGCAAGCCCACAACTAGGGCCGGCCCTCAGTCGCATTCGAGGTCTGGGGCTGAATTCACCCCAGTGTCAGAATCATCATCCACTCACAATTTTAAAAAGGTATTATTTACCCAATGACAGAGTGCAGTGTTCGGAGGTTTACAAAGAGATGCAAACAAGAAACACAGGAGACAAGTTGGATAAGCGATGAAGGTGGCTCTCGGGGATGTGAAACATAATGCATATGAACTACTGGATTTTAAAACTGAGCGTGTGCTCTGTAAAAGCCTCACTAAATTCACAATAAAAAGGTTAAAGAAGCGCGCTGACTTATAAAGAATATTGTTTTCACTTTAATCTCTAGATTTAAACACAGAGGAGACAAAATGGACCAAAACAAAGGCAAGGCAGCAGTGGAGAGGAGCACCACAGACTGAAAGAGAAGCGAAAGATTCAAAGGGGCCGTGACCACAACAGAGGCCGCAGAAGTTTAGAACTAAAACTGAATTGGGAATCAGTCAGGAACTACCTAAAAGAGGAAAAGGCATGACCCCAGCAAAGAAGAACGCCGAGAAAACCAGTCTAACACACTAAAAAGGGCAATTCTCAAAAGTAAAACACAGAACGCTCATCCATGCGTGAGTGCACATGGACACCCAGCATCCGGGTTTTCAAAAGCGCTAAAAACACGAGTGAAAGACTGAAGGTAAGACCACAAGTACAGTTTGACAACTGGATGTAAGAGAGTTAGCATTCAAGTATTTCGCATATCGTTACAGGGATAATTTTATAAATGTATGCTGTCTGGTGTCCTACATTTACTATACATCAACCTGTGGCTACATCTGTATACAGACCTATCCTAACAACTCATTTACTAATTACTACACTATTAGAGGGCTTCCAAGAGTTCATAGAAAAATAACGGCACTTTGAAGGCTTCTTATCTATATACTAATCTACTAGCACAATTCATGCACTTGTATAGTAAGTAGGTAAGTGTATGAGACATTCTTTAGAGGCACCTCATTTAAAAAGTCACAACGCCTAAAAGCTCAGCTACCTGAATCACTAATTCAAGCAGCACAGGCTTTACTGGATGTGCTACATAAGATGTGCACATACGTACGTTTACTTTCCTGTAGAACTACCTTTCCTGTCAAGTACAAGACAGCGCGGACCATGTCTAATGTAAACGCGGTAACATCTCGGCAGCTCGGTGTACCTTGTGGATCATGCAATTGCTCCATTTCTGCCAGATTTTGAAAATCCTTGTCAGTTATACTGAGAAGTGCCAGAAAAATAAGCCTAAGTGGAACATAGTCTCAGTTTATATAACTCCACTGCAACTATAAATTCGTTCTTGGCACACACAAAAACCAGAATGAAAAGATATCGGTTCTAAATATAGTTTGTGCTACTATTCCCACCAAGCCCAGCAAAGCACCAAAGTGGGTCAAGCATTTTTCTATCATAGTTTTTTAATTTGAACAAAAAATAGAAACAGAAAGCAAGCAGCTGCCACAGTCACATGTCTGGTTTGGGGTAAGGATGGGGGATGGCGTTTGATTAGAACAGACAGAGGTCTAAGAGTCATGAGACGCAAAGGGGTTCCATAAATAGCAAAGGGCTCAACATTCTACTCAGGATAGAAGCCTGGATGTTCTGTCCCTGAAACTACAGAACAACACATATTCTTAATTAGTGAGTTACCAAATATAAACTATTTTGAAAAACCTGGGAAGAATTTAAAGGATGGTAACTTGCTCAAAAAAAGAGTGATGCTTAAAGAAATCCCAAAAAGAACCCACCAAGTAGCTTTTTTCAGTCTTTTTGGAAGACCCAAAGAGAAAAGATCTCTTTGAATGACGAGGTTGGTGAAGAATCTGGCCGGGACGAGCGAATCTGTGTTACAAGAAGTGCAGCCTGAATGCTCCTTAGAAGTGAAGACAGCAAGGCTTCCTTGGCCCTTCCTGTGTACTTGCTACCAGAGCATGTCATTTGGACTTGTGAACAGTCGCTGGAGAAGGGCATCATGCCTGGTAGAAAGAGTGTCGATGAAAAGCAGAAGCCCCTCAATGACATGGACTGATGCAGGAGCGGCACCGACGGTGACAACAGTCTGGGCCTGGCAGTGTCTCCTTATGTCGTGTTCGGGGTCCCGATGAGACAGAACCAGGGTCCCGATGAGTCAGAACACTGACAAGCCGGCACCTAACGACACATGTGAGAGCTTGCGTTTCAATGGAGAGTCACGCCTTCTGTCCAAGGACCACTAATCTGTCCTTGAAAAATGTTTTAAAAATCAAACGAGGAGCCGAGACATTTAACCTTATCTACTTATCATCCCTGCCTTTTGCGCACAAGGCCCTCGCGAACAGTCTGTGCGGCTCCTCAGAAGAGCTTGCTCATGACTTATGTCATAAAGGACACAGCCATCCTCACCCATGCACAACATACTGAGCACCCACTGTAAACTAGACACTGTTCTGGGTGCTGCTCACTGCCATCGAGGCAACGCTGACTCACGGCAACCCTCTGTGGGTTTCCGAGACTGAAACTGCTTAAGGGAGGAGAAAGCCCAGTCTTTCTCCCACAGAGCTGCTGGTGGTTTTGAACTGGCAACCATATGGATCGTAGCCCAATGCTTAATCAGGACACCATGGTGCTAGGATTATAGTAAATTAAGAATCAAGTAAGCCCCAGCTCTCCCAGTTTATATTCCAGCTAGGAGGAAAATGAATAAAGTAGGCACATATTGTACCAGATGATACATGTTTGGTAAAATAAAAGCAAGGCAAGAGGGATAAGGCATCTTGGAGATGGCCACTCAATATACTTCTGCTGTGCCTTCTGGTGCACAGGCCTCTTGAACAGGGTGACACTGGAGCAAGGCATGAAGGAAGTAAGGAAACATGCACTTGACATATGACTTTCGACTTTTTTTCCTGATAATGAAAGCAGCTGGTAGGACGGGCCTGGGCTGTGGACACATTTGGTAGGTTCGAGAAACAGCATGGTGACCTGCGTGTCTGGGAAGTGAGTGAGCAGGAGGGGTTTCACAGCAGCTGCAGAAGGTGGACTTCATCCTGCCGCTGCAAGGACGGCACAGAGAGAAACTGCTCTTTCCTGAGTGACATCAAGAAAGACTTGCTGGCACGCATTAGTCTTCCTCAGGCAGGTGTGCACGATCAAAAGCATGAATCAGGACACCTGCAAGGCCATGGCCCTGCAACACGCAAAAACCAGTTTCCAAATCTGGTGAGAACACAAAGGTACCTGGAAAACAGAAACTAAAAAAATGACCACTTTGCTCTTTTCTTAAGAGAAATGCTATCCTCTACTCCAAGAGTGCCATAAAAAATAACGTTATTTTTGAAACATTTAAAATAATCCTTTCCCGGCTTTTAACTGTGAGGAACACTGGCAAAAGACAGTTCAGTTTTGTGATATTCTGCCAGGAGAGTTCAAGTTCAAATGAATAAAATAAGTAATGATTTATAGTGGCCATGTCTAGTGAGACAGAATGAGTGCAGACTTAAGATTTAAAGTTGGCTTTCTAACTAGTCAGTTCAAATACTTTAAAGGTTGGTTAGTCCTGGGCAAGGTCATGGTTATCTCTTCTGTGAGCGAAGGAGAGTGAGCTACTCATTTCTAGGTTGGCTTCCAGTTTCATTATCTACACTTCGGTTGGGGAGCTTATTTCTAAAGACAAAAGTCCAGGGCAGAAGACAGAGAATTCTGTAAGTTGTAAGTAAGCAGGCTGAGTGTAGTTACCTCTAGGATTGTGGCCACCCCTGATTAGGATGGGGAGAGATTAGTGAGGACAACGCTGCTACACCGAGTACGGCGAAGCAGGAACACAGAAAGGATCAGGGTCCTTGATAGTCACCAACTGCTGAACTAGCGAAATGCAGAGCCAGCCTACATGGGGATCAGCTGACACAGAATACATGCTATAAGTACAGTATATACCCGTGGATAAGCCCAGTTTTTCAGCACAAAAAATGTGCTGAAAAACTGGAGTTTGGCTTATACATGGGTTAGTGGAACCCCAACGAGGTATAACATCTCCCTGGGGCTCCCCCCGACCGCGCCCCCCACCCAGGTAACAGGATGAGTGCCCGTTATCTTGCGGGTGATTGCCATTTCTCCGCTGTTCATTCAAAGCCCCGCTGACATGGCAGTGCTTTGAATGTTTGTTTACTCACATCTAACCAATCAGAGCCGTCCTATGACGTGTATCTCTGAATAAGCCTTTTAAAGACCGTGTGCGAAGGATGTGGCATGAATGGATGTCATCTGGTCAAGCCCTACTAACAAAAGGAGGAAATCTCATGAAGCCTGACATAGAGTTAATAGCAAAGTGGGTCCCAGATGCATGGGAAGACATTCCAGAAGACATGACGCGATGTGCCTTCCAGAAATGTAGTATTAGTACTGCTATGGATGGCAGTGAAGACTGCGCTTTGTATGAAAATAACAGCAGTGATGGTGGTGACGGTGATCTCAGTGAGGACAGCGTCTATGATGACCTCACACCAGCTGAAGCTCTGCATTGGGATAATGATGATGATGAGGAATCCAGTTTTGAAGGATTTTTACTCTTTACATTTTAGCTTGGTTGCTGATTGAGCTCAAGGAATACTACTCTTAAGGTATCATTGTTGATACCTTATTGTAACCTATTTTCCACCTACTGTGCCAGTTAACTAATGTTAAATGACTTGTCCTTTTATTTATGTTTTTATTTATAATAAATATTTAAATACATTACCCCCACTGATGTCTCAATTTTTAGTAATTTTATTTTCATTTGTTTTGATTATTGAAACTCATCAATAGCTTCTGCATTTTCTACCCTAGGCTTATACTCAAGTCAATCAGTTTGTCTGGTTTCATTAGGTACCTCGGCTTATACTCGGGTCGGCTTACATTCAAGTATATATGGTATGCAATAAAAGATCTTGTTTCCAGCCAACATCATTCTATGCGGCGCCCTGCTAAGCTTTTACCCTTAAATGCTTACATCACCTTCCCTGTCACTCTCTCTGCGAAGCTCTTCCCAAATCCCCACTGAAGTGAGTTTCTCCCAGCTCTGTGCTTCTGATGCATTTTTTATGAGTCTGATTATAAATGTATATCAATGCATAATGAAGGGCTTGTCATCTGTGTTTCCCACTAAACCAGGGGCTCCTACAGAGCAGGCACTCCTCCATTTTGGGTCTCCAGCTTGCCCTTCACTCCTAAGTCCAGCTCACAGATCCAACTGCTTACTTAGCATACCCGAATGATGCCTGGACACAGGATACTACAGAACACTACCGCAAGGAACCAAAACAGACCTACACAAATGGAAGAAAATGCCATGTGCATAGAAAGGAAGACTTCACATTCGGAAAACGTCAATACTACCCACAACAAAACACAAGAGGACACTGCTTAAACACACACGCACACCCACACAGACACATACACCTGACACCAGTGAAATTAAAATATGTTACTATTGAGCCCTTAGCTCTTTTCCTTTTACATACATATTGTATATTTATGTTTATTGGCATGGTTATATATCCGAAGTTCAATGGAAAATTACCTCCCTGTTTTTTTTAAAGTGCCAGATAAGTTTTAAAAATGAACAAAACAATTAATTCCTTCCATGCCGAGCAAATGGCAATAGCACAGACTCCATTAGCAGTTCCTAATTACTCATTCCCTGCACCTCATAGCGCGGTCACACCTCCCCTTATTACTGCACTCCAGGTGGAGGGGGCTCTCTCCCACCACAATGACAGACCTTGCTTCCTCTCTTGCCCTCCATCCCACAAGTCATCTTTACATGGCAGGCAAAGTGAACTTTTATAATAAATCATTAAGTCAAACCATATCATTCACCTGGTGTAAATCCTTCCAATACTTTATCAATACTTTCAGCTCCTTGCCAGTGTGCAGCAATAATCACTTTTTGGAATCTTAAAGCATGCCAACCTCATCCATTCAAGGTTGAAACTCTCGCTATTCCTTGATTTGAAGACTTATCCTCTAGCTGCCACTTGGCTGCCTCCCTCTCATCGTCTAAGCTTTGATTCAAAGATCAGACCTTTGAGGACCTTCCCCAACAACCCTACCTAAGCAGTCCATTCATGGGCCCAGCACTCCCACCCAATTACGTGACATAAAACCTCTTCAAATCACTCATGGAGATTCTGCTATTTCTATTAGTTCACACATTTACCATCTATTTCCTCGCTCTCACTAGCATGTAAGCTCCTTGACAAATAAGAGATCTATCCATTGTATTCCTTGCTGCATCTGTCACGCCGGGTGACGGCATGGCCATCAGAAATACAGAAAGGGCTCCATAATGTTTGCTGACAGACTCATTGTTACCGTGTCTTTTTTGAATCCAGTCGCTAATAACAGGAAGTGCTCAATAATTGCTTGGCAAATGAAAGCAATTTGCTAACTGGAAGTTTTTCCATTATGCTCCTTTCATAACCAATTTCAGTAAGAGATATAAACGTCCCAAAGCTAAATCCATACTTACAACTGAGCAATGGCCAGCTGACGATGGCTCCTCCTTCTCTGGTAGCAGCAACAGTGACTTCATATCCTCATTGTGTGCACAATCCACGGGCCGCAGACCAAATATGTTACTGGCAAATAGGTACAGATGGGTTAAGTAAATAAAGTGTGTGACCTGATTCTTAACTAAATGAATGCAGCAGGGGAACAATTTTTCAAAGTGCCTTTTCTTAATATGCAATTTTAACTAAGAGAAACAACTCAGAATCCACATAAAGCATAAGGATCAAGAATCATCAGTTGCTGAATTCAGTGGTGAAAAGATTTAAAATTTTAATTTGAGACCAAACCACAGTTTATTTTTAATCGAATATACCCTTACTCAGAAAACACAATGAATACATTGTTTCTTATTGTTTTTTTCTTCAGTATTCATATTCACATTTTAAATCGTGGCTTGGGAATCATTAATCACTATGAGTAAGGTTCCTTCAACTACAAATAAAAGCCTTTTACTGTAGCTATTATGGGCTCACAAGTCTATGTAAACAAGTGCAGACACTGGATAAATTCACGAGACAGGCATTATGATCCATCAGAAGGAGGACCATGCCGCACAGCAGGCACTAGGATAATGTAGTAAACAGGGCATTCTTAAAAGGAATTTTAATGGTGGCAAAGTGGTTACGCATTGGAAACTCAAAGGTCCGGAATTCGAAGCAGCAGTCTATCAATGGAAGAAAGATGAGGATTTCTACTCCTGTGTGAGGAGTTAACAAGTCTGGGAAACTCACAGGGGCAGGTCTGGGCCACTAGGAGTCGACCTTGACTCGATGGCAGTGAGCTCTTGTGGTTTTGTTGTATATACAATCTAACCCACTGCTTGAGTCTGTAAGTTAAAAGTAATTGATATTTGCAGGCTGAAAAAAAATAGACTGTCCAGATGCACGCAGAGCCTCTCAGCACTGCCGCATACTGAAGGCCTACTGAAAAGAAGCAGACCGTGGTCAGAGGGGGTGTCAGAAGTCGAGCCCCTCTGCTCACAGTAGCGTAACCCATAATGACAAGGGTGGGCTGAAGCCCAAATGATGACGGCCTCCGGGACCTTCCTTCATGATGGGCACTCCTCAAAATGAGAAGAAACAGCTGCAAAAAAGTCTAAAAAGTGGAACTTGAAACGTACTAAGTACGAATCTAGAAAACTGGAAGTCATCACTAACGAACGATCTATACCCTCGGCATCAGTGGGCTCAAATGGACTGCTATTAGACATTTTCAATCAGAAAGCACAGGGTTTACTCTGCTGGGAACAACACAATCAAGAGGAATGGCTATGCATTCTTCGTCAGAAAGCACATTTCAATATCTCTCCTGAAATACAATGTTGTTTGTGACAGAAGTAACTATCAATCCAGAAACAAGGAAATCCAGTCACTGGGACGCTTACTCAAAAATACATACCAACCACTGGTTGGTGCTAGTGATGTAGAAATTGAAAACTAATGATCAACAAATTGAAGAAATCTACCAACATCTTCAGTGTGAAATTGATTAAACATGCAATCAAAATGAATTGATAATTATCAGCAATTGGAATGCAAAAGTTGACAACATAGAGGAAGGTACAGTAGTTGGAAAACGTGGCCTTGGTGATAGTAACAAAGCAGGAATTTGACACGACCAACAAAATGGGTGACAGAAATAAAACACAGAATTTAGCAAGGCCAATGACTTGTTCTTAGTAAGTACCTGTTATCAACAACATGGACTTCCTAGGTGAAATACACAGAAATCACATTGGCTTTATGTTTACGGAGAACAGAGAAACTTGGTATCAGTGGCTAAAACCAAGCCAGGGACTGACTGCAGAACCAGACCATCAATTACTCTTCTATAATTTCAGGATAAGCTGAAGAAAATGAAAAACGAACTTGAATCCATCCCAGCATCTCAAGAACAGATTTACTGCATTGAACATTAATGAAAGAAGACCTGGTGGGCTGTGGGAAGGCCATCAGGAACATCATTCACGAAGAAAACAAAAGACAGGAAACAAAGGAGAGATCAACGTGGATGTCAGAAGAGACTCTGAAACTTGTCTTACTGCAGAGTGGCTAAGGCATACCGAAATGAGGAAGTAAAAGAGCTGAACAGAAGATGCCAAAGGGCAGCTCCAGAAGACAAGGTAAGTCTTATTATGAAATTTGCAAAACGTAGAGTCAGGAAACCAAAAAGAAGATGCTCAGTCAGCACGCCTTAAACTGAAAGAACTCAAGAAAAACTTAAGCCTCCGGCTGCAAGATTAAAAGACTGGAAGCATCAAAGGAGATGGAACGAATACACAGCATCTCTGGAACAAGAACTCGTCAGCATTCTACCATTTCAGGAGGAGCAAGAACCAACGGTGCTGAAGGAAGAAGTTCAAAATGTACTGAATGCTTTAGCCAAAACAAAAGGTCCAAGAATTGATGGTGTGCAAATTGAATATTTCAACAAGCTGATGGAGCACTGGAAGCGCTCACTCACTTGTCTGCGCCAGGACATTTGGAAGGACAGCTACATAGCCAGCTAACTAGAGAAGATCTGTATTTGTACCCATTCCACAGAAATAAGACACAACAGAATTTTCAAATCATAGAACAATATCACTGATATCACATGCAAGGAGAATTTTGCTGCTAATCATCCAACACAATGGTTGCAGCAGGGCATTGTTCGGGATCTGCCACAGGCTCACATCAGATTTAGAAGAGACGTCCGAGGGAGGCCTATTATAATCGATGTCAGTTGGCCCTTTGCTCAGAAGTAGACGATACTGGAAACAATGCGTGTGGTTCATTGACTGTGTAAAGGCATTCTACCGTGTGGATCATGACAAACTACGGACGACCTTGCGAACGGGAATTTCAGAACTCTTCACTGGGCTCATATGGAACTTCCACATGGAGAAAGAAGCAGCTGTGCCAACAAAACAAGGGAATGACGCGTGGTTTAAAATCAGAAAAGGTGTGCGTCTGGGTTGTAGTCTCTCACCAAATTTATTCAATGAGCAAATAAGTGAAGAAGTTGGGTTATATGAAGAATGTACCATGAGGTTGGAGGAAGGTTGATTACCCTGTGATACGCAGGTGACATAGCCTTGCTTGCTGAAAGGAGATGGAAAGCTCTTGCTGATGAAGGTAAAGGATTGCAGCCTTCAGTACTGATTACAACTCAAGGTAAAGAAGACAGGTACCATCGTGATACACGGAGAAGATAGAAGTTGTCAAGGATTCCATCTTGCTTGGACCTGCCATCAACACTAATAGAATCAGCAATTAAGAGATCAAAGGATGGGTGCATAAGCAACTGTGATGGAGAAAGGTGATGGTGTCCAGCTATCAAAAGATATAGTGTCTGGAGTCTCAAAAGGCTTGAAGTTAAACAAGTGGCCATCTAGCAGAGAAGCAACAAGCCTACGTGGAAGAAGCACACCAGCCTGTATGATCATGAGGTGTCCACGGGATCAGGTAAAAGGCATTTGAAGACCCAAAACAAAAACTCACACTGTTGAGGATGGCTCAGCATAGAGACTCAAAACCCGTCTGTAGACAATAAGACCTCCCCTCACAGAAGGCTCACAAAGAAGTGATGAGTCAACCAGGGTGCAGTATTCCTCTGGTTCTTTGAGGCTTCCTCTCCCCCAATACCATGACCCAAGTCCTGCCTTTCAATTCTGGCTTGACCAGAGAATGTACACTGGTACAGATAAGAGCTCCTGCCACATGGAATCCAAGTCAGATAAACCCCTCAGGAACAGAAATGGGAGTAGCAATACCAGGAGGCAATGAGGAAAGGGGGGAGTGGGGGGTAAGAGGGGAAAGGTGGAATCGATTTCAACGATTGACGCATAACACCTCCCACCACCACCCCAGGGGGATGAACAACAGAAATGTGAGTGAAGGGAGACAGCAGTTGGTGTAAGATATGAAAATAATCATTTATAATTGATTAAGGGGGGTGGGGTGGGGAGCAGAGGAGCTGACACCAAGGGCTCAAATAGAAAATAAATGTTTAGAAAATGATGATGACAACATAGGTACAAATATGCATGATATAATTGATGTATGGATTGTTTAAGAACTGTAAGAGCCCCCAATAAAATGATCTTTAAAAAAAAGAGCTCAAAGGAAGCAGTACAGTAGGTAAGCCTACTGCATTAGACCTCTCGAAATTGTGGAAAAGAAAGGATGCCACTTTGAGGACTAAGGTGTGCTGCCTGACTCAACCACGTATTTTCAATTGCCTCCTCGGCATGTGAAAATTGGATGCTGAATGATGAAAATAGAAGAAAAATCAATACATTTGAATTATGGTGTTGGTGAAGAAACAGTGAAAGGCCCATGGACAGCCAAAGTGACACACAGATTTGTCTTGGAAGAAACAAGGATGGTGAGACTTCGTTTCATGTAGTTTGGACGTGCCCTCAGGAAAGGACTAGTTCCTGGAGAAGGACGTGGTGCTCGGTGCAGGGCAGCAAAAAGAGGAAGGGAGAGGAAGGCCTCGTCACGATGGACTGACACGGTGGTCCACTGCAGCAATGGACTCAAGCATTAAGAACAACTGCGAGGCTGGCCCAGGGCCAGGCAACGTTTCCTTCTGTTGAACACAGGGTTGCCCTGAGTCTGAAGGGACTTGGTGGCACCTAACAACACACAATGTAAACCAATAATAATCCTTGCCATGAAAGCACAAGCCAGTAAGGTTCAGAGCCACTGAAAGCAGAAGTCTCAATGTGTATCAATCCACCAGTCACAGAACGCTACACTAGAAGAGGGTTCACAGATCTCTGCGGAACCCTATCTATCGGTGGCACAGATAAGGAAACAAATATTGAGGTTCCAATGACTGAAAATTACCTTTTCTTTGTTCACTTCAATACTGTTGTTCAGTGGTTTTTTAATAAGTTAAAAGTTTAAGCTGTTTGAATCTTATCTATTTCCAGCTCCTTGCATATGGTTTGAGAATCGTTTTAACTGTATGACATTTTGAAAGTAAATTTTGTTAATTAACATATTTCTTTTTCTAATCTGTTTTTGAAAATGGTGGTAAGGCCATACGATTGCATTAATTAGTGTTCTTGTGAAAAAGCAGTATGTAATCAGGACATGGGAGCAGGCTTCAAAAACTTTGTGCCAATTCCATTTTTTTAAAATTCCATCTTTGGATGAACTCTGAAACCCCTTCATAAAATAGTATACACGGTACAGCATCAGTTTTGTAAATGATACGGTTTGTGCAGAGCAAAAAGACCTGGGAAGAAACGAGGTAAAACATTAGACAGAGAAGGAAGGAGGTGTCAACTGAGATGCTGTATGGCGTCACATCCGATGACATGGCAGTAAGCACTTGACCGGGCCTCGGAGCAAAGTTGCTAATGATCTTGGTACAAGGGGCTTTGGTAGCACTGTGGGACAAGAAGTCCCAGTGAAAGGGTAAGAAATGAACCACAGTCAATACTTCCTAGTGATGGCTCTTCATGACTGTTGATTGAATCCGCTGTCTTCTTTGGATCCTCAAGCCAACCCGTCCCACTACCGGATCAACATTTATACTTTCGCATTCCTCTCTACACAACCTTCCTCTGGGCAGAAAAGGAGACCTCCTGTCTTTCCGTTCTCTGATTTTCAACAGTGTGACACAATTCACTACGCTGCTGGCTGAACTGTCCTAAATCCCCACACAATTAGGGCAGGCAATCACTTCACTTAATTTCAAAAGGTAGCTGAGCTCATCCACTATACTTCATAAGTACCACTTTCATCCTCGAAATTATGATGCCCATGAACCAATGCAAACCTCTTCACACACACATGCAATTATCAAGACAGTCCAAAACTAGAAATCTGAGTGGAAGTACTAATATCATAGGCTTTAGACAACCCTGTATAACTGAACAAATAAACCGATCAGTCACACTGCCACCAAGAAAATTACAAGGCACACAAATATTTTTTAACAATGATAAACTTAGATTTTAATCCTTGAAGAAGTAAAATGTAACAAGTGTAGTTTAATTCACTGCAACTGGATGATGAGGCATGGTTATTTTATACCAATACAAATAAATGTCTACTACAACAATGTGAAGGAGTCCTGGTAGGCTCATCTTTATCCTGCAAAGTGGATAATGGGTTCAAACTGCTGACCCACTATACTATCAGGGCTTCACAGTATAACTAGGGCTTCATATATTCACTATATCCTTATATTGAGCTGCCAACCACAAGATCAGTGGCTCAAATCCACCAGTCGCTCCTCAGGAGAAAAATGAGGCTGTCTACTCCTGTAAAGATTTTCAGTCTCAGAAACTCAAAGGGAGAGTGCTACTCTGCCCTACAGGGTCCCTAATAGTTGGAAATGACTCAATGGGAATAATTTGGTTTTGGTTCATGTCACTCTGGAAAACGGTTAAGTGAAAATACTGCTTTACAGTACAGTAAAATAACAGTCTAAAAAAAGTAAGATGTTTTCTCCTCTCAAAACTATTTCATAAAATGACTAGCAAGATTTGAACTTACATATAGGGTCCTTATTATGTATATGGCCTTTACCCATATGGTTTCTTTACTTGGATTACACACAGCTTCTGGCTCTACTGAAGTCACTAACCTCTCTAGCCTTCGAGTGCTGGTAACCAACCAGAGAATGGTGCACTACAAATGCTTACTGACAGATAACTGGTCAAACCTCAGGCCTGCATCATGGGACAGGGAGCATGTTAAATCCTGTCATACTGTTCTTTGCTCCGTCACAGACCACTGGCATTTACAAATAGATAGAAGTTTAAATGTGGCACCTTGCAAAAGACGTAGCAAGAAAAGATGGAAGGACATGTAGGATTTCTCCTCCTCCTATTTGCTATTACATAAAACTTGTTTTCCCATGATTGACTAGACTAATACTTTTCTTATACACTTACTAATACGCTGAAAATAATTTAAAAGACACATAATTACTTCTCTTTTTGAAAAGAGGTAACACATGGAGGAAAAACTCGTCATACGTTGGTGACTATTAATGTGACTAGTAATTGAACAACAGCCACAAAAACCCAACCCACCGCCATCAAATCAATTCCAATTCACAGCAACCCTCTAGGACAGAGTAGAACTGCCCCTGTGGGTTTCTGAGACTGTTACTCTTTTGAAACAAGTTGCCTGGGAAGCTTATAGAATGATCTTTTTAAAATACACTTAAATGTATGCTTAATTTCTGGCATGATTTAACCTCCTATCTTAACATTAAAACCAGGCATTTAGGAAAGACAGAGAAGATTTAGAAAATATTGTCCTTGCCTGTAATCCGAGGACAAAAATTCATTTAACCCGTGAATATCAAACTGCTAAAGTGTGAAACAAAGCACAAATAACGAGGGGAGATGTGAGACAGCGTTCAAAGGAGGCAAAGAAAGCACACTGACACACCAAGTGACCTTGAGCCTTGGACCAGAATCTGGCATGTGGTGGGTGGGTGGAGGGCCTGTGAGGAGAGTAAGAATGGACATGTCTGGACGGGACGACACAGGCAGAGGAGAACCTTTGCACTTGAGTCTATTAATATGTTTTACATGCACCATCTTTGAGATTTCCATTCTTTTAATGCCCTATCCAAAAGAGGCTCGGTAATTTAGTGAATCCCAAATCATTGTATGTAGATAGCATACTTTATACTGACTCTTACAATTTTTATTTTTACTAGACACAGAAATATCGTACATGATCAGTGTCCAAAAGGGTATCTTTTTCATTCTGAAATTTTTCCTCTCTTCATTCACAACATAATATACTGGTAAAGTTTACAGGTTTTATTCTCTAAAGCACTGGTTCTCAACCTTCCTAATGCCGTGCAACCCTTTCATACAGTTCCTCATGTTGTGGTGACCCTCCAACCATAAAACTATTTTTGTTGCTGCTTCATAACTGTAATTTGCTACTGTTATGAATCGGGCAATCCCTCAATGTGTCATTTGACTCCAAAAGGGTCGTGACCCACAGGTTGAGAACTTCTGCTCTAAAGTCTTCTTAACCGATTTCTTTACCTATAGTTTTTAATCATGCAGGGATAGTGAACTGTTTACTGTGGCTCTTGGAGCCAACAATTCTAACTCCCACAAAATGATCTTTCCCAGTGTTCAGCTGCTAAGAAGGTGGGGTGGGGAGATACTGAAAAGATTCACCTGTGCGTAATTCTAAATAGGATTCCCTGGAGTGCCATCCTGCCATGTATAAAATGAACACTCCGAGAAGCAGGAGGGGCGATCTCATCACCAGCACAAGTGAGGAGAGGAACTTGTCCTCTGGACCCGAGTTCTCTGCACAAGGAGCTCCCTGGATCCAGATCACAGCTCCCATACCAGAGGGGCTGGAAGCAGGACCCAGAGCACAGAGCAGTGATGAACTTCCCAACCCATGGAGCAAGGAAAGCTGAGTGCTTCTGTGCAGGAAGCTGGCTTGCAGAGTGGGGTGCTTCTGGGCACTTACTAGAGGAACTTGGGCTGCTGATCATGGAAGCGGAGCTGAGCGCCTTCAGGCTGAGGCCTACTGGCGAGGGATGCCTCTGGGTATTCAGTTCAGGGAGCTGGGCTTGCTGACCAATGGAGCTTGCCCTGACTTCAGGTTGAGGCTTACAGCTGGGAGGTATGCCCCTTTGTGGCAGATTGTACAGAATTCTGTAACCTGTCCCAAAAAACAACTCAATTGAGTATTTCTCACTGGCATCACAACTTGATAATTTCCTTAATAAATCCTTTAATCATGAATTTTGTCTGTGAGTTCTATGTAGCCCTTCTGATGCAATGGCTTTCAGAGCCCAGAGAGATAAAATAGAGGATATTAATTATGATATCACAGATCACTTTGGAGGAAATGACTGAAGATTTTAAAAATTTATTAACAGAAGATTTAAGTCTTCATAGGCCATTGCTGTTACTTATCTAAGTTACTGAAAAGATTGGTACATCATTGCTAAGATACAGATTCTATCTCTACATAAAGAAACATTGCTATTGGTAGGCAACGTTATATATCATATGTACCAGAATGAAGTATGCCTGGTCCTGCACCATCTTCACAATTGTAATGTTTGAACCCATCTTTGCAGCCACTGTGTCACGCCAGCTCTTTGAAGGCCATCCTCTTGTTTGCCTGATCTCCTGCTTTACCAAGCATCGTGTCCTTTTCCAGGGAGGGGTCTCTCCTCATAAACTGTCAGAAGTACTCAAGAGGAAGTCTTGTCATCATTGCTTCTACGGACCATTCCAGCTGTTACGTCTTCCAAGACAGACTTGTTTCTCCTTCTGGCAGTCCATGGTATTTTCAATATCGTTTGCTGTTACCATAATTCAAATGCATTGTGGCAGTTACATAATCTACTGTCAACTTAAGGAAGGGGTGGAGTCTAGCCTGTCAATCAGATCACAGCTTGGAGTCTAGCCTGTCAATCAGATCACAGCTTGATGAGCTCACTTGGAGACTTGATGGAGATAAATACCTCACTGGATGTCAGACAAACTCTCTCCATGAGACATTCCTGTTGATAAGCCACATGGAACTACACTGATGGAGCCAGAGCCCTGGAGTTGTAGGAGCCACGTGGAGACCCACGCCAGTGCTGAGATGCTTCCACCACCACTGGATCCACAAGACTTCCCACCCCCTGGCCTGAGATCTTCCTGCATGAAGTGTTATTGCCTATGATGCATGAGTCTGAAGAGGAATTATAGACTGGTATGGGACATATATGCTAATATAGGACTTAGGGACTTGATCAGACTGGGTTGAGATGTTTTCTTAACATACAATTACTCTTTGAGATTAACACATGTCTCAACTCTTTTATGGTCTTCCTTTGTTGTCCAATTTTCACATGCAGCTGGAGCAACTGAAAATGCCGTGGCTTGTGAGTGGTGTATCTTAGTCCTCAAATAATATTTTAGCTCTTCAACACTTTAAGGAAATCTTTAAAGTGGCAAATTTGCCCAATGTAATACATTAGGTGATCTCTAGACCACTGCTTCCGTAAGCATTAATTATGGATCTAGATAAAAGTTAATGCTTGACAACTTTCATCTGTTTATTGTGGTGTTGTCTATCGAAATCACTTACAACTGTAAACTTCTCTGTTCGTCATGATTTTGGTTTTCCTCATATGAGCAGTCTGGTGGGGTCAAACTGCTGATTTTCTGGTTATCGGCCCAGCTTGAAACCCTCTATGCCAGTGATTCTCAACCGGTGGGTCACGACCTCTTTGGGGGTCGGGGGTTGGACAACCCTTTCACAGGAGTCGTCTGATTCATAACAGTAGCAAAGTTACAGTGATGAAGTAGCAACAAACATAATTTTATAGTTGGGGGTCACCACAACATGAGGAACTGTTAATGGGCCGAGGCATCAGAAAGGTTGGGCCACTCTGTGCCACCAGACCTCCTTACAGTGCAAGTAGGACCCCTTATATTCCCGTTAGTATCTGTATTCTATTAATAAATACTTCAGAGTAACAACACTAGAGATCTCTAAAAAGTTTACACCGTATAAAGGGATGCATAGCTGTGCTGAGGGTGCAGAGTTGGGGAGAGAGCTAGGGGACACTGCATTCCAGAAACCAGGTAGCATGGAAAGCATCCTGACTACTTTCAAGAAGCTACTAAAAAAATTTTGTCAAAACCTGTGGGCAAGGAAATGAAAGACAAAATAACAAATCATTCTAACTTATCATTATAAATGCAAATTCCTAATTAAAGTCCTAACAAACTGACTTAAAATATGTGTTTAAAGAGCAAAGTACACAAAATTTTATTTAAGCAAAGAACACAAGAAAGGTTTAATATTAGGAAATTAATGACATCAGCATGGAAAAAATGTAAGCATCTCTTAACGGTGAAAATCATGTAATAAAAGAAATTCATGATTGTTTTAAAAAACGACAGTCAATACTGGAAGGAAGCTTCTGTAGGGCAGTGAAGAGGATCGATCTCAAACCTACAGTGAGTATTTATTTTAATGGAGAAGGAAACAAGACTGCCAACGATCACATTATTTTATGGTATTGTTCTGAAAGCTCTGGCAAGTGCAGTGAGAAATGTAATAGAAATAAAAGTTAATAGATGCTAATTATATTCTTAAAATTAGTGTGAGATGCTATAGAATCAATAGAGTTCCCATTTTATATTTCTTAACAGAACATGCAGTTCTCCAAGGAAACGAATACGTAGAATGACCTCATTGAATGAAGTGTCATACACGTACTTCCACACATGTATATATGAAGCCGATCGGCAAGTTTGCAACGTTATCGCTGTTATGAAGTTGTCATTGACTCGATTGATTCATGGCGACCCCAAGTATACAGAACTGTTCTCACGGCATTTCCAAGGCCAATCTTGACTTTTCAGAAACAGATCATCAGGCATCAAGATACTTCTGACTGAGTTTTAACACAACTTTACTAGGACATGTGTAATAAAGGCTTAAAGAAACGGAGAAACCATGTCATTAGGCTTCCCTTAACCAACTCCATCCATCCATTGTAATGTCTATTATTTACCCAATTTCAAAAAAGCGATGTAAGATGTCATGAAATTTACAATGGCCCACAAAATCAAATTTCATCTGAAAAATTAAATTGATAAAATCGTTAAAGCCCACCTCCCCCACCCCCACTGCTACTATCACTAGTTTAATTCAGATTCTCATCATGTCTTCCTTGGACTATTAGACCAGCAGTTCGCAATCTATGGGTCACGACCCTTTTGGGGATCAAACCACCTTTCCACAGGGGTCACCCGATTCGTAAAAGCAGCAAAATCAGTGATGAAGTAGCAACGAAAATAATGTTATGGTTGGGGGTCACCACACAGGAGGAACTACAGTATTACAGGGTAGCCGCATTAGGAAGGTTGAGAACCACTGCATTAGGCCTATCTCTAAACAAAGCGTCCTGCCAGTGGGAAAATGACAGATCTTAATTGAAAAGCTGGACTGACATGGTTCCTGTCTACCTTTGCTGGTGTCTTCTCTCATCGCCATCCCCGCTCTCATTCTAGTCTTCCATGACTAACAGGAGGTCCTAGACGTGAACGAATAAGCAGGCCAGCCTGAGTGCATCTTAGTGCCCGGTCTCCTCATTCGGAGAATCCCATCCCGTTCTTTTCTCTATCAATCTTCTAAGATCCACGATCTGCCTGCTCACTCCCATTAGAACAAACACAACCAAGAGAACGGGGAAGGGGACAAAACTAAAGCAACCCTGGAAGACGTCCTCAAAGACCACGAAGGAAAGACGTCTACATAAAAAGAAGACTTCAACCGCTGTTTCAGAATTGAAGGGTGCCTTTTAGATATTTACAAGGAAAAAGACCGAAGCACTAGCGATGGCAATACTTTTGCTCCTTCTGACCGTCATTCTAGTTATAAAGACTTTAGTCCTGCTCACTGAGCGAACAATAAGCAGAGAGAGAGAAAAGAAGCACGCATATTAAATCAGGACCCAGGGCCCGAGTCATTTAGGACATTGATGGCTAAAAATGTGCAAGGGTTTCTTGGAGGGAAAAAAAGTAAGAGCTGTATCGTCTTCTGGCCCCAAGGCCTCCTTCCCATGCTTAAAAACGGGAGGCAGGCACAGGATCTCATCTGCCAGTAAGACATGGAGAAAGACAACACTGACAGTGGGAGAAAGCTCCAAAACCCCAAGCCTAGGAATGTACTTCCAAGAACCACAATGGATGCCCACAGAGGGGTCAAAGCACGGCTGCCCACTTGGGTGAAGAACAAAGCCTGCTTGAGAAAAGTACCACGGGGGCGCCCACTGTTAACTCTAACAGCTCCCGGGGCTGGCCACTCAGCCCTCAGAAGGAACTGGCATGGAAACGGGGTTTTCGGGATTCTCCTCAGAGGTACAGGAAGGTAGAGGGAGCAAGGAGAGATTCTACTTCCTCTGTTCATCTCATCTGGTCCTTTATCCGGGGAGAGGAAAACACTCCGTTGTAACACTCACTCCAGGCGTGGGAGAGCAGACAGGGTCTAGTCCAATGAGGAGGCAGTAACTTTTCGATTGTGGGGTGCACCTTAAATACAGCATTAAGGAGTGAGGAAAGAAAGTCAAGAATAAGTAACTCTAAGGTGAGACCCAGAGAATGTGAATTTCATCACTACAAACGAATAAGAAGCAAGAAGGCTTAGGAAATCTTATCTTAAGGAAATAAAAACTCAAAACATCTAGTTCAAAAACTGCATGAAAAAGGACACGTGAACTGTTCAGAGTCGAGGCTGGAGAAGGAAAGAGTCTTATATATCATGTCTGGAGTTGGGCTTTTACCTTAAAAATATTACAGGGAATCCATGGATAGGGTTTAAGTGAACAAGGAATATCCACTGACTTGTACATTTTATAAAAAAACAACAAAAAACTCTAGGGAATAAATTAATTTTAAAACAAGAATACCAGTAAAGCCCATCAAATGAACAACTGTAACAAAACAGGATTTAAAAAAAATGAAAATAGTGCAGAAAAATTCTCAGTATGATGCCCAACTATCAGGAACGGAAAGAATTACAATGTCTAGAAACAGCTAACATACTGCTTTAAAACCAAGCCCACTGCTATGGAGTGGATTGTGACTCATGGCGAGCCTGGGACATAGAGAACAAGCTGCCCTACAGGGGTTCCATGGCTGTCCATCTCTATGGAAGCAGTGGGCCTCATCCTTTTTCCTCACAATGGCTGGTGGATTCAACCCACCGACCTCAGGTAACAACTCAACACTTACCCTACTGCCACACCACAGCTCCTTCATGCAGCTGTGCACCCAAAACCAAGTCCACCTGCCACTGAGTCCATCCAACTCATAGCAGACCTGCACAGGGGCAGATTTTCTTCCCGTGGAGTGGCTGCTCTCTCTACACCTGACTTACTATCCCTCGTGCACTTATCCTTCCCATTCCTTTTCCAAATAAACCACCAGGTATCCACTATAGCAGGGGTGTCAAACTGTCGGCCCGCGGGCCACATGCGGCCTCCGATGCTCTGAAATTAAATGTAATGAGGGAATTGTGTGGATGCTATTGCCTTGATCTTCCCTAAGTGCTATTTTCTTCATAACAATTATTTCTATTTTCATTTTATTTCAGAGCATCGTGGGCCACAAAAAAATTACCTCCGGGGCTGGAAGTGGTCCGCGGGCCGCCAGTTCGACACCCCTGGAACCACTTGACAAGTGTGGCTATTTAAAGTAATGAAAATGAAAAGAAATTCATGGTAGCCACATTTCACGTAGCCAATAACCAACCACAGGTGGCCAGCGAAGACCTGAGCACCCAACAGCAATGATAAAGAGTGCTCCCACTACGGGAGGAAGAGCAGCTGGACAACTCTGGGCTACTCAAATCTCAAACTCACTGCCATCGAGTCGATTCGACTCCCAGTGCCCCTGTAGCGCAAACAACTGTCTCTAAGATGCTGTAATCTTTCCGGAAGCAGAAAGCTTCCTCCTTCTCCCACGGAGTGATTGATTGGTGGATTAGAAGTGCTGACCTTGCGATTAGCTGCCCAATGTGCAACCCACTACACCACCAGGACCTCTCTTCTGGCTATTCATGCTACTAAAGTCTGCTACTTTGCAGGGTTGACCTTAGATCAAAAACCCATCTGCCCAGGACAGCAGACTTGGTCACCATCTACAGCCACACCTTATATATAAATAAGCCTCATGGCACAGTGAAGAACCATGTCGTACACACCTGAGACAGGCCGTGTGCTCTGGCTCATTAATCCTCGCAATGCGCTGAAGAAATAGGGAAGCGGCAGGCATCAGCCGCGTTTTATAGGTGAGGACCCCAAGGCACAGAAATGAACCCGCCTGAGGCTATAAAGGCAATCATGGAGTCACAAATAAAAGCTGTATTCCTGAACACTCCGACCAGGGCTCCATTCATTAAAGAAGTCGAGGCTGATTTACAAACCCTGGGAATGGAGACAATTCGGTCTCACCTGGCCCAAACAACCATTTGCTTTATCAAATGGCCGGCTACACCCACAGGAAATGTCACACCTATTAGGTCCAATATAAATAAATACCGAAACATAGAAAACAAAAGAATCTGAAGCCCCTGAACTTGCCCCATGTAGTCGTGGTGATGGTTCCCCTCCAAGGGAGAGAGCTGGAGCAGTCAGCTTCTGGGGAGATTCATGGCCTCTGAGTCCTGGGAGGGCAGTTCTACTCTGTCTCCCAGGCTCGCTCTGAGCAATCAGACTTGCTGGCCGCTGGGTTTGGGAAACTTTCCTCGACTCTCTTACAACAGCCAAAGGGAAACAATAAATTATATTACATGGTTATCTATAAACCATTACAACCCAGATCTGCCTTTTTCATTCTTCTTTGCCCCTGCACCAGTGCAAGCCTGACTTTCATAGGCTCTTTCCAAACGTATAGAAGAAATGGGGGCGCAAAGAGGCAGTGCTTGTGTTTTCATCTCAACTACCTTATTAGCTAGAAGGAGTAAAATAATATATAGGGAGACATGAACCAAGTTACAGATTAAAGATATAAAATCCACATATGGCATTGGCTTGTGACACTCTTGACAATAGCAATTTTAAAATGCAGCCGCCAGCGTTCACTAATATGCTGCTGTGCCCTGACATTGCGAAACAATTTACCCGGAGCCTCATTTGAATGATGTGAAAAATCGAAGAAACAATTCTACTGCACTAGCCCACCACTGAATTCCTACATATGTCAGCTGCTACTTAGTGCATAGGCAGAGAAAGCACAAAGCAAACAGAACACACAGTTTTAAAGTACCAGGACATATATAATGTTATCTATACTTCAAATTATTTTCTTATTTGTATGTCTTCATCTATGAAATATGTATGCATCTGTGGACCCAAAGTAAACTTTTCCAGATATTCAAAGCTTCTAAAATTAACCTACAATTGTTTCTGAATTAAAATACCAAATCTCCGTGATTAAGTAAAATCATTAAATATGGGGGTGGGGCATGAATGGGGATTATAAATCCTGAGCATAACGGGCAGGCAGGGAGTGAGCAGGAGGAGGATGAGGACACACACTCACTACTATAGGACACAGGAGAATTCCCCTCTGGGTCGCCAAGACTTTCAATCCCTAGGGAAGCGCACTCCCCCCCACCCCCTCACATCCTCCAAGGAGCAGCTGATAGGTTCAAACTGCTGACCTTGTGGTTAACAGCTCAATGCTTAACCAACCCCGCTATGACAGCGGGGTTCCTTAATGGTCACCTCTAATTTTAACTGTGAAAGAGAAGCGAAGCGAGGAAGCCACTTGGGTATTCAAGTCTTTGCTGTATTATGTATCCTGACTCAAGAAAACAAGCCAACTGAAAAAAAAAGAAAAGAAGAAAATTAAGCTAACATCGCTTACACAGCATTCCTAGAGGCTCCGTAGGAGAGTAAGAGCTTGACGATGTCCAAGTGCCCGTTCCTGGCAGCATCGTGGAGTGGAGAATCATTCTGATAGCCAGTGGTGTTCACCAACGCCTTGTGCTGAAGCAGCAATTCCACCACCTTCAGGTGCCCATGATTGCAGGCTTCATGCTAATGAGGCGAAAAGCACAGGGCCATGAAGATGAGCATGAACAACGCTACCATAAAACCAGGGACAGCATTATGAACAATGAAATGTGTCGACAAATGCATTCTCTTCCTAAACACTTGTTCGGACAAGGTAATAAACCACAATTAGTAAAAATGGCCGTGATACATGGTGATCCTTAGAACGAAGAGTCCACTCATTTAAGCACGGGAACCGAGTGCTCCTATCTATGTGTAGAAGAAAATGTAACTTTAAGCCCCACTGTAATGCCTACTGTTTTTCCTGTACAATAAAATGCAGGTTTAAGTCAACTAGAGGTTCCTAAACCGTTCCATAATAAAAAATTCAAAAAAAAAAAAACACTTACAAAGTACTTAACCTGATCTTCCCCCAAAATATGAACTTGTCCAAGACTAAATTCACTGAATCAGAAGTTGGTCGCCAGCCCATAGACATAACCACACACACCAACTGAAGGTGCGGAACTAGAAAGAGCATCTGAGGGCAAGGCTCTCTGTCTGCTGACACTACAGAGCAGTCTGGCTGAAGTCAGTGGCACCAGATGCCATGCACGGTCAGGGTTCCAACAGTTTGTTGAAAGAATGGCATAGTTGGTAACCTGATGGAGAATTCAAAGCAGTTTCACATGGAAGTCTTTCCTGCATGTCTTGTGAAC
The DNA here is from genome assembly GCF_050624435.1 of Tenrec ecaudatus. Taxonomy (NCBI): domain Eukaryota; kingdom Metazoa; phylum Chordata; class Mammalia; order Afrosoricida; family Tenrecidae; genus Tenrec; species Tenrec ecaudatus. Next base: position 24,262,174 of record NC_134542.1, on the reverse strand, counting down.
TGCTCATAAGGCCACGATGCTGTCTCTTATAATCGTGAGCTTTCTGAGTATATCTATTTCATTTCTTCTACAGTGAACGCCTGTAGGTGTTTCTAAGAGTAACACAAAGTAGTAAGTGATGAGCTACAATTATTGTAAATTAACTCCTCTACATCACCTATTAGCCTTTACTACAATTTGCCTTAGTATCTTTTAAACGTTTTAAAAGTAACCTATTTTTGAAGTTAACCAGCCTGCGGAGTGCAAATAACAAAGTGACTCTGATCTAGACTACACTTTCCGGCTTAAGAATGTGGCAAGGACGTGTCATTGCACCGGCCTAGTGAGAGTCTCCTAATTTCTGTACTCATTTCTAGCACACAGGATCCACCTCATCTGCTGACACTTCTGGGGCTGCCGTGCAATCGCATACTTACTTACCATCCTAGTGTAATTAGCTCGTATAACATTTATTTTTAAGTCTCTGCACCATCCTTTTTCTTCCAAAGACTACTCTGCATTTTTAGTAATGATAAAACCAAAAACTCACTGCCATTAAGTCCAATTCAACTCACAGCATCCCTGTAAGACAGAGTAAAACTGGCCCCGAGATTTTCCAAGACTAACTCTGAAAGGGAGTGGAAATCCCCAGCGTTCTCCTGAGGAGCAGCTGGTGGTTTCAAACTGCTGACCTGGCAGCCCGGGACGTAACCATTTTGCCTCCAGGGCTGCTCCTCAGTAATAAGAAGCAAAAAGTTAAAAGGAAAAAGCCTCAGGCAAGCTTTCTACGACCTCTGCATATACTTGCAATTGGACCGGTCCCAGTGCGACTGGGGTGAGAGCATCTAGGAGAACTAGTCCCTTGTATCAAAGGCCCACCATCTTCCTGTATTCAGACACCAGCTTGCAGTGCCACAGGCGGGCCTGATGCTGCTTGTTGCCGTTACCACCAAGCAGTACCTGAAGGCAGCAACACAACAAGACTGCGTGCCCAGCTTTGCGGGGACTCAGTCGATATGGTCGATTAGTTTCCTGCCTGCCACAAAAACGTCGACAGCAAACAATCATTGTCTGAGACTCGTGTGGATGTGGCAGAGGAAGATACATGACAACTACCTAACTATGAACGGTAAAACATAAATGGAATGAGAATAAAATAAAAGCCAACAGAAAACTACCAATGGTGTCCATCCGGCATGGTCCTGAACATTCGGGTCACTTCCATTTTGTAAGAGATATTCCACAGAAGGTATATCACCCTGGTAAAACAATGAAAGAAATTTTAGAACATCGAAAAATGAAGAGATTAAAGTTCTGTCTTTTTTTTTTTAATTTTCTGTTTTATTGGAGATGAAAGAAAACACATCTTTTCTCATGGGTTTACCATGAGTTGGAATTGATTTCATGGCCAGCAAATTTTTGGAAAAATTCCATATATATATATATATCCCCCAGAAACCAAGCATATATATATATATTTCCCAGAAACCAAGCCTTGGAAGGCAACAAAAAAAGAAATAAAATTAGGATACCATGTCAAAAGATCGCTTGCTCATAATAAAGTTTTTAAAGACATCATTTTATTTGTGGAGGGAAAAAAAATCACTTAGCGCATCTATGAAAATGGTTTCTGAGCATTGTCTAAAACTAAATTAAAGTCAAGAAGATTGATTGGTGACACCATTAAAATTGCCAGAAGCTATAGACTTACTGATGCTATTCTATTTTTCATGTATTTAGTTTGCATTCACTTTATTTGCTCAAATGTATTTTTCAGGCAGAAGCAGTTGCTTTGTTTAAAAATGACAGGAAAGGAATGAACAGACACTTATTCAAAATGCCCTGTGGAGTCAGCATTTTCCTTCTCCTGGTTCACGACTAAAACCACCGCCCTTAGCAAATGAAGGTGATTTACCCTAGGAAATCTTTACTACACGCAAATGGTTGCCATCCCTGGTGTTTGTGTCTGACTTTTTTGCCTCCATCCTCCGAAGGCAGCAGGGTAATTAAAAATGTATTTCTACATGGGCTTCTTCCAAACAAAGCTGCCTTGAACATGTCTGGTGTCCATGGATGACTGCAGACATGCTATCTCAGTAATGCATTCATGTCTTAGTCCTGTATGGCTGTCTTTAAAAAGGAGGGTGTTGGATAAGAGGTTGGATAGTATTTTGTGCCATAGAATAAACACGGCTTTGTGGTCAGGACTAATATCGAATTTAACTACAGTGGACTTCTTTCCAAATCACAGCAGCTCTGCACCATGTTTACATTATCGCTGGCCTCCGCACAAACCTGTTTTAGATGGACCAGGGGTGAGAAGACCATGATGACTGTTACATTGCAAAACGGTGATGTTTTGTTTGTTTAAGTTACAGGCATAGGATGTGGTAGTTATATACCATATATACTTGTGTATAAGCCGAGTTTCAGCACAGTTTTATGCCGTTTTTGCAGTAAAATTAGGTGCTTTGGCTGATATTTGCGTTGGCTTATACTTGAGTCTATCCGGTGATAGTTTGTCAATTGGAGGACTAAAAGTGCAGGGGAGACTCTATCTAGCCTGTCAATCAGATCATAGCCAGTGAGACCTCTGTGTGGGCACTGCCTTCTCCTGAGGATTCTGGGAACTCCTGTATTTCCTCTTTGGAGGCGGGAGACACTGCTCTCGCTTTCTCACTCCCTGGGAGACACTGCAGCTGACAAGACACATGGAACTACCCTAGTACCCTGAGCTGGACAAGCCCCATGGACCTACCCTGATGCAACCAGACCTCTGAAACTGGAGGAGCCACATAGAGAGAGCCCTGACAGCGCTGAGATGCTTACAACGCCACTGGACCCAAAAGCCTTCCATCCCACTGGCCTGTGATCTTCTTGCACTCGGCATCTTCACATGTGTTTTGGGGTCAGAGAGGACTTTACAGACTGGGATCGGACATATGTGTTAACATCGGACTTATGGACTTGATCTGAGCTGGGCTGCTTCCTCAACACTTAACTGCTCTTGTACATAAACCTCTTTGTTACAGAAATGAGTTCCTCTGGATTTGTTTCTCTAGTCTACCCGCGCTAACACAGGGGAGCTTATTAGGAAGAGGTTTTTAAGAAAACTGAAAATTGCATTAGGGAGAAAAAAGCCATCGAAGTTGAAAGACGGCTCTCTCCCCCCACGCCCACGCCCACCTGAGCACAACCACGGCTTACCTTTTCTTCAAGGGTAGTCAGGGCTCTCCGACAGACACGTTCCTGGAAACCCTCACCCACCCCACCCCGCGCCTTCAGAGACTCAAAGAGCACCTAACATGAACATGGCCTAGGTCCACCAAGGATGCCGAACGGGCCGCTTAACACAGCATGAATCCAAGAATGCAGAATCCTTCAGGGGAGGGTAAGAAATGTATAAACTAGGAGGATAGGCTGAGAATCCAGAGCTTTACATTTTGATCTTTGTTTTATACAAGTTTCTATGGGTTGGTAATAACATATATAATAATTTATAACAGTAATATACTGTCATCACAAAGAGAAAGATGGGCCTGGGGGGCATGAACAACTATTACAAGTCGTAGAACTCATTCTTTTGAAGAAGTTGAACAGGATTTGGGAAACAAGGGAACCACAAGGCAAGGAAGACCGTTTTAATTCTACTTTCATATTATCAAAACATTTTCAATTTGACTGTTAAACTAAGGCATTAAAATAAAGACAAATTCCATTTGGAGTTTTCTGTACCTTGTTTGTCAATATCTACCTAAATCCTAACAATGACTAGACTTAAAAAGCAGACATAAATGAAAAAACCTGCTTTGTAAGTCCTACGTCAAGCTCTGCTAGGTCTCCCAGGGAGTGAGCCCAGTAAAGGGACTGGGAGGATGAGCCTCAAGAAGCCTCTCACTTAACTTTTTGTTCCTTTCGCCATCGGTGACAAAGCTATCATGGTGGAAAGAGCTGAAACCTACATTCCAAATTTGGTGATATCTGACACTTACAGAGAGGAGCCCGGTGGCACGCGCAGGTAAGCGCTTACATCCTGGGGATGCCAATCTAGGGTCAGTATGTGTGAGAAGCAACTTTCGGTTAAGTACTCATCCACTCTCAAAGCCTTTTGAAAATTCCTTAAAGATAACTCTCAAAACAAATGCCATCCAGTGGATTCTAACTCGCAGTGACCCTATGGGGCAGAATGGAATCGCTCCTCTGGGTTTCTGAGACTGGAACTCTTTATGAAAGTTAAAACCTCCTCTTTCTCTCCAGGACCAGGTTGGTGGTTGGTGGTTTGGAGCGGCCCGCGTGGGACCCACTGTGACACCACAGCTCCTCCTACAAGAGACAAACAAAACCGAACTCACTGCCATCGAGGCGCCAAAGTTGACTCGCTGCAGCTAACCTTTTCAAACAGAGCCATTCTTCAGGAAGAAATGACAGTTGTGCAGTTGGATGAGGACAGATCCCTTAAAGTTACACACTTGCCCTATTAGCAGGGCAGTTACTGTGACTAGAACAAATTCTGTTCTTTTAGGAAAACAGAAGGGGCGACGGGAGTCCAGAAAGACAAAAGACAAAGCAAAAAAACCACAGCCTGAGCTTACGCTGAAAAAGCCTGGATATTAAAAGTTGCAGATGACAGTGTTGTGTTCAATTAGTTTTCTGATGTTCTCCTCTCGGGAGGAAGAAACACTCTCTGTCCTCCCACTCCCAGCCCCAATAATCTTTTCGGAAATTAGTTTCGTCTCCTCTCTAAGTTTGATAATGGAGAAATTGCTATGTTCCCCAAACACAGAAACATTTGCTTTTATGTGATTGGTTCTTCTGCTTCCATGTTTTGAGCTGCTTCTCAAAAACAGTGAAACCTGAATAAGGTTTTTCTTTAAAAAAAAAAAACAAATGAGATTTTTATGTTCCTCAAGTCACAAAATGGCTTTAAACATTCAGTGGGTCTACAAATAGCTCTCAAATTGATTACCCCAGATCCAATTTTTAAAAGTTTCTCAGGAACCCACAGGGACTGCTCTACTCTGCCCAGTCAGGTCACTCAGCGTCAGGATCCATTTGGTGACAATGAGTTGAGTGTAATTTTTGCTGTATATTTAAGTCAATTCCAAATGTGCTCAAGATTATGCCGATACCACTTTGCATTTTTAAAAACAGTGCCATGAACGTTCTACAGATAAACTGCCAGGAGAGCAGATGCTGCCAATCTTCAGCACAAAATAGATATAAAAGCCCTTGTCCTTTCTCCTCTCACGTGATACCATAAAAGAAGGCGCCCCCACGGGGCTAAATGAAAATTTAACAGTTTGGGCCCTTGGGCTGTTGCTCTGCAGGAGAAAGAGGCGTGTCCGGGGCAGTTTGCTTCCACCAAGATGACAGCCTGGGAGACTGACAGGCAGCCCACTCCATGCTAGCGTCTGCATGAGTCAGAACTGACATCCAGCCACAGGGTGGGTTTGGGTTTCTAATGACAAAAACCTATGAACCCTAAGAAGTCCATGTAACGACCCAAAGACCATTGTAGAGACGAGAGCCAGAGAAGGGAGCGGAGTGCTATGGGGCGGGGAAGTTGCTTTTCCGGCTCATGGTCTTCTTTCCAGGGCTCTCTACGCTATCCAAGGGGCGTCTGATCGCATTCGGCCTCTAGACTGCCCCCGAACAGGTAACTGATTAGCAAACTGCTGGCTTCTTATAGCCAGTCTGCTTTCTCCTGCCTCAGATTTTTAAGTTGGCCATATTTTCATCTTTCTATTTTATGTAAATGCAATGCCATGCACATAAATAAAATTATGATAATTAAGGGGTTCAGACTAACTGAGTAAGCTTGAACTGACAGGAAGTTTCCAGGAAATTAACTTCCCCGGCTTCTGATTTCTTTCAATTATTTTGTTCAGTAACTGAATACTTTCTGAATCATAAGCACTCACTTTAGGCTCTCTGCACAACTTAAAAGAATAATTAAGATTTTCTTACACTAGTGTTAGAAAAAAAGGGGGGGTAGGAACAGCTAAGTATTTACATAGGTTTGTAGGAAATTTTAACTGGATTTGGTAATAGTAACACTTTCAGAGATTGAAAATAAGAAAGTATGTTTCACTGTATTCTGATTGCTTAGCCTTCTGTTCAAAGAAAAAAAATCATTATAGATTTATGTCTATTTCACTTGTGCATATTACAGTAATCTAAATTTTTAACTTTCCCAAAACAAGAGCACACATGCAAACCCCAAAACTTTTCTACCCTTATGAGTTCTTCCAGAATACCATTAATAAACACCTTTATAAAAACAGTATGCCTTTATAATGAAATAGGATACTGATAAATTATCAACTATAGTTAAGTTTTATCTGCATAAATGGACTCATCAAGTACATTAATCTTCCCCTTTTAGCAAGTGAATGCTGGTTTAAAAAAAATTAGCCATCTGGCATAGAGTTCTAAAAGATTTTAAATACTTTCCCTGCTTCCAATGCAGCAGGGTTTGGTGAATAAAATGCTTTACCTGATGATTGTGGTAACCGTCACTACAGTAAGTTATGGAGTAAGAACTGAGTTCCCCCTGCCACTCACGACCTTGGTATTGGCCTTCCTCTCAGTGGCACAGGAAAACCGGATGGTTCTAGAGGTTAAAATCTTAAAAATATCACAGATGCCAATTTGTTTCCGAACCCTTTGATACGTTCTCGTCAACCTAGTATGGAAGATACCTAGCGATAACATAACTTTTCCATACGCTCTAACCGGGATGCTTTAAAATACACTGTAAAAGTCAAGCACTCGTGGAGCCTAACAGGGATTCTCTTTTCCTAGGAGCGCATCTCCACCTTTGGTGTGCATTCTAAGCAGACGCTCTGCCCTGCCAATTGCTTTGAAATAGTACCTATTACTGCTGCATTACTAATACATCACGCAATGCCAGCTACAAGCCATCTTTCTATTTCACAATAAGCTTATCAGTGTGGCATGAAATATGAGCAATCTTTACCATTTTAAGAACTCATGCTAGGAACTTTGGAAGGATTCATTCCAGCACCTACAAATTCTTCAAAGGGTGTGCAGTGCACACATTCAACTCAAAATACATTTTATGAGCAGGGGGCACTGTCAATTAGTGATATGAAAAACAGTAGAAACCAGTGCCCTCTCCTGAAGGGTACAGCAGCTTGAATTTACCAATGACAGTAGGAGTCGTGGATAATTAAGAGAATCAAGAGATTCAAAATGAGTAAGTTGTGAGACTCTTCAGAAAATCAACCATCGAACTAAACCTGGGAGAAAGAATCTCAAGCAATTTCTGAGAGTGAAGTCCACCAAGACCACTTTATACCACATTTTTCTGCCTTACTATTCTATTTTGGCTTTTTTAAAAAATGGTCTGTAAGCCAACTACCTACTTTATACCTAAGAGTTTCCTGGTTCACATACTGTCGGTGGCAGTTTATAATCCTCTCGCAGTGCTGAGCAGTTTAACAGAGACCATGTAGGCGACAAGCAATGCGGGCCCTTAAGGGGAGGAAGAGTGGCCCAGCCACGGAACCCTAGAGATGCTCCATAAAAATAAACTACGGCTGGGAGGGCATCTCTATCAACGTAAGTGGACCCTCGCCTGGTGGCCGAAAAATAACTCGCATAAGGGGAAAGGCAGACACGAAAGCAGCCTATCCGAGACAAAAACGTCATCACTATTACGCCCACAACCCGTGTCTGAGAAGCACTCATATGAATCATGTGAAGATTATAGCAGTTTGTATCAAAAAGTGACAAAATGCAAAGTCATTTTGTATCTTTGTTTTAAGTCACACTTTGCAGAAATCTAACTAAATGAGAACCGGGGCCAGCTCAGAGAACATAGGCTTATCTATAAGGTTTTCAAGCCCTGGCACCAAGTCATGTTGCAGGTCCCCCACACCAGTGTCGGGAAGCCAACTCCGCATTCATTTCTCCACCCACAATGAAATATGGAAATCCCTGGACCTCCTCCACACCTACTGGGCTTGCTTCCTAGCAAGGACCTACAATGGACCTTCAATTGCTTCCTACATGGACCTTCAATCTCATGTCTTGGGGACTTCCAAGAGGTTTCTCTCAAACTTCCCAAATTTCTCTCCAACCCAAAGGAGCCTGGCGTTCACTGGGCGGATATACCATATGAAGTCATCGCAGCAGCAGAGAAGCTGTCCTACTTCACCGCTGAGCTACAACATGACACATGTTAATGCCGCTTGCATGAAATCACAGAGCAATGCCTGTACAGGGACTAGCTGGTCCCTGTCATCGTAACACGTGCGTCAGCTTCAAAGATTAACCCCTGCACGCAGGTTTCATGCCCAGAGTACGGAGGAAGAAGGCAGGCCACGTCCCAGGACACTCACAAGGCCCTGGACCCAGGTGCAGAGGCAATAATGGAGGAGAATTCACTTCAACGAACAAGCCAGTAAAAGCCGTGGTTGAATGGGGTAGTCACTCCGTGTAGGGAACTCACAGGGGTCACCTCTGACAGTCAGATTGCTAGGTCTTTCGATCTTGCAAATCCTGGTGGAGTGCCACCGGGAGTACCAAGCAAGCACACCCTGCAGCAGGTACCCTCCCTCGCATGCGGCCCCAGATATTTTGTACGGAGAAGTGCATTGCCAGCAGTACTCTGGCTATCCATTGAACACTAGAAGATGGGTCAACAAAAAGATGAAAACGGAACAAAACTCAGTCAAAAGGACAGCCGGGGCATCTGGCTCAACAGAAGGTAGGAAGCACGCTTCCTCCGGGCAGCTCGTGCTCCCTGGGCCCCGGGCCACCACTGCTCGAAGCAAGGAGGACACCACTCACGCCACCCTCAATGGAAAGCTCTGGGCGTGGAAGCGCTGTGGCTCTAGGAAGTCGTCAGTCTTACGGACCTATTCACAGATCCTGGAGGAAGGGACTGGAGTTGGCTTCTTCCCAAACCTGAACTTCGGAACACACGCGTCTTACCTTAATAGATGCCACATGGAGCAGAGTCTCTCCCCTGTGGTTCCTTTTCGCAGCAGTGGGGCGGCCGCTGGGTGAGAGCTTGGCCGCAGAGGGGCTGCCCATCATTCGTCTGTAACTTGGGCTGTTCAGTGGGGAAGGGGAAGGAGCTAGCGAAAGGCTAGTGGAGTCATGGGACACGTTACTGTTTTTTCTCCCAAGTGTGTCGCCAACTTCAAGTCTGCTCGGCGGTGGGGAAGGACAGCCAGGCAACGGCTCTGCCGCCTCAACGGTCTGTTTCACAAGAGTGCTCCCAGCGCTCGGGAGGCTGCCTCGACGTGGCTGGGAAACGGCACCACAGAGTCTTTTGGGACACCGATCCTCCTCCTGGCCCAAAGGCAAGGTTTCCTTAGACGTGTGGTCACTTTCACAGGGAATCTCCTGGGGTGTCGCTACTTCATTCTTCCTGTCAACTTCTGCAGACACTGAGTGCACAGGCAGAGGTAAGGCGATCTCATTTAAGCTTCCGAGAAATTCAGACTCTGCTATGGGGTCACTGGCTAGTAAGTCGATTTCACCATTTGGCTGAGAGCTGGCAATGACAGACGGCTGGCTGCAGAAGGACACCAGCCTTTCCTTACATTCCCCCTTGGAGTCAGGGTCCCCATCTTCCTTTTCTGCCTCTACAAGCCATTCTTGGTTGATTTCAGCCAATCTTTTCTTTTTTTGCCTTCTCCTAGATTTTTCAGAAGCCTTTTTAGCCTTACCCTTCCGAGACACATCGACGGAAGGACTGGAAGAGACAAACTCGTACATGGAGGCCTGCTGGGCCTTCTGGTCACTGACATTCTGAGGCTGGGTGCGCACCGACACTTTGCTCACAACATACCTGACCTTCTTACTCCGAGGACTGAACCACATCTTTATTGAATTCTTCTTGTTTTCTGCATTATTGAAAATTCTGGTTTTACAGGTTGTTTCTTTCGAATCTGCCAGAGAAATGAAAAGAAATCTGTTACGCAAAGTTCTCTCTCCCACCTTTGAACTTCCAAAGGCAATGGGTTCAAAGTTCTCCTGAAGACGATCCCCAGCTGGTACTCCATCGTACCGCGATGGCCTACCTGCTGCTAAGATGCCCGAAGCTAGGCCACTGGCATGCCACCTGCCAACCAAGTCACTGGCAGGCTTCAACAAAGCTTCAGCAAAGCTAATGCACCCTAAGAATAAAGTCCTCATGATCGACTTCCAGAACAACGAAAGCACCCCACGTCTCTTGCTTTGGGAATGTCAGGAGGAGGGGTCGGTTACAAGAGCAGGACATCACTGTTTGGTGAAGTGCTCAAAAGATACTTAAAGATAAATCTGCTCTCAGCTCCTATTCTAGTCTCCACACTAATTCCACACTAGCCATGCATGTGGGCCGTCCTCTTGAGGAGCCCTGGTGGCGAAGTGGTTACAAGTCCGGCTTCTAACTGCTAGGGCAGCAGTTCGAAACCATCAGCTGCTCTGTGGGGGACAGATGCAGCTTTCTACTCTTGTACAGGGTTACAGTCTCAGAAACTCGCAAGGGCAGTTCTACCCTGTTCTACAGGGTCACTATGAGTCACCAGCAACTCCAGGTGGTTGTTCCTAGAATGTTTCTGCCTCAAATCCTTTGCAATCAGTCGCTCTGCCAGACACATGCTTCCCCAACTATACGTGCGCAGGTAGCTCACTCTCGTACCACCTTAAGGCAACGCATCACCGGAGACCATCCTTGCCACTCGAAACTTACAACCCCCACACTCCTGGTGTGTTTTCTGTCTTCTCTTGTCTGCCTCTACCCACTAGAATATCAGTTCCTCAAAGGCAAGAATTTTAGCTCAGTGCCCAGAACAGTGTCTGGTATATAGCAGGTGCACAACTAATACTTACTAGAAGAATAGGACTTCATAATGCAGGTAAAGTCATCTGCCTCTCGCTCAGATTAAATGACAATGCGCCGTGCTGCAGAGGCTCACTCTGCTATGTGTAAGGAGGGGCCTGAGAAAGAGAGAGAGGATACTGTGGGACCAACTCTGTGGCTCCCACTCAGGAGAAAGACCAGTGGCTCAGACAGGAGCTGTAGTAAGAGAAATGATAAAAAGTGTCGGATCAAGGGTAAGGTTGCGTAGAGAAGAGGTATACTCTAGCCCAGGTGGTGATGAAGCATGGTAGTAGGGCAGGAGGAAAGTCAAAGGAGATGGAGGAAAGAGCTAGGAGTCAAAGGGCATTTATGGAGGTCTAGACAAAGACATATACATGCAAATATATATAGGAGGATGGGGAAATAGATCTATGTGTCTATATTTATAGGTTAAGTATTAAGGTGGTAGAAGGACCTTGGACCTCTACTCAAACACTCCCTCAATGCATGAATACTTTCTTTTATTAAATTGGAACTCTATGATGCTCACTCTCCCAACACAACTGCTGAAGCCAAAGTGGGTGAACAAGTAAATGTGGTGACGAAAGCTGATGGTGCCCGGCTATCAAAAGAGATAGTGACTGGGGTCTTAAAGGCTTGAAGGTGAACAAGCGGCCATCTAGCTCAGAAGCAAAAAAGCCCACATGGAAGAAGCACACCAGCCTGTGTGATCGAGTGGTCCCGAAGGGATCAGTTATCAGGCATCAAAGAACAAAAAATCATATCATTGGCTGCACACCTCCATGATACGATCACTGAAGACAAATAGTGCATAAGCAAATGTGGTGAAGAAAGCTGATGGTGCCCGGCTATCAAAAGAGATAGTGTCTGGGGTCTTAAAGGCTTGAAGGTGAACAAGCGGCCATCTAGCTCAGAAGCAAAAAAGCCCACATGGAAGAAGCACACCAGCCAGTGCGATCACAAGGTGCCAAAGGGACCAGGTATAAGGCATCATGCAAAAAAAAAAAAAAAAGATATATGTGTATATGTATATATATATATATATGTGTGTGTGTGTGTGTGTGTGTGTATGTATATATATGCCATATTGAATGAAGGCGGAAGTGCAGAGTGGAGACCCAAGGCCCAAGTGTCGGCCAATGGAGATCCCCTCATAGAGGGGTTTATGAGAGGAGATGGGTCAATCAGGGTGCGAGGTAGTACCGATGAAGAACACAGCTTTCCCCCAGATCCTGGATGCTTCCTCCCCCCAACTACCATGATCCGAATTCTACCTTGCAGGGCTGGATAGGGCAGAGGTTGTACACTGGTACATATGAGGGCTAGAGGCACAGGGAATCCAGGGTGGATGATACCTTCAGGACCAAGGGTGTGAGGGGCGATGCTGGGAGAGTGGAGGGTAAGTGGGTTGGAAAGGGGGAACTGATTACAAGGATCGACATGTGACCTCCTCCCTGGGAGAGGGACGGCAGAGAAGGTGGGGAAGGGAGACTCCGGATAGGGCAAAATATGACAAAATAACGATGTATAAATTACCAAGGGCACATGAGGGAGGGGGGAGCTGGGAGGGAGGGGGAAAAAAAAAAGAGGACCTGATGCAAGGGGCTTAAGTGGAGAACAAATGCTGTGAGAATGATTGAGGCAGGGAATGTATGGATGTGCTTTATACAATTGATGTATGTATATGTATGGATTGTGGTAAGAGTTGTATGAGTCCCTAATAAAATGTAAAAAAAGAAAAGAGGAGAGAAAAAAAGAAAATGATTAGGGCAAAGAATGTACAGATGTGCTTTATACAATTGATGTATGTATATGTATGGACTGTGATAAGAGTTGTATGAGCCCCTAATAAATTGTTTAAAAAAAAAAAAGAAGTGACACTGGAAAAAAAAAGTGTCGGATACAAAATCTGAAAGGTTGTGCATGAACTAGGCCACGCTGCGGCAGTAAGACACAAAGTAAACTGGAGATCCCGAGCAGACGTGCATATGAAGTAGATAAGGCTGGAACATCTAGCTCACTGGCGAAGCAAAGAAAGCAGTGAAATGAGAACAGTGTAACATAGGCAATGCAAGGTCTTGCTAACAAGTTATTCCAAGAGTACTGGAAAGCCACTAGCGTGTTTTCGATACAGTAGCTGTCACGACCGACTGGAGCTGTGTTTCTGTTGGGCTGTTGTGCAGATGAGCAGATGCTAACTGTGGATGACAGGCCAGGTAGAACTGGCCTCTCAGTAATGAAGGAAACTAAAGAGACGACTGGGAAGGTGAAAGTAGAAAAGAAGCAGAATCATGTATACAATACTTCAGATAAAACGTACAAGATTTCGTGATGAAATCCATAGAAGGAAAACAAGAAAGCATGATTGCTATGTTCCTATCTTAGACTGCTGAATGGCCTAGAAAAGACACACTGGTGTTAGGATAGGGAATCTGCCCTGCAGTCTGAGCATCCTTCTCCTCCTGGCTCCTGGGGGCAAGGCTGAAAATACAAGGCCCTGACCACTTTGTTCCAAGGGCCCTTCTCCGGACTGACTTTGGTGAAACAGTGCCTCCTCCTGGAAACAGAGCTGGCTTGCTTCTGCATACCTCAAAAAACAGTAATTTCCCCAAGCTTAGAGTTGCCACTGTGTATGGAAATCCATCAACAGGATCCTTGAATTGCCATCCTGGAACAACACGAACCAGGATGAACCAAACAGGCTCCCATTTTTGCCATGAGTAACGTAGTCCTTATATCTTCTGCTAAGCCAACCAACCAGTTGTGCAATGCCAATGCATGGGGACACCATGTATTCCAGAGTGAAACTCTACTCCATCGGGGGTTCAATGCCTAATTTGGGGGAAGTAGACTACCAGGCCTTTTTCCAAGGCACCACTGGGTGGACTCAAATCACCAAAATTTTGGCTACCAGCCAAGAGTATGAACCATGTGTAGGTACCACCAGGGTCTTCAGTGGGCATCAATTAAAAAGACACAACGGTAGGTAAAGTCAAATCCCAGAGTCTCCAGTTTCTGGCAACTGGAATAAGATAAAAATAAATGACATGCATCAGTACAACAATAAAATCGAAAATCCAAAATGCAGAAACCATGTAAGTTACATACCTTGACACAATACATTATATTTTAACAGCACCAAGCTTCTGGGTGTTCCCAGTGCATCACTAATCTTGCTAACGTCCTAAATAAGCCTTCAATTAAAAATTCACTCAAAATAGACGTACCATAAGAGATTTAAAAATAGACAGTAACAAGAGCATTATTATCTGAAGGCTTTTGGGACCAGCAAAAGTATTGGTAGAGGAAAACATACAAACTGATTTAAAAGAAGAACTAAAAACAAGGAAACTATGCTTCCCATTCAAGTAGCTAGGAAAGTACAAAATAAACCTAAAGGAGCAGCAGGTGTAAGTAAAGATAAAATTTCTCATGGAAATACAGAATCACACTCTCCAGCAAAACCTAAAAACAGATTACTAGGGAACTCTCAAACCTCACTGCCAGCGATCAATTCCAACTCATAAGAATAACAAAAATCAGTACCCCAAATCTGGACAAGATGACCCAAAGGGCCGAGTGAAGATCAAGATTAAGAAAAACAAAACTAAAGATAAAACACCCCACACCTTATAAACTAATACAATAAATACACTACATTAAAAAAACTTCACAATTCATCACTTTCAGGAAAAATCTGAATTAACGAAACCCTCAAAGAAAGATAATCCAACGTAATCACAGGAGGGAAAGAAAAACAAATCTAAAGATGGTTAAAAACATTCCAGTATGTTTGGGGCAAACCTTCAAAGAAAAGGTAACACTGACTTCTAAAAGAAAAAGATGGAAGAGTGATCCATTTTCTCAATTTTCGTAGCACGAACCAGAGTAAAAAAACTAAATTTGGTGTGTATATTATATATGAAAGAAAACCAAAAGACCAATTTTGAAATAATACTAAGGTGGTAAATAAAATTTTCAAGTACCCTTATTCTTGAGAAACTTTCATTCTTAAGAGCACCAAAATTTTAACATTGTTTCTGGGAAGACATTTCATTTCAATTTGTTTTCCCTTAAACTCTCAAGAAGGTGAAGGAGAGCTATTGCTCTGATGGGTTTAACAGCCTTATCACAGCACAGGATTAGCAAACCAAATGTCAAATCCTCTCTCAAGTCCAAAATTCCCTTATGTGTCTATTCCTCCTTCAACGCGTGCTTGTAGAATACACAAGTTCTATCAACAACGCGAGAAATACAACTTTAAACCAGTATGGAACATGGAAAAATAGGGTTTGGGAAATAATTCTTTAACTGTGAACAAGTTTCAGAGAGGTGATCTTTCTTGGCTAACGAGTTCAGTCAACCTGCACTGCACTGCACTGCACAGAAGCCACCGCTTCCTGTGAATGAAAATGAAGGCATTCTACTAGAAAGGCTGTAAAATGAGAAACCTACCTGGCAACAGGAGCATGCATCTTCAGTAAGGGCAGGTCCGCCTGTTTCCTTTTTGTCTTAGGTGAACAGAGCCAACAAGTCTACTAACTGTTATTATGATAGGATGTTAGAAACCAAACATTCAGAATGAGACATCATTCACACAGACATTCTGTCTAATTTTAACAGGGTCTTTCCTCTCTCGTGCTAAGTAGATTCCAAAACCAAGCCATTTTTAATACAATCTCAAGTATGTCAAAGTAAAATACTACCCAAAACTTATTCAACGAAAACTATGGAATACTGAAATAAACCTATAAAAACAGAAAACTATCCCTTGCTCATGAATATAAGACTTAATAAAGTAAAAAAAATGTCAATTCTGCCCAGCAATCTAGCAATTCAGTGTAATACAAATACCAACATTCTTTACAGAAATGGAAAAATTAGTGACCAACTTCATAGAGAAAGTAATAAAACCTCAATAGTCAAAGTAATACCAGAGAAAAAGGCTTTACACTCCCAAATCTCAAATATTTTATCTACCCACAATAATTAAAAGTATTTGCTACTGGTTCAATGACGGACACATACGCTAGTGGAATAGAACTGAAAACTCAGAATTAAACTGATTTTTGACTAGGCATCAAAATTCATCAAGTAGGGCAGAAACAGTCTCTTGAATTAGGGGAGTTGGCAACACTGGATATTCAACTGTAGAAAAATGAAACAGGACCCATACCACACACCACATACAACAAACTTAAAATGGATCCAAGACCTAAAAGCTAAACCCAAGATCATAAAATTCCTGATAATAAACATGGAGAGAAAACAATGGTACCTAAACTTATAAAAATAGGATACATCATAACAAATACACGAATATAAGACAAAAGAGCTAAATCGAACATACGGAAAATTTGAAATGTATGGTCATCAAGAGAGTTTACTAAAGGAGTAAATATACAACCTACAGACTTGGAAAAAAGTTTTAGAAATTACTTACCCAATAGTGTTCTAATGCCTAAAAGCTATAGAAAACCCCAAATCAGCAACAAAATACAAACAACAACCCAATTTACAAAAAGGCAAAAGATCATGGAAAAGGCTATCCAAGTAACCAACAAACACATGATGTTCTTCATAACCATGAGCTGGAAGAAAGAAGTAAATCAATGACACCGTCTTACACCAGCTAAAATGGCACTGATATTGAAAACAACAGCAAAAAAAACCAAGAATATGGGCAGATCGGAACCTTTATCCATTGCTGATGGGATTCTAAAATAACACAACCATGACAAAATATGATATGGCACTTTTAAAAATAACATAGAAATAGAACTACCCTATGACTCCACCCCCAAAGGTCATATAGGATGACTATGGGTCAGAACTGACTTGATGGCACCGGATCAGAATTTTTATACCTCAAGATACATACCCTAGACACCTAAAATTAATGACATGAATACACACGTACACCTTTGTTCACTGCTGCTTTATTCTCAATGCCAAATAAACAGAAACATCCAAAGTGCTCACCAACAGATGAATAGACAAACCAAACCATGGTACACACATGAAACAAAATACAGTACAGCAGTCGATAAGAATGATGAGTGTGTGACGTGTAACAGGAGCAGACCTGTAACAAGTGACGTAAGACATGCATATACGGGCAAATATTGCATGGTCTCTCTTTCATAGGAAGATGGGAACAGGTAATATAGGTAGACCAATGTTCAGTATTGGTTACTGAGAGGGAAGTGGGGAAAGAGCAGACCACAGAGACTTATTATTTTAGGTGATGGCAAAACTAGCATCAAGTGTGAGTGTAGTGAGCACAGCACACCAAAGTTCAAACGAATGCCTGTGCTCATAGGGATGGACATAGCATATTTCTATCTGATGTGTACAGGTGTGTACATGAGTGAGAACAGATCGTCGTATCTATCATTAGGTATAAATCAACTATATTCACAGGTGCATGCATTCACTGAAGATACAAATACAGATACTTCTCAAACGCCTCCCTAATTGATCTTCTGGGCTTGGAGGTCGAGAACCAGTCTCGCGGAACAATGCAATCAGCTCAGATGGCATAGCAGAGACCACAAAATCGTGGTCTGCATTCCATCAGTGAACAGCCTCTGGGTATTTAAAGCTCTGAGCATCCACCTGAGGTACAACTGCAGACTCCACATGACAAGAGCAAAACTATAAGAAGGTAACCAAAAATACAGAGGCAAAACCAGTCAAAGGAAGCCACAGCCATGTCTATATTGAGACCAGGAAAAATCAGGTGGTGCGTGGCTACCACCACAGAAAGTTCTGACTGGGATCTTAAATACATGATCCTGGACAGATATTGGAGAAAAACATGCAACAGAAATCAAATTCTTATTTTTATAAATGTGCTTTATACGGTTGATGTATGCATGGTGATAAGAGTTGTATGAGCCCCCAAAAAAATGATTTTAAAAAATAAAACCAGTGACACTCAAAAAAAAAAGTACACAAATTGAGTCAGCATAAAATAAGGAACTCCCTGAGATTATCCCCTTGAGCCACTCTTTAAACTTAGAAGTAAGCCTATCCCCTAAGATCACCATTTAATAGAATCGCACAGAGGCACACAAAATAACAATTATTACCCAAAGTCCAGGACTCTTCATTAAAACCACCAGCATGAGACCAAATGATCAATAAGCATTCGAAAGTAAAGATGAGAAGATAAGTAATCAGGGCAACTGGAGACCTGGAAAGGGAAGTAACAGAACTCAGAGGCAATGCTGACGCTCTGGGAAAAATGTATTAATGACACTCACTGAACAATTTGTGAAGAAGTTGTCAAATGTGAGCCTGATGTGTGGAAACTTTCACCAGAAACTCAGTATTATTTTAGAGAGAGAGGGAGATACAGAAACAGAAGGTGGAGTCCAGGTAGAATCACGCACCCGGTGCCTCTGTTGTTAGATCAGAAAACTAAGAGAATTGGGAGTGTGAGTACAGACCCCACCACGGCAACGGAACCACGTGGAGAAACTCATCATCGGAGAGGACTACAGGGCCAGCCCCAGGCTGAGTCAAACTGACCCCTCCTTAGAAGCATGTGCTACAGAAGACAACAGCATGGAGAGAGGGCCCGGCACACCATGCCAACACAGAACCAAGCCAAGAAGGAAAAAGAGAGAGTAAAGGACTAGAGCCCATCCGCACGTTCAGTCTTGAGGAAGACTTCTGGGCCCAGAGCTGCTAAGGCACAGAAAGGATGTAGGGCCAACAGCTTGAGACATGATGTCACCTTGCTGGAGCATACTGTGACAGAGGACAATACTGGGAATACTCGGCTGGGAATCATTCTGGCCTGACAACCCCCCACCCCACCCCACTCCCAGTAAGGCAAATCAAGAAGGGAATGTAACAGATCAGCAATGGGAGCAAAGCCAAGCCACAAAACCCCTGAGCAGCCCCCAACATAGACTACAGGCTGGAGGGGCAGTTCCTGGACCGCCCAGGACCGGTGGCAAGATAGCCATAGAGGTCAGTGGACAGACCTGGAATTATGTATGCCTTTTTAGCATTTTTATAGGGTTTTTTAAATTCAATCTTTTGTTTTGTCTGTTATTGTTGTTTTGCCTACCTATAAAAGACAGGCATGGGAAGCAAACCCAAGGAGAAAGCAACGGGACCTATGGTTCCGGAGGGAGTTGGGAGTGGGGGGTGGGGGTGTTTGTGGAGAAGAAATGCTGAGCAAACAATGCCAGAGATAGGGGAGCAACTAAGAATTAAAGTCAGCAATGAGGAGGACATAGAAATTCTGGTGAGGCTGGAGCAACAGCAATCTAGCTGAGGGGAATTACTAAGAGGTATATGAAGGGTGAGCATGATGGTGGGCCAGGAGGAAGGTAAAAGGAAATAGAGGAAAGATCTAGGAAGCAAAGCTATGGATGGAGGTATAAACGTAGGTGTGTACGTATGTAAATATATTAATTCATAAAAATTATAGAGGTATTGGTCTATGCACATATATTTATATAGCAATGCAAGGCCTCTGCACAAACGTTCCCTCAGTGCAAGAACACTTTTTTCTAACAACCTGGCATTCTGACATGCTCAGCCTCCCAACACGATCTCTGAAGACAAACTGGGTGCATAAGCAAATGTGGTGAAGAAAACTGATGGTGCCCAGCTATCAAAGATAGAGCTTCAGGAATCTTAAATTCTTGAAGCAAACAAGCAGCCGTCTAGGAGAGAAGCAGCAAGTCCACGTGGAAGAAGCACACCAGCCTGTGCAGTCATGAGATGTCCATGGAATCAGCTAACAGGCACCAGAAGACCCAAAACAAACAATCAAAAAAACATTTTGCTGAGAATGAGGGGAGTCAGAGCAGAGACCCAAAACCCATCTGTAGAAAATAGACATCTCCTCACAGAAGGGTCACCAGGAGGAGATGAATCAACCAGGGCGCAGTATAGTATCTATGAAACACATAATATTCCTCTGGATCTTTGAGACTTCCTCCTCCCACCCCACCCCCACCCGCCACTATAATGACCCCTGCCTTTCAGTTCTGGCTAGATCCAAGCAGGTATACTGGTACAAATAAGAGCTCACGACACACCTAATCCAGGTCCACTAACCCCTCAGAGGCAGGAATGGGGGTAGTAGTGATACCAGTAAGTTAGGGGGGCGGTGGGGGGAACCAATTACAATGATCATCGAATAAGTCCCACCCACCCCAGGGGGACAAACAATGGAGACATGGGTGAAGGGAGACACTGGTTGGTGTACAATATGAAAATAATAATAATATATAATTTATCACGGAGTTTCGAGTGGGGGAGGGGGAAACAGGGAAAAAAGAGGAGCTGAAACCAAGGGCTCAAATAGAAGCAAATGTTTAGAAAATGATGATGGCAACATATGTACAAATATGTTTGATACGACTGACGTATGGATTGTTATAAGAGCTGTAAGAGCACCCAATAAAATGATCTTAAGAAGAAAAGAAAAAGAAACCGCTAAATGCTCACTGCTGGTAACACAATTTCAACTATGGCTTACAAGTACCGCATCCAGTATATTTCTTCTCTAGCTGATGAGCTCTGAACGACTGATGGACGGTAGTCTTCACTATTGACTATCAGATGCCAGCCTCATGTCCTCTAGTCTCCAGAGTCCCTTGGAATCCCCAGGGCCACATGGAAGGAGGAATGCTGAAGTGATCTGACAGGTGCCATGTAATCAATCGGTCTTTATCTTTGTTGTTTTTAATAGTTGCATTGGCATTTAATTCGCATATGATACAATGTAATCATTCAATCATATTACAAAGAGATGCGCAATCATCACCACCATCAATTTCAGGGCATTTTCTCATACTCTCTGTTAGTTCCCCACTTCCCACCAAGTACATGCCACATCCTTTAGTGAATCATTAATTCAGTTACAGTCTCTATAAATTTACTTATCCCGGATTTCATATACTGAAAATCATACAGAACACAAAAAATGACGACAAACCAAAACAGAAAACTTCAGCCAAAAGGAAAGCAGAAAATATTAAAAGTGGAAACAACTTTAAAATGGGTCAGAAGACATATCACATGATAAGGTGTTGTATTTTAACCTAACCGTGTCTGCCATAATCAACTTTACAACTCCCTCTTCTGTTATCAAGACTAAGCACGCCCTCCACCAGGGTCAGAGGGAATTCACTGGAGCTTAATCCTTGTGGAGACCTGCAAAGATTCTGGGCTGCGCCTCTCATCCATAGCCTTCTACAACCAGATGTTCAGAATTTAGGCTCCGATACCATCCCCTCCGTTGGATACAGGTTATATTATTTATAATCCTTGGATTGCTTCTTTCATGTGGACTTAGTTGATACCTCACTTAGATCGCTGCTTGTTTGAAGACAAACCTTAAAGACCACAAGAAGCAATGAACTTGCCAACAGGAGATCTGGGAAGGGTAGACAGGTCAAGTGGAGGTTTCCTAATAGAGGAGAGTTTGTGGAACTTGAACTCTGCTCTGGAAACTACTCTCTCTTTTCTCTCAGGCAAGTAAACCTTTCCACTTACAAGCCCGAAGAATAGCATCTTGTACACTGAGGGTGTTATAAAATTTAAGAGTCAATATGAACTGTTTAACACAGTTCTGACCACAATATAAATAACAACATGAAACAGAAAGAAGCGTGCCAGGATTATTGATTTAGGAATGATTTAAGATTAGAGACAACACTGAAAGGCTAATCTTATGATGGCATATACAAATTTTTATTTTTAAAATTCATTTGAAACATAATTGATGACGCTTTTCAGGATGCAGAGGCCAAAATTGTGAAATCCTCGATGTTTACACTGATGCACAAAAATATAGAAGAAAACAGCTAAAGAAGTTTATAAGTGGAAGCACCATCCTCCATTTATGAAAAGCACCTAATTCTACGATGGCCAACACATTTCACCCTCGTGTGTGCATACTTCCTAACTTAAAAGTGAACATGAAGAGCGCACATATCCCTATAACTGCTATGTAAACAATAATTCCAATAATCATCCTGCAATAATTCTAGTCCAGAAGATTTTAATTATGTATCTTGGTATCACAAGCAAGGATCGCAGCATGCAATATGATCATAAACTACGGAATTTACGCAGCATCTCCTAAGATATGACTGTACAATGCTAACAGCCCCACCAGTGGAACATAAATCACACTGTTAAAAGCCACAACAGTGTTTATGGGTGAATGCCTCAAAGCACGATAAATTATAATATTCATTTCATGCGAAGAAATGTTGGTCCTTCCTCTGCATAGTAAATTTCTTAATGATGACATTTAGAAGAATCCTCGCCTATCAACTGATATATTTCAGAGCATGCCCCAAACTATCGAGAAACAGAGGTGCACAAGCTCCTAAGGTGTTGCTTTAAGCCAAGTTTTTCTTAAAATTTAATAAATAAACAGCTACAGAAAGAGAGGCAATTAGAAAATGTGATTTAGCTATCATTAATCTACATCAAAGGACTATGATGATGCGCAGTGTGTCTTTCAAATTATTCTCCATTGTAGGCTTCACAATTGAAGTTGAGAAATCTCTTTGACAAACTAGTCCCTTATTAAAAATCAAAGGGAAATACTTTGCTACCATCTGTGCTACATTAACGCCGTCGGGGAAGACTGATCACACGCTAAGTGAAGAAGTACCCAGCTCTATTGGGAAAAGCGACAGCCACACAAGGACCACAGCACTCATGTTCATCCTCTATGAAAACTCGCAGCGCATACGAAACACGAGGTTCATTTCGCTACATGAGCCTCCTTGCTGAAAGGAGAAACCATGAGAAAACTGTGACCCTATGAATGCATCATCAAAGTTTGTTTGTTTGGGTTTCATTGTCATCAACACCAAACTACGCTTCGCAAAATGTGACCAGCACCTGCGGGGTCTGATTTAATACGAAGGGGTGCAGGAGAAACGAAAACTTTTACATTTAACTGCATTAGTCGAAAGTGGATGATGTTATAAAGAATTTGGTAAAATTATCCGTAAATGGTTGTCAGTAAAATTTATGACAGGCAATCTCTTTTCTTTAAAGCACACCGAATCAAGAAAAATCTGTTCCCACGGTTAGAAGCTCATTTTAGAAAGTATTACTATAAATCAGGCTTCTTTATCTCCGGTATACCAGATACTATGACCATGATCTGACAAGTTCCTCCTAATTACCCACCTTAATTACAGTAATTATATATTTTATAGTAAATGCAAGTAACAAGGTTCATTTGGAAGATAAATTGTGAACTACAGGCTTTGGGTTTTTTTTCTTCTTTCCTTTTTAAAGAGAAGATGTGGAAGATGCTCAACCATTTCATTCAATTCATCATATTCAGCACTTGTTCTTTATTTTGGAACTAGGTCTAAGACAGTGGTTCTCAACCTTCTTAATGTCATGACCCTTTAATACAGTTCCTCATGCTGTGCCCCAACCATAAAATTATTTTCATTTTTACTTCATAAAATTGTAGTTTTGTTATTGTTATGAATCAGGCAACCCCTGCAAAAGTGTCATTCGACACTCCCCAGCCCGCCACCTCCAACCAAGGGGTCGCGACCCAAAGGCTGAGAACTGCTGGTCTAAGAGAACACTTAATTGAAAACCTGTATTTTGATGCAAAGGGCTTAAGTAGAGAGCAAATGCTTTGAAAATGATGAGGGCAAAGAATGTACAGATGTGCTTTATACAACTGATGTATGTATATGTATGGATTGTGATGAGAGTTGTATGAGCCCCTAATAAAACGTTAAAAAAAAAAACAACCTGTATTTTATGGTTAGATTTTTTTTTTCCCCAATGTCCTTTTTATAAAGAAGATCAACCATCATTTGATCCCAACTACTGGTTCCCTCTACTTATTTTATAGCTTTCTTACGCCACCTTAGTTTTTACAAGGATTTTAACTAAAGCTAAGGCACTACATAAAATATATTCAGTGGATAATTTTTAAAGAGCGAGAGAGAGAAACACTCGGGGTGCTGGGGGGTGTTGTGGGAGGCAGGACATGTCAACTGTCCTTCAAGCCTAGTTTGTTATGAAAATATTTGAGGAGGTAAAGTTGGCAACAATGCAATTTACGTGGCAATGGGAAAAAGTCTGCACCAGGAAGATTATAGATCTAGAGATAGATATTTCTATTTCAGAATGTTTATATTCTAGATGCATTATTACCTCTCATCAAAGGCACGCAGGAGGCTGTTACCATTCTAAAATAGATAGTTAGAACAAAACCTAAGATTTTTGTTTTAAAATCACTTTAGTGTTTGGGACATGAGTTAAGTCTCAGCACTGCCACCAACCCAACTCAACAGAATGAATGCAGCTCCCTACAGCATTGCGCAGGACGCCAACGAGGGAGGGGCCACCCTCGGGAGTGACCGTCCTCAACGTCCGTAAGACAGGAAAGGAGAATCGAAAGGGACTCACAGCCACTGAAAGTCTAATGATACGAAACCCAAACAGCGAAACATCAAGTAAGTATCTTGAAGCTACACTCTGGCAAGGAGTAAGCATGGAATAAGTAAAAAAAAATGGCTTTTGGAAAGTGAATTATTATAATTCTCTCAACAGACTCTACCTCTAAAAGATACAGCATCTGGAGTCTTAAAGGCTTGAAGGCAAACAAGTGGCCATCTAGCTCAGAAGCAACAAAGCCCACATGGAAGAAGCACACCAGCCTAAGTGAATACAAGGTGTTGAACGGACCAGGTAGCAGACACCAAGGAACAAAAACAATCATTGTGTGATCACCTTCCTCACATAAACGCTGAAGATGAATGTGTGCATAAGCAAGTGTGGTGAAGAAGGCTGATGGTGCCTGGCTATTGAGAGATATAGCGTCTGAGGACTTAAAGGCTTGAAAGCAAACAAGCCTAGCCCAGAAGCAACAAAGCCCACATGGAAGCAGCACACCAACATGGGTGATCATGAAGGGCAGAGGAGACCAGGTCTCAAACAACAAAGGCGGGGGGTGGGGGGTGGGAATCACATCACCATGAATGAGGGGGAGTGCGTGATGGGGACCCAATGCCCATCTGTAGACAGCTGGACATCCCTTGCAGAGGGGTAGTGGGGAGGAGATTAGTTACTCAGGGTTCAGTGTAGCAACAAGGAAACTCAAAACCTTCCTCAAGTGCTTAAACGCTTCCTCCCTTCCCGATTATCATGACCCCAATTCTACCTTGCGGACCTGGTTAGACCAGAGGATGTACAGCGGTGCAGTAGGGATCTGGAAACACAGGGAATCTAGGACAGACGAACCCCTCAGGACCAGCAGTGGGAGTGGCGACACCGGGAGGGAAGGGGGTGTAGAAAGGGAGAACCGATCTTGGAGATCTATGTGTAACCTCCTCTCTGGGAGATGGGCAATGGGGAAGTGGGTGAGGGAAGACGCCCAGCAGTGTAACATAAGATATAATAATTATTTGTAAATTATTAAGGGTGCAGGGAGAAGGGGGGAGCGGGGAGGGAGGGGAAGGGGAAAAAAGGGAAACTGAGCTGATTCCAGGAACCCAAATGGAAGGCGACTTTTGAGAATGAAGAGGGCAACGAATGTATAAGGGTGCTTTGCTCAATTGATGTATGTATGGATTGTGATAAGAGTTGTATGAGCCCCAATAAAAAGATTTATTAATAAAAAAAAAAAAAGAAAAGCAACACTCAAACCCAGGCCTCAAGACCCAGAAAGACACATGCTCCCAAGTAACTTTCCTACAGATCTTGTTTAATGATTGAAAAATAATTCCATGTTGCATGTTACATAAAATATTAAAAAACATACCAAAAATTTAAATGACAATCACAGCAAAGCCTCAGGAGGGATCTACCTTATTTTCCTATGAAACTTGAAATAGGTACCCCAATAAACCTTATGAGACTGTGGTCAGTGCCCTTTTGGGTCACCATTTATAAGTGAGTATGGGATCAGGCTTCAAAGAACCAGAACAAAAAATCGTATTGATGTGAATGAGGAGGCCATAGTGGAGACCCAAAGCCCATCTGTAGACAAGTGGACATCTCATGAAAGGATCACAAGGAAGAGCAGAGACGGTCAGGGTACAGTAGAGTGCTAACTAAACATCCAACTTCCCTCTAGTTCCTTAATGCTTCCTGTCCCCACCATCACGACCCCAATTCTACCTTACAAATCCGGCTACACCAGAGCATGTACATGGGTACAGATGAGAGCTGGAAATTCAGGGAATCCAGGACAGAGAAACCCTCAGGACCAATAATGAGAGTAGCCATCCCAGGAGGGGCTAGGAAAGTAGGGGGAACCGACTATAATGATCGACATATAACCCCCTCCCAGGGGAATGAACAACAAAAAGTGGGAGAAGGAAAACCGCAGTCGGTATAAGGCATGGAAAAAAATAATTTATAAATGATCAAGGGTCCATGGAGGGAGCGGGGAAATGAACTGATAACAAGGGCTCAAGAAAAATGTTTGAAAATGATGGCAACATTCTATACAAAGGTGCTTGTCGCAATGGATGGATGGATGGATGGGTTGTAATAAGAGCTGTAAGCCCCCCATAAAATAATTTAAAATAAAAAAGGAGTATGTTACTTACCACATACCAACTGGAGAAAAGTCCAATGACAACATCAAAAGGGCCACAGATCTTAAAGTAGCACCCAAAATGTCAATGCGTAACTAATCATTTTATCTTTTTTACCACCATCTAATTTTAACACAGTGACAAAAGCCCACTTTCCCCTGGTAGTGAGATTTTTTTCCACATTGTACTCTGAACACAAGGTTCACTAACTCCCTCCAGGACACTATCAAGGACAGAGGGACCCTTGATGAAGAATCCCCAAGAGGAGAAAAGCCCAATTACATACCCAGTCTTCTCAACTAGAAAATAAATATAATCAGCACTGTCGTGCATTAGAAGAATGCTGATGAGTCAAATCTCTTCCTCATCATACTCTTAAGAGATTCATAACCACATTATAAATTTTTTCAATGAAGTGCCTTAAATAAGTATTTATATGTATGTATGTTGTTGCCAACAAGTCAGTTCTAACTCAAGAAGATCCTATGCTTACGTGCATGCCTACATATAAGGGGGCGTCAAAAAGTTTGTGTGAAAAGCTCATTCATTATCCTTTTAACCCCATTTTTTCCACGTGCATACTTAATTGTATCAGAAGAAAGTAAAACTCTGAATCTATTCTTGTAATAGTCATATAATCGTATGGTTAGTGGTTAACACTACTCCAAAACTGCAGCCCTATAGCACACTGCATCATGAGAAGGCGCTTAACACAACGATCCATACAGATACCGAGAAGATAAAACTTCTCACAAGCAGACTATAATTCAGTTTTGTACAAAGCAGATGTCCAGTCAATGAGACTCCAAGAATTTTTGCTTGGGTTTTTACATACAGCTAACATTATGTCAGGTATCTAAGAACATAAGATTTAATGACAGATCTAACAAACGTATATGAGCATTATCAATCATTCATGGCACCTGTCAGTCAAGGAAAAGGCTCTCCTACATACACAAGCTAAAAGGAAGTGATCTGGCCAATAAAATGACAATTCCAATTTCCAATTAGAGAGATCCAAAAGCACTTGTACTTTCTTTCCACAGCTAATTAGTTCTCAGCAGAAAGCACAACGGGAAGACAAATAGTTAATAAACAGAGTCTAGGAGCAATCTGAAAAACATTAACCCCCATTTAAATAGAGAAGAAGAATATTAGATTTGGGCAGTCTCAAAATGTGTTCATCTATTTAATTCAACCTAGGAAAGTGATCCTTGGAAGAATGTTGTACCCTAGCTTCTAAAAGTGTACTTAAGTGGTTAGCACTATTGAGGACAGAATCGCTATTCCGTACATACTACACAGAGATTATCACTACTGTAAAAAGCAGGCAGGCATAGAGTGGCAAAAAGTCGGGACTATCCAACAAAACGGGGTCTACTCTCTCAATTCTGGTCTTAGCTTGCACGTCTGACTTTGCGTTGGTCATGATCACTTAAGCTCTCTGGACTTTGGCGCTCATCTATGACATAAGGGAGTTAGGATTTTACCATCTCTCGGGTTAATTGTCATTTCTCAAAATTAATCTAAAGACTATGTTGCTGCTATGTGCCATAGATGTTGACTCACAGCAACCTTGCAGCGCGGAGTAGAGCTATCCCGTAGCTTCCGAGGCTGTCATCCCTAAGAGAGCAGATTGCTAAATCTTCCCCCCCAAATGACTATTGGGTTCATTACCACTGACCTTTCTGTTAGTCACTGACCGTTTTTAAGCACTGCATCCTAAACACCTGATCTTAAAAGAAAAATCTAACCTGTCAATCAGAAATTCCTGACAGTTCTTCTTCCACATACTTTAAGTGACCAATATGAATTCATCAATTATTTAGCCAAGAGGGAATCGATAGTATTTCTCATCTGAAAAAAGAGTTCTTACCTGAAAGAGGATTGTCGTGCAGCAAATTTTGAAGCTTACTACAAAGCTGGATCATGTTGTCCAACTGTCGATTGATCTTCACATCTTGTATCCAGGCTGGGGTGCTGCACACCGGGCACTCGGTTCCAAAACAGTCACTTACACAGTCACTTTAAAAGATTCACAACAAAGCATTCAGTCGGGTCTGAATTCTAAACAATAAACCATCCCAATTTGAACAGAAATAAAGGAAGCACTTTTTCCCCCTAACATATAAGACTATTTTATATTTTACTGTACACTCTGTAATGGTTCTCATTTTATTTTTCATCTATTAACCCAGAATTCTGCGGAAGCATAGCATCACTCTATTGGTGTGTATTATTCAATGAGCCAATAGCATCCAAATGACCAAGGCATGCTACCACAAAATCATGACTGGTAAAAGATCCATTCAGTTACAAGATAAGCCACTGGAATATAGTGAAACACTGACATGGCTTCAGGTTCCACAGTGCTACTAACTGAGAAAAACTACCCCTTGTCAACCTCCAGCGTAGAATCAATGAGGTCCATAATTATCTGAAACAAAGCCACTGCCTTGAATCGATTCTGACTCCTATCAACCTTACAGACCCAAGCAGAACGGCTGCTCAGGGTTTCCAAGGCAGTGGTTCGTAAAATTATTTCTCCAACTGCCTAGTGGTGGCTCTGTGCTGGGCTGCCATGCACATGGTGGGCAGGGCTTTCTCCTCCCTCCAGAAAAGAGAGAGTGCTGCAGCCCACAGGGATCGCTGTGAGCACTGACGCGGGGACGGCAGGGAGCTGGGTAACTTTGAGTTGTATCCAAATACAGTTCATGTGTGAAGCCAGAATTGCTTTATACACGTCAATAAAAACAGCATATGTCAATAGAATGAATACATAACCAGATATGAAACTCTCGCTGTCTTCTCTTCAGTAAGACGCCGAAGAAATTTGCAAGATGTGAAACAATGTCATTTTTTTCAGGGTCTATTATTTCTTTAGCTTGTAAAAGAGTTTCTAAAAGTTGCCGTGTATGTTAATGTGCAATTGGTTTTATTAACATTATTTTAATGAATCAGCATTTTAAAAATGCCTCTGCTTCTATTACACCTATATCTATGTACAATGGGATTTAAAAAGTGTTTGGACTCCCTCAATGCATGAATACCTTCTTTTATTAAATTGGAACTCTATGATGCTCACTCTCCCGACACAACGGCTGGAGCCAAAGTGGGTGAACAAGTAAATGTGGTGAAGAAAGCTGATGGTGCCCGGCTATCAAAAGAGATAGTGACTGGGGTCTTAAAGGCTTGAAGATAAACAAGCGGCCATCTAGCTCAGAAGCAACAAAGTCCACATGGAAGAACACACCAGCCTGTGTGATCGAGTGGTCCCAAAGGGATCAGTTACCAGGCATCAAAGAACAAAAAATCATATCATTGACTGCACACCTCCATGATAGGATCGCTGAAGACAAATGGGTGCATAAGCAAATGTGGTGAAGAAAGCTGATGGTGCCCGGCTATCAAAAGAGATAGTGTCTGGGGTCTTAAAGGCTTGAAGGTGAACAAGCGGCCATCTAGCTCAGAAGCAAATAAGCCCACATGGAAGAAGCACACTGGCCAGTGCGATCACGAGGTGCCCAAGGGACCAGGTATAAGGCATCATGCAAAAAAAAAAAAAGATATAAGTGTGTGTATGTATGTGTATATATGTGTATATGTATATATGTATGTATATATATGTATATATATATCATATTAAATGAAGGGGGATGTGCAGAGTGGAGACCCAAGGCCCAAGTGTCGGCCAATGGAGATCCCCTCATAGAGGGGTTTAGGAGAGGAGATGGGTTAATTAGGGTGTGAGGTAGTATCGATGAAGAACACAGCTTTCCCCCAGATCCTGGATGCTTCCTCCCCCCAACTACCATGATCCGAATTCTACCTTGCAGGGCTGGATAGGACAGAGGCTGTACACTGGTGCATATGAGGGTTGGAGGTACAGGGAATCCAGGGTGGATGATACCTTCAGGACCAAGGGTGTGAGGGACGATGCTGGGAGAGTGGAGAGTGAGTGGGTTGGAAAGGGGGAACTGATTACAAGGATCCACATGTGACCTCTTCCCTGGGAGAGGGACAGCAGAGAAGGGGAGAAGGGAGACTCCGGATAGGGCAAGATATGACAAAATAACGAGGTATAAATTATCAAGGGCATATGAGGGAGGGGGGAATGGGGAGGGAGGGGGGGGGGGGAAAGAGGACCTGATGCAAGGGGCTTAAGTGGAGAGCAAATGCCTTGAGAATGATTGGGGCAGGGAATGTATGGATGTGCTTTATACAATTGATGTATGTATATGTATGGATTGTGGTAAGAGTTGTTTGAGTCCCTAATAAAATGTAAAAGAAGAAAAGAGAAAAAAATGATTAGGGCAAAGACTGTACAGATGTGCTTTATACAATTGATGTATGTATATGTATGAACTGTGAAAAGAATTGTATCAGCCCCAATAAATTGTTAAAAAAAAAAGTGTTTGGAAGAATAGCATTAAAAGATAATGGAAATTCTCCACAAACTTTTTGAAACTACCTAGTAACTATCTACATTTTATACACACACAAGAAAATGCTGTTTATTGTCCTCAATTGGTGTAGTGGTTACAAATTGGGCTGCTTAACCGCAAACTCAGCACTTCAAAACCACTATGCGAGCAGTTCTCAACCTGTGGGTCACAACCCCTTTGGGGGGTCAAAAAACCCTTTGACAGGGGTCACCTGATTCATGACAGTAGCAAAATTACAGTTATGACGTAGCAACGAAAATACTTTTATGGTGGGGGGGGTCACAACATGAGGAACTATGTTAAAGCACTGCCGCATAAGGAGAACCACTGCACTAGACACTCCCACGGAAGAAAGGGGGGCTTTCGAGGCCCATACACAGTTGTAAGCACAGCAACTCACGAGGACAGTCCGACCCTGTCCTGCAGCCACGCTATGAGCCAGCATCAATTCAACCGCCGTTTCGTGCGAGTTAATGGAGACTGACACCAAAAGCTTGAGAAACACTCCTCTGGGTCTTCAATGAATTTGTTGTTAAGAGAACAGATGGACTACTTTCGCCAGGGAAACTCTCTGAAACTACAACACTGTCAATATTCAAATCTGTGTTCCAGCCCTCCCCACCACCTCTCCGTTTCAGGTTAGCCACCTCAAAACCATCTTTAGAAAGTGCATGCTGCCGGCCCAATGGTTGTAGGTAATTCTGAGTCTGCAAAGAATACATAAGCCGCTGTCCTGATTCTTAGCACCACGTAATCAAAACAATTAAACCTGCACTGAATCATGGGCTCTTTCATTGCACCATATGCATCACTCTCTTTAATGAGGTTCCAATGTCTGGTTCACTCACAGAGCACTTCAGACTGATTAAAGGTAAGCAAGCACCCCACACACGACACAATGCCGTGGGTCACTAAGCTTGAGCAGTGCTGTCACTAGTCTATGGTCTTCCGTGAACAAGCCTGCTGCGCCTCAGCTGGAACAGGGCTTCTGCAGCTTCCGGATGGGGACTGGGAGTAGCCGTCATTTCAGGAGTTTAAGGGAGATGATCTTCACAAGGAGGTGACACCTGGGCGGACTTTCTTTGCTAACCTCACAGAAATCTGGCAGAATACAGTGCCGGCCCAAGAAAGAGCAGGTTCCCAAATCCTGAGGCAAGACTGAACCCAGCTTGTTTAGTAAAAAAGTAGGAACACGCAGCTGGGGCCAAGTGAGCCAGGGAGCCAGGGAGGTCGGGATAGGGCTGTGGAGGTCACAAAGGGATTTTAAGCAGGGGAATTACACGGATTTGATTACTATTTTAAAAGCCATGGGCCATAATGCAGACAAGGAGAAGGGATAATGTAACTGGAAAAGAAGGAAACAGGACTAGTTAAGAGGCTATTCCAACAATCTGGAGTGAGAAAATATGATGGGGGCTCTTGGATTACGTATCAGAGGCAGTAAATAGAAAGAAAAGCAGGAAAACTCAGATTTTAACACTCATTCGGAGGTACAAGGAAGGACGGTGGTGACACCCGTGGGTAACACTGGCTTGCTAAGAGCAAGGTCACCAGTCCAAACGTACCAGCCACTCTGTGGGAGAAAGCTGTGTGTGACACTGTCCCCGTCAAGATGTGCGGCCTTAGAAACCCTGTCTGGGGTCACCGCGATTGGAATCAATTCAATGGCAATGGGTTTGGGGGTTCTGCTTTTGACTTTCTGAAGTAGAATTGGTAAACGTACAAGAGGGCTAGGGAAGACAAAGTACAATCTGGTAGCGATGCTTGGGTCAGTGTACAGTGTACACACAGTGTACAGTGTACAGACAGTGGTGCCATACATTGCAATGAGGACTAATGAGGCTCTTGCCTCATTAATATATTGAGGGGTGGATCTAGCACTTTCTTTATAAAGCATCAAGTTTGAGATGTCTTTTTGTCATCTAAATGGAGATATCCTAGTAAACGATGGTGCATATATAATTATCTACCCAATCTTCCTGCTGAGGCTGTTCCATGTAAGAGATCCACGTTTCCAATGACAAGACTGGGGTCACCCTCCCCCAGATAAAGCTGCCTTCCACACCTACCTGCCCCCGTGCATCACAAGCGCAATTACATTCGTGGACGCTCAAGTTTCAGTGAATGCGCTCACCTCTCTTGAAATAATTTAAAGATTGAATCAAAGGAAGTTATATTGCCCTGTTTTCAGAACTAAGCTAAGACATTCAGTCCTCAATTGATTTCTCCTAAACAAGACACAGGATGAGATAAAAGGCTAATCTTCTAACCTATAAACCAGGACCTATACACATTAGACCACTGATAGAATTTCATCCTAACTTTAAGAACTAATCTTCGGAATTTTGAAAAACTAGATTCAAAGCTAACTTGATAAAAAAATACAGACATATTTAAATTATATGAAGGCCATTTTATTTCTGCCCCACCAAGAATGCCAAAGCCAGTATATAACTTTAGACAGAGCGTCACATTTAAGCTTTGGTTTTCATATTTGTAAACAGTTACACAGATCAAAGTAACAGGGTATGTACAGTAAGCTACTGTGAAGACTATGAGCGTTACATAAATATAAGGTACTCTATTAATCTGATTATATGATTATTCTCTAACAAAAACAGTAGTTATACTACCATACTGAGGCCATAATTACTTACCTACAGAAGATGTGCTCACATCCTCCTAAGCAAACAGGTTCCCTCAGAATATGGGTGCTGTTTGAAGAAAGAAATGCCCAGAATTTAGGTCAATGCCAGATAAACATTCCATGCCCAACATCTCATCAGCCGAAGGCCCAACATTACCAAACTTCTCTTTCTCAAAGCACAAAGTATGAAGGAAGGATGTGTGCATCTGTAAGCCTGTTACTCCCAGGTACAATCTTGTATCACAACATCTCTGCTGAACTTCAATTCAACTGTCAAACATTGAACAAGTTCTAACTCTTTTCATAATGTACAGTCCCCTGAAGTCACAGGAAGAGGCAACTCTTCTCAAATGTCTCAAAAGCTCTTAACAGTCAAAGCCAGCCACTGGCTTCTCTTTGCAACCACGAGCACACACTGTCAATCAAAGTAGAGACTCAAAACTCAAAAGAAGAGGCACGGGCAGAATGACCTTATAATTTTTGGAGCTCCTTCTGAGTGAAGGGCGGTGGTAAGTGGGATCCTACAAAACTCAGTGTGTTCCAGGAATGTCTCAGACAACCAAGCTACCTGGTCCCCTTACCAGTCTCACTACACCAAGAAGTCAATGTCAACTGAGTGACCCTACAGGACAGGGTCTATAGGACAGGATGCCTCAATAAGCTTCTGGGAGTGTAACTCTAGGAGACTAGAAAGCCCCATCTTGCAGGTGGTTTCGAAGCGCAGACCTCGTGGATTGCAACCCCACCCATCACCACTATGCCACCAGGGCGCCTATCTTGCCCCTTATGGACCCGTTTCCCATCTCCTTTTCACTGGTGTCTTGTAAAAAACAGTCATTCTTTGGGTTCACAAAAAGTTGCCTGTTTTGTTCTCTGAGCAACAGTAACCAGGAATCACCAGGTTGGCTGGCAATGGGCAGAATTAGAGATTCACTCCGTTGGGGAAGGAAACAGAAACAAAATAACCTCAACTCAGCCGAGCAACATCCCTGCATCCATTGCTAAGCTCGGAAACAGAAGAACGGTCTTACTGACAAACTACGACCTCAAGTCATTAAGATGCAGCAAGACCAAGCAGAAAAGGTAACACTTTTGAAGGCTGACTGATTTTATTTATTATTAGACTACCCCTAAGGGCCATTTCGTATGTGCACCATCCCCATCCAGTCACCTCCGTAAACATATCCATAAAAACAGTTTTCCACTGCACACTTGAGTATCTACAAATGTTGAAGTGAAATTAAGTTTCCAGAAAGCAGGCTAACGCAGTACACACTCATGTTACTCTCAAGATAGTGAACGGTGCTCACTGACATTATAAAAACCATTACTTTTCAAGAACCTGGCAAGATCTGATTTTTCTATCACACTACATAGCACATCCTGATAGAAATATGACCCATGATGCACCAGTCACGTCCGTGAACCCAGCAATTAAATACGATGACCTCTAACGCACTGTACTCCTGCTCAGTAATGTTCTTCCTGACTGGACCTGCAAACCTAACCTCTACTTTTCCCCAACAACTCTGTTGAATTCAGCTTCATTACAAGCTCTGAATCTAAGGCACCTAAAGTCCTATTTTTCTTCCCTCCTCCTTTTCTATCACAATATCCTTCTATCTTTTCTACTCTGTCACTTGACCAAGCCTTGAGGTCCAGGTTCTTCTCTACCTGAGACGACTATGTTCATTCAGTCCGTGAGCTCATGGATTCTCCATCAGCACAGACCGAAGACTCCCCTCCTTTAACCTTCACCACTCCCTCTACTCTGTTGAGCTAGACATGGACGTACTGGAAAGGCCCGCTGCCTGCGTGCTTGGGCAGTGGAATGAACAACCCTTAGAAAAACCTGGAAATGTACAAAATCTTCTGTGTACATTCAACCGGTAGCGTTTTCATCTATGGATTTGGCAAAAGTGGCACATTAGATGTTACATGAGTTTTAAACAAAAAGACTAGATGGCTATTCAAAATATTCTCCACACTCAATCCCATTAAACTTATTGGAGTCTTTGAAATACAGGCAAGTGCATATGTAAATACATTTACATATGAAAAGGAAATAGATCTATGTGCATATATTTATAGGTTTAGTATTAAGGTAGCAGATGGACATTGGGCTTCCACTCAAGTACTCCCTCAATGCAAGAACACTGTTCTATTAACCATGATGCTCACCTTCCCAACACGGTAGCTGAAGACAAAGCAGGTGCATAAGCAAATGTGTTGAAGAAAGCTGATGGTGTCCAGCACTCTGGGGTCTTAAAGGCTTGAGATAAACAAGCACCCATAGCTCAGAAGCAACAAAGCCCACATACAAGAAGCACACGAGCCTATATGATCATGAGGTGTCGATGGGACCAGGTATCAGGCATCAAACAAAAAATCCTATCACTGTGAATGAGGGGGAGTGCCGAGTGAAGACCCAAAGCCCATCTGTAGGCAACTGGACAGCCTCTTACGGAAGGGTCACGGGGAAGAGATGCACCAGTCAGGGTGCAGTATAGCACTGATGAAACATAAAACTTTCCTCTAGTTCCGTAATGCTTCCCCGCCACACACACACTATCATGATCCCAATTCTACCTTACAAATCTGGCTAGACCAAGAATGTACACTAGCACAGACAAGAGCTGGGCACACAAGGAATTCAGGACAGATAAACCCCTCAGGACCAATAATGAGATTAGCGATACTAGGAGGGTAAGGGAAAGGTGGGGGGAGAAGAGGGAACAGATCACAATGATCTACATATAACCTCCTCCCTGGGGAAGAACAATAGAAAAGTGGGTGAAGAAGGGAGACATCAGCCAGTATAAGACATGAAAAAATAATAATAACTTATAAATTATCAAGGGTTGATGAGGGAGAGTGGGGAAGTGAAGAGGGGGGCGGGGAATTAGCTGATACCAAGGGCTTAAGTAGAAAGAAAACGTTTTGAAAATGATGGCAACAAATGTACAGGTGTGCCTGACACAATGGATGGATGGATGGCTTGTGATAAGAGTTGTACGAGCCCCCAATAAAATGATTTTTTAAAAACAAACTTACTGGAGTCAGCTGGTATGATCTTTTCAGCACCTAAACCAACATTCCAACCTTTTCACCCATCAATATCTTATCCCTTCTTCCTCTGGGTTGAGGGATAAGTTTGGTTCCTGCAGCCATTCTTCCTCCTTAAGGTATGACGGCCCTAGCTATTTGCTCCTTCTACCTCCAATATCATTCCTGTCCCCCAAAGTACCCTACTCCACTATAATTTCCTTTCTTCTTCCTAGAGTCTGTGGTGAAGCAAACAGTTAACAGGTGTGAGTGCTAACTGAAAGATGGAGGTTCCAGTCCACACAGAAGTTCCCTGACAACTCTAGAGCGTTTTCTACTCAGACACATGGAAAGTTGTTACGGATCTGAGGCGCCTCCCAGATCAACTAGTCAGTGCGTTTTTCATGCGTATCCCAATACGCACAGGTAATCTCTCCTTCAACCTTAAAAAAAACCAAAAACTTCATTTGAGCTTTCACTCACTCTACCTCCGACCCCTAAGTCTCCCTTCCTAGCACAGATAAGATTCTTAAATGCATGCTCTTTACCAGCAAACTGTCCCCTCACACTCCCAGTCTTCAATCCCACCTCTCTGCTAAAGCTGACCTCCAAAGTATGTTTGGTCCTCATTCTGACTTCTCTATGAAACAGCACGAACCGCTAACCACACAGACCTTTTCTGAAACCTGCCCTGCACGGAGTGCGTCTCCTGTGCTGCAGTTGTTAGCTGCTGCGCAGGCAGTTCTGACTCAGAGCTGATCCTATGTCAAATAGAAGGAGCCACAGCTGGTCCTGTGCGGTCCTCACAACTGTAATGCTTGAACCTATTGCTGCAGCCACTGTGTCAATCCATCTCTTCAAGGGTCTTCCTCTTTTGTTACCTTTCTACAATAGTACATTTACTTGCTTTGTTAGTCTGGGTAGACTAGAGAAACAAATTCATAGATACCCATGTGTGTATAAGAAAGAGCTTTATGTACAAGAGCAATTGAATATTGAGAAAACATCCCAGCACAGTTCAGATCAAGCCCATGTGTCCAATACCAATCTATAAAGTCCTCTTCAGACTCACGTAGAGACATGAAATGACACCAAATGCAAGAAAATCTCAGGCCAGTGGGTGGGAAGTCTTGTGGATCCAGTGGTGCTGTAAGCAACTCAGAGCTGGCAGGGGTCTCCACGTGGCTCCTCCAGCTCAGGGCACTAGAGCAGTTCCATCTGTCTTGTCAGCTGCAATGTCCCCCAGGGAGTCAGTGTGTTTCTTGCCTCCAGAGAGCTATTATCTCCTTAGTGCCTCCACTCCACCCCTTCACTTGTAAGCCTCAAATTGACAATAGATTAGATAACCACCACACCTGCCTATTCCAGTACTTCATTGGCTGCTCTTTTCCTAACTTACAGTAAGCATATTCCTTCAAAGATGCAGTGCAAAGCCTTCTGACTTCCTCTAACTAGACCCGACTCAATGCCTTGATTCTGTTTCTAGCTTTAAATTTCCTTCCTCCGATGACTCTGAACCCACTGACTGTGCGTCTGACCCCTTACCATAACAATACGATCCTATAATGCAATTAGCAATAAATATCTGTGAACAATTGGTCAGATGTACTAATTATTCTAATAATTCATGAACTAGAAAAGATTTGTTGTTAACACAGGAGGAAAGACATGAAAACAAAATGAGTGAGAAGAGTGAGGTGGACACATGGGCGGGAACAGAACAGAGTGGTACAGGGAAAGCTGGGAGTGGGGAGGGCCAATATCGAAAGACTTCCAAGAAAAACATCTCAGAGGGTGGCAGCCCAGTGCCAAAGCAAGGCTCTCAGATCGGAGCTGACAAGTTATCCAGGAATAAAAGGATCCATATGATATCTAGGTAATATCTATTAAAATGTCAAATATATACAACTTTAACTCAAGATAGTCTACTGCCAGGAATTTATCTGACAGATCCTCAAACACCCAAAGATATATAAACAACAACTTACAAATGTCCATTTAAGAGTTATATTTGAAATGTCACATATTAAAATTTGAAAAAAGCAATCAGAATGACATAGGGCTTCTCAAGGGATGCTAGAGAACACGAGAAAGACTTTGGAGTAGTAACAGGAACTTATTTTGTACTGAAGAATTCTATATCATCGTCCATAGCATACAATTAATACCTGATAGAGCATAAAAAAACTCCATTTTCAGAAATAGAAACCTAAGAAGGCAATAATAGCCCATGAGGGGGAGTGGAGTGGGGTGGGGTGGGGGGTTAGGATAAGAAACTAAAGTTAGAAACAAACACAGTTACTTGAAAATGCTAGAACCAAACAGTATGAACAAGGTTGTGTTGAACACCTAGAACTGATAGGCAGTAAAGCCCAAGGACGTTTTCGTTACAATTTCTGTCCTATTTATCTTGTAACTGTGTTCATGTATAATTTTAGAGAAAACTTCTAAAAGGCACATAGACAAGGACACTCACTCCAGTGCTGCCCATCACGGAACATGACTTAAGACAACCTAAATTTTTACCAACGAGGACATGAGGAAATAAATCAATGACACATCACTCTGATGTATAATGTCCCCTGATCTCAGGTATATAATATTTATATAATCATAAATCATCTCTTTTTTCTTAAAGGACATACAATAAACTATAACTAGTTCTTTTTTTTTAAAAAGGACTTAGATTTGTCACTGAGTTGTTTTCAATATTAAATGTTTTTATAAAATATTTAATGAGTATACAATGTGTTAACACCTTAAGACATATATAAATTATTCCCCCTTTTTTTCAATTCAATAGTGAAAATTCTTCAGAGAACCCATGCAACTTCCCCCACCCCGCTCAGCTCCTCAGCAAATAATATTTTTATTATTAACTAATGAAGCCAGCGTCTTCAACATTTCACACACAGATAGATGTCCAAGGTTTACTCACTTCCCTCCCCAGCTCAGAGGCACTACCCCCCCCCCAACTATTCACACACAACTCATTAAGCAGAACTGTTCAGGATTATATAATGGAGCTGTCACTCAGCAAAGAGTTATAAGAATGATTGGGTTGTAGTCTCCTGCTATCTCTTCTGCAACATCCATTCCATGCCCTAGATGTAGGGAGACATGCAAATCTGACTTTGACACATCTACCTGGGTAGTTTATAAACCAATGTGGCTTAAGTAAAATGGGCAAAGGCTTCAAAGGAGAAAAGAGTCACCTAGTTGGGGCTCTGGAGATGAATGCTAAAAAAAATAGTTTGTATTGCAACTGTCAGACTCCCTGTTTTTCTTGACTTTACATAGCCCATAGATCCATAGCCACCAGATCTTGACTTTCAATCTTGCTGAGCTTCCCAATCCACCATTGCCTACATACTATGATGCTAGGTGAGCATCAAGATTTCAAAAAATCCTTAGTGAATGAGCCAAATGGAATACTACATTAAAAAATGCATTGGTATTAACAATTCAATTTCATTCTTATCCTGTTTACAGTATGATATACATATATATTAGAAATTTTAACAAATCCAGAAGAATAAGAAAAGACATTTGCATGGTAACAAGATTTAGGTACCTTGAAATTTCAACTTACTTTTCTTTTGCCCCATCAGCAGTCATAGTTCTAAGACTTCACATGCAGTTGATTTGGAAAGATCCCCACAGCCAGAGAGGCTTATAACTTAGAGAACTACTAAGTATTGAGAACTTTTTTTAAAGTTCCTGTAGATACAAACTTTTCTTCACAAAAACAAAAGGAGAGCAAATTAAGCTAACAATACTGAAGCAGACCTGTCTTGTAATGGAACGGCTCCCTAAGCTTTCATGAGAAGTTTAAGGACAGAACAAACCAGAGTTGGAATCAAGTTGATGCTAGTTTATAAGACACAGCAAAAGTGCCGTGAGGCTTCCCATGGTGTAAATGTTTACAGAATCAAGTGCCACATCTCTGAACCATCAACCTATCAGTTAGCAGCCATCCTAGTTTCTTATATCAACTGCCATTCAAGTGCACAAAATGGCTACTGGACATTCTTATATTTGAAGAGTACTCAAGTATAAGTATTCAATTAAACATTGTGTGTGCTTCTCTTTAGGGGAATTAACAACACCATTACCAAATGAAGAGTGTTAATAATGAAACCGCTATGTCATGTGTCATGTAGTTATTTGTATACGTCAGATATAAACACAACACAAAGAATAAGAAACCATGCGTACTTGCTTAATGTCCATGATCAAGTAGTGATGATTAAGTGAAATATTCCAAATGCTGCTCTATTAGCGACGAGGAAGGTGCGACTTCAACTCGTGTACTTTTGAGGGTGCCTGCAAATACCATCCATGGGCAGATGCCTAAAAGCCCCCCATCCCTACCCAACAATCTGAGCTCCAGGCCGTAGACCCACATCTCTACCCTAATGCCATTCCCACTGTGACTGACTCCTCACTAACTTGCTGCCATTGAGTCAATTCCAACTCACAGCAATCCCAAAGGCAAAAATAGAACTGCCCTGTTGGTTTCCAAGGCTGTGAACCTTCATGGGAGTAAAGGCCTCACTTTTCTCCCTGGGCCTGGCTGCAGGATGCAAACTGCTGACCTTGCAGTGAGCCGCCCAATGTGTAGCAACTATGCCCCCCAGGCTCCTTTGGGGCATAATATTAACCAGTGGGGACTCGCGTGTCTGGGGGGTTTCTCTGGCCCTCACACGCTAGCTCTGTATGCCAGTTATACACCTCCTCTAACAGAAAAGGCCCAAGTGGTGGTTCTGACTGGAACGTCCCCAGGGAAAGAGCTGTGCCTTCTTCATCTGCTCTGAATCTTTGGTCTCCACTGATTGTGGGCAATTAACCTCAAGAACCATGGAGCATTTCTGACCATCTGTAACCAGGGCCTGCTTCACTCACAACAGCCCCTCAACAGTTAATTGTTAACTGTTCATTAATTTAATGAATACTAGATATCAGGTATTTGAAACTGGGACAGCCGTCCACCAAAGAACCAAAACATTTTCTGCCAAAATAAGGCTAATTTGAGAAAGATCTGTCTGTCAGCATGAACTCAAAAACTTACTCATGGACTCATCAAGAGACAGCTAAATAGGAGAAACTGACTGAACCTATGGCCAAAGAAGGGTCCCCTCAAAGGAAATACCTGCAGTGACAGGGCTGCGATGTAAAAGTGACATTACATTCTAAGCTTCCAGTGGTTAAGGTATGGCCTCGGGTTTGAGGGGGACTTTGAACGGTTCGTGGAAAAATAAGAGTTGGAAATAATGGAGTTTTTCCAGTAACTTACTGAAGCTTCTTCATATTTACCACCACTCCCTAGGCCCTCTCTTGAAGATACCCAGACAAGAGTAACTATTTAATTGTAACGCAAAACAAATGGCACTTCACTGTCTTTTTTTATAGTTCTTCACAGGTAAGAGTTCTATGAGGGTATAGAAAGAGGAAAAATATAACTACACATTGCTGATTGCTTGTTTCCTGCCTCTCCTGTATGGGGAACATAAAAAACTGGGTGACTGAAAGGACATAAATGAAGGGGTGGTGGGGTGGGGGACAACCTAAAACTTAAAAAAATAATTTAAAATGGCAATTTTAAAGAGAGAATAGTAGTTTTAGCTTGAAAGCAAAACAGATAAATCAACCAGCTACTCAAACTGCATGCAAACATCATTGAAAAGTTTCACTCACTGACACACAGTCAATGCTGATGCACAGTGACTTCAGAAGACATGAGAAACTGTCCCTGTGAATTTCCCTGTCACTTTTTGTGGGAGTAGAAAGCCCCATCTTTCTCCCTCAGAGCAGCTGGTGGTTTTGAACTGACCTTCTGGATCACAAACCAACACCTAACCAACCACTCTGCTCCCAGAACTCTTAACAAGTCTGACATGTAGGTCACTAGCGCTACAAGTTACAATTGTAGACAGATGTCCCCAAATATGGCAACAGGATCCTATTTACTTTAATTCACAAGATAGTGTCTTAAGACACCTGGTTGCATACACACTGTATATGCCTGTTATTTCCCACTTCCTTTAGCAACACATCATTACCGTGTTCTCTGCCAGAGATAAACTGTCTTCCTGTCTTTTTTTCCAAATCTTTAAACAACTTCTATATGGTTGTGAGGCTTGGAACCACGACAAACATCACATCTGGCCTCTTGAACAGTTTCATCCGCTTCACCTTGAAGCCACACTTGCTCCGTTAAAGGTCAAGAAAGGATGCCCTGTGTTGTAGCCAATTCACCCTCACCAGCAAGTCATGCTTGCTGGAAAAACAAATCCAACCTGTGACATGAGCCAGGGGACAGCTGGGAACAAACTTGAGATGACAGCTGTGAGCTGGATGTAAGGGTAACCTGGATAATCACTGGCCCACTGGGTAGACCTGAGAAACTCTGACAAAGGGCATACTGACACACAATTTCCCAACACCACACTACACGGAATGGTGCACAGCAAAAAGAAGCCGGTCATGCGGAGTTGCTCTTCCACGCAGGATGCCGGGCCACCGCTCTGCAAGGCAGAAGTGGAGGTAGGATCTTTTTCCAATGAGTGAGCTGCAGCTAGCAAGTTGTATGCCTTCTGTGCTAGTTTCCACTGCCATCAAGTTAACTGTGACTCAAGGAGACGCTAGGTGTGCAGAGCAGAGCTGGGCCACGTGGTTTCCAAGGCTGTGACCCCTCAGGGGCAGACCACCAGACTTGTCCAGGGAATCTCTGGATGGCTTTGAACCACCTGCATTTCAACCCACAGGTGGGACATTTAACCATTTACAGCACTACAGACACTTAAACAAACGTGGAGATCCCAGGAAAGGAGGGTGCTATCATTTTCTAAACACCCATGTAATGACAGAAAACTCTCCATGAAAAAGGATTTTTAAACTTTAGGAATTCCACTTGTTACACAGAGTTCCACCAACTACAGCCCGTTGGGGAAATCGAGCGGCAGCCTGTTTAACAGGACGTTCAAATTCAAAATGGCTTCTACAGTTTTAAAGGATTGTTTTTAAAATGAGAGAAAAGAAAAGAGTATGTAACAGATTATGTAATAAAGCTCATCTGATCTTATAAGAAAAAACTTTCAGTTAGGTCGTAAAGTGTGCAAAAGAACAGTTAAAGGTTAGTTAGGGCATGTATTAAGGAGGAGCCTGGAGGCATAGCAATTACACAGTAGGCTGCAGTCTGCAAGGTCAGCAGTTTGAAACCACCAGCAGCTCCTCAGGAGGAAAAATTAAATAAAATCACTGGAGTTTGGTCTCATTCTCCAGTCCATTAGAGGGCCTGTACTTAAAAGTGTGAGCCTACTTATGATGATGATCCTTCAGTCCCAAGACCCTAATTATCTACTCCAATTGAGAATTGGTAAAATACATATATATATATATTGATATCGAGTAAACATGGTACTGGCTTCCTTTTACATTTCAGACCTACTATGTTGCTGCTCTTGTATCACTGCTGCAAGGTGCTGCGGTCTCCCTTCTAACTCGCAGGACCCTATGCACAAAAACAACATTGGTCAGCCCTAATGAGGGACAGTGGGCTCAATCACAGCGACCATATTGTCAGTCCATCTCCTTGAAGGCCTTCCTCTCCTCTGTGTAAACTACTTTACCAAGCATGATGTCCTTCTCCAGGGACTGGTCTCTTCTGAGAACATGTTCAAAATACCAGAAACGAAGTCTTGCCATCCTGGTGTCTAAGGAGCATTCAGGTTATCCTTCTTCCAAGAAAGATCTGTTGGTTCTTTCGCCAATTCATGGTACTTTCTACATTCTTTGCCAGCACCAGAATGCAAATGCATTAACTCTACTCAGTCTTCCTTATTCAATGGCTAATTTTCACACGTACATAAGATTAAAATTACTTCAGTCTTCAAAGTAACATCCTTGCTTATCAACACTTTAAATGGATCTTTTATAGCACATTTAACGAACACTCATAGTGGATCCAAGCAAGGCCAAATCCTTGACAACGTCGATCTTTTTTCTGTTTATCATGTTACACCTATTGGTTCAGTTGTGAGGATTTTGCTTTTCTTTACCTTAAGTTGTAATCCATATTGAAGACTGCAGTTCCTGATCTTTATCAGCTCCCATTTTCAGCAGGCAAAGTTGTGCCATTTGCACGTGACAATTAGCCTTCCACCAAACTGGATGCTGCACTTTTCAGTCCTGCTTCTCAGATTTGCTCCATGTACACATTGAGTGAATGTAGTAAGAGGAGGCAACCGTGACAAACACCTTTCCTGATGTTAAACCATGTAGTATTCCCTTGTTCTGCCCAAATAACTTCCTCTTGATCCATGAACAAGTTCCGTAAGAGTACAAGAACGCGTGCTCAGAACGGATTGTCCAGTTTGTTATGATCCACAGAAATGCCTTTGTACACAAGTAAACATCTTTCTGCTATCTTTCTGGAAAAC
This sequence comes from Tenrec ecaudatus, assembly GCF_050624435.1. Taxonomy (NCBI): domain Eukaryota; kingdom Metazoa; phylum Chordata; class Mammalia; order Afrosoricida; family Tenrecidae; genus Tenrec; species Tenrec ecaudatus. The sequence continues at coordinate 24,217,202 of NC_134542.1, read as the reverse complement.
AGAGACTTTCAGCCAAGATCCATTTCACATCAGCAATCATATCCATTGTTCCACACTTCTGAATCCAGCTTGAACATCTGGCAGCTTCCTGTCAGTACTCGGGATGATCTTCGGCCAAATTTTTAACTTGCATGTGTTATTAATGACACTGTTCTATAATTTGCACATTGTTAGGTCACCTTTTTTTGGAATGGATAAAATATGGAGCTCCTCCAGGTGGCTATCCCCCAAATCTCTTGGCATAGACAAGTGTGCACTTCCAGGGCTTCATCAGCTTGATGAAACATATTCCACTGATATTTCATCAATTCTCGGAGTTTTGTTTTTGACTAATGCCTTCAGTGTAGCTTGGATTTCCTCAGTACTATGTGTTCTGGATCATATGCTACCTATTCAAATGATTGACTGTCAATAGTTCTTTTAGGTATAGTGACTCTTAGTATTTTTTCCATCTTCTTTTGATAGTTTTGCATCATTCAGTATTCTGAAATAGAATCTTTCAAAGAAGACCCAGTGATGGGTGCTGTTGGATACCATCAGTTCAAACGCATAGCAACCTAATGTACAAAAGGAGACACTCCCTGGTCCAGCATCATCTTCATGACCTATGTTCCAACTTATTGTTGCAGCCAATACATCAATCCATCTCATTTTTTTCAGTGGTCCTCTACATTGCCGGCCATAAGGGCCTCTTTATTTTTTTAGATATCACATCCTATTTTATTACTATCATCATTTTCTATTAAATTGGTTAAAATAAAAATTGCTTTGGAGGAACAGTGTTTGTTTTTTTTTTGAGGGCCTATTCTAACAGGTCATCGAAAGTACATGAGCTGAAGCCTCTCGATCATCACTTGTAAAGCATATTCTAGATGTACTTCTAGTCAGACTTGCTCATTCTTCTGGCATCCCATAGTTTCACTATTCTTTGTCAACAGTACAATGCCAATGAGTAATTCTTCTCGGGTTTTCCTCATTCATTGTTCAGCTTTCATATGCATATAAGGCCACTGAAAATATCATAGCTTAGGTCAGATGCAACTCTGCTTTTTACCACTTTAAAAAAGATCGTTATACATTTACCAAATTCAGTACGTTCTTTGATATCCCTGACTGCTGTTTCCACTATTGCTGGTTGTAGATCCAAGGAAAAGAAATTCTTGGCAACTTCGATATATTGCTATTCTTGTTGTGACTTATTAGCCCAGTTGTGGGGATTTTTACATGAAAGGATGTAGTCTGCTCTTCCTTAGTAAGTGCTTCAAGAAATCTTCACTTTTAGCAAACAAGCCTGTGTTGTCTGCATACAGAAGAGCTCATCTCTAATTCTAATGCCGCCTTCTTCTCAAAGCATTTGCTCAGCATACAGATTGAATATGTGCCCTGACACTTAATGATTTCAATGATTCGTGCTACCCTAGCACCTTCGATCAGTGACTACTATAGTACTTCTTACATTGCACAAGCAGTTCCCCACCTTGCACCCACTCACCCCAAACCATTCACTGAGCAGACTACAAGCTTTTTGTCTAGTTTCCTCCCTCATAGAAAGAAAGTTCCCTAAGGTATGGGATTTTGTTTACTATTGAATCACTGGATACAGCAGTGTAATTACTGGAAAACTGTGATAGGAAGTCCTTTTCATTAAAAAAATGTTTAAATGCTGTTAAAGGATGCTCTTAAGCAGTGGTTCTCAACCTTCCTAATGCCGCGACCGTTTAATACAGTTCCTCAAGTGTGGTGACCCCCAACTATAAAATTATTTTTGTTGCTACTTAACTGTACCTTTGCTACTGTGATGAATTGGGAGACCCCTGTCAAAGGGTCCTTAGACCTCTAAAGGGGCCGAGACACATAGGTTGAGAACCGCTGCCCTTAAGTAACTTCACAGTAAGTTCTACAAGTCAGAAATCAGAAGGGGAAAAAGTCAAAATCAAACAAAAAAAATTTTTTAAGGAGAGAAAGCTATAGCCATGATAGCTAGGAGCAGAGAGAAAGCTCTCCCAAATGAACCTTATGTGACAATACTGAATAGCTCACTGGAGGTGCTCAAAATAGGAGTTTAGAAGAAATGGAAAGTGAGCTGGGCCCAAAAAAGCGGGGGGAGGCTAGGAAAGGAAATGTAAGGGGTGTCCGTCACAAGAATATTATCTTCGGGTTGAATGAAAAACATCCAGGATATAAAGAGGCTGGCGGATAATAAAACGCTGAAAATAGTGTGTAGCATGTCCCATGCATGTAGCATGACATCCTTAACAGTCGGAACTGCATAGTATGTTGGCCAGCCAAATCCCTGTTACCATGGGTTGGCTGGGATACCCAGTGAACCTATATTCCACAGTAGAAAGGACCAACGAAGGAAATGGGAAAGGGAAAAAGAAAGACGGGTTCCACCCCACTGTCATTTCCAACTGCGCCCCCTGAAAGGTTCCACCACCAAAGTAAACGCTGATAACAAACTAGCCGGGTTCGGAGCTCAGCAGTGACAGCCGGTTCAACGCAAGGGCGCAAGGAGCCCAGGTGGTGCTTGCTGTCTGTCGGGAGAGCTCTGGGCTGCTAACCACAAGGTCGGTGGTTCAACCCCACCAGCAGAAAGTTGGGTGACTCCGCCCTTCTCCAGATTTAGTCTCGGAAACCACCTAGTAATATCGTGTGCCTGGGAGTCAGAAGCACCCGAACTTCTTGGGAATTACGCGGGGCCTGCACTTCACCCCAGCTCCACCGGTGCACACTCCGGAGGCGGGGCCTGAACCTGCGCGCACACGGAGCGTCCCAGTCCACCGAGCAAGTTGGAGACGTGCCTTTTGAACTGCTCTGGGTGCAAGCGGGGCCAGAAAGGCGCCCAGAAGGAACTGTTGCTGGGCCGGGGAGGACTCCGGGTGCCAAAGCCTGGGCAGGGACTAACCGCGGGCAGGCCCGGGGGCCGGGGGCGGGGGAAGAGAAGGAGGGAGCCGAAGTTTGAAAGCCCTCGGGGGCCGACATTACCAACGCGAACAGCGCAGCAGTTTCTCCAGCCGGTCCAGCGCCGCGCGGCTATGGGCCCAAGCCCCGCCGCCGGAAGGCTCCATGGCGGACGCGGGACCAGACTCGTTCCCGGAGCGGACGCTCGGCCGCCGGACCCTGGGCATCGCCCCGCCTTCGCGGGAAAGGCTCCGCGGCCAGCAGGAGAGCCGGCGGACTGCAGCGAAGAGGAAAACGCGCGGGCCCGGGGGTGACCGGACCGCGGCCCCTAGTCGTTTCCCGCGCCAGCAGCCGCGGGACGCCGGGGGGCGGGGCACGCGCCGACTGTCCGGCGCGCGGGCTGCAGCGGGGCGGGGCCATGGGCGGGGCCTCAGCGCTCCAAGGGACGCTGCGCGCGGGGCCGGGCGGGATCGGGGCGGGGCGTCGGAAGCGCGCCTAACGACCTCGCGCTGGCATTGGAGGGGCGGGGAGACGGGGCGGGGCATCTGAGACCGCAGTCCCGGCGCTGAGTGCTGGGTGGGGCGGGACCGCTCAAGTCCACCAACCGCCCAGCCAGGTGCGGTGCTGCGGCGGGAAGTCCTGGGACGCGGCCTGGGGGCAAGGTCCAGAAAACGGAACCAACCCAGGGCGGAGCTGGAAAAACTGGTCTCCCAGCAGCATCCACGTCGCGCCATTAAAAACCCTGAACTGCTTCAAACTCCCACTTTTCCGAACCGAGATTACTGGAAGGAACTTAACTGTTGGGGAAAAAAAAAAAAAAAGCCAGTCTTGAAACTTCCGGTTGAGTGTGTTCTGCCATTTCACTACAGTGAGCTCTGGAAATGCTCCCGACTTTAAAAGGGCCTCTGGACTGAGAAGCGCCACAAGATGCCTGTGCGTTTTATTCTTCGGAAAGTAGCATTTTATCACCTTATTCTTTTTTTTCCAGTCCTGGGGTATAAGTGTAAGTGCTGTTATTTGTTGTTATATGCTATCTTCTATGTACAACAGATTGAAACACTACCATTTTCAAAATTGTTATGTGTGGCCCAGTTGCAGCCACTGTATCTATCCATCTCCCTGAGTGCCTTACTCTGTTTTGCAGATGTTACGTTAAGCATGACATCTTTTAGGGACTCCTCTCACCAGATGACTTGTCCAACAGGCAAATGAAAAAGCACCATCAATCCGAAGGGGCATTCTGGTGTATTAGAACTTACAATTCTGAGCACTGTGTACAGTGGGCTACCGTTCATGGTGGAAGGCCTAAATCCATTTTGAGTTTTCACAATATTTCAGCCTCCATTGAGCCTTTATTCCTTTCGGTCTGAAACCCGCAGAGGGATTACCATGACTCAAAGGCTGCCAGGAAGCATTAAAGGCCCTAGCCCTCAGGCAGAATACATTGGGAAGTGAATTACTCCCAAATGGCCTAACCCTCAGGCACTTGCCTGAGTTTACCCTAATGAAATGTGAAGTGCTCCAGTCTAGCTGTGAGCTTGGGTTACTTACTACAAAGTCAGGTTTGTCACCACAAGCCCCTTGGAAGGAGAAAGATGAGGCTGTCTGTGCCTCTGAAGACTGACAACCTCAGAAACCCGCGGGGCCAGTTCAACCCTGCCCATAGTGTTGCTATGAGTTAGAATTGGCTAGATGGTAGTTTTGAATGAAGATGACTACCTTGGTCTGAGGGCCCTGAAGCAAATCTTCTATCCAGCAAAATGGGTATGTTCTAATCATGGCCACATTCCTGCTTCTAGAATCCTTCCTGCAACTAGTGTATGATCTGCCACCACTCATGCTTTTGTGACCGTTTCCCTGGCACACCCACGTACTATTTAATCAACCTGTAAATCCTTGGGCTCCATTAAGACCCAGTGCTGATGGCCTCCCTTGCTGGGATGATGTATTTATGTTTTTGTTCTGTTTCAGACAATAAGTGACCTCCACAAATTATATTTGAAATATGGGCATCTATCTCTTTGGTCCTCTACAACACCGGTTGCTCTTTTTCCTAGACTTCTTTGTTCTGATAGCTTGAGAGATTCTTCAACAAGACCATGAGATGTTTTTTGAATTAATCCAATCTAAATCATTACAAATAACCTACTCAAAGAGATGCTGAATTCTGGCTTATTTTTAAAATATTCCTAGAATAAAATTTCAAAATATTTTCTTGAAAAAAACATTGCCCATTTTTTTCCATAAGGATCATTCATTCATTGACCACCATATTTCAAAGATATCAGCTAATGAGCATACCTTCATTCCCGAACTCTCAATCCAGTTCATTCCCAAATATTTCCATTGGCACCACTTAACTTTCTCTTATCTGCCCAAATCTCAGATGTCTACCTGTGTTTTATTGCCTACGTAAAAGCATTTTACTGCATGAATTATAACAAATTATGCATGAAATTGAGAAGAATGGGAATCCCAGGACCCTTAAATGTGCTCATGCTGAACCTGTACATATACTAAGAGGCAGTCATCCAAATGCAACAAAGGGATACTGCGTGGTTTAAAATCAGGAAAGGTGCTCTGTTAGGCCAGGTTGACTAGAGAAGCAAATCCAGAAATACTTGTGTATATATATAGGCAAGAGGAAGGAGATCCCCAGACCTTTTGTCCTCTAGGTGGGTTTTAAGTGCCAACCTTTAAGTTAGCAGGCTAGGGGAAACTGTCTACACAACCAGGAACCTAAACCAGTTCCGTTTGCTTAAAAATTCCCACGTGAAAGAGTATGTATTCTGCACAAGAAGAGCTGTTTATTCTTGGACTTTGGACAGACAGGCTTTCACTTGCTTTCTGAATATGACGCCATAACCCTGAAAACAAATTTAAATTCTCTGGAATGATCCTAATCTCTTTCAGTACCATTTCAAATAAAATATATACTGGAGACATATATGATCATGAAACTCTTTGTAATGTTTGTTCAACTAACTTTTTTTTACAGTATTCTGTTGCTTAATTAAGAGCAAAATTGTCTCAGCAACTGAAAAGAGTAATTTTGTCTTGTGGACTAAAAGCAGATTAGGCTAAACTGAACAAACCAGCTAGGATACAACCAATCATTATTCACTCCCCGTGGGTGTCTAAAGGATCTATGTGTATCTTCTCATGAACCAGCTGGGGTATAACCAATCATTATTCACTCCCCGTGGGTGTCTAAAGGATCTATGTGTATCTTTTTATGAACCAGCTGGGGTATAACCAATCATTATTCACCTCCCCATGTGTGTCTAAAGAATCTATGTGTATCTTTGGGTGATGGGTACAGTTCTGTATTGATCAACGTATTGGCTTCAGTGAACTGTCATGAACTGTTTTGACAAGCTGTGGAACATAGACCAAGTCTCAATGTCACAGTTAAAATAACAAAACAAACCCATCGCCACTCAGTCATTCCCCACTCCTGGCAGCCGGCAGAGTGTCTTAGAACTGTTCCACCCAGCATCCGAGGCTGTACATCTTTACAGAAACAGGCTGCCACACTGTTCTACTACAACGTAGTTGGTGAGTTCAAACCACTTGCCTCTTAGCTGGCAGTCAAGTACTTGCATATTGTGCCGCTCGGGCTCCTGCCAATGTCACATAAACCTTGGCATTTAGTGAAAAATCACCAGGTCTCTAGAAGCATCTAGATTTTTTATTTTTTTTTGGAAGGATGATGGGTCCATTCTTGGGGACCCCTGCCAAATTTCTGTCACCCGAACAAAAGGAACGAGTCTGAGGGCGCAAATGCACTCATCTGTGTCTCCAGCAGCTGCTGTAAAGGTTCTGGGTCTCTTCGGTGTTTCCTGATCGTTTATCAAATTCAGTCTGACACAGATATTTCACTGGTCATTGTTTTTTGTTCGATAGACTTCAGAGTTCAGCCCATTCCACTGCTTTTTATTGCTTGCTATTTTTAAGGAGACACCTCAGTAGAAACCCCCTTTTTTCTGTACAGTGTAATTACTGAAGCACATAAAGTGGTTATAGCAGGAATTTATCACTTTCAGGTGGAAATACTCCCGGCCAAATAAAAGATAGAGTAGAAATGCCAGGAGCAATTTATAACAGGCTCACTGACATTTTGTGTTGAGAAGCTCTACTGGTGAATAAGCATCAAGTCATAAATCTCTGCAAACGTGATTAAAGCAAGCGAGTTATTCTTTGAGGGGGCACGATAATACAGGAATACTGTGAGGCAAAGCAGAAAAAAAAAATTCCCCCAAACAGCTGACAAAAAAAAAATTCCCCCAAACAGCTGTCAGTAACATTTACAAACAGCTTGTTGTAAGTTCGGTTGGATTCCAACAGCTGTTTGTGCACACATAAAATTTTCATTTAGGAAATGAGCACTGGCCTGGGTTTAGGGGCCATTGTGTCTCAAAATGTTGTAATCAGATTTAATCCAAATTCATGCGATCATTTTGATCTCTTTCAACCTACAAGTGAGAGGCAACTAGTGCGATCCTCAGGAGGCCTGGGTCACAGTATGTATTTGGTAATGTGGGACTCCATGAGTGAATGACAGAATATACTGTCTGTGAGCTCAATGGTCAACTGTAAGGTGAATTTCTGCTTTATTATTGCTCTATCCATCTACCTTGGAAAGTCGGCCGCGTATCTGGGCTCATTTTACTCACTGTGCTAAGGGCGCTTATTAGCCCTCAGCATCACTTTAGAGGCTGGAAGGCTGAATAAAAATTTGGTTACTATTATCAAGTCATTTGCTATAAGAGATGCTTTGTCAAATGTCTCCTTGTTATTGTTGCCTGTGTCTTTGTTTAGTTGTTTTTCTATTTCAAAAGACAGCTGACGTTTCTTTGCCACCTGTGAAGTAGGAACCATAAGAAAACACCACGTTGCTATTTGTTGCATGGATTCAATGGGCTGATGCGCTTGGCAAAGTGGTTCCAACATAAGAAGTCCTTAATCAATGCTAGCGTGCACACATACAAAAATGGTTCAAGAACACTAAAGTGATAAGCTTTTATCTTCGGTAATAAAATTCACTGTATCCCCATGGATACCCAACTAGACGGGAATCTAATGTGTTTCATCTTTTTAAAATATCTGTGAAATATAAGCATATGTGTATATATGTGTGCATATTTGTTCCATTTTATGTATTGATATGGATATTTAGATGGTAAGTCAGATTTTTAAAAACATGTTACAAATAGAACAACACTTTTCTTACATAAACAAGATGCACGTGGTAATAGCTTTTCTTTCCCTAAGTTACTCAAATCACTGAGGACAATATTTTCCATGCGTGTTCATTGTTTCAGAAAAGCGTGCATCTGCTCCAGGGCCCTCAGATGCCTGACTCCCGCCTGGTGATATAGGCACCTTACCATTTCCATTTGACAGAGAAAGGGGCCTTCCAGTTGTCCGGTCATTTCCCAAGAACACTGTTTATGATGGGCAGAGCAGGAAAGTAGCCCAGGTCAGCCTGACTCCAGAGTCCAAACCTGTAAGCACCTCCGCGCCTCAGTTTCCACCACTTGGCTGTTAGTTTGTCAGCACTGCGGTGGCCTGCATGTTGCCGTGGTGCTGGAAGCGCTGTCACTGGTATTTCTAGTACCAGCAGGGCCACCCAACGCGAGAGGGTTTCCGCAGAGCTTCCTGACTAAGACCAGACAGCGAAGAAGGAATCCGCCGCTGAACAGCTTATGTGACAAAGCACTGGCAGATATCGAAGGCCTAGGCTAATGAATATCAAAAGTGCTATGGACTGCCAAAAGAACAAACAACTCTCTCTTGGAAGAAGTGCAGCCAGAAGGCTCCTTCAAAGCAAGGCAGACAAGCCTTCGTCTCAGGGACGTGTTGGATAGGTTGTCAGGAGAGGTCAGTCTCTGGAGAAGGACATCATACTTGGCGGTAAAGTCTCAAAGCAAAAAAGCAGAAGGTTCGCCACAAGATGGATTGACAGAGTGGCCCCAGCAATGGGGTCAGGTATAAGAACAAGTGTGAGGATGGCACCGGACCGGGCAGTGCTTTGCTCTTGTGCGCGGGTCACTCAGAGCGGGAACTGACTTGATGACACTTCACAACAACACAGACGGCTGTTCATCAAGATGAACTTTGAGAAAGGTTGTGTAATGTTCTATCAGTGGCCAGATCAGCGTGCACCCTGATTTACAGCACATTTGTGTAAAGTTACAACAAGGCGTGAAGCTACTGTCCTTCCCGCACAGAATTTGCCATCTAGTTGCAGACCAGATGACTCCTAAAGAGAATACAAGTAATATAAAACAGGGTAGAATCATGTGTTCCGTCATGTGGTACACATGTAAGTATCCCCAGAGGTCAGGGGAGAGGATGCTTAAAATGGTTTAATGAAGAGTGGAGTCGTCATGGATAGATCTGCGGCAGAGGTGAGAGTGGGCAGTAAGTCTTGGAAGACAGAGAGGGTTGAAGTAATAGAAAGAAGAAAGAAAAAGATTTCAGATGTACGGAATCATATCAACCCAGAGACACAAATGGCAGGGAAGTCCTGGCCCCGGCTTGACCAGAGCAAAGTTATTAGACTGAAACATCTGAAATTGCTGTTTTTGTAGGTCAAAAATGGATGGATAACATCAATTTCATCTGGCTCAGCCTAATATATGTTAGATAGAAGTGATAATAGTGCCCAGCGGACCGTTGTCAGGGACAAGGAAGATTCAGAGGAGGAATCCGTGAAAAGTCGCCTTCTGAAACGGAGCAGAGCAAGGATTGACAAGTAACAGCAGAGACTCTTAGCGTCTCTCTTCCACCAGCCAAAGAGAAATCTGGAAAAAACTGCCGGGGTATCCAAAGAAAAGTCCCAAATTAATCAAAGTAAATAGAACGAAATGAAAGGACTGAAATATATATACATATTGTCTTTATATATAAATATATATTATATATATATATTATCTTTCAGGATACCGTGAACCTAGGAATGAAACCAGAGACACATTACTAATATGGCCTGGTGGCATCGTGGGTTCTGAACAGGGCTGCTAATTGCAAGATTGGCCTTGGAACCCACCAGCCTGTCCTCAAGGAGAGAGGAACGGCTTTCTGCCACCTTGGGAACCAACAGGTTCTAATCTGTCCTGTAGGCTCACTCTGAGCGCTCGAATAGACTTAGCGATAGTAACTCTGGAGATTTGGATTAATTCACACTTACATAGCTTTGATATGTACCAGTGATCTGTAGACATCACTAGCTTGTACTACTGCCAAGAAACAATTAGAAAATGTTCAGGAATGTTAGCTGGTTGTTAAATGTTATCCTTCTTAAAATTAATTTATTTATGTAAAGTTAGAATAAAAATAATTTTAGAATGAACTGAACTTGGAATGCAACAAAATTGATTTAAAAATAATTTTAAAACATAATTTAAAAAATTTTAAACAACAACAGTAAGGGTAATAAATAGTAAAACTCATGACTTCCTAAACATTTTACTACATTTTCTTTTTGTCTAGACTTTTGGTATTATTTAATCTTCTCTTGCTAGGAGAATTTAAGCCACAGTTAGAAAATGTTGTAAATCAAAGCATGATACATATAGTTTGTTGATTATTTACTCTACACATAATAAATTGGCAAAGAAATTGACAATACCATCCATTCAGTTTAAAAACAAATGTCATGTCTGTAGCTGTTGCATTGTGAATGTAGCCCATTCAATGAAGGAGTCTCTCTTATTGCCCACTGAAGCCAATTTCACTTCCACCTTACTCATTAACTTAAAACAAAACAAGCAAATATTAACCAAGGCACGTCAGAATTAGCTCAGAAAGCTGATTGCTCAACATTTGCCAGCACTTCACTGAGAACACCCACCCATTATGTTACATCATCAGCCTTCCCTGCCTAACACCCTGTGGAAGTCCTGACACTATTTCACATTGACTCACAAGCAAGTGCGTGCCTTTGGCTGCAACCTGGCATAAGATACCTAACTCACTCAGCATAAAGGTGAAGATGATTCAGGACTCTTGTATCAGTGGATTACCAGTGTAAATGACTTCAATATCAAGTCCAAAGCATATGCATCCAGGACTTTGAAATTATTAGCAAAACGTGAAATCGTTATCAGAAATGAGCTCAGACCCCTGAGTCTGGATTGAAAGCCAGTTCCAGTTTTATCTCAGGATGCCTAAGTAGGAAATGTTACTGTGTTTTTGTTGTCATTGTTTGGCTGCTATTGTTTTTCCGGTGAGCTCTTCCCCAGACCCAAGGGAGAACATTTCGCAAGCAGAACAAGATGGGCAGAGGCTACGGTGCAAAGGGAGGTGTTTCTGATTTCTATTGTCTGCCTCTCAAAACTACCCAAGGATATGTAGACATATCCTTCCAGAGGCAAAAACAAAAACCAGAGGTCCTTGTGCGTGAAACTTTATTACCTGCATTTCCCCCCTCCCTGACCATATTCTCTTCTCAATAGAGTGCTGTTTTCACACTCACTGACTGGATGTCAAAGATTTTCACATCTTTCTGGTTTATTGCTTTAGGTGAACTTGGATGCTGTGATCGCAGTAATTATCAAACTCGAGAAAGAACAGGAAAAGGTTGGGTGGGGCAGAGGAATGGAATTAAAAAAAAACATTGTTTGCCCCTACCTATTTGTCATGGTGAAAGGTACTTGAAACTAAATGGAGAAATACATTTTAAAATGTCTATAAAATTGAAGAAGAATCCTTGAGCACCTATTTTTGTGAGGGTGGTAGGGTGGACAAGGGTGGGGGGAGGAGGATGACATAAATAATAATGAAGAGACAAAACAACAACAAATAACAGGGCTTGTTGTCAGGGTGATCACCAACCCCCAAACCCAAATCCCAGTGATGGAGTCCATTCTGACTCACAGGACAGGACAGGACAGGCATCCTGGCTTTTCAACATTGTAACTCTTAAAGGGAGTAGAAAACCTCATCTTTCTCCCTAAGAGCAGCTCCTGCTTTTGAACTGCTAACCTTACAGTTAGTGGGCCAGTAAGTAGCGTACAAGACACCAGGGCTCCTTTAGGGATATAAAAAGTAGTGGTTTTGTTTTCTACCCTGAAAAGGCAACTTAATGCATCCTTTCATTTGCTCTCATGGATCAGATATTTTGGGGGACCTCTCCTATGTCAATCACTAGTAGGTGGTGCAGACCATTAAGCACACAATTACTGGCCCAAACATTGGCCGTCCAAAGCCGTCCAGGGGCACCTTGAAAGACGAGCCTGAAGTTCTACTTCCAACAGATTACAGTCTTGCAAATCCTTTAGCGCAGTTCTGTTCTGAGCGCAAGGGATTGTCTGGGCAGCCACTCACAGCAAGCACACGTCAGTTGCTGTGGTCACAAGAGGGAGAGGATGGATCTGACCGGGTCCTCGTGGACCTCCTGAGCTGTGCTTCCCTTTCACCAACTTTAAAAAAGGGAAAATGAGAACTGCCCTCTCAGCGCTGCAGGAGTCTCCGGACGGGGCCAGCGGTTAAAAACTCGGCCACCAACCTAAGGACTGGCCTGCTCCGTTCTGAAAGGGCCCCGCCATGGAGACCCTAGGATGCAGTTCTACTGTGAAACACGGGGCATCACTGGGAGTTGGCAAGGAACGGTTTGGGGTTTTGGGTCCCAGGGTTACTGTGAGGATCCAATGATGATACCTAAAGAGAAAGCAGTTTGTAAACCTACATGTGAGAGATGATGATTATACTTCTCTTTGTCCAAATTCAAAATAAGAGGTACTCGGCCCGCGCCCCATTTGTTAAAATTAAAACAAAATTATTAGCTTCAATTGTCAGCGGGCAATTGTCTCTGTAAAAGAAAATACCTCTTTTAAAAACCTGACTATTCAGGCTTTGCGTGTCTCCCATTGTGATCAACAGACAATGTGGCTTGCTTTGAAATGTCTTCTCTACATGTTATTTCCAAGTAGGAATTAAATTTCTCTTCTTGAATTATAGGGTGCCAGAATAAATGGCTGAAACATGGATGATAATCACAAAAACTAACTCATTCTTTGCTGGTGCCTGAACTGCGAGGGGGATTGGTGGGGGAGAGCCACCTGTAATTTAAACAGAACTATCTCAAACTTAAGGTAATTTTTCATTATACAGTATAAGTACAACATAGTAAAAAAATCTGTATCTAAAGATAATTTTATAAAATATTGAATTAAAATAATTTTCTCTGCTCACTTGGGAATTAGACTTAATATCATCAAACAGACCCATAGCTGGATGTTCCTTTTTAGTCATATATATATATAATCTTTAAATAAAATTACTGTGCGAACATGTTCACAGATCAAGCAATCTTGACAAGTTCACCTCAGACAAGTATCTTCTAATGATTCAAACATTATTACTTGAAAGGTGTACACTCAATCAACATACCAGTTTTAAATGGGGTTTGACCCATTGGTTTTCCACACAAAGTTAACATTGCTTCTTGAAAATAAAGGAGACTGATAGAAATTTCAAAAGGCAATAAAGTAACTATATTATCTTCTCATCCACATGTTAAAATATATTCATAGTCTTTGTCAATATGTACGTGTCATGTGTGTGTGCATGTCTATATTGCGCTTTACTTAAATGTACAGTTAAGATACACATAGGAAAATCCACTATGCATTAAAATTGAGAACAAACGTATGTAAATATGTATAGCACATGTACAAAGATATTATTCTAGTGGTAGATAAGATTAGACTGATTCATCATTCTTCAATGCATGAGGATAAAGAGCTGCAGGTTCTAGAAATATGAGAAAGAGTTTTTCTGCAGTAAATTATTGCAGACAATTGGACATCCCAAAGTACAAACATGCAGTCATGAAGCATAAACAGATCCCTAAATTTGGTTTAGGCAGCAGTGCCTAAGCACAAGCATTGCAGGTTTTGCCTTTAGAAGGCAAATGCATTTTAAAATCAGTTTGTTAGGTGACAGAAAGGCAGTGCGTAGCTTCAGCAGTGGTGTAATATACTGTGATCGTTTAATTCTATCCAAACATGAATCAAGACCTCCATATCCCGGGAAAGCAGCACAGAGCCCAAGCTTGCTGAGGCAGCGGCGGGCGATCTAACAATGGACTCCTAGAGGAAAGACTGGGTGGGTAACCGCACCACCGTCTCCTGAAGAAGAGAAATGCCTACAAGCAATTTGGAATAAAAATATAGTACTCATCATTGTACAAGGCTTGGTGTGTTTTGTAATGTATCATTAAATATGTTTTTTATTATAGCATTACAATTTTTTTTACTGTTTCTCTTTGAGAATAGCAATATTTTAAAATTACTGGAATGAAGAAGTAGAACCATTTTAAAGCTGTAGATTTGTTTTTAAAGCAGAAACCTATTTTTTTTTAATTTAGTGCCTTCAGTATGACTTGGAGGTAGAGTGGTGCCTTTGTACACCGTTTTACTCATAAATGATACGACGAATATCATGGAACACTTTATGAAAGCCTTTCATCACAGTCAATGCACCCCATTTTAACAAATCTCTAAGTGAAATGTAATCAAGTCTTTCAGAAGTCATGTTTTTGTAAAGGGCAATGAGTTTATATTGGGAGTTTCATCTATAGTAAAATTTTCTTCAAAATAATTTAATAAACTCAAATATAAGGTGTTTGCTATAATTTTGCAAATGCAGGTAACTCTTTCAGATTTGAATGCAACCTTAGACATATTCCCAACACTCACTTGTATTATGCATATGCACTAGAATCAAGGTGATCAAAAGATGCAGACTAAATACCTAGGGTTCATTAGGATGTACTGAGAGGGCAGTCATCAATATTTCTTATTCCGCACTTGTGGGAATGGCCTTAGCTGAATCATAATGACCAAAGCTATTCAGTCATATCCACTTTTCTATTACTCAAGCTGGGAAGAAGCCTAAAATTTCATCAGGAAATGGGGTTCTCTGATCGGTAGAATTAAAAAGAAAATGCATGCATTGACCAGGCATGAGAGTGAGGTTTCAAATCTGGCGTGGAAGAATAAACTGAGAATGTGAGCAAGCGATGTGTTTCCACAGACTGCAAAATAGTAAGACAACAAGGATGCCCTCCTCCTGGGATCTTCGTATTATCCCTGTTTGACTTGTTAACGCTTGATTTCCATGTAAAAAAAAACAGTTAGGTGAATTTACTTTAGTTTTGTTTTACTTTTACTTTTTTTCTTCTACTTTTGGTTAGAAAGTATGTAGAAAGCTTTGCAATGTATCTGTTTATTAGAGAATAAAGAAACAAACAGAAAAGCATGGTCTTTGATTACGAGGCTATTCAGGAGAAAAGGTTGGAAAAGAGGGTTGGGGAACGCTGACAATGAGGAGCTAGAAGTAAGGTGATACAAGAGAATAAAAGTCAAGGTGGGGCGGGAGCAAGCTTTGTTCCAGGATAAGGCATTAAAATGATATTTAAGCTGGAAAAACTCCATTTTAAAGAAAAGATTGGGATTCTAAAAAGAAAAGGTAGCTTATGGAAAGAAGAGACTGAAAGATCCCACTTTCCTTTTGAAGACTCCTCCAGGGCTAAGACAGGTCGGGGGCGGAGGACTGAAAAAGAGACTCTAGTGTTGTTGCTGTGGGTCACAGAGTTGATGGGGACTGATGACCGCACTCAGCTCACTGCCATGGCAGCCCAGCGCATGCCCCACTCTGGGGGAGCACCGCAGAATCCAATATTCTACCTCAGTCATAGTGACCGCTCCGAATGAGTGTTCGTCCCTCTACCGCAGGGCCCCGTTCTTTTCTTGTATTCAGAATATGGAGATCTGCGAGGGCTATGGCACCTTCTTCCCTTTTCTGATCTTGCAAACACAGTCTTCATTCTCAGAGACTAGTCGGTACTGGGAAAAGCCTGTGGAAAGAGAAAGAGTTTAAGTTTCATTTTAATGTGTAAAATGAGATTCTCAAAGCAGGACTTTGTTAGGCTGGCTGGGCTGTCTAGAGCAACAAAAACATCCGATGTCTATAAGAAAGTGCTTCATATCAAGATGCAATCTTCTATCAAGTCGGCAATCCAGTCCCACCCGACTGAAGTCCATGGGTCTGATGCTACCTGAACACCTCGTCCGACTCTCCTAACTGGTGACACAGAAACATGAAGCAGGATGCTACCTGAACACCTCTTCCGACTCTCCTAACTGGTGACACAGAAACATGAAGCAGGATGCTACCTGAACACCTCGTCCGACTCTCCTAACTGGTGACACAGAAACATGAAGCAGGATGCTACCTGAACACCTCGTCCGACTCTCCTAACTGGTGACACAGAAACATGAAGCAGGATGCAGGAAGCTCCTACGCCGGCAGGTGCAGAGTCACGGGGACCCACAGTTAGTGGAAACATGGCAGGGATGTTCAAGCTCAGGCAGCCCAACGGGCTGCCCTTGGAGGAGGCACAGAAGTCCAGCAAGCAGGAAGGAGAAGGGCTACAGAGAGAGGAGGGGTCCCCAGTGTCTCTCCTATAAAAAGGCCACACCTTCCAAGAGGCAGCATCAAGCTGTGACCTGATTGACAGGCTGGACCCCACCTCCACACAAGTCCACTGGACATAAGCTCTAACTGCCACATGAACCAAATTTCATAGTAAAGACTGGCAAAGCACAAGCAGGGGAGGGGAAAAAAGGAGAACAAATATAAAGAAGAAAGGGAAGAGGAAAAAATATATTTTAAAATTTTGATTGGCTTTTAGCTTCAAAATATTATAAAAGTCGTGAAATAAATCATTGTATTTAACAACACTTAAAAGGTCTCTGGTGGCATAGTGGGTTACGTGTTTGCCTGCTAACAGGAAGGTCAGTGATTCAAGCCCAGCAGCCACTTCCCAGAAAAAAGAGAATGTATTCTGCTTGTCTCAGAAGCCCTCGATCCCACTCTACAGGCCACTCTCAGTTGCACTCGACTCAATGGCAGCGGGTTAGCTATTTTGGTTTTAATAACATTTAAATTGTAAATGCAATTAAAATAATTTCTGGAGGTTTTATAGTTTACTTCTTGAGCTGTTAACCACAAGATCGGCAGTTCAAAATTCCCAGTAGTTCCCTGAGATAAAGATGAGATTTTCTACCACCAAACAGTTAGCAGTCTCAGAAACCTACAGAAAGTGTGCTGCTCCATCCAGGAGGGACTCCATGAGCTGGAATTGACTTGTTGACAGTGAATAACTTCAATGACGTCTTGATCTTTAGAATTAGCAAAGAATGGGTCAAGATTTTGTTGGTTTGGGGTTGTAACGTAACAGAAAGAATGCTTTCAAAGCAGGACATGCCATCTCCATTCAGATTTCCCCAAGGATATCCCTTAATCCTTAAGTCTTCTTATCAGAGTCTTAAAACTCCTTAGGTGCCATCATGCAGGCTGCCTTTCTCTGCTCCAGATGTTAAATGGCTTCTCGTTTACCTGTTACTCCAGCATATTTCCATTATTTATCACTTTCAACAAGAACATTTGCGTCTTGTGGCATATTTGCATCTTCACTCGGAATGTGAGTCACCTTGTAGTTCATATTATATTGCTAGAAACTGGTACTTTATGCACCGGGGAAAGGATGAGCTAGCGTTAGGCAGAGAAGGTCCTGCATGGGGTGGTGATTAAATTTATATGTAGCCAATTCTGTGACCAGTTCTCTGTTATGAAACGTCCTTCCATACACAATTTTAAATAAACCAAAGAATTGATTCTGAAAACTCAGATCGAAGAAGGACCTCTCTGATGTGTGATTAATCAAGAATGGTCTGCCTTGCCAAATATCCCACATGTGGCTAGATTTTCACATGAATGGGGAGATACTTCTTGAGAGGATGCTTTTAAAAAAAAGTCATAATCTCATTCTCAGAAATATATAGTTATTATACTAAGACATAGTAATAAATTTTGGTAATATATGAACAGGGCTTCAAAAGTTCATGAGAAAAAGCAATGAAAAGATAGCTGATTTTCCCCCATGAGTGCTTATGTATAAAAAGTATACCATATACCATACCCCAAAAGGCAGGAAAGGCAGTTACATCACCTAGTGTCAGCTTGTGAAGGGTGGAGCCTAGTCTGTCAATCAGATCGCAGCTTGATGACCTCATTTGGAGGCACCAGGGATATAAACAGTGCACTGGAGCCCAATACATATAGACACACTTCTTGTCTTCCTGCTGACAAGCCACATGGAGACCTCTGATGGAATCAGAGCCCTAGAGCTGGAAGAGCCACAGGGTGACACCTGCCACTGCTGAGATGCTTCTACCGCCACTGCATCTACAAGACATTCTACCCACTGGCCTGTGATCTTCGTGAAATCAGCGTCATTGCATGTGTTGCGTGAGTCTGAAGAGGAAATTATACACTAGTATTGGACATATGAGCTAATATAGGACTTATGGACTTGATCTGGACTGGATTGGGATGTTTTGTTAATATACAATTATCCTTTGATCTAAAGTTATCTATTACACACATATGCATGTCTATGAATTTGTTTCTCTAGTCAATCCAGACTAACACAAACTGCTTCATAGAGTTTCATCTAAAATTTTAGCCATAAAAATTAAAACAGTAAAGATCTTTGCTTACGCATTGTCACAGAGTTTCTGGTAGTATGTAGACTAGGGAAACAAATTCATAGACACTCAGATGTGTATAAGAAAGAGCTTTATATACAAGAGCAATTGAATATTGAGAAAACATCTCAGCCCCGTCCAGATCAAGTCCATAAGTCCGATATTAGCCCATATGTCCAATACCAATCTATAAATTCCTCTTCAGACTCATGAAACACATGCAATGATGCTGAATGCAGGATGATCACAGGCCAGTGGATGGAAAGTCTTGTGGATCCAGTGGTGGTGGAAGCATCTCAGCACTGGCAGGGGTCTCCACCTGGCTTCTCCAGCTCCGAGGCTCTGACTGACATCAACCTGTCTCCATGTGGCTTGTCAATAAAAATGTCTAGCAGGGACTGAGCATGTGCCTCCTCCAGTGAGCTATTTATTTCCTTCGCACATCAAAATGAGGTCATCAAGCTTCGACCTGATTGACAGGCTAGACTCCACCCCTCCACTCTTGGTACTCTCAAGTTGACAAACAATTATATAATTACCACAAGTGGCTTCTCAACAATGGCACAAAAATAACCTCTTTGTGCCCTTTCTGAGGTAGTTTAAATTGGCAAGAAAAATAAACGGCTAGCCAGTTACTTTGTTAAATTTTATTTATATGCAGAGAAAAAACTAACTCACAAATGATGAAAATTTGAAATGTAACTATTATCTTATAATACATAAAATATGCCCAACTAGAAAAATATAACAGTTGTATCTGGCATGATCAAGTAGAGGGGCATTGAAAAGGAGGAAGGCCCTTGGTTGATGGATTGGCACAGTGGCTCCAGCGATGGGCTCAAGCACAGGATGATTGTGAGGATGGGAGAGGAGGGGCAGTGTCTCATTCTGCTATGCATAGGGTCGTTTTGGGTTGGAACCACCTCAGTTCTGCCTAACAATAACAACAACAGCAACTATGTCAGCATGGAAGCGAAAAAATAAGTTTCTGGCATGTTCTAATTTGTGACAATCTCTATCAATTAGTATTCCCAAAAGCTGCTTGTTAAAGAGATGTATCAATTCATTTTGAAAGCTTCTCTTGATTAAGTTGAATTTTCATATCAGTTTGACACCATGAATTAGATGATTTAAAAAAAGAAGAAAAGGAAAGTTAAATTTTTCCAACATTATTTTTAAAAAATAATTGAAATAGGCTTTCTGGTAAGATGCCATGACTATTAGTGGTGCAAACTCACGATTATGTGCAGCCATTTTCATTTGTTTAGCTTTAAAAAAAAAGGAGAGAGGGTGAGATGTATATTTGGAAGAAGCAATTTCATCTCCCAAATTGCTTGGCATTTGGGTGCATTAGCCAAGTCTCTGTTGGCCAAGAGGAAATTGGTTATGATGAGAATACAGATGAAGAGAAACCTCCTTTGTTCCATCTTTAATGCTCTATGGTTCTTGTAATTTGGTCTGCATCGTGACCTTTTTGAAACATTCATGTATTCATCATTTCTTTATTTAGAGTTCTATGGACCTTCTTGTTCCTTTACATGGAGAAAGGGGTTACTGATGTACACTTTTGATGATGTTTCTCTGACTGTTGGCCATTAAAACCCAACTCACTGTCATCGGGTCGATTCCGACTCATAGCAACCCTTGTGGTGAATCGTGAAGACTCTGTAAGACAGGGCGAACCGCCCCTGGGTGTTTCTGGGACCATACGCTCTTTATGGTTGTAGGAAGCCTTGTCTCCCGTGGTGCACCTTGGGTTTGATCTGCTGACTTTGAGGTGAGCAGCCCTTACATATAACCACTATATTATCAGCGCGGTTTGAGTTTGGACCTGCCATTCGCATGCTTTAGCAGCACTACAGGGGGCCACGCAATCTCCGCAGGTCCAAACCGAACCAACCCCACTGTCCCAATCCTGACTCAGGAGAACGGAGCATAACTTCTATATGTAGTGAATCATGCTGCTACCGCAAGGTCGAAAGGTGAAAACCACCAACCAGCCACTCTCCAGGAGAAAGATGAGACTTTCCACTCCCGAAAGAATATATACAGTCTCCCAAGCCCACTGGGGCAGCTCTACTGTGTTCTATTGGCTCATTATGTATTGGACGCAATTCGATGGCAGGGAGCTTTGATAGAATTTCTGAAGTTGTAAATCTTTATGGAAGCAGATTCTGCTCCCCTGCACCGCCTGCCCTTATCTTTTTTCCCCAGAGCAGCTGGTGTGCTTGAATCCCTATCCTTTTAATTATCAGACCAGTGCTTAACCCACCGTGTCACCAGGGAAGTGACTAAACTATTTTGAACATTGGCCAAGCACAAACCACACACTACCTTCACCCACAGGCTAACTAATTCCAAAGCAAGACGTGTCATTGTGTAAGTCAGAGGAATAATAATAAACATTAATTTTGTCTTAAAATGGTTTTCAATTACTGTTAGCCATGCTTTGAATTAACTTCTCAATAAACTCTATTACACAGCAATGTCAGTTCTTGCATATCAAATTTTAAGAACTCTTAGTTCAGTAAATTCCTAGAAATCTAGCAGTATGTAAAAATTAATGAATTATTTTAAATTCCCCAAGGCAGTTTATAAGGCTATATATTATTATGAAAGGTGTGTGGGGGCAAAAAAAAGTCTATAAAAACACTGGACCGTGTTAACTAGAATGTCTTTCTTCCCAATAATCTGTATCCTAGGGAAACTGCAAACATCATTCCACTCTCCTGAAGGCTACCCATTCTTGATGGTATAATTACAAATATCAAGATATGATAGGAAGAAACTTGATTTGAGGGCCTGGATGCCAGAGCTTTTAAGTCTAGCTCCTACTTACTAGACAAATAAGTCATCCTTGCCCAAAAAACAAACTCACTACCACTGAGTTGATCCCACCGGATAGCAACCGTACTTATAAGGTAGGGTAGAACTGCCCCTGAGGGTTTCCAAGCTGGGGAAGCCTCATCTGTCCCCTTCTGAGCTGCCAGCAGCTGACCTCATGGCTATCAGCCATCTGTGTAACCACTGCACCACGCATACATTTGGTCTTTCATTATTTATCCATACCTCTTCCCCAAAACACATGTCTTCACATGTGGTATGAGTTGGGGGGTGCCATCCCCCCCTACCACTAATCACGGGTTCAGTAAGCATAATTGTACAGTTGAGATATGTAAATATGTTATATTAAAGTAATGGAACGCATGAGAGACCAAAGGTATTACAATAATGGGAACAGACACATTTCATAGTAGCATGCTCACCTCAGCCCCGCTTGGTGGTCCACGGGGAGAAAGGGGGAAGGGGAGGAAGACAAGGGGACAGGGAAACAGGGAAGAGGGAGCCA
Source organism: Tenrec ecaudatus (assembly GCF_050624435.1). NCBI lineage: Eukaryota > Metazoa > Chordata > Mammalia > Afrosoricida > Tenrecidae > Tenrec > Tenrec ecaudatus. The sequence goes on along the minus strand of NC_134542.1, from coordinate 24,195,389 downwards.
AGGAGAGAGGCCTCTATCTGCTGACCCAGGCTTATATACCTTTGGGGGGCGTGCAAGCCCACTAATTACAGGTAAAGACATACGTCACAGGAAGGGGTTGCACTATAGGGATGTAGAGGCAATAGGAAGAGGAGGGATTGGGGGTATACATGTGACAAGATGAGCGGATCCTAGATTTGGGATGGCAGTTTAGCTTTGACCTTTTCTCTGGATCTCCATAGAAACCATTATCAGTAGGCTGTGAACTCCACCTACAGGAACCAAATCAATGACTGTAGACATCCATTGTCCTTAACAGCAGGGAGCAAGGGGCGGGCACTGCAATCTGGCTACTGATCGCCCTCAGGCAGGATGCCTGTGAGCATCTGACCTCCCCCCACATTCATACTAGAAAAATAATAAATATAAAACAACTCGTGAACAATGTTTTCAATTATATTTTCCTTTTCCTTTCAGGTTTATGTATAGCTGTAACAGATCAAGAATAAGACTTTAATGATTTGTGTATTTTTTTTAATGCTATCGTATCTCTTCAGCAGAGCTATTTAGTGATCCGTATTATTCCATAGGCACATAGAATCATGGAATCGTGCAATTAAACTGTAGAATTAGATCTAGTCATAACTAGGCTGGCCACATCTGAGAAATGCCTACCATGCCTACCACCATGGTGGGTCTGTTGGGGTTGGTTATCATTCATGGTGAGAGTATGCCTGTAAGAGTAGAACTATACTCTGGGTTTTTAATGACTGGATTTTGGGAAGTAAATCCCCAGCCTTTTTTTCAGAGGTGCCCTTAACTAGACTGAAGCCTCCAAACGGTTAGTTGACAGCCAACCACATTAACTATAGGCACATCTCAGGTGCTCTGCCCTACCATGCCCCGTGCCTCTTTTAAGAGGGTCTTTGGGGAAAAGTCTTCTTTGTATGAGTGGACATACTAACGCTGATCCCACAATTATTAGCTCAGGGCCAGGTGCGTAGTAGTAGACAACCTTCCCTATGAGCTCTCTCCAAAGGACATGTCCAATATGGATGATGGGCCAATGGAATCCTACCCTAGGGAAAGTCAAAACTGAATCACCATGATCAACATTGGAAGCGCTCCAAGTCCCTACTGTGAGGCAAGAACAAGAGTCTGCTCCTCGGCGTGCTTACTGTGACTAGAGGTTTTTAGAGCTATTCTTGAATGCTGAAAAATAAATGGATGTAGCCATGTTCTAAAGGTGTCATGGTGATGCAGGTTAAAGTGTTGGGCAGCTATTCCAAAGGGTCACAACGTGAATCCGCCGACCCATTCTTTGGGAAACACTGTGGAAGTCAGTTTCTATAAAGATTTAACAAAACAAACCAACCTACTGCCGCTGAGTCAATTCTGGCCCATTATAACCTGTATAGACTTTCCTAGGCTACACATCATTATGGCAGTTGACAGCCCTATCTTTCTCCTGCAGAGCCACTGGACGATTTGAAATACAACCCTTGAGGTTAGCAGTAGGACACTCGCTGGACATCATCGCCAGGACTCTATCCATAAAGATTTATGGTCTTGGAAAGTCTAAGGGGCAGCAACTCTACTCCGTCCTATGTAGTCATGCGAGTCGGGATAAACTCAGTGGGGTTGGTTTTCGGGAAAGCATGTTACAGATTGCTGCTGCACTGGTCACCCAGCAGCTGAGGACTTTCATAGAATTTCAGGTTTGTGGAAACACTGCGTTACACTTAACGTATCCACTAAAACCAAAACCAAGCTCACTGCCACTGAGTCAATTATGACCCCTGGCCACCCTGCTACAGGCCAACCAAAGTCACATCCATTACTCAGCAATGAAACCTGAGGAAAATGTTGAAAGTACTGAGTGATGAGCATGCTGAACTCAAAAAAGCTTTTCCCTGAGCCGTCAGTGGTTCGCTTGTGTTACAAGGAGGCTGTAAAATAATAGTATAATAATAATAGATATTCAAGTCCTAATCCCTGGGACCTGGAAATATTACCCTGTATGGCCAAAGAGATTTTACCCACCTGATTTAGTTTTCTAGATGTGCTCTTGAGAGGACGAGATCGCCCAGATATTGCTATGGCACACGTATTTTGCAAGAGGAAGGCAGAGATTTGAACACAGAGATAGGGCAGAGGCAGATAAGTGATGACGAAGCAGAGAGGTGTTTGAAGATGGAGGAAGGGGTCATGACACAGAGATGTCAAAGAAGGCAGCTCCAAAAGCTGAAAAAGGTAAGGGAACAGGAAGAGGTTTCCAAACGTTTCGGGAGAAGTTCCTTCATCTTTTAATTTCGTGAATTATCAAAAGCCCTTCCATGCCCCTTCTCCTCACTATCAACATAGTTAGGTGCCAAAACCCAGGTCATTTTGGGAAAATGGGTATTATGGGAAAATGGAAAATGACTACATCAGATGACAAACTGGAGGATGATTACCTCATTACATTACTGTCTCATTACACCCCCACATCACTGCCAAGCTAAATTATTAGACAACTGCCAAATTATGTCATTATAAAACTACCTTTCAGTGTACCACACTGGTGGTTGCAGTGCTCTGTCATGCTGGAAGCTATGTCAGCAGTATTTCAAATACCAGCAGGCTCACCAAGGAGAAAGGTTTTAACAAAGCTTGCAGACAGAGGACAAACTATAAAGAAGGAAGCCTCGCTAAAGAGACTGCCCGTTTCTAAGGGCTGAGTCGTTGAAAATCATTCGAACTACAGTGGAACATTGTCAGACACGGCGCCAGAGAACGAGCTCCTTGGGTGAGCAGGCACTCAAAATAGGCCGTGGAAGAGCTGCCTCCTCAAAGGAGAGCTGACCATGATGATGGGGACGGACGAAATACTGCAGAATTCTCATAGCTGATGGCGTCATACTCAAAACAAGAAGCAACCACTGCAACAGGCTGTTAAGAATTGGAATGCAAAAATGTGCAAAGTGTGAATCTAGGAAAACTGTAACTTGTCAAAAATGAAATATAATACATGAAGATTAATAGCCTGCTTGGAAAGCCTTCACTGAAAACCATTCTAGGAATTGACATGATACCAACTGAAATCTTTTAACAACTATGGAAGAAATTCAGATCTGTGCCCATTCAAAAGAAAGGAGACCAACAGATTTCAATAAATATAGGACGATATCACTAATATCACCTGGAGGTAAAATTTTGCAGAAGATAATTCAGGAGTCGCAGCAGTACATAAGCATGTGGTGCCAGAAATCCCAGCTGGATTCAGAAGAGGATGTGTCACAAGGACTATCTATCATTGCTGATATCTGATGTATCTGGGCTGAAAGCAGACAATCCCAGAAAGGCGTTTACTTGTTTGCTTTTCTTTGGTTTTGGAGGTTGTTCTTCTTTTTTTTTTTTACTAACTATGGAACAGATAGGAATTCCAGAACACTTCATTGCGGTCATGTGGAACCTGGACGTAGATCACAAGGCAGGTGCTTGAGTAGAACAAGGGAGTACTGCGTGGTTTAAAATTTGGAAAGGTGTGCATCAGCATTGTATCCTTTCACCATCCTAATCCATATGTATGCTGAGAAAATAATCCAAGAAACTGTACTATATAAAGAACTCAGCATCAGGATTGGAGGAATGCTTAATAATAGCCTGGGTGTGATATGCAGAACACAAAACCTTGCTTGCTGAAAGGTTCTGAAAGGAGTCGAAGCACTTGGTGATGAAGATCAAGGGCTGCAGCCTTCAGCACAACTTATAATTCAGTGTAAAGAAAACTCCAATCCTCACACAATAGACAGTATCATGATAAATGGACAAAGGATGGAAATTGTCAAGGATTTCGTCTAGCTTGGATCCACAGCCAATGCTCATGGATACAGCAGTTGAAAAACCAAATGATGTATTGCTTGGGCAAATCTGCTTGCTGCCCAAGATTTCTTCAAAATATTGAAGAATGTTACTTTGAGGACAAGGGTTCACCAAACCCAAGCCATGGGATCTTCAATTGCCCCATGTGAAAGCTGGACCAAAGAAGAATCTATGCCTCTGAATTACGATTTTTTGAGGACTATGGAAAACACTGTGGCTGCCAGAAGAAGAAGCTTTCTTTAAAGAAGTGCAGCTAAAATGGCCCATAGACGCAAGGATGGCAGTACTTCATCTCACATACTTTAGACATGTTGTTGGAGACTAGTCTCGGGAAAAGGACGCCATCGTACAATAGGAGGTCAACCAAAAAGTAGAATACCGTTTACAAGACAGATTGACAGAGCACCTGCAAGAGTAGATGCCAACGTAACCACCACTGTGAAAGTGGCACAGGACTGGGCAGTGTTTCATTCTTCGGTGCGAGCAACTTGGTTCCGACTCAGAGAAACCATAGGTACAGCAGAACAGAACATATGCTGGCGAGGTTCTTAGAATGTTCTCCATGCTGGATCTCATTCTTGTAGCCACAGGTAAATCCATCTTGTCGAAGGCCTTCCTCTTGTTCACCGACTTTACCAAGCAAGTTGTCCTTCTCTAGGGACTCCTGAAAACATGCTCAAATGATTTGAGACGAAGTCTTGACATCCTTCCGTTTAAAGAGCAGTCCAGCTGAGCTTCTTTTCAGACAGATTTGTTCATTCCTCTGACAGTCCATGGCATGGTCAATATTCTTTGCCAACATCAGAATCCCAAATTATCAAACCTCCTTTGGTCTTCCTTACTCATTGTCCAGCTGGCCGACGCGTGTGAGGAGATTGGAAATCCCATGGCTTGGGACGTGCTCCGTAGTCCTCAAGTGACGTCTTTTTTCTTTAATACTTTTAAAGAGACCTTTCACAGCACATTTGCCCAATGCAATACATTGTTTGATTTCTTGATAGCTGCTTCTCAGACTGCTGATTATAGATCTAAATAAAATGAAATCCTTACCAATGTCAATATTTTCTTCATTTATCAGGATGTTTGTTGGCCCAATTGTGAAAATTATATCTCTCTCTATATATATTTAATTTATTAAATAATATATTTTATTAATAAATAATTTTATTGGGGGCTCTTACAGCTCTTAGAACAAGCCATACACCAATTGTATCAAACATACATATGTTGCCATGTTCATTTTCAAAACACTTTCTTTCTGCTTGAACTTGGCATCAACTCCACTTTTTCCCCTCTCTCCCTCCCCCTCCCACTCTTGTGAATCCATAAATTATAAATTATGATTATTTTCATATATTACACCATCCACTGTATCCCTAAACCCATGTGACTATTGTTCGTCCCCCTGGGGTAAGGCGTTACGTATCGATTATAGTTGGTTTCCTGTTTCTTCCCCTTCTCCGCCTCCTTCCCTCATGGTATCGCTACTCCCATTACTGATCCTGAGGGACTTATCTATGCTGGACTCTGTGTATCCATAGCTTTTATCTGTACCAGTATAAATGCTCTGGTCTAGCCTGATTTGTAAGGTCCAGCTGGGGTCATGATAGTGGCCGGGAGAAAACATTAAAGAACTGGAGGGATGTTGTGTGTCCCATAGGTGCTATGCTGCACCCTGACTGACTCACTTCTTCCTGTGGTCCTTCTGTGAGGGAATGTCCAATTGTCTACAGATGGGCTGTGGGTCTCCACTCTGACTTCTCTCATTTGCATCAATATATTTGTTGTTTGGGGTCTTCTGATGCCTGATACCTGATCCTGTTGACACCTTGTGATCACACAGGCTGGTGTGTTTCTTCCAAGTGGGCTTTGTTGCTTCCTTGCTGGCTGGCCGCTTATTTAACTTCAAGCCTTTATGATCCCAGATGCTGTATCTTTTAATAGCAGGGCACCGTCAGTTTTGAATTATATGTTCTTTGTGTTGGGGTCATTATAAGTTGAAACCAACTCAATGGCAGTGGGTTCTGATTTGGCTGTGTGGAGGTGTGATCCATGCTGCAGGCTGTCCTCTATAATTGCTATCAATAAATGCATCAACCTTTTTTGCTTTCAGCAAGCCAAGTCCTCTCGTCTTTATACGACAGGTTGTAAATGAGTCTTACTCCAATCCTGATGCAGCATTCTTCTTCATATGGTCCAACTTCTCTGATTATTGGCTCAACACACAGTCAGTATGTATCTAGAAGAAAACAACCCTTTGCTCAGTTTAAATGACTTCCTCTGGGTCTATGGACAGATTCTGCATGAGTACAATTCGGTGCTCTGAAATTCTTTCTTTCTAATGGTATCCAGAGTTTGCTATGATACACAGTCAATTGCCTTTATGTTGTCAATAAAGCGCAGGTAAACATCTATCTGGTATTCTGTGCTTTCAGCCAAGATCCATATCATAGAGCAACGATTGCACTAATTTCCTGTCCTTTCCTGAAATGAGCTTGGATTTCTAGCATTTTCTTTTCAATGTGTTACTGAAACCATTTAAAAATTATTATCAGAAAATTTTACTTGCATATGATAATGACATTAGTAATTTCTCTTGGGTCACCTTTTTATTAAGAGTATTTTAAAAATCATTTTATTGGGGGCTCATACAATTCTTTTCAGAATCCATCCATCCATCCATTGTGTCAAGCACATTTGTACATTTGTTGCCATCATCATTCTCAAAACATTTGCTTTCTACTCGAGCCCTTGGTATCACCTCTTCATTTTTCCCCTCCCTCCCCTCTCCCACCTCCCTCATGAACCCTTGATAATTTATACTTATTATTTTGTCATATCTTACACTGTGTGATGTCTCCCTTCACCCTCTTTTCTGTTGTCCATCCCCCAGGGAGGAGGTTATACGTAGATCCTTGTAATCGGTTCCAGGGTCACCTTTGCAGTAGTCATAGATAGGAACCTCTTCCGCTTGTTTGTCTGGGTATCTGTCTTCCAAATTTCTTGGCATAAACAAGTGAGCAGCTCCAACACTGCTCTATTTGTTGAAACCTTTCTCTTGGTTCTTGAACCCTTGCTTTTTACTTATGCCTTCTGTCCAGTTTGGGCTTCTTCCTTCTACACCATTGATTGATTATTAATTGTACACTGTCTCCTGAGATGACTGAATGTTGATCGATTCTTTTTGAAACAGTGACTCATCGTATTCCTTTAATCTTCTTTTAAAGCTACTTGTGCTATTTAATGTTTTACTTATAGAATCCTCCAATATTTCAACTCTAGGCCTGAATTTTTTCTTCAGTCTTTCACCTTGAGAAAGGGTGAGTGTATTCTTCCCTTTCGGTTTTCTAACTCCATGTCTTTGCACATTTCATTTTAATATTTCATCTGCTCAATAAATAAATTTCATTTAGCTTTTATTTAATAATTTCTTCCAGTCACTTTAGCATCTCTATGTTTTAGAGAGAGTTTAAGAGTCTTTACTGATATTCAATTTGGTTTTTCTCTCCTGTTTTCTTAATCATCTTTTGCTTTCTTTATCTATGATATTTTTTATGTCATTCTCAAACTGTTTGGGCTTTGGTTATCCGTGTTCAGTGCATCAAATCTATTCATAAGATAATCTCTTAAATTAGATAGGATATACTCAAAGCTTTATTTGTCTCTTGTGGAATTGTCTTCAGGTCCAGCCTGAACTTGTAAATAAGCAATTGATGGCCTGCTCCACTAATAACTGTTGGCCTGGTTTTGACTGATGATATTGAGGATGGATAATATTGAGATTCACATGTATATTTACTGCTTATGTTGTTGAAAAAAGATTTCTGTAATGAATAAGTCATTGGTCTTGTAAAATTCTGTCATGTAATCTCCAGCATCATTTCTATCATGAATGCTGTATTTTCCATTGTTTATATTTCCTATTTATTTCCATGTCTTACACCAATAATTATCAATGCATCTTGAATTCATGGCTGATCAATGTCAGACTGCATACAGTAGAAATTGGTAGAAATTTTCTATTTTGTTATCCTTGATCATATTGGTTGGTGCATACATGTTAATGTCAGTTATATTAATGGCTTTTCTTTGTAGAAATATGGCAATGTACTTCAGGATAGGTCTTGAATGTTTTTGATGATGAATGTGTTGATGTCATTCCAAGAATAGTAAAATTTAAGATTATTTGATTCAAAATGGGCAACTCCAGTCAATTTTTGGTCACTAATATCTAGGTCCTAGGAGTTCTGGTAGGGTAGTAGCTTATGAGTTCGGCTGCTAAAAGGTCAGCAGTTTGAAACCACCAGCCACTCCCTGGGAGAAAGAGGAATCTTTCTACTTCCCTAAAGCCTTAGAAACCCACAGGGGCAGTTCCACCTAGTTCTGTATAGCAGCTAGGAGTTGGAATCAACTCGATGGCAGTAAGTGAAGCGAGAAGGTCTAGGTTTATGACTTCTGTGGGTTCCATTTAGTTTTTGCTGCCTTCTAATTTTCCTAGATTTATACTTCATACATTACATGTTTTAATTATGAATATATGCTTACAACAATTTCTTCTCATTTTGAGTCATCCCGTGTCAACAAATGAAGGTCCTGAAAGGTTTGCTCTATCTGCATCATGGAAGTCAACTTTACCTTAAGGAGGCAATTCTTTCCAGTATATTTTGGATGCCTTTGAGCCCTGGTGTACGATGAGCCACTATTCCAAAAAGAATTGATCAACATTCAGTCATCTCAGAAGGTAGTGTACAGTCAGAAGTTTTGGCCCACCGGGCACTCCTTGAGAGAGAGCTGGGGCCGTCTGCTCCTGTAAAGACCCAGGTGACTGTGCGCCCAAAGCAACTTGCTGGTAGTGGGTTTGGTCTTGGGTTCCATCTGATGGGCTCCTCTTTTGGCAATGTTCCACTTCTATTCAGAAGGCTTGCACTGGCTAATTTGCAAAATCTGCCTCCCTCTTCTTTTTCCCTAATCTGCGTTAGTCTTGAAACTCAGCGGAACCTTGTCCATCATGAGTGGCATAACTGAAATACGTGTAGCACAGCGGCCAGCATCACAGAACACATAAGCCACCACATGAAGACAGACAGGCAGAGGAGTGGGGGCAAGGTGAGATAGTTAGTTTACTTTGCCAACCCAGCCGATAAACACATGAGGGGTTAATTGAAAGGCGGAGGGATAAATGGCTCGGTGAGCCTCGCCTTTCGAGTTCTCTGGTCTCTTGCTTTCTAATGGTTGGACCAGGTTGCCTTAGCCAGTTTCCTGCTTCAGCTGGCAAGCCTCACTTCCTGCAAGACGTCCCCAAGGAGAAGCCATGGACCTACCCCGATGCAACCCTGGGTGCTAGAGCAGCCGTGTGGAGACCCCTGCCAGCACTGAGATGCTTACACATTCGCTGACTCGACTTTCCTCCTGCAGTCAGCATCATAGTGTGTGTTTTGTGAGATGGAGGAGGACTTTGTGGATTGGTGTTAGACATATGGGTTAATGGGTTAATGTTGGACTTGTGGGCTTGAGCAGCACTGGGTTGGGATGTTTTCTTGATATGCACTTACCCTTTATATAAAACTCTCTCTTATCCATGAGGTTCTGTGGATTTGTTCTCTAAAGTACCCAGACTAACACACAAGGAGTATAGGCTAGTCTTTGTACATATTCCCTGTACTTTTATGCAGCTAACATGTGGCTTTTACATTTGTTTTCCAACTGCCTCCTCACCACAAGGTGTGTATGTATGTGTTAATATACTGTCTCTATATATTTACCTATCCTGGGCTTCATATACAGAAAAACATACAAGAACAACAAAACAGCAATAACAAAAACAGAGAAAAAGCCCAGTTGAAATGAAAGAAAAATTTTAAAACTAGAACAAAATTTAAATGGGTACAAAAAGTTCAAATGGTAAGGGGTTAAATTTTAACGTAACTGCATCTGCAATAATTCACATAAAAAAGTTTAAAAACCTGGAACAAATTTTAAATTGGGTCAAAAGGGAGACCAAACGTCGATACAGTACATGATAACCCAAGTATCTCTGCCATAATCGACTTACAATGCTCAACGTCTGATAACAAGGCTGTTCACACGCCTCACCTGTGGTCAGAGGGGACCACTGCAGGCGTCACCTATGTGTGGACCCTGCAAAGGGGTTGGGCTCCCATGGTCATCGTAGCCTTCTGCAACCCAGGTGAGCACAATTTAAGCTCTGCTGCCATTCACTCCTTTGGGTTTGATTATGTACAATCATTGGATCACACAAGCTAGTGTGCTTCTTCCCTGTGGACTGAGTTGACACTTCACTTAGATGGTTGCCTGTCTGGGACAGCCTTTAAGGTGCCAGAGGGTATTCTTTCTGATAGTTGCACCATGGCATAGGAACTAATGTTCTTAGACTGGGGCTAGAGTGAAATGCGAGCCCCAAATCCATTCCTACATCTGCTTTGTGACTCGCTCTAGAGAGTCTTTCCTGATTCTGGCCCCTTCTTATCAGTATGATGAGCCTCCTGCTCCTCTACTTCTACTCAGGGTGACTGTACTTACGACCTTCCTGCACTCAACTCATCTGGTATTGCTTTCCCGCCATACTGTGGGGAGGAAGAGAAGTATTCGACGTTTGTCTGATGTCAGATCTTTGCATCTGTATTCCCTCCAAGGTAGGAACTCTTTTTCCCCATGCCAGCCTGCCTCGTATGTAGTAGGCACTCAATGTTTATGGGAATTATTTCAACTCCTGCAAGGAAGTATACTTTTAATAAGAAGCAACTTCTCAGGGGCTACTCAGCAATGTCAAGCCTTCTAAATTGCTGCCCAGAAAAAACTCTGGCACTGATGATATTAACCTTTAGAAGTCACATTAGCATTCACTCGAAGCCCATGTTTTGTGATGAATAACAGTCTCCAGTCTGGTGATTTGTATTAGAAAGACACGGGTTTTAAGAATGCAAAATGAATTGAGAAATTATCAGAAACTACAAAATCTCAACGTATTACTCTATAGCAGAAAGCATTCTCTAGTCAGTCCCCTACGTCCAGTGATCTATGCCCACTTAAACATGCATAAAACCCAGTGAAATCAATTACAGCATTCCTCCTTACTGCTTTCAGCTAGGGATGTCGTTCATCTGCTCAAACCCTCTGGCTCTCTCATGGACCCAGGTTTCATTACATCACCAGGTGAATGCTTATTTTCAAAATGACATATTCTTTGATTGATTTGTCCTGCTAGGAAACGGAAAAACAAGAACCTTTGAAATCAAAGGCAGTACCATTGAACTTAATCCATATCCACTAAACCTTTACCTGTGCTCACCATTTTCCTAAGTGCAGTGGGGTTATACAAGAAGGTCGAGATACCAGGGAAGCTTTAGGCAGCCCTAGGACACAGTCCTATTGAGAAACACGTAAGAGACTTATAAAGAAGAGTGTGATTAAGTGTAAAAATGGAACATAAAGTCAGTCTTTTTGAAGATTTGTTGGAAGAGAAAGCCATCAGCAGGGAGTTGAGGGAATCAGCCCACTGCAGGTTCAAGGGCACACATTGATATCATGGGACACAGACCTGAGTGGGGCAGAGTGGTACACTTTGAGCAAGCCAGCTGATCTTAGCATGACTTGGGGGAAAAGAGAACAATTTTCAACCAGAAAAAATGAGAGGAGGAAAAATTGGTATGTGAACATTAGAAGGAGCCTTGGTGGAGCAGTGGTTGTAAAGTGCTCAGCTGTTAACCAAAAGGTTGGCAGTTCAAACCCATCCGCTGCCCCTCGGGAGAAAGATGTGACAGCTTGCTGCCGTAAAGCTTTGCAGCCTTGGGAGCCCCATCTGTCCTGTTGGTCACTAGGACTTGGCTTTGGTGCTTCGGCGACAGGTTTTGTTTATTTCGTTGAACATTACAGATGTACTATCTCCAGTTAACAGTTGGTCTAACATTTTATTTTTAATTTGGTACCAAATTATAATTTAATATAGGGTCACTAGGAGTCCTCATTGACTTGATGGCAGTGAGTTTAAAAAATTTATTTATTGAAACTTCCTGTTATTTCCATCTTAAGTGCCTCTATTGACTTCCTGCTCAAGAAATTTTAGGCAGATAACAAAAACACTGACAAGAGAATCATGTAACTTAAAAACTGACAATTTCATAAAATAGAAAGAATGTGAGGAATTTATAAAGTCACACCCAAAGAGAAAAATTAAACTGAAAACTAGAGATTCTAAGATTACACACAGTTATATTTAATTCAAAGATTTGGGCTTGGTCCATCAAAAGACATCCATTTAATACTTCAGCTTGTGTATATATTTTAGACCAAAGACTTCTAAAAAGAGAATCCTCATAATTCTTCAGAATTCTTGGGTCTCTTTCAAGAAGCCCATAAATATTTTGAAATTTTGTTCAAAATGTTGCCTTTGTAAATATTCTGATGGAAGATTCCTAGTTTCATCACCTTCTTAAGAAAAAAAAGTGTGACCGTAAATATTAAGAACCACTGGAAGGGGGTGGATTCTTAGTTTACAAAGCATTTTCAACATAATTACCTCGTCTGAGGGTCATAAAATTAAGTACAAGGTTAAAATGAAGAATCTAAGAATCAGACTTGACCCAAGATACATTTTGTTTGGGCCACACAGTATTTTCTGAAATTCACTGTTAACAGTTAAATGTATTGAAAAAAAAATCTTGTATTATGATGCCCTCATTCTGGCACCACACAGTAATTTCTAAAATTCATTGTTAACAGTTAAATATATTGAAAAAAATTTTTAATCTTGCATTATGATGCCCTCTTTCCGGCATGACAGTACCCATCTGTTAGGATTGTTTTCTCAAAACAAGCACCTTTCTTCTAGTTCAAATGTATTTACCACTCCCTCATACCCTGAACCCCTGTGGTCAAGTGCTTTCTGCTTGACTTCTGTAGAAAGTTGTATTTGGGAGGACCAAATTTCATAATTCATCCCGGAGTTAATCATTAGAGAGAGTTCTGACTTTAACCTAGAATGGAGTCTGCTGTCCCAGGGGTTTCCAAGCTAAGTGCCTGCAAAAACTCTGCTGTTTAGTCTTTGGTTTTTGCTATCCTTTTATCTAACCAGCAAACATTAAAAAGTACACCCATAAATCGTTTATCAAATGGCATACTTCACTGGGCAAACCTGCAGCAAAAGGCCTCTTTAAAGTGTTAAAACACTAAAGAACTGGAGGAATGTTGTGTGTTCTGTAGGTGCTGTGCTGCTCCCTGGCTGACTCATTCCTTCCTGGTGACCCTTCTGTGAGAGCACGTCCAATCATCTACAGATGGGCTTTGGGTCTCCTCTCTGTCCCCCATCATTTGCATCAATATACTTGTTTGTTTGGGGTCCTCTGATGCCTGTTACCTGATCCTGTTAGCTGGCACCATCAGCTTTTTCCACCACATTTGCCTATGCACCCATTTTGACTTCAGCGATCATTCTTTAATGCATCCTCACACACACCCCCCAATATCATGATCACTGTTCTACCTTACAAATCCAACAAGACTGGAAAATGTACAATGAAATCCAGGACAGATAAACCCCTCAAGAACAGTAATGGGAGTAGTTATACCATGAGGGTGAGGGAAAGAAGGGGGAAAGAGGGAGAAATGGGGAGCCATCTACAATGATCAACGAATAATCTACCTCCCAGGGGGATAACCAACAGAAGGGAGACAGTGGATGGTATAAGATATGAAAATAATAATAATTTATCATTTATCCGGGGTCCATGAGGGTGGAAGAGTGGGCGGAGGGAGGGAAAAAGAGGAGCTAATACCAAGGGCTCAAATAAAAAGAAAATGTTTTGAAAATGATGATGACAACATCTGTACAAATGGGTTTGATACAATTGATGTATGGATTCTTATAAGAGCTAGAAGGACCCCCAATAAAATGATTTATTAATTTTTTAAAAGTGTTAAAACACACAGAGGGGCACTTTGAGGACTAAGATACACATCCCTCAAGCCATGGTACTTTTAACCACTTCGCGTGCACAGAAAGTTGGACAATGGGTGTGGGAGACCACAGAAGAATCAATGCCTTTGAATTTTGATGTTGGTAAAGGATACTGATTAGGCTATGGAGGACCAGAAGAATGAACACACATGTCTTGAAAGAATTGCAGTCCGAATGCTCTTTAGAAGAAAAGACGGCAAGCTTTTGTTTTGTGTAGTTTGGACATGTTAACAGGAGTGGCCAGTCCCTGGAGAAGGACATCATGCCTGGTAAAGTGAGGGTGAGCAAAAAAAAGAGGAAAACCCGGGAAGAGATCAAGTGACACTGAGGCTACAACAATGGACTCCAACGTGGCAATGATGAGGGATAGCCTGATGGTTAGGAATTATGTCAACTAGGCAGTCCTAGGCAAGGGTGGAGTCAAATAAGATGGAAAGACCAGGGAGAATAAAATCTTCTCTGGCCCTTTGCCTTCTGCAGGAGCTTAATCTTCTATCCGGTTCCCCCATCTCTTGTTTCATAGCCTGCCAATTTAGGAGCTGTCAGCAGACTATCAATTGCAGATTCATCAGGCTAACTTCAGACCTCTGCCTGTATCCCTGCTGTTTTGTCATCTGGTCTAGTTTCAGCCTTGTCATCCTGGTCTAGTTTCTCTATTTCCTGTTCTTCCTGTTCATCAACTTCCATATGTCGGGAGAAGCCTGCTTAAATAAGACTAGACTTACCTATTTCTACAAACATATGCTCAGCACTTCATCTGATTTTGGTTCCAAAGGCATTAACATTAACCTGGTCACGCAAGGGGCCTTATCTAAGCGATACCACTTTTACAGAACATAAAGATCCCCTCCCCCACCACCATTTCCCCCCTAGTTTAATTCAATGATTACTTTTTAAGCTATTCTTTAGCTCTAGGGAAACGTTTCAGATGCATCACCGGCAGGGAAATCTGAACTGTTTAGAAAAGTTGAAACCAGTTTTCAACATGGCCGGTTGTTGCTGTTAGGTGCTGTAGACTTGGCCATTGACGTCTAATAGAATTACTACATCGAGCTGTCTTGTCCTGGTGGTGGGGAGCCATGGTGGCAGTAGTAAAGTTCTTGGCCACTCCCCAACAGTGACTCAAATCAATGCCTGGGGACTCCAGATGTTAAATCAAACTACTATCCAGAGCTATCTTGCCCTTGGGTAGGGTAGAGCCCCGATGGCAGATCTTGGCCACTGACCAGAAGTGGTTCAAACCGACCAGTTGCTCTATGGGAGAAAGGTGTGACAGTCTGCATCTGCAAACCTAGGGGACCCTCTGGAGCAGTTCTATAGAATTGCTATGTTTCTAAAGCCACGTGACAGCAATGGGCTCATCTTTAAGGAAGCAGAGAGCCAGACCAGACCTTTGCTTCCTCAGCATCTCTACGTGGGTTTGAATAGTCAACCTTTAGGTTAGCAACTAAGTATAGGTGCACCATTTGTGCTATCCAGCTCTAGATAGTGACAATTTCTAATCAGACATTATCAAAAGATAGCATTTGTGATATGCAGGTTTGAATTCCACTATAGCAGGAAAATATTGTTTGTTTGTTTGTTTGTTTTAAATCTAAGGCCCTGAAAATGAGGGTCTAACTAATTTTTATTGAAAATGAAGATAGTTCCACTCCTCTGTCAGAAAAAAAAATTCAAGTGATGGAAAATAAAATGTTTTTCTGAGACATAAGTAAGCATAGCTCAGAAGATTTCCATTGAGGCAAAAGAGAGAAAAAAATTAAAATAAAAAAATCATTGCAAGATCTCTGTACTATTTTATTTTTGAAGAAAAATGCTTTCTTGCTTTATGAAGTCATTCTAAGCTTGTTCTTAAATCTACATGGAATTGTACCTCTACTGAATGCAGAACAAAATACAACTTTGGCTAAACGATCTGGGAGTTATGATAAGGAATCTCAGTTTGCCTTGAATGCCAATGAATGTTAAATTTGTAAAACTTACTAACAATAGCACTAACATTTGGGTAATACTTTATAGTTCATGCACACTTTCAAACTCATTTGATTTTCAAAATAACCCTTGGGAAAATCAGGATGCATTTAGTATAATTTTACTGATCCGGAGACATTAGGGCAGGACCAAAGTGACTTAGCACTGTGCTGAAGTAAGTAGAATCCTTTTCCCTGAAGTTTAAAACCACTTCACTCGGTAGCAAAGCCTCTTATTCCCGAAGAAAACCAAAGCATAATATGCAAATACCCGCAGAGGTTTAACACAGCGATTTACATCTCCACTAAGATGTAAATGAGTGATTAGGGAGGCTTTTCTGAGAGGAGGCTTAGGAAAGGGAGGTGGAAGGAGTGGGGGGGAGCACACAGCCCTGAGAAAGGTGTGCCCTCTAAAGGAGGAGAGTGCAGAATGGAAGTGGGAAACCTGGAAGAGAAACAGCATCATATTCATAGGTCCTTTGAGACCACCCACTCCTCACTTTATGTTATTCTATTGATCACTATCTGTATGAAGGTATGTTCATCGTTTTGAATCTTTCAATGGATTAGGTTTTTTAAGATATGAATCCATCACAATTTTAAATTTGCGACGTGATGTTTAAGGAGCCCTCAAGGCCTATGGGGCTAAGAGCACTAGGCTGCTTAGTACGGGTGCAACTTAGTGCAAGGTTGGCAGTTCGACCCACCAGCCCTTTATTGAGAGAAACTGAGGCTGTCTACTTGTACAAACTTTGTGGAAACACAAGGGAACAGTTCTGCTCTGTCCTACAGGGTCTCTCGGAATCTCCTTGGCATCAAGTTGATTCTGACCCAGGATGCTATAGTGCAGGGTGGAACTGCCACTGCAGGTTTCTGAGACTAACACTTTACAGGAGTAGAAAGCCTGCCTTTCTCGCACAGAGGGGATGGCACTTTTGAACTACTGATCTTGTGGTTAGCAGCCACCAGGCAGGGCACCTTCCAAGCTCAAGCTCAATGCCCTTGAGTCTTTTCTGGTTCCCAGCAATGCTCCAGAATAGAATAGAAGTGGCCCTGTGGGCTTCTGAAACTGTAACTATGGGAGAAGCAAGCCTTGTCTTTCTCCTGAAGAGTAGTTGGAGGTTTTGAATTGCTGCTCTTGTGGTGAGCAGCCCAGCACATTACCCACTATGCCACCAGGGCTTCTGGTCGGTGAGTACATAATGTTTGTACCCTCCAATTTCCTACTATGGTGACTTGTATGTTACTAGCATGCATGAGTCAACACCACCATTTTTCAAATACCAGCAGTGTCATCTACCCTTGTTAGATAGGATTCAGTGAAGCATGCAGACTAAGACTAGGAAGGAAAACCTGGTGATTTACTTTTAAAATCAGCCCAAACCCTAAGGATCACAATAGAGTGTTTTTAATATAGTACTGAAAGATTAGCCCCATGAATAGGAAGTCACTCAAAACACAGAGTGAACGCAACAACGAACTCAACCATGCCACCAGTAAGGAAGACCATGCAGGACCAGGCACGTTTAGTTTTGATCTGTTGAGCACTGCATCACCATGAATCAAAGCCAACCTGACAGCAATTAACAGCAACCATTATATTCCTTGTTCTATAGCTTCTGAATCTGGCAGCTCCCTGTAACGGTTACTGAAGGATATTCAGCAAAATTACGACTCTATGGGATAGGGTAGAACTGCGCCTATGAGTTTCTGAGACTGTAACTCTTTATGGGAGTAGAGAGCCACGTCTTACTCACATGGAGAGGCTGGTGGTTTCGAACTGACAACCCTGAAGATTGCAGCCCAATGCGTAACTGTTATACCAGCAGGGCTCCTGGATAATGTTCTGTAATTTGAGCATTCTGTTGGGTCACCTTTCTTTGAAATGGGTACAAATGCTGATCTTTTCCAGTCAGGTGGCCAGGAAGCTGTCCAAATTTCTTGGCTTACATGAGTGGCAGTGCTTCTAGTGTTTCATCAGCTTGTTGGAACAATTCAGTTAATATTTCATCAATTCCTGGATCCTTGTTTTTGGCTGATACCTTCAGTTCAGTTGGAACGTCTTCCATCAGTACCGTTTGTTCTTGATCACATGCTACCTCTTGAAATGGTTCAATGGCTGAGTATACTGTTTCCATATTCTTTGGATGCTTCCTGCATTGTTCATAAAATCTTTCAATATTGAAACTCAAATTTTTCCTGACTTCTTTCAGTGTAGGATAAGCTGAGCATGTTCTTTTGGCTTTCTAACTCTAGGACTTTGCAAATGTCATAATAATACTTACTCTGTACTCTTGAGCTTCCCTTTGAAAGGCTCTGTTCATCTCTCTGACTTCATCATTTCTTCCATGTGCTTTGGCTATTCTGCAATTAACGAGCACATTTCAGAGTCTCGTTTGTCATCCACTCTGATCTTTGCTTTCTCTTCTGTGTTTTCAATGACCCTTTGCCTCCTTCACGCATGACGTTCTAGACAGCCTCTCACCGCTCATCAGGTCTGCTTTCATTGGTGTTCATTGTGTCAAATCTGTTCTTGAGATCTCGAAATGCCAATGGATAGATCCAAGGATGTATTTTGGCTTTCGTGGACTTGTTTTAATTTTCTTCAGCTTCAACTTACACATTAGCCACTGATGCTCTGTTCTATTGTTGGGCCCTGGCCTCATGTGAGCTTCTCCACCATCTCCACCTTCGAGCTTCTCCACCATCTCCCCTACAGAGGTAGTCACTTTGATTTTTCATGGTTTATTTGCATAGTTTCAAAAACATCAGAAACAAACGAGAATGATTTTCTTTCTTCTCATGCTCACCTAGTCCCAGATAGCGATGAAACGTTGGTGAAAGAAGGTGGTCTAAGTTAATGAATGGCTGTAGACAGCTACGATAAGGCAGTGGAAATCATAAATACTGGAATCACTCCCTGGCTTGCAAGAATTGACAATCTGGGGTTTTGGAAGTCCTAGGACCTGTACTCCACCTCCTCACTGCATCCAGGGAGCAGTCAGGAGCTCTATGAACAGCGGCTCAACCCAGTCGCCAAAGCGCCCAGCCTGTACAAAGAACTCACAAGTGCACAAGTGTGGTACCAACACTACCTCCTTTCCAATAAAGTTCAGGCTTTGACTATTTGAAAACAACTTGAATCTTCTTACCCGTGTTGCTCAAAAACCAAGACAAAAATGCCTGGGGTAGAATTGGCAGAGGAATGTGTAAGTTGGCCTTGTGGTGAGCAGCTCAGAGCATCATCGACTCCACCAGCAATGCTCCTTCTGGACTTCTTAAAAGTCTGCAGTTGTGTTAAATATTCATTTCCAAACCCAAACCAGATCGATTGCTGTTGAGTCCATTCCGACTCACAGGGACCCTTACAGGACAAAGTCGGGTGGAGCAGAGGAGAACGGGAAAACCCTGCCACATCTTTCTCCCACGGAGTGCCTGGTCGGTTGGAACCTCCCTCCTTTCAGCGAGCAGCTAAGTGCTTTGACCACTGCATTATCAGCGTGCCTGCCACATATTAGTTAAAAAAATACCATGGAGTCAATTGTGTTGCATATGGCCCTATAATCAAGCCAAGTCCAATGCCATCTATTCAATTCTGACTCATAGCAACTTGATAAAGTGTTTCTAGGGCTATAAATCTATACAGGAGCAGTCAGCCTCATCTTTTTCCTGCAAATCAGCTGGTGGGTTTGAACCATCCATTCCGCAGTTAGCTGTTCAGTACTTACCTGAAAGCATCACGCGGTCGATTTCAACTTAGAGTGAAGCTACGAGGCTGAGTAGAGGCACTCTTTTGGATTTCTGAGACTGTCAATCTTCACTGGAGCAGACAGCCTCATCTTTCTCATGCAGAGCAGCTGGTGGTTTAGAACTGCTGACCTTGTGGTTAGTAGCCCAACCTGTTATCCTCTACACCAGGGTTCCTAAAGATTTATATCGGAGGTGCCATTTGCTTGTCTTAGGCTGAAATATTTTAAAACTCTGAGTTCTGATTCAGATCTAAGGGGGCTTTGTGGGGATTTTGACCATTTGAGAAGTCATTGCTGCCCATACATACATTGAGAATGAGAAGTGGACATTCTAAGTACTTGGTAAGTG
The DNA here is from genome assembly GCF_050624435.1 of Tenrec ecaudatus. Taxonomy (NCBI): domain Eukaryota; kingdom Metazoa; phylum Chordata; class Mammalia; order Afrosoricida; family Tenrecidae; genus Tenrec; species Tenrec ecaudatus. The sequence goes on along the minus strand of NC_134542.1, from coordinate 24,175,505 downwards.
CTGCATGGTACAATCATCATCGTTATGTACTATGAGTAAACATCATATGTAACACTCATGAATAAAGCACCAGCTCTTTGACAAGTAGTGATTTATACAGATAATGTCAGATGATCCTCACTTCCGCCCTATAGGTAGATATTTTTATCCCGAGGCCGATAAGTGCCAGGAGAAAATTAGTGGATGAGAAATGCAAGATCCCCAAAGGCAGCATTTTCCACAAGGAGAAAAAAAAATGGCATTGAATACCGATGAGTGAGATCTAGATAATTCCTGGACCAAATTCAAATGCCACCCTCAGGAAAAGCAAAGCCATTGTTTGCACTGAAGTTAAAACTAGGTCCTGAAGAGCCTCCTTCAGACAGAGCATGGGCAAAATTATGACACGGATTTATTTTGGTCCCTGCATCATGAGAATACAGCTGGGTTTTTTATGTCTAAGGCTTTTGGGCATTACCCATCAGGATTCTCACTGAACAATTAGGGCTTACTACTAAATGATTTCGGGCATTAGCGTCAGGTGACTGTGCCTTCCTGAATCCAGCCATCATTCCCAGGGCAGTGAGGGGCCTCCCATTAATTAAAACAAGCACCCCTCTCAAAAAACAAACCACCCAGCAAGTGAAAATTTTAGGCGCTGAGCCCTGGTGGTGTAGTGGGGATGAGTTGGGGTGCTGACCACAAGGCCAGCAATCCAAACCAGTAGCAGCTGGGGTAAGAATGAGGCTTACTATTCCCCCAAAGAGTTACAGTCTGAGAAACCCACGGGGCAGTTCTACCCTATCTTGTAGGGTCCCTGTGAGTTGATGTGGAATCGGCGGCAGTGAGTTTTGGTTTTTGGTATTGTTAAGTAGAATCTACTATTCAATAAATGTTACCACAAAAGCCTATCATAAAACATTCGATAAATCAATCTACTTTGATTGGGAAGACATTCTAGTGTTACTACTTTGGAGCTGGTTCTTCCCCCTGCCCCCACCTACACCCCTCAGCTGTAGTCCCAAGGGTTGTCTGTCATCTGCTATGAATATTGTGCTATTTACAATGAGCTGGCCAACACTAGACAAAATTGCAAATGAACCCAACTTGCTTTGAGGAGAACTTACTTCTCTTCAGGTCAGAGAAAGCTTGGTTATGTGGTGTTCTGGGAAAGCTCAGATGAATTCCTGAGGTGGTATCCTTGGGCACCCAAAACTTGTTAACAGGATTAAACGAATATTTCCACTGACAACCCCATCAAGGCATGCTTAGTACTTATTTGACTTCCCGGCTGTCTGTAATACAGATACTCCCTCCTTTTTCCTGAATAGACATTTACTTTCCCTTTGGCCTCTCAGATGCCCCACTTCCTGGGTGTCCACCATTTTCCTCCTGCTTGCTTCTTCTCCATCTCCTTTTCCAGGTCTTCCCTTCCTCTCCAACGGATCAGCACTGGAAGTCTTCAATGCTCGGTCCTTGGTCCTCCTTTTTTCTCTCTACATCCGCTCTCTTGTTGATCTCATAGCTTAAAATATTCTGGTCTCATAGCTTTAAATATTGTCTTTATGCTCTCCCTTCCTCCCTGCCAGCGAGTCAGTTCTGACTCATAGTGATCCTATAGGGCAGAGTAGAATTGTCCATGCAGGTCCAAGATGGTACATCTTTATAGGAGTATAAAGCCTCATCATTCTCTTGCAGAGTAGCTGGTGGTTTTGAACTGCTGACCATGTGGTTAGCAGCCTAATGGATAGCCCACTGTGCCATAGTATCTCAAAATTAAGGTGATCAACATTCAACTCCATAGCACTTTTCCCTTGAAATATCTGCTCTCCCTGCTGTCTTCACGCATCTCATTTAAAGCAATTCATCATGGCGCTTTCCCTTGCCCACACTCGCTCCCCCACTTGCTTGGCCTGTGTGTTTAGCCATGCATCTGCTCACAGATCACCATTATTGCAGGAGCATGTGTGTAACACATTTACCTCTGTTGCCTTTAACTCTTGCATCTCATCCCGGCGTCTTCCTCTGCCTCTATCATTGGTTACTGATCTCCCTGTTAGTAGATTGCCTTCCCCTTCAACCAAGTCATATACGAGTCATGGTCTTGCATGGCTACCTTCTAGTTAACTCCAGCTCTGACCACTGGGAAACCTTGGACAATATTTCTTTTGGCATGAAAACCTTTTCTTGACTTTTTGTTTGTTTGTGATGAACTGATATGTCACTAATCAATCTAAGTCTGCTTCAGTTTTTACTTTTTCCTCCTTTTACAGCCACCACGACCAGTGTTTAGACCTAAAGGGCAAGGAACCTGGAAGGCTTAATGGCCATGACCCTTCTCGCCTTTACCTTTATTTACTGTATATACTTGAGTTTAAGCTGAGTTTTCAGTACACTTTTAATGCCGTTTTTGTAGTAAAATTAGGTGCCTCGGCAGATATTCGAGTCGGCTTATACTTGAATATATACAGAATGTCGTTTGGTTTTTATATATTTATGTATATTTTTATTTCTGCCCATTTTGCTTGTGGGATGTAATAGTGACAAAGAAAAACACATTTTATATGGTTGCTTAGCCCACTGAGGGCCCTCTGAGAGACTGAGCAGAACATGCCTCTGCTTTGTGCCACTGAGGGACAAGGAACTTGAGATAGTTATCACAAACTCTTGTTCCTCGCTGATTGAGAACTGCTACTAGATCTTTCTGGACCTTACTGCTTTCCGGCACTTTCACAGTGGAATATCCCTTAGATAGTCTCCCAGCCACTGGTAGCACTTTCTAATTTGCTTGGTTGGTGGAGTGATCCAGATCTTAATAGTTAAAGAGATCTGAGCCTTTATCTACCTTGTCAAGTGGAGTTCATGTTTTCTTCAGTTTCAAGTTTATGAAAGTACGGAAAGGCACGCCAGTAAATCCTCCAGTGGGATTCTCCTCGTTGCTTCCATTACATAGCAGCAAGCCTAGATTCTTGATAATAAAGACGGATTGCCTCAACAATGTAGAAACTTCTTTTCTTTCTTTCCCACCGGCATGAGGTCTTTAAAATGAGCAGGAAACATTCAGACTTTTAGGGACAATGAAAACGCCATTGTTCCCTCACTAAGCATTCTACTACTGAACACCAGGAATTCCCCTCTCACAAGGCCTGAAGTTTTGGGATTTGGAATCACAAAATCCCAGGTGGGACCTTAAGAGTGATAGTTACAAGCAGTTCAATCCTATTTCCACATCTTGGTCCTCTGACCCATTTATTTTAGTTACGCATCGGGAAGATTTCATCATATTTCTTGGTAGATTTTCTGAAAGGCCCCGTCTGGACAAGTAGTGTCGCAGCCTCCCAGAGCATCAACCCCAAGTTGGCCCTTTAGCTGAGGCTTTAAGAGGCTTTACTTAATATTTTATCACTTTGCCAGCTTCTAAGCTATGAAGCATGGGATAAGGCCAATTGATCCCTTGTGATAAGGCCACTGAAGTGACTTATTCCCTGTGTTGGTGCATCAGACACGCAAGAGGGTACAGCTACTGCTACAGCAGTGCCAAGATGGATTCAGAAAGCAAAACTATCTATGCATCTCAGAAGGACAAACAGCTGCTTCCTCTGGGGGGTAGCGGCTTTCTGATGTCAATAGACACGTAGTTATTCTCCGTGAGGGGTGGTACCAGGTGGAGACTAGTCTCCCTTGCAGACAGACCAGGCATTCAAGCGGCAATCCAGCCTGGTGAGAGGGATTTCCTACTGTTGGGGCCACACATAGTTTCCTTCAGTTGTGTACTGGGTTGCCATGGGTCGGAACTGACTTGATGGCACCTAGCAACAGCAGCAACCACCAACAAGTAAGGGGGCAGGGCATCGTGGCAGCACACCTCAGTGGCACAATTCTGAGGTGCATTCCCTACGCTGTTTTCAGAGACTGGCTGCCGACCGTGATGTTAAATAAAATATATAAGTGAGTACGACATGCCAGACAATGTGCTAAACGTTTACATGTATTACAGTTGTCTTTACACGGCCAGGAAAAAAATCTAGTAAAAATATGCTATATCGGATATTTTCAACCAAAGACATAAATATCAGATGAATAAAATTTGGTTTGGGGATTTGAATTTACTTGTGAAATAAAGATAATACTTCACAATCCCGTTTTTGGTTTTAATTCAAAGATTTCGGCTCGGTTATGAGTTCCCAAAGGGTTGTGTTCTATTAATCCTTGTGTTTGCAACAGCTGGCCCTTAACCTGGTTCTAAAATAATTTCTTTCAGAAAAATGAATACACGATTAGTCCCAATGAGATAGAGATTAAAGATGTTTCAAATGTCAAACTTTTCCACAATATTATCCTTGTAATCAACAAGCATTCCTCCCCAAAAGCATATTCCAGCAGGCCCCAGAGTCCTGCAGTACACGGCAATAGCTCACAGAAATCACGAAATGGATCATATGGTTGTGCGTGCTGGTAAATCCATAATCTGTCTGGCGGATCCTCCACATCCACAAAGCTTCAGGGTGAAATGAGGCCAGGTGGCAGGCCTCAACTCAAGTGCGGAGAGCCAGAGGTCAGGCAGAGGCAAGCCAAATGTGGGATCCAGAGGAAGAGAGAAAAGAAACATCCACAAGCGAAAGCAGGTCTCCTGCTGTCTATAGAAGCTCATTTGGGAAAGGTACGTCACATAAAATAGCTTTGATGGAGGTGTGGCTGGTGCCTTTTAAAAGCGGACCATACTCCCAAGGAAGCAAAGTATGGTGATAGGAGTTATTTACCCTAGTGAGGCAGGATGCGAAATGTATCCCACCCTAATCCTGACTCACTAGCATCGCAGATAGCTCCTTCCAAAATGAGTTTACAATCACAGGTGTCAAGGCCAGAATTTACACTACGTCATAGAAGGGAGACCTGTGGCCAGGAGGGCCATACGCAGTAATGAACTACACCTCATTAGTGTGCATTCATCGGGTGTGAGAGCAATAGTTAACTTAAGACTTGGGATACTAGATATGTGACAGGATAATTTATGTCAAAGTATATGTAAAATATAAAAATAGTTTAATTGACCACATTAACTTCTTATTATATATTATGTTACACGTTATACCTGTATGAACTAGTACTTGAAAATTTATCAGTTCCCAAATATTTATTAAGGATTTACTATTTTCTCCAAGAGACGCTTGGATGGGAGGGGGGTTGGGGGGGGGAAATTGTTAAATTGATTCCAATCCTATGTGCTCAAGATAGAAGGTATTCATTTTCATAATCGGTGTCAAAAGACGTCTCCAAGGTAGTTAATCTTGTTTTAGGTTTTCCTTTCTAGCACTTTTGCAGAAGGGAATCTATCCATTCTCAGGAGATTCTAAAAAGATCTTAATGGAGAATTGTTACCATGGCTGAGATAGAAGTACTCGCGCCTTTAACAAAAGAAGTGGTCCCCCGTGAGTTCCGGTTCTTCTAGCAGCATGCTTCTGAACTGCGCCTCACAAACGGCTGTCCCTTGTGGCACACCGTACAAGTAGAAGATTTTTTTCTATTTCCCACCTCTGCGTTCTGTTCGCAGCGGAAACTGTGCTTTCCGAAGTCTGCGAGAAAAGGGTACCATTGGAAGTGACTCCACAATCCGTCTTCTTTTTTTTCTCATCTTGGTCTCTGAAAGCTCTTCGATCAGGCTAAATGTGCCAAACCCACACTCCAGGTCAGCGAATCTGTTGAAGCCAAAGCAAAACCAGTGTCCAGGCTTCCTCATCAAATCACATTGAAAGTGAGCCCACTGCTGACTTGTGTCTTGCCTTTGAATGTCCTTGACGATCGCCCGTTGGGACTGTCTTCGTTATCTAGTGCTGCCCAAAGAGAACTCCACAAGTGGATGGCGTTCACAAAGAGACGTTTAGTTTCTCACAGTTTGGGGGGCTGAGGGTCCAAGTTCAGTTTGTCAGGTCTAAGGGGGAGGGCTTTCTCTCTCTTGTGGTTCAGTCCCCACGTTATTTCAACATCTGTAGGCACAGCATTCCTTGAAAATGGCCACCTGTCTTGGCATCCATCTGCCCCCCTCTCCAGTTCTGGCATTTCTCAGTGGAAGGGCCCAAAGTCCAAAGGACACATTCCACTCTGGCCTCTTCCTTCTTAGTGATAGTTGGTCTCTTTCTCTGTGTTCACTTCTCACTTCGTTTATCTTGTGATGCTATGCAGACTTAATGAATGTTCTATAATTTGCCTCTAGGTTGCAATACCCTCTGCAGTGGATACACGGAAGTCACAGATGAAGTTCATGATGAAAGGGAGGAAAGGAAGGTAACACGCTGTAATACCAGTGAGAAATGCTCAAAGTTGGGTTACCAGGACGTGCCCCCACATTTCAGGTCTGCAAATACACGCCTGCAGACCACTCTGCTGTAAGCCCCAACCTAACGGCTCTCAGCTCACATTAAGTGCCCAGAGGCCCCAGCCCCAAAGCACTCAGCTCCACTTCCATGGGGCGGCAAGTCCGACTCCTCCAATTAAATGCCCAAGGGCACCACACTCTGCAAGCCTTTCTCCTTACCAAAAGTATTCATCTGGATTTGTTCCACAGATGGGAAGTCCATTCTGTGCCCTGACTCTGGGCTCTGCTGCTGCACCTCTGATGGTCTAGCTCTCATCTGGATCCAGGAGGTTCACTGCACAGGGGTCTCAGGTCCAGAGGACCTGCTCCTCTCCTGACTCTTGCTGGTAATGTAATCCCTCCACCTGCTTCTCAGAGGGTTTTGTACAGGTTAGAATGGCAGAATGTGCATAATAGTGCCAATTATTCATAGATGATTCCTATCAGTATCTTTTCCCACCTTCTTAGTAGATTTAGGAAGGGGAAGGTCCTTTCGTGGGAATTTGAGACTTTGGCAAGCAGAGCCCCATTAAAATAATTCACCGCCCTGCAGAGATGGCAGGTTGTGCCCCAGGGAAACTCATATTAGGGCTATGATGGGATTAAGAGGATTGCCTCTCAGCCTTAATCTTTTCATTGGTTTATCAGACCAAATCACTGGTATCATCGCATAACTGCCAAACGACTGAGAATCATGACCCAGCCAGATTAATACATATTGGGGGGGGAGGGGGGAGTATGTGTGTTGGAGGGCACAATTGAATCCAGGACAGCATCCTTATGAACAGTAGTTAGTATCAATCATTAATAAAGCAAGTTACTAGAACACTTACAGTAGTGCACTGCAGCCAGTTCTTCCTCAGATCTCTCTACAGCAGTGTGTTCAGGGTGTCACGTGGTTATCCTGAAATCCACCATGCAAGTCCGGTCTTAAACTGCAGAAGCCAGAGGAAAGCTACAAACCCAGGGTCCCTTCTTGGCCAGCCTCTTAGAGAGCTGCGTGTTCAGCATACACCAGCAGACCAGTGAGACTCTACTTTAGCACGCAGGTGCTCCTCGCAAAGAAGGCCTCTTGACAAGAATCGCAGTTTGTTATTTACCACTTCCTCCAAGTACTTATCCCAGTTGCCGTTGAATCCATGTTAGCGGGTGGTGGCTGATCCCACGCGTGTCACAGGAGAACGGTTCTCTCACAGAGGGTTCACCAGCCTTGTTTGGAAGGAGATCACCAAGTCTTTTTCCCCACGGCACCTCCGGGTGGACTCCAAACTTTGGTTTGCAGCTGAATACATACACCATTCGCACCCTCCCCCGCTCCAAGGATTCTGCCAAGTTCAGTATTTTCTGTGAAACCCAATGTTCCGTCTGCCAGAGGGAAAGAGCGATGCTGCCCTACTTTCGTCCTTTCACCGTATTATTGTGAAAAATGAGTGAGATACTAATTTGATGGCAATATTTTCTAAACACCCAGGCGTCCTGTCAGCATTTGATCAAACAGAAATCAAAGGGCGCATTTCTGAAGCATATTCTTTCTCATGAGCGCACTTGGGTATCTGTCAGACAACAGGTTGTTTGCGCTCCTCCTACAAACAAAACAAAGAAACTAGCAAAACTGCCATGAAGGCATTAGTGTGCTATGCAAGATTTACAACTAATTTCACAAGGGAGGTGGAGAAGTTTTATCGCCCTGTGTCACTTAGCCAAGGATTTCATACTTTCTTAGAAATGTCTATTTTCCCCCAATCTTATGTTAGGCTGGGCAACTCAATCTGTCGTCGTCTACTTCTGGAAAGTTGCTTCTCACAGTATTTATAGCTTCCCTTCATATCATGCGAGCTGGCTTCCTTCTTCGCCCGAAACCTGGGGCAACAGGAAACTCCCTGAGACTATACCACCGGCACCTGTGCAGCCAATCTGTATCTTGTTCTCCAAAGGCTGCCAGCTGCTAAGAAGACATCTTTTTCTCTCCAGGTACTATATATTCTCATAAGAAGATATTTGCTGTCCCGAAAAATATTTTTTATGACGTCTTCCTTTAGATTGCATGAAAGAAAGAAAGAAAACCATCCCAATTTATAAATGGTTCCTGAGCTTCATTAAACCCAGGGTTCAGACACCATCTCAGGATGGGGAGTGTGCAGATGCCGAAAATATTTTTGCTTCATCCCAAAGGCCATCTTCCCCATCATCCCGTCTCTGTTCCAAATCTGGAGAATTCTTCTTTGGTTCTTGCAGAAGTGCGTAATCAATGGATCTGTACTGACTCGTCGAAGGAGTCTTGGGGCAGAAGGTTCCCTGAGGAGTGGGTGCAAAGCTGGAATAGGGTTCATGTAACAAAGGTGTCAGGGAGACGCCTGACCTCTTCTCTGATTTCACAAGAGAAAGAGTGACTCAAGATCAAGAGCCTAAGCCCAAAACTTAAGGGTTAGAGGTCAAGTATGCCTAAATCCTTTCACCCATTCTGACATCATCTGCCCCTCTTATGCTTCAGGGTTCATTAGGGAAGTAACAGGTTACAGTTCAGATTCGGGGATGACTCAGAATCCAGTTCTTGGCTCAGGACAACCTCTACACAGAGGTACCCCATAGGCATACCTCGTTCTGAGCCTCTTGGTCTCTTGGACCCTTGACCTTTGCTCTGCTCTAGCAAACGTTTCAAAATTCGCTAGCCCTGCCCAGTCACTTGCCTGTCAGCTTTTCCTATGTATTATGTATGGTCCATTGCTCTAATGCTGGAAGAAGTGAATTGAACTAGAACTAGACATCTAGCAGATTCTGAAACCTATAGGAGCCAGAGTGTGTTTGAGTCTTCCCCTACTGAAGTCGTCCAAGGTGAACAAGTTTCAGCAGACTTTTTTTTGGTCAAGAACAGACTGCAAAGGAAGACTAGGTGGTGCGCTTCTGAGAACTGAGCCCCTGGAAGCCTTAGGGATTATAGTGGACATTGCCCGAGAGAGTCCCTGTGGTCGAAAAACACTCCACTTTCAACTGAGGCAGAGCCGCCTTTTCAAAGCAGGGGGGTACCCTACAACAGGAATGGAGAAAGCGCTTGGTACCGTCATTTGGCAGCTATACGACACATGACCTCTTTAAGAGATTAAAGAACAAGGATGTTAATTTGAGGACCCAACTCAGCCTCTTTTTAATCACTTCACGGAAGACCGAAGAGTTGATAGATTTGAATTCTGATGCGAAGGAAGAATATTGAAAGAACCACAGCCAGAAGAAGAAACAAATCTGCCTTGGAGGAAGCATAGACAGAATGCTCCTGATAGGCGAGGACAGCAAGACCTCATTTCCTGTACTTTGGAAATGCTATCAAGAGAGAGCAGTCTCTGTAAAACCACACCATGCGTTGTAAAGTCGATAGAATGAAAAGAGGAAGACTGTCGATGAGATGGATTTTCACAGCAATGATTGTGAGGATGGCACGAGACCGGGCAGTGTTTCTGTCTGTTGGTCACAGGGTCACTATGAGTCGGAACCAACTTGGTGACATCTAACAGCAACGTCAGTGACCACACTCCACCAATAAATCTCCCAGCTGAAGGCAGTCGGCTTTCTCTTTCCGTGGAGTGGAGGCCTCTGGCTTTTGTGGCTTATGCTGTTGATGCTGATCACTGGCTCCCGTGTCGCAGCCCTCTGTCCACTGGATTGAGGACATTTTCAGAGCAGGGAGACAAGGTCCAAAGAACACGCTCCACTTTGGTTCTTCATTCTTGTTCAGCAGTTCTCAAGCTGTGGGTTGTGACCCCTTTGGGGGTTGATCGACCCCTTTCACAGGGGTTGCCAGACTCATAACAGTAGCAAAATGACAGTGATGAAGTAGAAACAAAAATAATTTTATGGTTGAGGGGGTCACCACAACATGAGGAACTGTATTAAAGGGTCATGGCATGAGGAAGGTTGAGAACCACTGTTCTTGATGGTCATGAGGTCTCCCTATTGCCTCCGGGATGGCTCATTTTAATCTTCTCCAAACTCTAAACTCACTGTTGATGGACTGATGCCAACTCATACCGCCCCTGTGGATTTCTGAGACTGTAACTCTTTATGGGAGGAGAGAGCTTTATATTTCTCCCAAGGAGCAGCTGGTGGTTTCAAACTGCTGACCTTGCTGTTAGCGAAGCAGCCTAACTGTAACCACTGATCCTTGGGGCGTGGTAAACCTGACCAATGCCCATGTTAGGTTCTCATACACTTTATTTGTATGACCCATCCCAAGAAGAGTATCATGCCCTTTAGTTACCTTGCTAACACTTCATTCAAACACCTTGGTTTGTCACAGGCACCTCATATGCATAGGCCTGCCCAGTCATGTGGTGGGAGTAGCAAAGACGATATGGTTAGAAAGGCCATATTACATAATTCACTCCAGTGCAGTGTAGGTCCCCCAAAGCCTGGCACTGTGTCTCTGTGCTTTCTCCCACCAAGGTCTCTGACATATACATTCTGCTTCTGTCAGCACCTTCCTCCAGGGCCCTCTGCTTTCAGGAAGAGAGGAAGGAGCTGGGAGATGGAGTTATTAATGCAGCAAGCCAGAGTGGCTTGCTTCTCTTTCCCGAAGGCTCAGTTTCTGGAGGACCAGGTAGAATGCATCTCATTTGCATGCTACTTCACTATGCCTGTCTTTCCTACAATAGCCACACTTGGTGTTGCTTAGCCTGAGTCTCTAACGTCCTTCTGCTTTCCTGTACACCAGGGGATTGATGATGGCCTGTGAAGGAACCTGTCTGGTGGCCATACCTGACCTCCTCCAGCGTCCCTATTGCCAGGAAGCGGAGGTTAGACTTGCCTTCATGTTCCACCCCTTCATGCCACACTACATCTATGCTGGGTTTAATAATTCACTGCAGTGTGCACCCAGAACTCATAGACAGTACTCACAATTATGGGGGTTTATTAGGGAAGCTCATCGGTGTGTTAGTCTGGGTACTTTAGAGAAACAAATCCACAGAAACTCATGTATAAGAGAGAGTTTTCTATAAAGGTTAAGTTCACTTCAAGAATACATCCCAACCCAGTGCTGCCCAAGCCCACAAGTCCAACATTAACCCATATGTCCAATGCCAATCCTCCAGCTCCAAAAACAGATGCAATGATGCCGACTGCAGAAGGAAAGCTGAGTCAGTGAACATTTAAGCATCTCAGCGCTGACAGGGGTCTCCACACGGATGCTCCAGCACCCAGGGCTGCATCTGGGTAGGTTAATGTGGCTTCTTCTCAGGTCGGCCAGCCTGGCACAATAAACAAACTACCTCAGATGCTTTGCAGGAAGTGAGCCTTGTCCGTTGAAACAGGGAACTGGCTAAGGCAGCTGCACCCTGGTCTGACCATGAGAAAGCAAGAGACCCGAGAGCTAGAAAGGCGAGGTTCACTGAGCCACTTATTCCTCCGCCTGTCAGTTAACCCCACATGTGTTTATCAGCCAGGTTGGCACAATAAACTAACTACCTCGATCGGTTTCTACAAGTTAGGGTCTAGAAACAGTAAGGGTGCCGTCATTAGTTCACAGCAACGCCTCTCCTCATCCAGCAGCCAAGTCTCTCTCCAGTTCTCAGCCTCTCAGCTTCTACCTCGGTGGGCCAGGAAGCCAGGCAGCCTGTCACTCTGTCCCACCATCCCATAGTCTCAGGCCAGATGAAGAGAGGGTATTGCATAGTCTGAGTGATGCTCCTTTGAGTCTCCATGTCACTGTCTCGGTGCTTCCGTTCTCAGTCTCTACCGCTTCAGATAGAAATCTCAAACATGCTCTTCTGATTGTCTTGGGAATTCTGTGTGTATGAGAGAGAGATGGCTCTTATACACAGAGGAATGGTTTTGGGGTGTGCCTCTGGTCTTTCAGCAGACCATTCCCCCCAGAAAACAAAGTCTGTGAATTGGTCTACACTGTCTACTAAATCAGAGACTTAATTTAATCCTCTGAAACCATTCCCAAACCCACTGTTATGGAGTCAATTCAGATTCTTAGCGACCCTGGATAGAACTGCCCCTGTGGGTTTCCCAGACTGTAACTATTTATAGGAATAGAACGCCTCATCTTTTTTTCATTGAGTAGCTGATGGATTCAAACTGCTGCCCTCACAGTTAGCCCAACTCAGGCTCATATCCTCTCCCCATTAGCATAGAAGGAACCAGCTTCCAAAAGGGGATTGTAGCCTCAGATTCAGAATTATATAGGCCACACAGGAAAGTATGCCTAGGACCATAGTAACTGGCTACCTCTCAATTTATTACACCTCTCCTTTCTTCACCACAGGTGCACGAGTTGGAAGTGCATAATCAGGGGCTGAAGAGTGTTCTGTGCATCCATTAATGCAGAAGGGGGGTACATGTGTTCTCCCATAGAGTGGCTGCTGGATTTGGACCGTTGCACCAGGGCTCCTGGACCTGCTGTGGAGGGAGTCCTATTTCAGCCCTCCGGAGTCATTCCCTGTAGGTGTGCCTCAGAACCTCTGATCTTCCCCCAAGAACGTCTCCAACTTCTAAAAAATTGCTCACTGAGACTGAGTTAACCATTCTCCCAAAGGCTAGATTGTTCACATCCATAGAGTTTCTTCAATCCCTTGAAGCTTGGAAGCATTTGCCGAAGACTGATGGTGCTCTCTTAGTGAAATGTTAAGTGTTTGGCTGGTGAGGGTCTCCTTTGGGCTCAGTTCCATGCAAACACCAGGACTCGATAATCAATACTCACGGCAGAGTCAGAGATCACTCCATAGAAGGAGCAGACACACAGTCCCAGCCTTAGCGCTGTAGCTAATTAAACGAGGTAGCTGATAGCAAGTCACTTAACCTTCTAGTGCCTCATTTCCCTCATGCATCAAAAGGGAAATAATAATAACTAGATTTGCTGTGAGACAAAATTCAATAATGGTAAAGTACTTCAAAAAATATGAAACTCTGTATCAGTGTAAAGTAATTTTATTATTATACAGGCTAAGTTGCTTTGGTCTTCCAATTTCAGTGGAAATTAAAGAATTGAACATGAAACATCAATTTCATAGAGGAACCATAGCAGAATGAACAGTAGTAGAAAGATCTATTTAATCTAGACTTTATATTTTTATTATCTGAAATAATTTGAAAGAGACGGCACTCTTACTCATAATTTTTGTTTAAAGAAAGGGGAGCTATTGGAGCAATTGCAAAGAAATGAGTTAATAATTTCATTAGATTTTGATGTCCTTTAAACATGCTCCAAAAAAGGGCTCTCTGTTTCTTTCATGCGACGAAAATGATAAACTCAGATAATAATACTGTACAATCAAAATGCCAAGGGCTCTCACTTTATATATAAAAACCAAGCCTTCTCTTAAAAAAATATTAGTACTATAAATAGCTCTTAATATCAGGGGGGCTGTGATTTATGATAAGTCACAAGAACAGCAAATAATAACTTCCTCACTTATAATTTATTATGATTAAAGAATTGTAAATTCAATTTTGCATTTTTATATTTAGAAATTTCCACTGAGTTGTAACCTTTCCCCCCCTCCTGGTTCTTGCTGCCGGTTTTCATCCCCACAAGTCAAGGTGATTCAGCACTCCTGCTGCTTGCTTAAAATGATTTGAATTCCGTTCACAGGGTAAACAATCAAAGTACAAAGCAATCCCCAACCAATCTTGTTTTCAGGCAGTCTTCCCATCTTAATGCCATGTAGCACTGGGATCAGAAGCACCTCAGAGAAAAGGAGTGCACTGTGCTATATCAGGCCTTTCCCATCAGGCGGGTTATGGGACTAGTCTGTCATTTCCTGCCTCTCCGCCCACACCTCACCCCCCCCAACCCCCCCAATGAAACTGAAAGTTGTTTCCAGACCCGAAGTGTAGAACCCTGTTCTCAAGAGTAAGATGTATGAGAAAATATATTATTTTGGGGTTTTTTTAAGGTGTTGTTGGAAGTCCCAGCTCACATGGACCCTATGTTGAACAGCATGAAACACTACCCAGTCCTGAGTCATCCCTCTTAATTGTTATGCATGAGTCCATCGTTAAAGCCACTGTGTCTGTCCATCTCTTTGAAGGTCCTCTTTTTTACTGACCCTCTGCTTTTCAGAGCATAATGTTCTTCTCCAGGAGCTGGTCTCTCCTGATAACATGTCCAAAGTACACGAGACAATGTCTTGCCATTCTCACCGCAAAGTATCCCGTGTGTACTTCTTCCAAGAGGATTCTGCTCATTCTTCTGGAAGCCCATGGCATGTTTAATTATATCCAGTGGGTCAATTCTTCTTACATCTTACTCGTCTGCTGTCAGATTTTTAAAAAATATGAGGCGATTAAAAATACCATGACTTGGGTCAGGACATGTTAGTCCTCAATCGAGGTCTTGCTTTTTAACACTTTAAAGTCTTTTGAAACTGATTTGTCCAATATACTATGTCATTTGATTTCTTGAGTGTTGCTTTCATGAGCTTTGGTTGTGAATCAAGTAAAAAACCCAAAAAGTTCTTGACAACTTCAATCATGTTAAGGAGAGGTTTTGAGAAAATTGGAATTTGCCTTGGTGAGAAAAAAGCCAGGAAAGGGGCAACAAAGAAATTTTTCCCATCATATAAATGCACCTGCCATTCTTTCAGGGTAGTAAGGACGTTTCCATAAGAATTTCAATGGGAAACCAGTAGGAAATCAGGCTGCTTGACAGCCCTGATCTTGTCCCTTTCGATTTATTTTTGTTCTCCAAACTCAAAAAGAAACATTTCGAATGAGCATGACCTGAGTTCCATAAGGATGTCCAAACAGCCGTGTTGATGTGGTGAGTTGTGAAGTGCACACAATGTCGGGGGAAGGGTTAGAGAGGTGGAAACCATGCCTTCAGAGATGTATATAGCTACGTGAAGTATATGTCAAGAAGCGACAGCTTCACATTTTAATGTTTGTTTAATAAAGGCGTCTATGGTTTTTCAGCAATACTTTCTGACTTCCCCTCATATAAAAGAACTCTGATTTGCTACCAGCCCATGATGTTAAACTACAATCAGTTCAGGAAGCTAAACAACAAGCCCTTGATCCTAGTGGACAAAGAGTGGACCCCAAATGGTCAAGATTTGATTAACAATCGGGAGTCTCCTTAACTTTTGTATTCATCAAGATAAGGAATATGGAAATAGGAGCAGAATATGGGGGTACATGACCTATATTTTCTTGAACATTTTCATCATATATATAAAGGAAAATACAACAGCATGAGATGTGTAAAGTTATTAGGTTAACCATATAAAATTGCCGTTTTTATAGGTTAAAATTGTTGCATGTTGGGGATTTCAAATTAACTTCTACATGGGAAAAATTTACTATTTTTAATAAAACTTATATAGGCCATATACGATTTAGGGAAGGTAATATCTGTCAGATTTCAAAGATAATCTTTTGTGTAATGATATATCATTTACATTTAGGCTTTCAGAGCAAGCATATAAGTCACATATTATTACTTTAAGGCACATTAGGGAATCTTGATGAGATTGGGAGCTCTGTTTTATATAAATTTTCGTGTGGATGTTGAAACATCATTGTCATAAGCAGAGCTGGAAAAGGTCACAGATAGCTTGATTTTTATGCTAAAGTTTTCTAAAATGCCTTAGCATAAAAGTGTCTGTTTATCTTCTGCTACAAAGTGATCTAGGACAGAAACGACATCCTCTGGTGATTGTTGTCAGTCGCCAGACTTATTTGCAGAACCCAAAATGCCTACATGCAATTTTAGGTGGGTTCAAATCTGTGAACTCTACTGTGACAGACAAACTCATTTCCATCCCTATGGCTGAAAAGCATACCCTTGATATTGCTCACCACTTGTTGCTGTGATGCCAGAAGCCAGGCCACTGGCAGGGTCACTCATGGTGGACAGTTTTTAGTGGACCTTCTAGACGCAGAACATACTAGGATGAAGAAGCAGTGGTCTCTCTTCAGAAAATTTGCTATTAATCTCCTGGTGAAGAGCAGTGGCCTGTTGTCTGACACAGATCCTGATGAAAAGGAACCTGACATGAAACTGGGAAGAGCCACATCCTTTGAGGAGAGTTGACCTCAATATCATAGATGAAGCAAAGCCTCTCGGACCTTCATTTGCTGGTGAGACATGATGCAAACACTCATGAATAATCAGAGTGTAGACTATATCAAGTCTGAATCTAGAGAATTTGGAAGTCATCACAAATGAAATGACTGACTGAAAACCAAAAATCTAAACCTGTTTCCATCAAGTCAATTTACTCATAATGGCCCTATGAAATGGTATTAGTGAACTGAAATGGATGAGCACTGGCCCTTTTGAATAGGTCAGTCATACGGTTTACTCACTATACTGGAAACTAAAAATTGAAGAGATATGGTGTCATATCAATCATCAAGAAGAATAATTTAGGATATGTTTTCATGTTCAATGCTGCCTGCATTAGGGTGGTATGTTTATGCCCACAAGGTGACCAAATTATATGAATATTATTAAAATGTGTACCAAACATTAAAGCCAACGATGAAGAAACTGAAGAATTTTTACCAAATTCTTCACTCTGAAATTGGTCAACCATTCAATCTAGATGCATTGAGAATAACTGGTGATTAGAATGTTAGAAACCAAGAGGAAGGATCAATACTTGGAAAATGTGAATTGGGGATAGAAATGAAGGTAGAGATCACATGACAACTTTGCAAGATCAATAACTTGGTCATTGCACTATTTTCCAACAATATAAATGGCAATCATGCATGCGCACCCCACCTAGCAGAATCTAAAGGAATCAGATTGACTACATCTGTGGGAAGAGAATATGGAGAGGCTCAATATCATCACCCAAAACAAGCCCCGTGGCTCAATGTGGAACAGCTCATCAGTGACTCACATGCAAGTTCAAGTCGAAGCTGAATAAATGAAAATAAACCAACAAGAGTCAAAATAGGACCTTGAATATATTTCATCTAAATTTAGAAACCATCTGAAAAGATTTGATGTGATGAACACAATGACTGAAGATGGGACAAGTTGTTAATGACATCAAGAACATCATATATGAAGAAAGCAAAAGGTCTTTAAGGAAACAGGAAATAAAGAAAAGTCCAAAATGATTGCCAGAAGAAACTGAAACATTCTCAGATAATGTGAATGGGAAAAATGATGAAGAAAAAGAAATGAATAGAAAATCTCAAAGGACAGCAGAAGAAGTCAAATGAAAGAATTCTAAGGAAATGTGCAAAGACCTGGAGGTTGAAAACCAAAATGGAGGAATCTACTCCGCATTTCCCATGCTGAAAGAACTAAAGAAATATTCAAGACCTTTTTTTTTTTGAGATATTTGAGAATTGTATGGACAAAATACTGAATGAGGTGAGGAAACATTAAGAGAGGATGGAGGGAACTCACAGAATCACTGTCTCAAATTAATCAGTCAACATTCAGCCACGTCAGGAGGTAACATGCGATCAAGAATGGTGGCACCAAAGGAAGAAGTTCAAATTATACTGAAGGCATTGGTGAAAATAAGACTCTGGGAATTGACAGAAAACCAACTGAAATGTTTCAAGACATTGATTCAGTTCTAGAAATACTGACTAGTCTATGCCAAGAAATTCAAAAGACAGCTATCTGGTAAACTGACTGGAAGAGATCCATATTTATGCCCGTTCTAAAGAAAAGTGACCCAACAGAATGCAGAAAGTATTGCACAATATCACTAATACCACATGTAAGCAAATTTTTCCTGAAGATAATTCAATGACTGTTGCAGCAGTACATTGATAAGAAACTGCCAGAAATTCAAGCCCAATTCAGAAAGGGGCGTGGCATAAAACATATCACTGGTGATGTCAGATGGATCTTGGTTGAGGCAGAGAATACCAAAAAGATGTTTACTTGTCTCTTGTTGACTCTGAAAAGTCATTTGACTCTGTGGATCTGACAAAGTATGGGTAGCATTGAAAAGACTGGGCATTCCAGAACGCTGAGCTGTGGCCATGCCGATCCTGTACACAGACCAAGGGTCAATTGTAAAATAGAACTAGGGATACTGTGTGGGTTAAAATCAAGAGAGGTGTTTGTCAAAGTTGTATTTTTCCACCATATTCATTCATGATGTACATTGAGAAAATAATCTGAGATGCTGGACTCTCTGAAGACGAACATAGGATTGGAGGAAGACAAATGAACAACTGGTGATATGCAGATGCCACAACTTTTCTTGATAAAAGTCAAGGGCATCTAAAGCACTCACTTATGAAGATCACACATTTCGGTATGGATTGTTGTTACTGTTAGGTGCCACAGAGTCGGTTCCGACTCATAGCCACCTTCCGCACAACAGAATGAAACACAGCCTGGTCTTGCGTCGTCCTCACAATTGTTCTATACTTGGCCTTGCTGTTGTAGCCAATGTGCCAATCGATCTCATTAAGAGACTTCTCTCTTTTTTTTTTTTTCACTCCTGCCCACTTTACCAAGCATGATGTCCTTCTCCAGGGGCTGTTCTTCTGACAACATATCTAAAGTATGTACGATCAAATCTTGCCATCCTTGTCTCTAAGGAGCACTCTGGCCTTACTTCCTCCAAGACACTTCATCTCATTGTTCTTTTGACAGTCTATGGTGTTCTTCACCAGCACCATAATTCAAATGCGTCCATTCATCTTCAGTCTTCCTTACTCAGTGCCTAACTTTCGTATGCAGTGAGACGATGGGAAATACCATGCCTTGGGTCAGGAGCTCCTTAGCCCTCGAGGCAATATCTTGCTTTTCAATACTCTGAAGAGCTCGTATGCCATGCTTCCAGGCTATGCATACATCTTCAGTGGCGCCTTCCTCCAGCATTTTGAACTCAGTTCTTCTATGTTGTCTGTTCTTAGTACGGTAGCTCCACGAAAATCTGTTCACTTTGGGTGACCCTGCGACGTGCCTCAACCAGTTTCCAACAATTTGTTTTCTACGTGGGTGCCTCGACATTTTCTTCCTTTGACCCTACCATCACCATTTACCCCCAGAACCCCAAACCCCTTATTCTATTTGCTTTTCCTCTAGGTTCATTGATCCTAGGTTTCCTATGCCGAGAGACAGAACTAAGTACGTGTGTGTCGCACAGCTTCAAGCGGGTGACCTCCATGGACATAATACCTCTGAGATACACTCTAATGCGAACAAACAAAAACCGAAGGAAACAACACAGACCAAAATTGCACAAAACTTTGGGAAGCCTAATCAGCTCCAGCCCACATCATAGAGGGGAATCTACTGACAAAATTCTAACTGTTCTGGTCAGATTTATGTCTTTGCTCTTCTGTCCTCGTCTCTCCCAAGCACTTTCCTCCCTTCCCTTAACTTTAGATACAGGGAGTTTCCAGAGCTTTATTTCCTAAGTAGTCCCACAAAGAAATCTTGGGTTCCCACTGTCATCCATCGCCTTCTGCACACTGGATTCTCAAAATTTAGGCTTTTAAACTGATCCCTCCTTTGACTTCAGATTATATGGATTCCCATCCTTTGGTGAATGATTATGGTGTGCTCCTTCCATGTGGACTTAGTTGACATGAGATATATTTTTGAAGTATAAAAATGTTTATATGTTTCTAATTATATACCAAAAGTACAATTTCTGCACTAATTCTACATTTCTTATGGCCCATTTACAGTTTCTATTTTTGATCATGATTTATTAAAATACTCCATTACACCCAGTCCTTTATCTGCCACAATACAAGGGGGTACCCCCCAAACCAGATTCCCCCCCCAAAACTATGAACTTAAATTTTTTAATTTTAAATTTTAAATTACAAAATAACCTTATCCCTCTCAAAGTATTCTCCATTACACTTACTACATTTTTCAAATCTGTGATTCCATTCTTGGAAACATTTTAAAAACTCATCTGTTTGAATGACTGACAGCACCTCCCTCATTTTTTTCTTCACCTCTTCTAAATTGTCAAATTGCTGTCTTTTCATGTCCCTCTGCATTTGATAAACAAAAAGAAATCAAATGGAGCAAGGTCAGGTGAGTCAGGTGTGTGGGGCAAGCAAGGCATATTGGTTTTTTTTTTTTGTCAAAAAAATGGCTGTGTGAGCAGGTGAATTGTTGTGGTGGCAAAACCAGTCCCCTGCCTGCAACAAATCAGGCATTTTTTGTTGCACACTGTTAAGCATATTTTCAGAACCTCTAAACAGAAAGGTTGATTAATAACCTGACCTGGTGGAACCAAGTCTAAATGCACTATGAGTAGACATTTCGTCCATGGACGTCCAGAATGGTTTGTCATCAATGGCCAGTTCACCTGTTTTGAAAGGAGAAAACCACTCGTACACTTGAGTTTTTCCCATAGTGCTGTCCTTGTAAGTTGTGTTCAACATCACAACATTTTCTGTGGCATTTTTTCCCAAGCAGGAAACAAACATTCACAGCCACACACTGTCTCTTAAATTGGCCATCACACACACACACACACACACAAAAAACGAGGTTCGAGTGAAACAGCTTTTACGAAAAAATTCAATGTGACCAGAGAGAACCTTCCCAGGCGACGCCACTGGGTGCACTAACTCAGAGTAAGTGGCTTTGACGCTCCCCTAGCGGGCGACGTCTAATTTGTTTGTTTTTAATTTCTTTGGTACCCCCTCATATAAGTTTTATGGTCTTTATTTTCAGGAATGCTTAACTGTAGCTAAGAAATCTGTGGTGGGGGTGCTCAGTAGAGGACTTTGCTCAGGGCTTCTGTTTTTAAAGTTTCTGTTTCTCTGCTAAGATTACTTATTTTTTAAACTCATTAAGATCATGCTACCTGTTAATTTTGAATATATTTTTCTTTAATTTTTTGTGCATATTTATAATAGCTGAGACCCTGTCCTGCAAATCTAACATTTGAACTGCCTTATTATCAGTTCTTATTAACAGTTTTTCTTATTTGGGGTATGGATCATATTTTCCTATTTCTTTTCAAGTCTAGATAGTCTTCCTTGCAAACAGCATTCCAGCCAACTTTGAAATCTGTTTTTGTTTTCTGAAAATCATTGTTTTGTTTTGTTCTAGTAAGTAGTTAACTTGTTGTTTTACATCTTAATGTTTTGTCTCCCAGAGATCATTCCACATTAGTGCGTGAGATCATTCGCATTCTTTGGTATAAGCTGCATTCTACTCTGTTGTGTAGATGGGGAGTAATTTTCTCAAGTAGTTCTTTATTGCTGAACATTTGTGCTGTTTCAATATCTTACTGTATTTTTATGCCTAACGAATAACCCTAACTCTAACCCTGATAGAAAGCAGAGGGCACACTCTGAGTTATTGAGGAGGCTAATGAAAAAAAATGTTTAGGATATAAGAAACTTAGGGGGCTCAGTTGTAGAATTCTTAGGTAGACACCACCTGCCTATCAGTGGAGACTTACGTGTTGCTATCATGTTGAACAGCAAAGTTTCCAGACTAAGACAAAGGAAGAAGAAAGGTCCGGTGCTCTGCTTCTGAAACAGACAGTGATTTGTATTATTGTGCATAGGTGATCCTTAGATGGTTACACTCAGTTCAAAAGATATAGAGTCCAGGGTCTTAAAGGCTTGGAGGCAAACAAGTGGCCATCTAGCTCGGAAGCAACAAAGCCCACAGAGAAGAAGTACACAAGTCTATGTGAACATGAGGTGTTGAAGGGATCAGGTAGCAGACACCAAAGAACAAAAAACATCATTGTGTGATCACCTTCCCCACATAAATGCTGAAGATGAATGTGTGCATAAGCAAGTGTGGTGAAGAAGGCTGATGTTGCCCAGCTATTGAGAGATATAGTGTCTTGGAACTTAAAGGCTTGAAAGTAAACAAACAGCCATCTAGCCCAGAAGCAACAAAGCCCACATGGAAGCAGCACACCAACATGTGTGATCATGAAGGGTTGAGGGGACCAGGTTTCAAGCACCAAAGCCGGGGGGGCGGATCATATTGTGAATGAGGGGAGCACATGATGGGGACCCAATGTCCACCTGTAGACAACTGGACATCCCTTGCAGAGGGGTAGTGGGGAGGAGATGAGTCACTCAGGGTTCAGTGTAGCAATAATGAAACTCAAAACCTTCCTCTAGTTCTTAAACACTTCCTCCCCACAACTATTACGATCCCAATTCTACCTTGCAAACCTGGTTAGACCAGAGGATGCACAGTGGTACAGATGGGATCTGGAAACACAGGGAATCTAGGACAGATGAACCCCTCAGGACCAACAGTGAGAGAGGTGATACCAGGAGGGAAGGGGGTGTTAGAAAGGGGGAACCGATCATGGGGATCTACATATAACCTCCTCTCTGGGGGGTGGGCAACAGAAAATTGGGTGAAGGGAGATGCCAGGCAGTGTAAGATAAGATAAAATAATAATTTATAAGTTATTAAGGGTTCATGAGGGAGGAATGGGGAGGGAGAGGGAGAGAAAAGAAAATGAGGAGCTGGCGAGGATGATGAGGGCAACGAATGTATAAGTGTGCTTTACACAGTGGATGTATGGATGGATTGTGATAAGAGTTGTATGAGCCCCAATAATATGATTTAAAAATAAAAACAACAAAAAAATACAATAACAAAGAAAGCTTAAAGGAAATCTCAGTGATGGAGATGAACACAAAAGGTCTAAACAGGAAGAGGGGATGGAGCAGTAAGGACACTGGAAAAGCATCCTAGCTTAAGTGGTAAGTAACTACAGCCAGACCCCTTGCCTGAGAGGAAAGAGGCCTGAGGTAAAGGAAAGAGGTTAAGAAAGAAATAGCCTGAACTTTGTCTCCTCCTGCTGTTCAGTATCCGCTGGTGTCTCCTATGGGCCAAACCTAACTGGAAGCCAAAAGAGGTCATGCCATCTGGGAGTCCCTGGGCCAAATCCACCTGCAACCTATTTTTAAAATAACCATGTGTTGCAATGCAGGATCATTTGTTTACATGTCATCTGAAGATGCTTACGTGGTCTTCAAGGGCAGAATTTAGCAGTTGTGACAGAAACCATATTGCCCTTAAAGCTTAGTCAATCTCTGATCTTTTATTAAAAATATTTTCTGGCCACCAATGAAATTCACAAGCTCATTCTCTCAGGGACCAGAGCTAGGCAGAGAAGGATGGAAATTAGGTCAATGATTATTCAGCATAAAAAGTAATCTCATGGTTTGTCAGTGCCGTTTGGAAACAGATGCCTGAAACTGGGCTGCTGAGTCAAAAGGCAAATGTCTATGCCATTTTTTAAGCGATTGCCAAGATCCCTCCAGAAGTGGTACAACATTCCATATTAGCCCTGGAAACATATTAGAAGTTCTATTTTCTTTTTCAGCCTAGCCAACAGAATATGCTGTTTTTGTTTTTTAAATTTTTGCCTACATAGTGCCGTTAAACTAGCAAACAAACAACTCACTATCCAGTGATTCTGACTCATAGAGACCCTATAGGACAGGGTAGAACTGCCCCTGTGGGATTTCCGAGACTGTTTACAGCAGTAGGAAGATTCGTCTTTCCCTTGAGGAGTTGTTGGTAGTTTGGGATTACTGACCTTGAAGTTAGCAACCCATTGCATAACCCACTATGCCACCAGGGCCCCAGGCCTATCTAACAAGTGACACCCAAACCAACAAGTCAAATTCTTTGCCACTGAGTTAGTTCCAACTCGTGGAGAGTTCGTGTATAGAGTTTTCAATGACTGACATTTTGGAAATAGATAGGCAAGCTTTCCTTCCAAGGTCTGTCAAACTTCTAACATTTCAGGTAGGGACTGAGCATGTTAAATATTTCCTCCCAGCCAATGTCTCGGGGGTTCCTTTCAGCTCTTCTCCGCTGCGGAACAGGGAATCCAAGATGCTTAGAGTCTTTCTTTGCTTCTCACTCATTTCAGCAGGCAGCTCAAGCAGAGAAAGGTTTTTCTCAACTGAATTCATGGGTGTAGCTTTTTTTCTAAGAGGGTAAAAAGCAATGACATTTCCAGAAGACAAAGTTTTTTGTTGTTTTTTTAAACTAGATGAGCAAAATTATTGCCAGAGACGCTACACAATACAGTTTCTAAACTTTTGTCTTTCTTAAAAAAAAAAAAAAAAAAAAAACAACCCAAAAAACTCCATGGCTACAGAGTTGATTCTGACTCATAGTGACCCTATAAACGGTTTCTGAGATTGCAGATCTTTACGGGAGCAGACAGACTTCTCTTTCTCCAGGGGAGCAGTGGTGGATTTGAATTATTGACTATTTCCCAGTTAGCAGTCCAAGCCCTAGCCCACAGCGCCACCAGGGCTCCATGCTATTCTGAATGCGGATGTCCACAGGGTGTCCTAAGCCAGTCTCTCCCTTCCTTGTGTGTTGGGTGTGGGCAGCTAACTTTCTCTGTAGTTTCGCAGGTCCGTAGGTCGCAGCGAGGAACCACACTTCTGAAGCTGTACTAGGGGCACTACACGAAAGGAGACCCAGGGACATCTGGTCCCAATTAAGTGAGTACATTCCGAATTTTGATGCTGCAATGGCACGAAACCTGTGGCACCTGCAGAGATGATAAGGACATTTCTCACATGGAAGGGGATGTAAATTACTGAGAGAGGAAAAACTGTGGTGGATTGCTACTAAAATGGTTTCCAACCATTCCCACGCTCTATTATTCACTCCCTGTGTAATCTTCATACCTTGAGTCAAGGAGAGTCCTGCTTTTTTGTTCCTAAAAAGAAAAAAAAAAGATGAAGAAGAAGAAAGAAAATATTGCAACAGGGATGGAATGCCACTTTTGAGATTGCTATAATATGACTTGTGTCTTGCTCATACTCCTTTTTCTCCTTCTCTTCCCTCTTATGTGTTCTGAGAAAGCAGTTTGCCTTGTGTTATGATGTGCTTTACGGAGAGACCCATGTGGTTAAGGAACTGAGGTTGTTCTCCAGGACGTAGCCAGTAAACAATGGGTGCATACAGGAAAGGGAGAGCGAAAGCAGATCTCATTCTGGTGTGCCAATCCTTGAGGGAGACGTTCCTGCTCAGAGCAGCTCATTCCCAGAGATGCCTGCAGGGTCAACCTCAGTTTAAGACATGGCATCCTCTCCCTGGATGGCAGCACTACAGAGGAAGGCCCTGAAGATATAGTCCTGGGAGGGCGGCCAGTCTGACCCACCCACATGGGGGCAAACCAAGAGGGGAGTGCAACAGATCAGTCAAGGGAATGAAGCCACTAAGTCGCTGAGGAATCCCAATTGTAGACTTCCAACGTGGAGACATCTGAACTGGTTGGGGGTTACTCACACGGGGACCACACTGCAAGTCTAAAGGTATAATGGAGGGGGTGGCACTAGAACACTCCACCCCTGACTGCAGGAATAGCAGTGGGGACCATTAGTATGTGTGCCTTTTGGACCTGATTGCTGAAGACTAAAAAGGAGTCTCTGTTGTAAGGTAAGCCAGTCCCAGGATATGGAACCCTGAAAGAAAATGGTACTAGACTGATGGATTATAACTTGTCCTTCTTGCTATTTAACAGAGATATATTCATCTACTCTGCGTCAGGATCCCTGTTCGACTGGGGACAATTTGTATGGTCTTTCTTTTCTTTTTTTTGGTGTTTATCTATACAAGATAGGCAGGATAGGCTATACCATGGAGACAGCGACAGACCAACAGTTCTGGGGGGCATGGGAAGGGAGGAGGTGGGTCATGAGCCAGTAATGACCAGGACAGGGGAACAGGAAGGGTTCTAAAATCGATGGCAAGGAGGGTTTAGCTTTTCTGGTCATGTTCGATCAATGGCACCGTATCTGAGAGGAATTACTGAGAGGTGAATGATGGGTAAACATCATAGTGGGGCAGGAAGAAAGAAAAATAGGAAAGAAGAAAGAAAAAATATAGAGTTATATATAGATATATGTAAATATAACAGGTGTACTTGTTTACATATGTATATGTATGCAAATTCAACAAGGAAGCAGATGAATTTTTGGCATCTCCTTAAATGTTACCTGAGTACAAGGTTGGTTCTAATAATGTGGCATTGTATGATACAATCCTGACATAATTGCTGAAGACAAAATGGGTGCATAAGCAAATGTGGTGAAGAAAAATGATGGTGCCCAGCTATTAAAAGATATAACATTTGGGGTCTTTAAGGCTTGTACTTAAACAAGCAGTCATCTAACAGGGAAGCAACAAAACCCACAAGGAAGAAGCACACCAACCTGCATGATCATGAGGTGTTGATGGGAACAGGTATCAGAAGTTCAAAATCAAGCAACCAAATTGATATGAAAGGTGTGGGTGTAGTGGAGACCCAAAACTCTCCTGTAAGATAATTGTACAGTCCCTCTCAGAGGGGCCACCCGGAAGGGATGACAAATCCAGGGTGTGGTATAGCACTGATGAACCACATAACTATCCTCTAGTGCTTTTATTTTATTCCCCTTACTATTATGGTTTTTTATTTATTTTATCTCATTAATCATGTTAGACTTGTGTATGTTCATTTTTATAATTAAGATTGTTCAATAGATGAAAGCCATGATAGATAACCTTTCAGAAACAGTAACAGGAGTAATGGTTCCCTGAGTCTTTGGGAAGAGAGTGGTGGGAGGGGAGGGGAGCTGATATCATTGATGATTGTATAACACCACTGGAGAGGAGCAAACAACAGAAGTGTATGTGCATGGATATATTGGATGGTGTAAGATCCGGCAACACATAAATAAATATATAAGAGTTCCTGGGAGGTTGGGTGGGAAGGAGGGGGACATAGGGAAACTGTTATCAAAGAGTCCAAAAAGGAAGAAAATATTTGAAACTGATTGTGGTAGCAATTGCACAATAATGCTTGATGCGATTGAACTATGGAATGTTATGAGAGCAGTAAGAGAAAAAATCGGATAAAAAACGTGTTGCCTGTTGCATTGAGCTAACTCAAACCAGGAGCTTGCTGTTTTGACGATTGGAGGCATGGGGGCAGTGTAAGCAATGCTCAGCTGCCCTACTTCCATCAACTCTAAAATGTTGGGCACTTGTCAGTTGCTGTTGACTAAAAAACAACTCATGACAACGCACGTGTGCAGAATAGCTTTGCTCCATAGTAGTTTTCAAACATGCGACCTTTGGAAGGAGTTCTCCAGGTCCACCTTCTGAGATGCCCCAGGGTGGGTTTGAAGGATCACGCTTACAGCTAGCAGTCAAGCATTTAACCCTTTGGGCCACCCAAGAACTCCATGTGGAAACTTATAGATGGAATTATGTGCCCCTCACCTCAAATATGTGGTGCAAAGCCTGATCTCTATGCCTATGGTTATCATCCCATATGGGAAGGAGTTGTCTTTGTTTTGTTACTGTGGCATGGTTAGTGTGGGTGTACCTTGAGTCTTTTTCCTTTAATATTTAAAAAAGATTAAACCAAAGGAGAGATGGGAAAGAAAGATTCCACATATCTGGAGAACTCCAAGAAACCAGGAAGCAGAATCTGAAGAGCTAAGAGTCTTCCTCCAGAGGTGATGGAGAGGAAGCCTTCTGAATTTGAACTTCTAGCCTCCTAAGTTGTCGGGAAAGAAATCTGTATGTGAAATCCAAAGAAGAAGAAGGAGAAGGAGAAGGAAGGAAGGAGAAGGAGGAGGAGAAAAGAATGGGTGCATAAGAAGTGAATATTCTCAACAATCACTTAAGTTTATTACCAACCACATGTTACCTTGAGTACAGCCGGTTAGAAACTCAGAAACAGAACACAGCTCCATTACACCCAGAGTCCAGACTGACAAACTATGAGGCAATAAATGTGTTCTAAGCAACTAGGTTTGGAATGATTTGTTAAATGTCCATAGATAACTAGTACAATAGTGTGTATAACTGCACAGACAGAAGGATCCTAAGACATCATCTACCCAAGATTCTTCTTCATTTTACAGAAAAGGAAAACAGACCCCAGTGATATTTAAGAACAGAACACATGCCAGTATTCTCCACAAATATTGAATAGCTGTTTTTTATTAAAATAATTTAAAACTTGGCTGAGATTAGATTTTTTCTTTAAAATAGAGTCAAATATTTCAACGATTTTAAAAATATATGAATTCTAGCGTCGTGATAATAAAGCTAAAAGGGAATTTCTAGGTGAGGTAGTGATAGCCATCCACTCATTTTACAGCCGAGGAGCCTAAAAATCGGCTTTTGGAAATCCCCTTTTATAATTGCTTTCCCCAAGTGGTTTATGAACTACATGAGAAAATCAGGCTCATAACTTTGTAGCTCACCTTCTTCTTTCAAACCCAAAACAGTACAATCCAATTTAACCAACTATTTTATTCACTAGTCTTGACGTTTGGCAATCTCTGAAAAATCTAATCCCCCGTCAAAGGATGGAGATTTGCCACTATTGAGTATAGTCAAAGAAATTAGCTTCAGGCTCTGAAAGTAATTTCAAGAGGAGTTCTAAAACTGCTTTAAGCAATGGCAGTCCCGCTGGAATGAATGTAGGCCCTGTCAAGGCAGCGACTTTGAAGGGGATATAGCACTTTAGATCTGTAATTTCTGCTTCGTTTCTTGAGGAATAGAAATATACTATATATTAAACATGCAGAAAAAAGATGGCCAGCTATTCCATAACAATCTAACATGGACAAATTGGAATAAAAGCTATCAAATAATTTTACTTAACAATCGACACCTATGATCCTGAATGTGACCTCCTTGCATTTTGTAGTAACCATTTGGGTTTATAGTAACAACATGTTTTATTTTTTTCCTATTTTTATCAACATGTTTTAACATGAGCTTTGTCATAAGATGTTGATTTTAAAAACACTTTTCAACAGCATGTGCCACAGCAGGGCCCAGTGGACAGTTTGGACTGTCCTTCCTCAGCCCTGAGCTTTTCTTCCTTCCATTCATTCCCCACTTTCTCCATATTCGTGTATCTTGACAGACAGAGAAAATGTCACCAGCAGAGTTTTATGAGTTTGGCTGGGGAGTAGAGTTTTAGGTTGCGTATAGTTACCTGGAAGTTGAATGTTCTGAAAGATGTGGTGGCTTCATTTGGTCTCGGTGAGAAGTTCTATGGTCTTTTATGCCTATTATGTTGAAAGAGGAACTCTAGCTACATGTCTATTTGATGATCCTCCTTTCTGTGACTGCTTTGATCCGTCCTACAGTGAAGACATCTTCGGATTGAACACTGCTTTCTCAGATGCTCAGTCAATTGTGTCTTAGAAGGGGCTGGGGGACTCCCAAATGTGTCCAGAAAGAGCACATTCAGCTGCCATCCCCTGCGAATGGGGAAGCTCCCCGCGAATGAAATGAGACAGGATTGCTGAAAAGATGATATGAATTTCTATACTCTCACGTTTTGATTCTTTAATTGATGGCAAGTGTTCCTAAATTTTGTGGAATATAATCCAGAACCTAGAGTAATCCTAAAGCCATATAATTAGGATACTGATTTCATCGACTTAGCTCCAGGATGCTGATTTTCCAAGCTATGGTCGACATGGTCGGAGGTCAGGATTTACTCTGATCAGAGCACCTGCTGGACCTCTGGTGGACATATTCTATGGCACTCCTAGACAAGGAACTCCAAAGGTCTCTGACAGCCCTCACGCCCACTTACATGTACGGTGAGAAGCCATGGTTCAGGGTTTGAATTGTGCTGACCCTTAGCCTATGCCTGTGGGCAGAGATTCTGGGTTTGACAAGTCCAAACAGCATTTCCTGCTTGAAGGAATAACTCAGGACAAAAAAGTAAGCAATCAGAAACGTTTGAGAACTAGGAATGCAAAAACAGTTTGACCTAAATACTTGAATCAATTCATGGTTCTCCAGTATTGCCTGTGTGTTACATCTCCAGCTTCTGTTTCCAAAGTTTCTCTCTCCCACATTTCCTTAGTGGCCCATATCACTCTTCAAACTTCCTATTGATGTTCCTTTCTTTTTCTTATTTTTCTACCCCACTCTGCAGTAGTCATTCAGAACTAAATAGAGTGCCAACCTCTGAACCAATCTATAGTATATTGCTGTGACCTGAATCCCATTTTCTCAGTTACCAATAAATTGCAATTCATTCCTCACAGCTTCCTGACATAACCTCTGACTGGTTCATACTAAATCTTTACTGTACCTTAGAAATCTAGCCTTGCTTTGACTCCAGTTCACGTTTCTCTGTAACTCAGTAGATCTGTCAAGGAGGTGAGTTTTTATAATTAGGATTATCTATTTTTTCTTAATGTTTAAAACAACATTATAGGTTTTGGGAGAAAATATGCTAATTAAGAATAAGGACTTAAATATTTCTTTATTAAAATGCTATTCTAGCTTGACAAAACATACTTTATTCCAGAATATGTGAAGTTTGCTTCTTATTTTGGTTAATTAAGAAGCACAAATAAAAGTACTAAAGTATTCATCATTTTCCAAGGGATGCCTTTGCTTTGGTGTGTTGGAATGGGAGCTGTTCTGAACTCTGTGAGAAATAATTTTATATGATATGTGCATAAGATGAATTACAATTCATACCAGTCAAAACCGTTAGCATGCTGTAAAAATGGCAGGGGGAGGGAATCTGACCTCTTCTAACTTCACACGAGGGAAGGGGAATCCACACCAATGGCCCAAGTTTGAGTCCTCTGAGGCAGCGGTCAGACACATCTCCGCCTTCCAACTCTTCTGTCAATTCTGACACCAAGGGCCCCTCCCCCAGCAGTCCTCACTCGATTGCTGGGCCCGATCATTTGTTGCAGTGGTCAAATAGACCTCACAGACAAGATTCAAAATTGTGGCGTTTATGAGGGAGGTAACAGACGACAATTTAGAATTTGGAAGGGCTCAGGATGCAGTCAGCTTCTTCTCAGCTGGACCCCCAGGCAGGTCTCTTCCTGGCTCTCAGCTCTTTGGTTCTTTATTACCTTGTCCCCCTTTGATTATCTTGACCTGGGCTTTGTTCTTCTTGGCCAAGTGTTGGAAACTTCTTTAGATCTGTAAGTAGGTGTTCAAGACACCTTGCTCTGCCAACAGGCCTCCTGCCCTGAAGACACTCTGATTTCTTGCTTTGTGGGTTGGCACACCCATCCTAGTCACCTCACTCTGCACACCCCAATTGATTTCCAAGAAATATGGATAATACACTCCTAGAAATGCTCAAAAATCAGTTTGTCTTAAGAGAAACACACACAAACCCATAACTTGTTATATCATTGTGTATTTAAGAGATACCTTAATTTGTCTAATCAAATGTTATCGGTGTGACCAGAGCCCATGTGGTGCAAGTGATGTGTGATCAGCTGATAACCTCGTGGTTGGTAGTTTGAACCATCTAGCAGCTCTGTGAAAGAAAGACCAAGCAACATATTTTCATCAAGATGACCAAGAAATCCCTAAAAAAGAGTTCTAGTCTGTGACATGTGCTGTCGCAAGTTGGGGCTGACTCGCCAGCAGCCAACAATAACACTAGCACCAGCACCAGCACCAGCAGTACAACTGAATTAGGCTTTATTTAACAGATTGGAGACCTCACTCCACAACACGTTACTTCTCCAAATCACGACTGCTTCCATGCCAGGCCACTGCTGCTGAGAAACATGACCCGCCACGACCATATTCCTGTAAAGCCATTTTGGGGCTGAAAGTTGTCTCTTGATTTTATACAAGAAGGCTTCAAAAAGCTCGTGGACAAAACAATGGAATGGAAGGACAATAGGATTTTTCCATGAATTTTTGAAGGTTTTTCGTACAATAGCCTCATCTCTAGTATTGGATGTGGATCTCTGATCCACTGCCATCCAATCAGTGTCAATGCGTAGCAACTGAAGTTTCGGGTTTCTAAGGCTACAAGTCTCTATAGGAGCAGAGGCCCCGTCTTTCTCCCATGGAACAGATAATGGGCTTGAATTTCCAACCTTGTGGCTAGTAACCCAATGCTTAACCCATAATAGAATCAGTGTTCCTTGTAGGCAGATGACAAACTATGAATTACCTGGGTGGGAAAGGCACATTGTAAACAGTTTATTCCTAGAACACTGAAAGAGAATCTTTAACTCCTATTAGTAGAAATGATGTTGAGTATAGAGTAGCAGATTAGTAACCAAGCATGTCTGTGCATCTTGAGAAAGTAGAGTCTTAATGAGTTCACCTGAAGGCTACATAGCTCGATGGGGAACTCCTGCTTGTCAGCTTGGTACTTATTTCTGGCCAGTGTCAATTAATGTGCATTTAAAAATAGGTGCATGACCAGAAAAAGCTTTTTCAAAACCTCCAAACTGGCACATTGAGTGCCTCGAAATAAAACATCAGTGGCTCACAGGATGCTTTGAAGTGAGTGACAAACAATCCATCAAAGACTACTGTAATGATGGTAGAAAAATTGGTCTCCTTGAGCTAGTCAGCTTATTACTGCCTAAATAATCACATTTCCTGTTCTAAAGCCGATTGTCGTGATGATTGTATAACTCTTCTTGGTATGATTGAACTATCGAATTACATGAAATGTGGATGAAGTGCCAATAAAACTCTTAAAGATTGATTAAATAATCACATTTTTTAAAGGGAATATACATCTATCTGTCTTCCACTTATATCAACAGCAAGAATAATTGAAAGAAAGAGTCAAAGAATTATTTATTCAGGTCACAGTTCTGCTGCAATTGAAATGATATTGCCTGGAGATGTGACCTTCTCCTATTTAAGCAGACTGTGTGTGAAGATTTGTCTCTTCTTGTTGATATGGATCCTTAATCTGTTTCCTTGACCATCGGTTCTTTGCACGTTAGTCCATGGACTATCCTATTGCCTGCTAGACTTGGGAGCTATCAATGGCCTACCACATAGCCTGCCAACTTCACACAACTCTGCAGCCAGTAAGCTCACCGGTTGCCTTTGGATTCATCCATCTCTGCCTCCACCAGCCTGTGGTCTTTCTGCCTCCTGGTTTGTCTTCCAATGATCTCTTTGTCAAGCTAGTACCTACTTGAGTCAAGAAAAGGCTCCAGCTTAATCTTTGACCCCAAGATTTGAAATAGAGTAAACTTATCAGCTTCTACAATTGTATGAGCCAATTTCTTTTTTTTTTTATAACTTCCAATGGATTTAAAAAATAATTTTATCGGGGACTCATACAACTCTTATCACAATCCATACATCCATCCATTGGGTCAAGCACAGTCTTATAAGTTTCTTCCTTCCTTCATATCTATCTCTGTCTCTATTTCTACCTCTATCTATACTTATACCGATATCCACACTTATATCCATAACTATCTATCTACCTATACCTATGCATGCGTCTATCTCTCTATCTCTATCTATCTATCTATCTATCTATCTATCTATCTATCTATCTATCTATCTATCTACCTACCTACCCACCTACCATCTATCTATTACTAGTTTTGCTTCTCTAGAGAACCCAGACAAACACACCTGGCAATAACTCAGCCTCCTGAGTCAGGCTCCTAGCAGGACTCACTAAGCCTCTTCCAAGTCTCACATTTCAGAGCTTGGATCTGTCATTCTCTCCAGCTATTGTTCTAGTACACCTACAGTTTATGAAATTTGGTCCATTCTGATTTTGCAGCATGTGCCATGATTGAACTGTTTTGAGCCAGTCTAAAGGCTGGGAGAAAATATAAAAATACAGTGCAAGAACAAATGTCAGCAGGGAATGCCTGAAAGAACCAAAAACGGTACAGAAGCTATAGATGACAGCAAAACAAACACATAATCACAGTCCTGAGTCAGAGATGTAAAGACATTAAGGTAATAAGTGGCGTCAATATAAAAATGTAATGAGGGGAAACATGGAAAAATAAAGCAAATCGATAAGAATGTTAAATAAAGGTAGCAAAAGGCTAATAAAAACAGGGGTGCTTGCCCCCTAACAGTTGCAGGTGGTGCAGTCTGTCTAACGCCACAGGACTCCGATGTAGCTAGATGCTCGATAGTAGAGCTCAGGTGATAGAACTTGTAGGTTATGGGAAAAGTAAACAACTTGCTGAAGATCCTTGAGAAAAATCTCCAGTGAAGTATGAGAACCTTGTTGTGGCATAGACCAGGTTTTGGTGCTGTTTTCCTGTATGAGAACCAAAGCAACTTACAAACGTTCCATTTTGTGTACACAAAAATTCTTCTTTCTGAAATACTCATGTGCTGAATGTTTTTCCCAAGGGAAAGTAAGTAATAGCTACAATTCTCCTCTTTAACATGCCTTTGTTAGATGCGAATCTTTACACGAATATCTCCGTAAACAGATAAGAAAAATAGGTGTACTTTTGAATCTTAAATAAGGCAGCAGAGAATTGGAGTTGGATTTTACTAAATCAGTATATTCTGCCTTTAGGAAAGTACAGGCAGACCTTAGATTGTGAATGAGATTCATTTCTACCTATATCTTTAATTCTTTCAGTGGACTTTATAAGTAAGTCAAAACAGGTGTGTATATTTCTTATTTAGCCATACTTTAGCTCAAGAAAAGGCTTGATACTTTTTCATTGATTTAAAAATTGTGTCTTCCACAGTGCAGGAATTGACCCCGCAACACTGTCTGACCCCACAACACTGAGGTGAAAGACTAAGGGTATGCAACAGAACAGCAAGGGGAACAGAACAATGAAGTCCCCAGGGAATACCAAAAATAGACGTTGGGGCCAGGGCATGGCACCCCATCAGACTCAACCAGAAAACACTCCTAAAGGTCAACAAACAGACCTTGAACTATTTATAGACTTTTCTTTTTTTTTTTTGTCATTGGTTTCTGTTGTTGTTTTTGTTGCTTTGTTTTGCTCTGTCTTTTTTTTCCTTTGGTTCATATTATTATCTCTGCAGGACTATCTAGATAAGATAGGCGGGCTAAACAATCTGGAGGAGAAAACAACTGGACAGATGTTTTCACGGGGACATGGGAGAGGGGGAGGTAGGGGAAAGGAAGTGGGTGTTAACAAACCCAGGGACAAGGGAACAACAAGTGATCCAAAATCGATGGCCAGGAGAGTGTGAGAGGCTTTTTAGGGCTTGATCAAGGGAAATGTAGCCACGAGGAATTACTGAAACACAAATGAAGGTTGAACATGATAGTGGGACAAGAGGAAAGCAAAAGGAAATAGAGAAAAGAACTAGGAGGCAACGGGCATTTGTAAAGGTATACATATAGGCATGTACATATGCAAATATATTTTATATGATGATGGGTAAATAGATCTTTGTGCATATATTTATAGGTTTAGTACTAAGATAGTAGATGGACACTGGGCCTCTAATCAAGTATCCCCTCAACAAAAGAGCACTTTGTTTTATTAAACTGGCATTCCATGATGCTCACCTTCCCAACACAATCACTGAAGACAAAGTGGGTACAAATGTGGTGAAGAAAGCTGATGGTTCCTGGCTATCAAAAAATATAGCATCTGGGGCCGTAAAGGCTTAAAGGTAAACAAGCGGCCATCTAGCTGAGAAGCAACAAAGCCCACATTGTAGAAGCACATCAGCCTGTGTGATCAGGAGGTGTCGATTGTATCAGGTATCGGGCATCAAAGAACAAAAACTCATATCATTGTGAATGAGGGGGAGTGCAGAGTGGAGTCCCAAAGCCCATTTGTAGGCAACTGGACATCCCCTTACAGAAGGGTCTCAGGGTGCAGCATAACACCGACGGAACATACAACTTTCCTCTAGTTTTTTAATGTTTCCTCCTACCACTACGCTCATGATCCCAATTCTACCTTACAACTCTGGCTAGACCAGAGCATGTACACTGGTACAGATAAGAGCTGGAAACACAGGGAATCCAGGACAGATAAACCCCTCAGGACCAATAATGAGAGTAGTGATACCAGGAGGGTATGGGAAAGGTCGGGGGGGAAAGGTAGAACTGATCACAATGATCTACATATAACCCCCTCCCTGGGGGATAGACAACAGAATATGGGTGAAGGGAGACATTGGTTAGTGTTAGACATGAAAAAAAATACGTATATACTCGAGTATAAGCCGACCTGAAAAATGTGCAGAAAAACTAGGCTTATATAGGAGTATTTATGGTAATCTATAAATCATGCAGGAGGGAGGGTGGAGGAGGGAGGGGGAAACATGAGGAGCTGACACCAAGGGCTCAAGTAGAAAGAAAATATTTGAAGAATGATGATGGCAACAAATGTACAAATGCTCTTGACACAATGGATGGATGTATGGATTGTGATAAGAGTTGTAGGAGCCCTCAATTCAAATGAGTAAAAAAAAGTTGAGTCTGCAGCGAATGAAGCGATTGTGATGAATCATTTTGTTCTCGTAGGGGTTCATTCAGTGATTTCAAAGTGAAGGCAAAGTGACTACCACTAAGGGGCAAGTTGAAGTTTTCCCTACATTGGACTTTCATTTGTTCACAACACAGGACTGTCTGTATTTAAAAATGGAAAGGTCTGAACTGGCCCCGCCACCACCACTGCGCTAGAGTGATCTCGGATTATTCCACAGGGATTGGATTGAGCTCCCAGGCAGGGGTGATTGACCCTTCTGACTCACCTTAATTAATTTTATCTGTAATGACCTTATTTTTCTGATAAATTCACAGATGGGAGGTGAATGGGGATGTTATTATTTAAAAGCAGTGGTAAATGTCTAAGTTTAACTAAAATTTGTGGTCTTTATGGTGGCTAAATATTCATAATAGTTGACAGATGCCAAAACACTGACTGAGATATGGAATTCTGAAAACTCAAGAACTTTTAATTTCTATATAGCATAGATAGCAAAGCAAACCAATAAAAACTGCCATCGAGTTGATTCTGAGCCTGTAGAGAGGGTAGAACCACCCCTGTAAGTTTCTGAGACTATAACTCTTCATGGGATTAGAAAGCCTCATCTTTCCCCTGCAGGGTTCCTGGTGGTTTCAAACTACTGATCTTGTGCGTGGCAGCACAGCAAGGAACCACTGTGCCATCAGGACTCCCAGGTAGCAAAACCCAAACCAAACTCACTTGTGGGGACCTCCAGTGGGATTCTAAGACTTTAACTGTTTAGGGGATTAGACAGCCCAGCCTTTCTCCCTACGAACTGCTGGTGGTTTCGAACTGCTGAAACGGATGACCATGCAGTTCATAGCCACTTCACTACCAGGGCTGCCATGCCAATAAATCTTGGCAATTTTTGTGTGTGCACAAGAATCAAAATCAACTCACTTCCAAATGTTGAAGATTAATCAAATTTCCACTTTCCCACTCGCTACCACCAGCCTTCCATGCTGCCCTTCCTCTGTGCCCCTCGTCAAACAGAGGCCGCGCCGAGAGCACCGTCCAAAGGATACTCCCATCTTTTGGAGTAGGAGACCTATTGGCGTAGTGGGCTAAATATCGGACTGCCAAGCACTAGATTGCAAACCACTCTTTATTTGCACTTGATAATTTTCTGGAATAACTCACAGAAATTACTATACTTTTAATTACAGATTTATTATAATGAAAGGATGTAAATCAGAGTAGGCGGAACCTGGGGGTGGGGGTGGGGTTCCTACGCAAAGCTTCCACATCCTAAAGAATATACATACATGATCTTCCCTTTTCCACTCGGAAGCTCTTCGAGGCTCCACGTTCACAGCCTTGTTTGTTCTCAGTCCTTACTATGACCGTGACTGAGGTCTCACTGGGATAGGTAAGTCATGTCTCCTGGGGTTAGTTGGTATCGGATCACCAGTTGATCTTTCCGGTTTGGTCATTGCTCATATTCCTGAGCACAAATCCTCAGATGTGGTGTGAAGGTTTTATATAATAAAAGTACCTCAATTACTGAGGAAATTATCATGATTTAGAGTCCCAAGGGACAAGGCCAAGACCACATTGCTTTAGGTAAAATTAAATTATTTATGCTACAGTTTCCTTCTCTCAATGTCCTTTGCTATATTCCTGTTGCTGTCATCCTAATTGGATTCCTTGTCTCTGTAAAGTAGAAGGTCATAAAGCCATTTGACCAAAATTAAATGAATTTAAACGAGTCCTTTTGGCTGCACCTGGGACTTCATGTGGGCTTTGGTCCATCCAGCAGTCAATTGAAACCTCTGACGAGCTCCTGTTGACTGGCTATGTTCATTGCTAGAAGTCTGAACAACTGAGAAATAATTTTCTATACGAGCAAACCAGTGTATGAAGGAAATATACTCAAATGAAGGGGATCTTGTCACAGCTATGCTTTTTCGTAAAGGTGGACCCAAGAAATATGTCTTGGTGACAAGAAAGTCATAATGAGAATTGGCTAAAGGGGTGTAGGAGTTGGCCTCAAAGGTTTCCTGGAGAATTTAAAGGGCTTTTGGTTAACAAGCTGTTTCAGAGACATGAAGTGTTGGTGTCAAGATGGTTTTCCCAATTTCCTGAGACAGCTGGTTAAAGTGGTTTAAATATCTATCAGGGACATTTTCAGATCCACTTGAAGATTATGGAACTATGATGAAAAACATCTAATTAGTTCCTGAACTCAATCAGAGTAAGCCACTGTACTCAATTATCCCATAGAGGCCCACTCCTCATGCTTACCCCATTGCCTTTAGAGCCTTAACAAAGACGAATCAATCATATGACAGTATGATCATGTCTTTGCTGCCTGGATTATATCTATTTTTGTTTGAAATTCTTCAGCTGGAATTATCAATCCTCACTTATGCAGGCTGGTGTATTCCTGCCTTTGAATATAGTATCTTTTTATTTTTCCTCCCACATGGACTAAATCCTCTTACTCTCCTTTTAAGGACTGAGTGAGCTTTGTCACAGGACCTCCAATGTGAAAGTCCCTAAAACCAATGGCCCCCAACTCCAGAGGAAGCTTTCTACAACATGTATCTGGCCATGCTAATTCACTTTTTTATTCGCTTCTGCGACTCCTCTTTTGTCATGCAGGCAGGGATATGTACTTTGTAGGTCCACTAAAGAATGAGGCTATGTTTAAAAACCAGGGGAACATGTTATTAACATGCTAAAAGAAAAATACTAACATATAAAGTTTTCTTTTTCCTTTTTGCTGTGGTTTCTCCCTTAATTTATCATGATATCTTTGTTCTTTAAAGTTACTTGAAGTAAATAAAAAATTCTAGTTATTAGTATACATTTTACCATTCATCTTTATGTTGTACAATGCCAGTTTTAGATAGAAATTAAATAGCCTGAATTTGAGAAATATGTAGAAATACCAAAATTACACAATTTGTAGCATATCTGGCACTGCTGTGCAGAACCAACTTAATTGCTATTTTATTTCCTGACATGCACACATACCACAAACACTCTCTACCTGCAGTTTATCATAAATAAAGAAGGTCCGAAAAAGGGAGTTCTAAGCTTGCTTCATTTTACCCTGTCCTTCTAAACCATCATAAAACCAAATCCACTGTAATTAAGCCAATTCCAGCTCATTTCCACCCCAATACAGCCTCATTTCTCTGCTGGAGAACAGTGTGTGGGTTTGAACAGTTCACCTTGTGATTAGCAATCCAATGCCTACCTGAGAGTTCAGCAAGGCTCCTTAAGTCATCATAAGATTGATATAAGACATTCCCATGAGTAAGAAAGGATATGCTAAAGCGTCCTTGTCACTGGTGTTTCTCCCAACACCATTTCTTTCTTTATCTGAAGCGACTATGGTTTGACTAGGAAGCCTGCTTCTCAGGTCAGTCAGCAACACTGATGATAAATTGGAGATGTTGCATACCTTGTACTCACTTTGAGTCTTGAACTTCCATGGCCTGTGGGTCCCCCTGCATTCTGTGTTCATGGGGTTATCATAAACCAAAAAAAGAAAAAGAGAAAGAAGAAACTCACTGTCACCAAGTGAGTTCCAACTCATAGTGACCCTGTAGGACCGAGCAGAACTGCCCCTGTGGGTTTCAATAAATCATAGTGAGAGCAGAAAGCCAAATATTTCCCCTGTGGAGTGACTGGTGGTTTTGAAGTGATGACCTTGTGGTTAGCAACCCAACATGTAACTGTAACCAGGGCTCATGATGCGCTACCATCTACATTGTGTGGGAACGGAATCACAAGAAATAGCAAACACCCATCTTAAATGCGTCACCTCTCCTGAAACGCATGCTTTATGGTCTCAAGGGTCACCACTCACGAAAGTTCAAAGAGGAGACGGCCACTGTCAGCAGTAGTACAACATTAACTAAATCTGAGCACACAGCCTGTTTGATTGTACTACTGACAGGTCTGGGCTGCCCACCCCTGAGCCCAGATCTTTGTTAGATGGCCCTTACTTATATCTCAGTGACCCATCATCATCTCTCGCCTTTTCCGGTCTTCTCTTGCATTTCTCCCATCACCCCGAACACTCTAGGATCCTTTTTGCCCGTGCTTTGAAACACACAGCTTCATATTACACTACTTTCCCTCCTCATCTCTCAATGCTGTTATGTTCATCTAACTGAACACCTTACATTTCTTAGGACTCAAATGGACCCTCCGACTGGGAGATATTTTCCCCCCTCTCACCTGACCTCCTACATGTCTCATAGCTCCTTTCTTGTAGCTTCTATTAGGGACATTTCTGGATATTGTTATGGTTTTATTGTCATCCTATTAAACTGTGAACATGTTAGTAACCTTTGCCACCGTTATTAGTTATCATTGAGTTGATTCTGAGCCATGGTGGCCCCATGTGTTGAGTGTAGAACTGCTCATGGATTTCAAGGATCTGACCTACCACATCCCCATATCCATCTTCTGAGGGGTCCTTGGGAGGGTTTGAAGCATTAACTTCAGGGTAGTAGTCAAGTGATTGATTGTTTGTACCACCCAGGGGCTTCTCATGGACACATAGTAGCTAGTAAACTTCATAAAACCGAACTCGCTGCCATAGGCAACGTTCGCTCAGTTGTGACCCCCACCCCTGTGGGTTTCCAGGACTGTAACTGTTTAGGGGAGTGGATAGCCCAGTCTTCCCTGGGGAAGTGCTGGTGGTCTCAAACTGCCAGCCATGTGAATCACAGTCCAGCACGCAACCACTACACCACCAGGTTCCTTAAGTACAGCGGTTCCCAATCCCTTTCACAGGGATCACCTAGGACCATCGAAAAACACATTTCTGATGGAAAACACATTTCTGATGGTCTTAGGAACCAAGACACCGCTCCTCTATCCGTCTCCAGGCGGGTCCGCCCACATGCAGATACGCCCACATACGAGTACCCAGTGTGAAGACTGTTACCCATGCTACACCATGCTTCAAGACAAAATTTCATTTATTGGTAATTAGAAATAAATAGTTCACAATATAGGATTACATATTGTTTTTGTGATTAATCACTGTGCTTTCATTCTGTTCAATTTGTAACAATGAAAATATATCCTGCATTTCAGATATTTACATGATGATTCATAACAGTAGCAAAATGATAGTAATGAAGTAGTCACGAAAATAATTTTATGGTTGGGGGTCACCACAACATCAGGAACTGTAATAACGGGTCAGGGCATTAGGAAGGTTGAGAACCACTGCTTTAGTAACTAGTAAAGAGCAAACTTTTTAGACCAGATTGGGTACATTCAGGGTGGCATGGTGTTATATTCAAATGGTTCTCTAGAGTCCCAAAACAAAAAACCTCAATATTTACTGATCAACTATCTCGTAACCATTCAATGACAGACTATTACGCTGAGTCAGCTGATCAGTAGAGTTGAACTATATCTGTATATTGAAATTGGGGTTTTCAACTGGCATACCACTGGGGATCTTGTTAAAATATAGATTTTCATTCAGTGTATCTGGGAAGGAAATGCAAATTGTCAGCAGGGGGCAGAACTGGATTGAACTGGTTTGAAGCCCTGATTTAAACAGGACCATCATGAGCGTCTTTCGAAAATTTCCATATTGGCATCTGCTCACTGGCTGTTGTCAGAAACTGTAGAAGCTTAGAAATATTAAAGTTTTCTTTCAGCTGTCCAGAACCCCTTGACCACTCGCCAAGACACACACACACACACACACACACACACACACACACGATTGTGAACCAGTATCTCTGA
Organism: Tenrec ecaudatus; assembly: GCF_050624435.1. Lineage (NCBI taxonomy): Eukaryota > Metazoa > Chordata > Mammalia > Afrosoricida > Tenrecidae > Tenrec > Tenrec ecaudatus. The sequence goes on along the minus strand of NC_134542.1, from coordinate 24,133,273 downwards.
ATACATTGGTCATGAAATGACCTTCAGAAATGGAAAATTTCTAGCCCTTCGAAGCTGTTGACTAAAGGCTATCTTAGGATGCATACACAAGTTCTTCACATCAGTAATAAGGCTAGACCAGAGTGATGCGACTCTGGTTTGATGCTACTTTAAAACACAAGTTGTAAAACTGGCTGTTGGGAGGGAACAGATAACCAGAATCAACAATAGCAGGAACAAAAACAAACACACAACACACCAACATTCCTCGGGTGGTGATTGGATAAAAGGAAAGCAGATGTAAGTCACATTGCTGGAGCGCACGTTTTTCTGAGGCATAATTCACGATGTCGAAATCCTCTATGAAACCTGTTTTTCTACTGGTTAAGAGATAAATAACACCGCCTGGAAAGTCAGACAGGTAAATACATCTTCCATATTGCTCTAGTTTGGCACCATAATTAATCCTGGGGCTAAAAGCTCCTGAATTTTCTGGGGAGTTTTGGGTTAAAAACAAGAGGGGGAGGGGGCCTGACAGGAAGGACATGCTTTCAAAACCAAAACTATGTGTGAGGGGCATAGCTTTGTTTTCCCAGAGAAAAAACAGGGGGATGAGTCAAAACCCCTTAATGAAGAAGCTGTCTTGCTTCCTGCCAAGGAAAGGTGTGCGCATGAGCTGAAACAATTATTTTCTATTGTTGGCTCTTCATGCCATGGGCTGAGGACTATATGACACACAGAGAAATGATCATATTTTTAAAGCAGCAGTTTCCCAATTTCTGTTAATCCTTATGTTGTGGTTAGATGCCGATAGCTCCGTGAAGGCTACAGTTAAAATAGCAATTATTTTAAAGGATGTCTCTCTTGTACACCTCTAGTAAATTGGATTATGTTTTCTGAGCCTCCCAGGAGCATTAGCCAAAGCATAACTAAAGCTTTTCTGGTATTATAAATCATCTTTATAGGCTCACAGATATTTTATAATAAAGATTGGGATTTCCCTAATCTTTTTAATGTGAAAATCATGTTTCTTTCTCTCCATTAATCCTTATCCCATTTCTGTGACTCCACTCACACATTACATTTATAGAGGCTATCAGCCAAAGTGGAGAACTTGTTTACTTTCTTCTGAAAGCCAGTCTCTCCACCCAAATCTGACCTTGCTGCAGAACATCAGGTAACACTTGATTTGTGGATAGTTTTATTTTTTCCTTTGCTCTGTGGAGAGTTGCTAGGCCTACACATTTCTATATTACTCACTTGTTTTGTTGGTGAAAAGCCAAAATCAAACTCACTGACATCAAAGTCAATCCTGACTCATCGCAACCCTGTAGGACAGGGCAGAACTGGCCGAGGGTTTCTGAGACTGTAACTCATTACAGGAGTAGAAAGTCCTATCTTTCATCCAATGAGCTGCTGGTGGTTTCAAACGCCTGACCTTGCAGAGAACAACGCAATTCCATAACCACTCTGCCACCAGGAAGAATGAGAATGAACTTCTCTTGGTGTATTTGAAATGAAATGAGTCAAACAGTAACAGCAGGGCACATTTAAGAAAATAACATCAGTGGCTTATTTGTATACATTGAATGTACTTGAGAGTTAAGCAAGATTTTGATTTTTCTAAAAGAAGAAGAATCAGGAGCAGGAGGAGGAGGTAGAAGCAAAAAATCAATAAATTTCAGAGGTCAGTGTTTTCTAGTTCTGGGTTGTATTTGATGTAGAAACTCTTTTTTTGTTGTTGTTAAACAATAATTTATTGAGGCCTGCCCTCCCAGGCTCCAGGTCACTTTTGCCGTGTGTGGACCTTGTGTGCCTGCCCCAGGAAGATGGGGGGTGGCAGCGGCAGGGCACACTGTTCGCCGAGGCTCACGAGGCGGCAGAAGCTGGCGTTCTCGTACGGCCTGCAGCTCCATCTCAGTCCATGGCCTCCACCTTCTGCCCGTCATTCTCCTGCAGGACCCGGCGCTGTTCCGGAGAGGCCCACTGCAGGCACTGACCCCCCAGCAAGCTGCATTGTTGTCCTGGATGTCAGTGTCATCCTTTCCCGTCACACTGGGGTCACCAAAGAGGTCCAGGGCATCATCCTGGATCTGAAAGAAGACTCCCGTCTCCAGCAGGATCCGCTTGGCCTTAGCGTGCTCCTCCCCATCAATGCCTGCTATGGACATGGCAGCAGCGAAGGGGTGCTAAAAGGAGTAGGACGCGGTCCTATACTTGGGAATGGATTTGTACCTCTTTGGAATAAACCTGCTGAGATCCACATTGCCCTGGGAGGCAGTGATGAGGTTCAGGGCCTGTCCCATCTCAGCTAGATAGGAATCCTCCAGGGAGAGCTGGAGCAGGTTCAGGTAACAGGGCTGCCCTGGGCATGAGAGCTTCACCAGGCGATACACACAGGAGTCCAGCAGCATGGCGTCATTGATGGTATCCAGACCCATGCCTGGCTTCTGGCACCAGCAGGGCTTCCCCCGGCGGGTGAGGATGAGTCCGTTCTGTCATCCAGTATCAGGAGGAAAGCTTGGAGCAACTGGGCCCACCAGCCCACGGTCCGGGCCAACTGCACACTGTCAGTCTCCTGCTTCCCGGGCTCCCCCAGCACCTGGAACAGCCACCACCGTCACACCTGGTTGTACTTGCCTCCAATGACATTGTACTCTAGGACCTTCCAGAGCCCGGCGACAGTGTCTCCAGTGTCTGGGGTCCCAGCTCATCCTAGGTCAGCACTTTGAGCACATGGGAGAAGTGCCCGATGAAATACTGCTTTTGGGGGGCACGAGCGCCTGCTTTCTGGTCTCCGTTCATTCCGAGAGAGGAGCAGCATTCTCTGTTCCAAGATGCGAGCACTTGCTTGGTCGATGTAGACACTCTCACCCAGCCTAGCCCCCAAGTGAAAAGGCCAACCAACAAAGCACTGAACAAAGAACGCCAGCTGGATTCACAATGCCACAGGTGAAGAATAAAGTGTCACTAGCCATTAGAGTCTGAAAAGATATGAACTTTCTGTTATAATGTGGTGGTGGGGGGGAAACTATAGGTAAGGTTTACTTTAAGTGGGTAGGTGTTTTCAGGTATCACGTGCAGACAAGGCAACATCTGGCCGTCAAAGCGGGACAGTCATCTCCCTCTAATCTCTGTATGGAGTCCTGGTAGTAGAGTCATTTGAATATATTAGCTCCTGGAGGAGGAGGGTGTGTCCTGAAAGCCTCATGGGGCACTTCTGTGCTGTCCTAGAGAGTCTCAAGCTTTGAGTTGAAACCAACTCAGCAGCAATGTGGTTGTGTCCCCCCACCCCCAACTACTTTTTAACAGGAAGGAAATGTTTTCTGAGAGATTTCCCAGAAAACTTTGTTGTGGGTCACATTTGCTACGATTGGGTCACCTGTTCATGTCCCAGTTTAAGAAAGTGATAGGTGGCATTGATCTCTGCCATTGAAAGCCACACGAGGCATCCAGGAAGACTGGAGAGAGAGGGAAAGACAGAAAACAATGATCTTCCCCAAACTTATGTCCCATCTAACCACTGACTTTGAATACGAAAGTTGCTAAGAAGGAAGTGTGATTTTATTCCAACGAAACTCTTTTGGTTTCTGCAATGGTACTTTTACCAGTCTATTACAGATGATTTTTTAATGCAAGATTTGTAGATTAATTCCAATTAAACCGCTTTAAATGCTTTCAAGTAAAATTTAAACGTCCCCTTTAAACAAAACAAACAGAAAAAGGAACCACCATACAGTTTCGAGTAATAAAAAACAATATTGTGTGATGAATTGAGAAACCAAATCACCCTCTTTCAATGGAATGTAGCAAAGACCAACTGACTAGCACAGTAATTAGGAAGCAAATTTCTGAACAGAGATAGATGCACAATGAAAGCCAATCAGATTATGCAGACATTCAATGCTGTAATTGCATTCCACAAGAGATGCTGAACTGAAAACACCAGGGCACCTGTTTTGTACAAACCAAAGCTAGATTTTATCATCATAGCTTGAGAGGTAGGGGCAACAGGAAATCAGCCCTCTTCTTGTGGCTTCCTTGTTTCAGTGGGACGGCATCTAGCTAGTCCAGGGGTTGGACAATTTCATTCAAGGGCAAAAAATAAAGAAAGAACACACGAGGAAAACAGAACCCAACAAGGCAAAACCAAACCAAAATTTTGCTGTCTTCCGGATGGTCCTGTTCTGAAAGCAGCTATTCTCTTTACATCATCTAGTTTTATCTGAAAGGAATGCAGGCCCTCTCCCCACAACAAATAAACCTTTAATGAAAAAATGACTGCGTAAACAGGGACGCACGAATCCTTAAAATTACCAACTTAATCGTTTCCGGTTTTGGGTAGGAACCACAAGCCTGAGAGTTGGAAAGGGGACTGAAGGTGGTGTGTTAATGAGTTTCTAACTAATGGAGCACAGAATAAAGGCCTCTCATATTTTTACCAAAGACAAAAGAATGCTTCCAAGCTTTCACTAAGGCACCAAAATGAATACGATTCTGGCTGCATTTAATTGATGAGTAACTGAATATAAAGACATTATATAGCACATTATTCAGCAGTTATTTCACCCCCATAAAGATGGGCGCGTTGCTGACGAAAACAAGCCCAGTCAGCTGACACCTGCTTTAAAATGAACAACTAATCCTAATGAAAACAGAGGAATACCATTTTATTAGTCCATTTTTTAAGAAGAAAGGCTTTTTATATTCTTCATTATTCTAAAAGTCAAAATCTCCATTTCAATAGAGTAGTGTTTAAGAGGAGGTGGAAGGAGGTTCTAATGAATATTTATGTCTAGACCTACCCAGATTTGCTTGGTGACAGGCCACAGAGTCTTCTTATGCTTCTAGTAGTGTGTACAGAGGCCTGCATGATAGACAGGACTGCTATCACACTTACATGGTCGGAGCTGGCTGCACTCTACCAGGCCACTCCAAAGGTCCGACAACCGTCATTGTCGTCTATTGTTCACAGCAAGGAAGGGCTGTCCCTCTAAGACAATGCAGCAACCCCCCCCCATCATTTTATTGCAGTCTGGAGGGACCTTCAACATTAGAGTTTCTTTAACCTGTGGAGCATTGGAGCCAGCGGCAACCATTAAGAACTCAGCATCTGATTATTCTTTCTGTCAGTGAGTAAGCCAGCAATTAGTTATTGATCACCTAGCAAAAATGGCCGTGAGTATTGGGGACACCGCAATGAACAAACTACAGGTTCTGCCCCCACATTCTAATCATCTCTCTTTAGGATCCGGTGGAGAAATCTCAAGTCCTACCCTCTCCCCAACTCTAATGACACTTACCTATAAGAAATGGAATGAGATTTTTATAGACTCCATTATCATGTTAAAGACGGTTTGCTTGAGTTAACAAAGAATTTGGGAGATGGAGGTGTCAAGGGAGTTACCAATGAGTTGGATGCTGCGGAGGAGGGAATTAGAGGGCTTTGGCAAATGACTTACCTTTTACCTTGACTGTTTTGCTGTTCTCTCATTTGCTACCTTGTTCCTTTGGCCATTTAGTCACATATGACACGCACTCACCCAGCATCTGATGATGCCAATGGCATGTTTCTGAGAAAGACAGCATCATGACTCTCAGGCTTCAAGATTTAAAATGAACACACTTAGACATTTTACTTTTTCTCATAATGGGGAAACTAGGCAGATATAAAATGCCAATTTTTAAAAGTCAAGAAGCATAAAGATTGAATAGGATCTTAATTTGTATTAGCTATCTATCTCATTTGTACAATTTGATGTGCATAGGGTCACTCTGAGTCAGACCTGACTGGATGCCACCCAACAACAACAACAGCAACAACAACAACAACAGCAACAACAAAACTTGTCGTGTTGGTGAAGAACAGGGAAAGTAATGTGGAACAAATGAGTCTGTCTTGGGAGAGGTAGAGTCAGAGAGCTCCTTAGAAGCAAGGATGTCTAGGCTTTGTCTCATATACTTGAGGTATCTTTTTTTTTTTTCTTTTTCTTTTTTTTTTTTTTTTTAGCAGTGAGTGTGAGTGAGCCCCTTAAAGCCAATCCAGGAGGCCTGGCTCAGCCACCCCACTGCCCTGCAGCCAGCCCTGGCTCAGAGCCACCCTCCCTGGACAGAGAACACAGCTGCCTGGTGGGTCCCCAAGGTGCACCCCTCAGGGAAGCCCACGGCCACATCTTTCTCCCCAAGGGCCAGTGGTGGGTTCAAACCAAAAACCCTTTCACCCCAGCACCACCAGGGGAACATGTTCATGGGAATCCAAGTCAATGACTCACCTCGGTGGGGAGGCTGGTCAGTCCCAGCTGTGGAGGCTTCGGGCAGGAGCAAGCAGATCCAGGAGCAGAGGGTGGAGGAGGCTCAGGGATGCAGACCAGATCATATACTTGAGGTATCTTATCAGGAGAAACCAATTGCTGGGAAAGGACATCATGCTTGGTCAAGTATAAGGTCACTGAAAAAGAAGAAGACCATCTCCTTGATTGACACAGAGACTAACAATGGGCTCCTACAGAACCCCCGTGAAGGTGGCTCAGCACTGGGCAGTGTTTGATCTGAGGTGGGTGAAATCCCTCTCAAACCACCTCTACAGCTCCCAACAACACTCTTTGAAGCTGTAAAATAGCTAGCTTAATCTAGACCCAACCTCATGAAATAATATGACTTAAAGGTTAGTGAGTGCATTCGTTAAGTGTTTAGCAGCTGACCCTAAAGTTAGGCTGCTTGAACCCACCAGTCAGTTGTGTCGTGGGAGAATGATGTGGCAGTCCGCTTCCATGGAGAGGGACAGACTTGGAAACCCAGTAGACTTTCCTCTGTGCTGGAAGGCCTGTATGAGTCAGAGGCAACTCACTGGCAATACATTTAGTGTGGTGTAATGTGGACATTACAGAGCCCTTGGGATGCAGTGGTTAAGCAAGCATCTGCTAATCAAATGGTTGGAATTACTCAAATTCACCAGGTGCCCCAGGAGATGCAGATGTGGCATTTTGCTTCTGTTAAGATTATAATTTTGTAAAATCGGTGGGGCAATTCAACCCTATCCTACAAATTTGCTAAGAAATTATATCAATTTCATAATAATAGATTAGGTTTAAGGTGTTAATGGCAAATGTCACTTAGTGAGCATATCTTCCAAATATGATATTAGTAATTTAATCAGGACTTCCCATGAAATTGAAGTTTTAGGCATCTTAGAAAGTGGGGAGAGCTAGCCTGGGTGTTCTGGCTCATTTCCTTCAAACCATGGCTATAGGTCTTTACCTATTTCTTCCCTTTTTAGCCTATCCTAGTTTAGGGCATGAAAAGACAATGGGAACTACTCTGATGGCAATTAGCATGAGTATTAAAATCATTCAGAAATTTCATTAAGAACCACTGTAGGTATATTTCCAGGTGTATCAATTTCTCAGTCATCATTTCACCTTTGATTTAAATTAAATAGATGGAAAGAAAATGAAAACTGGATGCAAAAGTTCTTTGATTTAATAAAGAAGCAGTATGTAGCTATTGTTAGTAGTGTTCTATAAAGTTAAATTTAAACTCTTGCTTCATAGCAAAAAACCCAATACTAATTAGGGATAGCCTATTTTGTTACACCACCATTAGGTATCCTAGGGCTAAGTCTTCCATCTGTCGAACTTCTTCAGCTCTCAGCACAATCCAGACCTGGGCTAACATTCCTGGAAAGATCATGCACATAGTGCCTCACCATTTCTGGGTGGAGCCGTTATCCTCTCTGCCTGGAAGCACAGAAAGTATCATAGACAGTTCTCTATGGTGTTTTCTAAAAAATAATGTAGAGTTTCCCATGCGTTCAAATAATCAAGTACAGATTCTTCCCCTTTATATCCCTTTTCACAATCAGCTAATGGTATCTGAGACATCGGACCAAGTTTTATATTTCTTTTAATTCTGAAACATTTTGGATCTGTAAAAACGGATGGAAAGAAATGGACTCGAAAATACATTAAATAATGGAATCCTTCTGGGAAAGTAATTACTGTAGGCAAGTTAGTAAACATGAGTTTTAGGAAAAATTTTAGTAAAATCTAGGGTACACATATGGAAAACAAATTATTTAAATAAGAGATTTTATAATGAAAATAATTATACCATGTAAGTTTTGTAGCTCATAAAAAAAGAAAAACCAATATCAAACATTTAAAAAATGCCTTTTTAAATGGGAGAATCCACTTGCCCAGGGATAGATATCATAAGGGAGGAGCAGTGGAGTCTCCTGTATGGCTGCTGGCAGCAGTGGTGCTGCTGGGGCTACAGAAAGAAATCTCCCAGAGTGTGTCACATTACTTGCACAGCTGCGGGGACTGATGACCTCAAGATTGCCAGGTCAGATGAAAGTCTTCTGACTGCATAAGTGAATGAATTACTTGACAGGCTGCTGCTCACTCCCAAGATTGAGAGAGAATGCCCCAACCTTCTGGGTGCAGAGGCAAATTAAACCAAAGTCAGCCGATAAGATGTCAGGCAGGTGATAACTCCAAGGATCTTCAGGTAATATGGTAGGCCATTGACCCAAGACCCACAACCGAAGGTTCATGAGCCAGATGCAGGATCCAGAGCCAGAGGGGCAAGGACACATTTCTACAACATGCACATTGATTAGAAACAGACCACATCCTTGAGGAACTCGCATCCTGAGGGATTATTAAGTCTTAACTTCCAAATCACTGAGAACCCTAGTCCATCCCAGTTCACCCTACCTTTAACTGTCCTAGCGCTAGCAACAATAATTCACGTATATTTGAGTCATGGGTTTTTTAAGTGGGTATGATGTATTTGAAAACATTATCTGTGTGGAAGTAAGGGGCAAAATTTACATAATATATTATACCTTCTGGTACAATCTTACAAAGTAATTAGCACCATAATTCACCCATTTTTCCTCTCTGTGGGAATGACTCTAGCAACTGCTATGGGGTGTATCTCTTGTTAAAGATGCCTGCTTAGAAGAAAGGAAGGATTTCATTGTTATTGAAATGTGTTTAAAATTTAGATTATAGATAAGTAGATGTAACCCACAAAACAAAACTTGGAATAATGACTATTTTAAAAAAGTACAAATTTCCAAATTTGGTTTGTCAACTAATATGTGAACTATTTTACTTTGTTTTGGAAAACTAGAACCATCTAATATAAGATGTAAGCATAATTGTGAAAATCACACTCAACTAAATCATGCTAATTGCTTTTGCCATCTTTGTCCTACATAATTGTTTTTTACTTTCTTGTCTCCGTGTGGCTATTTCTTAAGGTCAGGAGAGGAGCATGATGTTTTAATTAGCATACGTACCCCCTGAGTGCAAACACTTTGAAATGGCCTGTGATGCATTTCTTTATCTCTTCAAGTCTTAGTGACTGTTCAGTACTTTGAAGAGGTTAAAACACATGCTATTGATCCAGGGAGAAAAATATCCTTTGCAAAAAATTCCTTTCCAGGAAACTGTTCTTAAGAATGCCATTTGACCTTCCTGTAATGTTGTCTACTTAGAGCTATAATGGCTGCTATTTCTGTAACAGTAGCTTGTTTTGAAGTTATAGTTCAAAGAGAGATTTTGTACAGACCATGGAGAGAAGTAGGGACTTTGGTCATAGTGGGTATGGATTTGCATTGTGGGATGGCATTGTTAAGTAGGGTTGGATCTTACCTATGGGCCAGAGGTTCTCAACCTAAGGGTCACAACTCCTTTTGGGGTCAAACAACCCTTTCACAGGGATCAGAGGGATCATCAGAATATGTTCCTAAGACATATATATTTCTGATGGCCTTAGGAACTGAGACACCGCCCCTCTATCCATCTCCAGGCGGATCACCCACATGCAGATATGCCCACATAGGAGTACCCGGCGTGAAGACTGTTACTTATGCTACACCATGCTTCTTCAAGACAAAATTTGATTTATTTGTCATTAGAAAGAAATATTTCACAATATATAATTACATATTGTTTTTGTGATGAATCACTGTGCTTTCATTATGTTCAATTGGTAACAATGAAAACACATCCTGCGCATCATATATTTACATGATGATTCATAAAAGTAGCAAAATGACAGTTATGAAGTAACAACAAAGAGAATTTTATGGCTGGGGGCCACCACAACATGAGGAACTGTATTAAAGAGTGGGGCATTAGGAAGGTTGAGAACCACTGAAATAGATACTTAAGGACCTACTCCGTGTAGTTTGGCTGTTGAGAAACTAGTTTGATGATCAGTAAGTTACTTACAGAAAATAAGCAAATAGATAATGAACTTTTTTTTTTTTTTGGTGCTTCCAGATTTCCTGTGGAGTTCTTAAAAGTTTTCAGCAACACCCGCTAAATTCCCTACATTCAAACCACAGGGATTGCCATCACCAAACAAATACTTATTTCATCTCCAAGGTATGAAATCTGTTACATGGCCTCAACCAATGTCGTATCTAAGTTTTGGAACAGTCCATGGCATGAAAATCTATTTTCCTCTTTATTCATGGATTCTCGTGTCCATAGTAACCTTTTTCTACTTCAAGATCTTATTTAACCTCAAGCCTTCCAGGTTTCCTCTGGTACAAGACCAATTGGGTTCAACCAGGAGTAAATTCTTAAAACAGCAATTTGGGCATGGGAGAGCATGTTTATCATCTAAATAAGTAACTGCAGACCAGTTCCAGCCAATTGGTGCTATGCTTTCAGTGAGGAACCCAGTGATCTCATAGCTGGTAATTTCTCAGAGTCAGAAGTTTGAATTTCAAGCCAAATATCAAGATTGTGCTCTGAAAAAAAAAAAAAAAAGATTGTGCTCTGTTGGCATTCACCATTTTTTTTTTTTTTAGTAACACTGTGCTGATTAGAAAGGCTGATGGTACAATGGTCAGCACTCATTTAGTAACTCAAAGTTTGGAGGTTCTGAACGCCCCATCTGCTCGGCCAGAGAAAGATGTGGCAGTCTGTCCTCACTAAGGTTTACAGCCTTGGAAATTTGGTGGTGAGATAGCTAAAGTTTATTTTGCCAACCTGACCAATAAACACATGTTGGGTTAATTGAAGGGTGGAGAGATAAATGACTCCTTGAGCCTCACCTTTCTAGTTTTTCGGGTCTCTTGCTTTCTGATGGTTAGACCAGGGTGCAGCTGCCTTAGCCAGTTCCCTGCTTCAGCTGGCAAGACTCACTTCCTGCAGAACATCGCTGGGGAGAAGCCACATGGACCTACCCTGATGCAGCCCTGTGTGCTGGAGCAGCCGTGTGGAGACGTCGGCCAGCTCTGAGATGCTTACACATTCGCTGACTCGACTTTCCTCCTGCAGTCGGCATCATTGCATCTGTTTTGTGAGATGGAGGAGGACTTTGTGGATTGGTGTCAGACATATGAGTTAATGTTGGACTTGTGGGCTTGGGCAGCACTGGGTTGGGATGTTTTCTTGATGTGCACTTACCCTTTATATAAAACACTCTCTTATAATGAGTTTCTGTGGATTTGTTCTCTAAAGGACCCAGACTCACACAGATGGCATAGTCTTACTCTGTCCAGTAGAGTCACTAAGAGCTGGGATCATTTTATGAGCCATGGGTTTTGGTTTGTACAGATTACAAAAAATACATCTCTGGAAAGACTTTTTACTTGTAGACAGCCCATTTGTGACCTGTACTCAAATTCTAATTCCATGAACTGAAAATTCATTAAGATAAACCAGTTATTTTTTTTGTCAAATATAAATGATGCTGGGAAGATGAATCTACTCCTTCACCCACAGTTTGCTCTTGACCTTAAGTACTGTGCAGTTGATGCTCTTCTAAGAGACCCCATGGGACAGAGAAGAATGGGCTCATATGGTTTTCAAGACATTGATCTTCATGGGAGCATATCAGCGGGTCTTTCTCCCGAGGGGCTGCTGGGTGGGTTCACATAGTCAGCTTTTCAGTTAGCAACTGAGCACTGAGCCAATTGCCGCCAGAACTCCTTTGACTCTCCGTTTAAGGGTGATTATATTGAAAGTTCTGCGACTGGGAGCCTTGGTGGCAGAATGAATATATTTCATTTCTAGAGAGGCTTCTTTCTTTCATAGAACAAAACTGTTTAAAATAATTATCACCAAATAAAATAAATAATAGGAAAGAAATGCAACCAGCAAAGGTTCATCTTTCATTGATATCAATATACATAATTATGCTAGTAAAATATTTCAAAGATCAAACAATATCATAGTCAATGAAGGGAAAATAATAAATTGATAATTTTTAACCAGCTTAATGCATTTTTTAAAGGGAAAAATGACATTCTTGTTTATTTTTCAGTTGCTAAAATGAATAACGGCATTACGGTTTCTGTGATCACACCTGACCTTCTGCAAATTGCCAATGGCTTCATCAAAACTGATTTTCACATATTTAGGTTCATTAGGATGTACATCCAGATTGTTTAATCAAACTTTGCTCATAGTTGATCGAATACCTTTTTTAGTCATTTATAATTATGAAATTTCACAATTATGCAAATAGGAAAAGTTTTCAATGTAAAGAAAAGTTTGACAGAGATTTAAAAAACATATCATCTCATTATAAACACAGGAAATACAATACTCTGATGTTTTTCTTTCTTTCGGGGGGATTGATTCTTGTAGCTTTTAAGTGACTGCAGTACTGAAATGGTAAATACATACGAAATGACAGAATTGCAGTATCTCTGTCTCCTCCCCTTTAGAATCACCATCTAGCACTGATTGTTCGAAATCTATTGTTGAACTGCAGGAATACAACAGGGCTTCAAAAAGTTTGTGGAACTACAGAATGGGAGCGGGGAAGGGGCAGAGATGGGGTGGAGTGGGGGAGGTGTAGAACAAATTCAAAGTCCTAAAAGAGGCCAGGTTGACTGGACAGATAGACTCCCCGCGACCTGTAGAATCCCCCCAAAGCAGGGCTCTCCATCTGAAAGGGACCTCCTCTCCCTGGCTCCATTTTCACCCCAGGGATGTTGCTTTTGTTAGGGGCTGTGAAATTGCTTCCAACTCATAGCAACCTTCTGCACTGTAGGGTAAAATACCGCCCCATCTGACACCGTTCTTACGATCATGATACTTCAGCCCATTGGCGCAGCCTCTGTGTCAATCCACCTTATTAAGGATCTGCTGTTTTTTCACTGACCTTCCTACTTTGTAAAGCATGATGTCCCTTCTCAGGGACTGCTCGCTCCTGATCACATGTCCAAAGTAAGCGAGATCAATTCTTGCCACCCTTGCTTCTAAGGACCATCCTGGCTCTGCATTCAAGACAGAATGACTTTTTCATTTGATGATCCATGGAAAGAATTCTTTGTCAGCATAATTCACCAGTTCACAATAAATGTTACCAAACAAACAACAACAAAATTTAAGTTCATGAAAAAATTCCATTATCTTGCAATTCCATTTTTCCATGGACTTTCCCCCCAATTTTTTCTATTTACTTTACTATGTTGTAATATTTATTATTAATTGGCAGTTGATGCATATATCCTTCCAGAGTTCAGTCACACCATGAAGTATTGTACAGTTGCTACCACAATCAGTTTCCAAACATTATTTTTCCTCTTGGATTCCTTGACACTGTCTTCCTTTAAACCCTACCCCCACTGTACACCCGCCCCCTCCACCCAGAAACCCTTATTCTCCTTGCTGTCCCTATAGGTCCATCAATCCTGGGTTTCATCGAACAAAAGACAGACATACAACACAACTTCAAGAGGATGACTCCCAGTGACATAGCACCTCTGAGATAAACCTAATATGAACAAATAAAAACAAAAATATAGAAAATGTTGAAAACCAGATCAGATCCAGAGTATGTCAGAGGGGGATCAAATGACAACGTTTCAACTGTTAAATTCAGATTTGTTGCTTTGACCTTCTAGACTCATCTCTCCAATGCACTCTGTTTGGTGACTACTTTCCTCCCATTGCTCAGTTATGGAGAGAGGGAGATCACCAGAAGCTTATTTCCTATGTAGCTTCCACTGTGTTAGACAAAGTTCCCTGGAGAAACAAAAGCAGGACATTTATGATTCATATATATATACATATACATATGTATGTATATATATGTTTATACACCACAAAGGGATATAACAGCTAATTAGGCCACACAGAAGTACAGAAGGCTCAGTTCAACTCATTTTCATGGAATAGTTAATATACTGGAAGTCCTTCAACTCACAGGGGCTGTTGGATCCAAGATCAAGGAAGCAGACAGCTGAATCTTCTCTCAGACAATGCAGGCAGAGTCTGCCCACAGGCAACAAACAGCAGGGTGGGTCACTAACAGTCAGCAGCTCAGGAGCTTAGTGAAGCAGGCCCAGATGGGATATCAAACTCAAGCAATGCAAGATGACAGGATCCACCAGCATCAAGCTCAAGTGATATACACACCAGCAGTGTGGCAAAGCAGGTCTCCAAGGAACCTCAAACTCTAGCAACAGGATCCACAATTCACGGGTTGGCTGCCCCACAGGTGGTGTAGCTCACAAGTTGAGGCAAAGAACTAGCTAAAGCAGCCTCATGCTGGTCCAATCACCGGAGAGCAAGAGAGAGGGGGGTTGGCCTTGCTGAATCATTTATCTCTTTGCCCTCCAATCAAACTGCCACTTGATTAATCCCACACGTTCTTATTGGCCAGGTTGGCACAATAAACCTACCAATCACACCCACAAATGTATCTTGAGCTCCCACTGCCATTTATAACCTTCTGCAAACTGGATTCTCACAATTTGGTTCTGATACTAATCCCTCCTTTGACTTCGGATTATATGATTTACAATCCTTTGGTGACTGATGATGGTGTGCTTCTTCCATGTGGATTAGTTGACACCTCATTTAGATGGCTACTTGTTGGGAGACAAGCCTTTAAAAACCTAGTAGGCGCTACTTTTTCTGATAGCCAGGCACCATCTAATTTCTTCACCACATTTTGCTATAGCACCCATATCTTCTATGTTCCCTTCCTGAGGGTATGGAGCAGGGCCATGATGCAAGAACTAATTGTTCTTAAATTGGAGTTAGGATATAGTGCAAGCCCAAAGCCTATCCCTGCATCTGTTTGTTTGTTTTTGATCTGCCTTTGGCTCCCTTTCAAAACCTTTTTAATTAATGTAGAGCCTACTGACCATCCCCCTGGGGCATCACGATCTTCCATTAATATTGCCTTGATTAGCTCCTGGTACTAATTGTTTAAAAGGTCTGTTGAGAAAGGGGTATTGGGCTCATGTATCGGGCCTAACTCTATATCACCATAGCTGAATGATTCACTTTCACAGAATCCGTCCTTTCGTGGCTGGACACTGTTTGCACAAACAGCGGGGGTTAATTTTCAGGGAAATTTACAATGATTACCACCGATAATGTCCGTCATGGGTTTGCTAGAATAATGCATATGTTAATGTAGCACATTGGTCACTGGTGTAGAAAAACCATGTTTGTCTGCCTACCAACAGTTCAATAATATTGGTGCGACTGTCTACTGCTTCCTCAGATACCATTTTTTTCTGGCTCAGGTTACAGTGTATCTGAGATAGAGTCCAGTTAGCCCAGTGGAGTTTCTGCCTCGGATCTCACTGAGGCAGTGCTGTGCGCCTTGGAGATCCAGGATTCAGTATCCCCGCGTTCTGTGGCACCCGGCCTGGGTCCTCAGGATGCACCCAGAAGCCCAGGTCAATGTGGCCCATTCAGTGCATACCACCAAAGACACTTTCCTACCAGGATTCCCCAAAGCATTTTCAGTCATTCCCCACCCCCACCCCAAGTGGAGGTCAATCCTCCCTCTTTTCCTATCATCAGACATGCATTTGTGTTCCCCCAGACATGCTAGCTCCCTTTCCCCTCTCCTGACTTATTTTCCCCTTTGGTTTCCCTCATCCCTCTGATAGGGCTGTCTACCTGTCCCAGAGGGACCTCCATAGATTTACACCAACAGCTTTTTATTGTGATTTTGGTGAAGGTTTACACACAAGATCATTGGTTTACATCCCAAATGGTTGTTTCAGTGCGTCCATTTTCGTCCCCCTCAGTGTACCATCATTTATCCCTCTTTCTTCATCGTTCCTGTTTCCCGTCCTCCTAACCTTCTGTCCGTGGGTAAGCGCTGCCCTTTGGACCTTACATGGTTGAGTTCTCCGGCACGAGGGCGGGTGGATTTCAGTTCCAAATTCTGTGAGGTTACTCTGGGTCAGAATGGATTCGGCAGTCTTAATTGTTGTCTGTTTCCTGTACCTCGTGTACTCTCTGTCATCTGTATTCTGGGCCACCACAGCATGTCCTCAGACCCAGAGTTTCAGCAACCTGTGGCCATTATTTCCACAGCTTATTATCTTTTTTTTAGTCCAATTTTGTTTTTGTTTTATCTTCAATGTTTTATCTGTCACTGCTCTGTGGTCACTGTTAAGGTGATGGAACAGAACTTGGATTTTCAGCCAACTTCTCTATTTCCATTAGTGCACACATGTGTATGCACAGTCATGAATATATTTAAAATCCTAAAAAGTTCTAGAGTGAAACATTCCAAACTCATTATAGTGGTTATCGCTGGGGAGATGAGAAGAAAGCCCAAATTTGGAATAATTGTCAAAGATCACACTCATCTTCTTTGCGATATTTTGATTTATAAAGTAATTTGTATTAAACCAGTACCTTAAAATCAACTTCAATTTTTATGAACTGTAACCCCCAGGACTATACTCAAATCAAAACTCCCTTCCATCAAGTCACTTCTGGCTCCTAGAGACCATGTAGGACAGGGTAGGCCTGCTCCTGCCCTTGGCAGTTTCTGAGACTGTTACTCTTCACCAGAGAAGACAGCCTTGTCTTTCTCTGGCGGAGCCACTAGTGGCTTCAAACTGCTGATCTTGTGGTGAGCAGCTCAATGCGTAACTGCTATGCTCGCCTCCACGGCACCTTCAGAACCACCGAGGGGAAGGATTTAATATGTGTGCTGTTCTATCTTTTTTAGGTTTCTACTTAGAAACATGATTTTATTCCTTAATCCATTTCTTAACCTACCTATGAAGGGGCATCAAAAAGTTAGTGAAAAAAATGTAATTAAAAAATAATGGAGAATCAGGTCATGGCCAATGGTGTTTCTGTGTGGACCTGGCCTTCTCTTGAGGATTCTGGGAACTCCTGTCTTCCTCCCTAGCGGCAGGATACACATTCTCTCTGCTTCACATTCTATGGACAAGCCACAGGAAGCTATGCTGATGGAGCCAGAGGCCTGGAGCTGGAAGAGCCACATGGAGAGTTGCGCCAGCACTGAGAAGCTTCCACAAGACTTTTCACCCACTGGCCTGTGATCTCCCTGCTTTCGGCATCATTGAATGTACTGCATGAGTCTGTAGAAGAATGTATGGACTAGTATCACACATCTGAGCTAGTATCCGATTTATGGGCTAATATCAAACTGATGGATTTGAAAAAAAATAATGGAAAAAATTTACATGCTATTAGAAGCCCCGTCCTATGGAGTTCTAAATATATTGAGAAACTATTTTTCATTGTTGTACTCCTTGCTTTTATTAAAAGATGTTTAAATTTTAAAACTTGGGAAATTACTCACAAAGTATATTTTACTGAAATATTATAATGACCCATTAACTTTTCCAGTGCTGTGATCTAGAGATAGAATAATACGTCTGTATTGCCATTTTCCTTAAAGTCATCAATTTACTAAGCAAATTCATTTCTCTGGGGTAGTTCTTACTCACTGACACATAACACAATGTCTTAATGCTTTAATGGGATTGTTAGGTAGGATTTAAGTGATTCACAGGTGATGCTGAGACAAAGCCTCCTCTTTAAGAACAGCTCGGCATGATTCATATTCTGTGCTATATTTTAAGAAAACAAGAAAGAATAGAGCAACGCTACAAAAGCAGATGGAACACGTGTGTTGGAAGCTGTTTCAGTGCCTCTTAGTGCTGTAGAACCACCTGCCTACCAAAGCTAAAGAATGTTGGTCATGAGGATGCTATGAAGGACAGCTGTGAAGGAGCTTCTCTTGGAAAATAATTATCTCGATGCGACTCAGCTTCTTCTTGTTGTTGTTTATGGCGGGAGGCGCAGCTCCCTCTATTTTTCAGCTGTATTAAGTTTAAATTTAAAAAGCTAGGACAAAACTCGATTTTCAGATGGCTGCAGTCAGTTCCAAGATGTAGTGATCCTATACATAGCGGAGCGAAACCTTGCCAGACCCCACACCATCTCTGCAGTCATTTCACTTGAGTCCGTTGTTGCAGCCGCTGTGTCAGTCCATCTCATTGAGAGCCTCTTTTTCTCTGCCCTTGTACTATCCACATGGGAGAAAGATGAGGCTGTCTGTGCCCATAAGGGGTTAATAGTCTCAGAACCCACCGGGCAGTTCTGTCCTGTCCTCTAGTCCCTATGAGTCAGAAATGATTCAACGGCAGTGAATGCATTCAACTTCTATACTGATAATACTTCTGTACTAATACTAGTTTTGTGCTTACTTTTTCAGTGAGATATTAATTATCCATCGAAGAAAAAAAATGTGAATTTCAACACTGACTAGATGCTAGAAACATCTGAGAATGTTTTAAGACTTCCCGTGGCCACACCACACCCTATCAATTATGTCACTGTAGAGCAGACAGTACGTTTTGTCTGAATATCCATTTGTATCTGAAGGCACCAGCTTTTCTTTCCATGACTCGTTGATTATAAATCTAGAGGATCATGACATCACATCACCTTCTGCAGTAGCACCTACTCTTGTGTCCGGCCATTTATAAGGCATCATCATCTAACCAGCTGACAGGTAAAATTAACCATCACTCTTCCATTAAAAAAATAAGAGCACGGAATTCCAGGAGGATGAGGTAGCAGATCCAAAATCACTTAGCTAGAAAAAATGGGAGATTAACTTCAGAATGTGAGTGCACTTGGTCTAAAGGCCAGTCTGTAGCTTCACTACTCAAAGTGTGGTCGAAGGACCTACAGCACGAGTGACTCCGAATTCTTTAGAAATGCATGATTGCAGGCCCAGCTCCGCGCCTGCTCATTGACATGCACTTTCAACAAAGCACCTGCGTTACTGAACACGTACTTAAATTTGAGACAGTTTTCTAAATCCTTCTGTTACGCTGCTTCTCAGATCTCATGGGATCACACTTTTGCAGGCTAGATGTACTTAGTGAACTTGCTGTGGGTTCACGATGGTCTGAGTGAGAAGTCTCGTCAGGAACATGGAAACGATGGACGTGAGCTGGCTCTCCAAGAGAAGCTCCCTGAAAATAAGGGTCACCTGGGTGCCTTCCAATGTAAATGACAAGCACAGACGGAATCCGAATGCCTAGGGGGAAGAGATATCCAATAAAAAATAAAAACAAACCTGTATTTTAATAGGAAGAGACTTTGTTGTTATTATTAGTTGCTATCGAATCCACTTGATACGTGCAGCCTCACAAATAACAGAGCCAACCCCCTGCCTGCAACTTAGAAAGAAGGTCCAATGCTGTGGTCAGTGTTGTGAGGCAAGAGGATTGCAATAGGGAGGACTCTCTGATCTACCAGCATCGCATGGTCGGGGGACCTTGAGTAAACGTTGCTAGAGTCAGAGAGTATATCCTGCTAGAGACCCGGGGGTGGAGAAGCCGTGAAGTAAATAATAAATCAAGATGTTTGCTTCTGAGGCCAGCCTATGCTCACTCCTGGAGAGCTCGCTTATTCACTGTGAGTGAGCCAATTCTGACTCATCCTGAGCGACTCTACAGGCCCGGGCAGAAATGTTCCAGAGGGTTCCTAAGGCTGCCCATCTTCCAGGAGATGACAGTTTCATCTTTGTTGCAACGGGAAGCTGGTAGGTTTTGAATGCCTGCCTCAGCTTGGCAGCCCATTACTTAGACCGCAGTGTCACCGGACATCCTTGTCGGACCTTTAAAGAGAGTTTAACAGGTTGACTGAGGAGGTCTGGTGCACTTGATTGCTAGCCAGGTGGTGGGGGTCTGAATGCACCGGCTGTTCCTGGAGAAGCCTGTGGCTGGGCACAGCTGTCAAGATGAATACCTGAAAACCAAACTCACGGTGCTCCATTCGATTCCAACTATAGCGACCCTGTAGGACTGAGTCAAACAGCCCCCGGAGCGTTTCACGGCGGGAATCCTGATGGAATGGACAGTCATATCTTCCTCCCATGAAACTGCTGCAGGTGGACCCACCGTGGCCTCTCCATGAGCAGCCGGGAGATTGAACCCCTGTGCTATGCAGGTGCTTTGGGAACTCCCTGCGGCAACTCTATCCTGTGCTATGGAGTAGCTATGAATCAGAATGGACTCAAGGGCCAGGGGTTTGATATGTTGTCTAAAGCTAAGCGGGGCCACATTTCAGAGACCTAGGCCACCTGTGGGGAGTTGGGGAGAAGCTTCACTAAACTTTGGTTAACTTGTATTCGGTCTCTGATTTGTCAATTGCTCTGACAAACAATTTCGATACTTTTTTCTGAGGAAAAAAAGGGGGGGGGATTTGGAGGCATCTGGTGTTGTTAGGCGATAAAGAGGGCATCTGTTCATCTTATGTCCACAGTCAGCTATGGACTGGACCTGATCACTGAGAAGTAGATTACCAGGCCTCTTTCCCTGGTCTGTCTTGAAATGTGTTCTGTCTCATAGCAACCCACAACCTCCATTGAAAGATGGCTGGTGGTGGCACGTGAGGCCTTCAGGTCAGGAGTTAAACCTGGTTCTCCCACATAGAAAGAGAAAACAGCCAGCGCGGTCCCCAGAGCCACATAGGAACACTGGTCATTTACAGAATGCTATATTTTCCTGAACACAAGAGTGGAGGTGTGGTGACGATGAGGATGTCTTCAAACAGCACTTTAAGTATCACACGGCTTGTAAAATTCACCATCATCAGGCCCTGAAATGATTCTTCTTATTAAAGAAGTTTGGGGACATTGCTTTCAGTTAAGTTTTAAAACCAATACACTAGTGAAGACACAAAATTAATATAACTGAAAAAAACTGCATCTTAATTGAAATTGCTATATTATCACTTCCAAAGAAATGTGGACCGATCAAAAGAGATTGGTTGGCCATCGTAACTTTGCAAAAGAGCATCTGAGAGACAAAAGGTAGCAGAGTACAGGACCCACTCACACCTGAAGAGCGCAGAACATCGCTAGACCCAAGGATGCATCTTTGAAGGTGTGTCCTACGATGGAGACGGTTGCTTCAGGCTCCCAAAATCTGATGACATTAAATGTTGAAATCATCTAATTAACTCAACTTGCTCTGAGTGCTCAGCAAACAGCCTTCTGATTGAAGCTGACCTCCCTGTGCAGCCTGCTGGCTGGGGGAGAACATGCACTGGCTGCGGATTAAGAGTGTTCGGTGAAAATTCTCATTGTAAATCAATAATCTGGCGCTCAGGTCTTATCCATAAGGTTTTTGGACTTTGCTGAGATTCCACCCATGGAAGGTATCCTCTCTCTGAGCTCATGGAACTGAGGCCTGGTCAAAGGCAATGCCTACTCTATTGCCCAGGAGAAATCCGTCTGAAGCACTGCCCTCTCTGCCAGCCCTCAGCAGCTGATTGCCTGTGGAGCCTTCTCTCCTTTGTCTTTCCATGACACCTTTACCTTCTGGCCCAGAGCATTTATCTGCTGGTGATGGAGGATAGTGTGTGCAGGAAGGTTAGGGGATTGGGTACTTTCCAGAAAGGATGTGGAGAGAAAGAGCAAGTTAATATTCAGTGTATGGCACACAAGATAGGGAGTACGCAGCAGAAGAATAGCCTTCTGCATTGTTTCAAGAATGGAAGCGCTGGAGTTTTCTAAATGACTCCCCTTTCCCAGTGTTAGTAGATTAATATTCTAGCCTGAAGGATGCGGGAATGGGGTCAGCTTTTCCAAGCCACCTGAAGCTGCGTGTGGCATAGTTATTGACTTGAAAGCAGAGTTCTTCTGATCATATATTTTGGGCAGGAGAAGGTGAACTTTGAACGAAAGGTGAACTCCTGAGAAAATGGAAGGAATGGAAGACGGCTTTTTTTTTTGGGTGAGAAATTTCAAGAGAAGACAGCATGGAAGGATGGAGTTCTTGCCAGAGTTGGGGTACTCATCAAATAAGAACAGATAATTAAATCACTGACCCACAGCACTACGGAGGATGACCCTGGAGGCACACTGTAGGATTTATGCCTGCTCTGACCCCACCACGTGGAGGTGAAACACTAAGGGCGTGCAGCAGAACAGCAAGGGGAGCAGAGCAAGGAAGTCCCCAAGGAACACCAAAAACAGACCATGGGGCCAGGGTGTGGCACCCATCAGACTCGATGAGAAAACACTCGTGAAGGACAACAAATAGACCTTGAACTGTTTATCGGCTTTTTAAGAATTCTTGGCTTTTGTTGTTGTTTTTATTGGAGCTATTGTTTTATTTTCTATTGTTGCTTTGTTTTGCTTGGTCTTGTGTTTGTGCATATTATTATTTCTACATGTCTGTCTAGATAAGAAAGGCGGGATAAATAAGCCAGAGGAGAAGACAACTGGATAACAATCCCGGGGTGGGGGTGGGGGCGGGGAGATGGGTGAGGGGGAGGCGGGGGAAAGGAAGGGAACAGCAAGTGATCCAAAATTGATGGCAAAAAGGGTATAGGAGCTCTGATAGGTCTTGAACAAGGGAAATGTAACTGAGAGGAATTACTGAAACCCAAATGAAGGCTGAACATGATAGTGGGGCAAGAGGAAAGTAAAAGGAAATAGAGAAAAGAACCAGGAGGCAAAGGGCATTTATAGAGTACAGTCATGTACAAATGTAAATATATTTCTAGGTGACAATGGGGAAATAGATCTATGAACATATAGTTATAGGTTTAGTATTAAGGAAGCAGATGTACATTGGGCCATTACTCAAGTACTCGTTCAATACAAGAAAACTTTGTTCTATTAAACTGGCATTCCATGACACTCACCTTCCATACATGATCATTAAAGACAAAGTGGTTGCATAAGCAAATGTGATGAAGAAAGTGGATGGTGCCTGACTATCAAAAGATACAGCATCTGGGGGTTTAAAGGCTTAAAGATAAACACGCGGCCATCTAGGTGAGAAGCAACAAAGCCCACATGGAAGAAACACACCAGTCTATGTGATCATGAGGTGTCAATGAGATCAGGTTTCAGGCATCAAAGACCCAGAGCAAAATATCATAATGTGAATGAGGGGGAGTGCAGAGTGGAAGCCAAAAGCCAATCTGTAGGTAATTGGACATCCTCTTACAGAAGAGTTATGAGGAGAAGATGGGCTTGTCAGGGTGCAGTATAGCACCGATGAGACATACAGCTTTCCTCTGGTTCTTTAATACTTCCTTCCCTCCACTATCATGACCCTAATTCTAACTTACAAATCTGGCTAGACCAGAGCATGTACATGGGTGCAGATAAAAGTTGGAAACACAGGGAATACAGGACAGATAAACTCTTCAGGACCAATTTTGAGAGTAACCATCCCAGGATGGGGAGGGGAAAGTGGGGGGATAAAGGGGAAGCCAATTACAATGACCTACCTATAAACCCTTCACAGGGGGATGGACAACAGACAAAGGGTTAAAGGGAGACATCGGACAGTGCAAGACATGAAAAAATAAGAATAATTTATAATTATCAAGGGCTCATGAGGGAGGGAGAAAGGGAGGGAGAGGGAAGGGAAAAATGAGGAACTTATACCAAGGGCTCAAGTAGAAAGAAAATGCTTTGAAAATGATGATGGTAACATATGTACAAATGTGCATGACACAATGACTAGAGGGATGGATTGTGATAAATGTTTTACAAGCCCCCAACGAAATGATTTATAATAAATAGTTAAGCACAAGTATGTCTGTCTTTACTTTGCTTATTGGGTGATTGGCTCCAGACTCTTGCTGAGGGGTTCTGAAGGAAGTGTATCAACAGGGAGAAAGTCTCCGGATCATGGCAAACGTTTGATTCATAGATACTCACAAGACTCAAAGAAGCAGTAAACTGGGCCAGCGGTGCCGGTGGGTCCCTTGCCACGCCAACCTAGACACAATGGCAGCTCACCGCGAAGTTAGTAGTAGATGGTATCTATCTATGTCCGCATGCTCCCGTCAACTTTTTGTAGCAGATGTAATCTATTCTAGTTACTGTAGTTTACCCACCTCATGCCATGTTTTACCCTTATTGGAGGTAATATTTAGTTTCTTTTGGAGTTTTTGTAACTTTCTGTATCACTCAAAGGCAAACATGTTGTTTGTGAAAGAACTTCCATATAACTCTGAGAATCACTCTTCAATAAGTGAATTACTGCTAACACCATGATTCTCAAACTTCCTCATGCCGTGACCCTTTCTTACAGTTCCCCATGTGTGGTGACTCACAACCATAAAATTATTTTCATTGCTAATTCATAACAGTAATGTTGCTACTGTTATGAATCGGGTGACCCCTGTGAAATGGTCATTTGACCCTCAAAGGGGTCGTGAACCACAGGTTGAGATAGCTAACTGGTTAGTCAAGAGAGACACCAAGAAACTGTCCTAACCTTACTGTTCTATTTGCCTGTTGGGGGTCAACAATTGTACCCTGTGATTATTGCATCCCCCAAATCTAAATTCCTGTGAAACATCTATATGTAGCCCAACCCCGCACCCCAGGGAGTGACTTCCACAGTGAAATGTACATAATCTCTATGCATTCTGAGACAAATGGGGTTCCATCAAGACAAGGTATCCCCGCTGGTGTTTCTGTCTAATGAACTCTTTTTCTCTCCAGCTTGGGGTTGGTGAATTGGCTCTGCTGCTTCAGGAAATTAACCCTTATTGGAGGTAATGTTAGAATACAGTCTCTGGAGTCGGAGCTACCTTTTTGGCTGTACAGTTACAGATGGCATTGCCGCTCCTAGTTCCTGACACATGGAAACTCCATGCACAACAGAAGCAATCCTGTTCAGCTCCACGTCATCCCCATGAACAGTTGTAGATCGGGCCACTGTGACCGGCACGGCTTCCATTGGCTGATTTTCATAAATAGATGGCCAGGCTTTCCTTCCTAGCCTGCGACAGAAATTCTCGTCCCCCAACTGAGAGACCCAGATTTGATTTGCTGGTAGGCACCTCATAAACTATCACCGCCCATCTGCCAATCAAAGCTCAGGTGTTACAAATGCAGTTCACCTGGTCCAGTGTTTCAAACATGGAAAATATTAATACGTGACAATGGTCATTTTAGCTACAATATTTTAATTACGCACCCAAACCAAACTCCACTGCCTCTGAGTCAATTCTGACTCCTTTTATTTATAAACAAAATAAGACAAAACAAAACAACACAAACTCACTGCCATTGAGTTGATTCTGACTCACAGTGACCCTGTGGGGCAGTGTTATCCAGGGGTTTCCCAGACTGGAACTCTTTACAGGAGTAGAAAGTCTTCTCGCTTTCTCTTGGTGAGCGGCTGGCGCTTTCAAACTGCTGATCTTGTGGTTAGTGGTCCAACTCAGAACCGCTGTGCTATCATCTTCGGTGTAGTCCCATTGTGTGTGTGTGTGGGGGGTGGTGGTGGTGGGGGGGTTACCTGTTATGCTGGGGAGACGGGATTAAGACCGAATATAGTCTGAGTCCCCACCTTACTAGAGGGAGTGACACAAATCACTACCCATCATTTTCTTGGTAGGAGGGTCGACCAAAGGCAAAAACCAAACGGGACAAAGTTATCCTTGTGACTCCTTTTTCCTAGCTGAGCAGGCATGGAAACAAGCTGGGTCTGCCTTCACTTTGGGATGCTTGCTTGCTGGCTCAGGACCCTCCATCTGGCTTGCCTCTGCCTGACCTCTGGTTCTTGGAACTTGGACCAAGACCTTGAAGTCTGTGGATGAGGAAGACCATTCAGGCAGCTATCTGGGTTTTGGATTTGGGACTTACCAGCACCCACAACCACGTGAGCCATTGTGTGCTTTCTTTGAGGCATTGCAGGGAATTGCAGGACACTGGGACATGAGGAAATCTACTAAGAGGCCAATATCTGGGTCAGTGGAATGGTACAGCATCCTGGAAAAATGGGACATTTGGGACACCATTAATCTCCACCTTATTGGGATTAGTTTTATATGAACCTTTCTCAAAGAAATTATATTCATGGCATGTGATTATCAGCTTGAAGATTTTAGGTTGAGCAGTTTAAACTAGTAAAACAGCTATGGTCTTCAGGATGCATGGGAGCACGAGGACACACATCGCTCGCCCATTTTCTCACCTAAACTGGTGTTGCTCTTCAGGAGGATTGTCATCGCCAAGGGGAAAATGCAATCAGTCAGGCAGAGAGCACATTTTGACAAAAGAAGCAGCACATTTTCCTTTCTTCTCATTTTGTGCCCCTGTTTTAATATTATGAAGGCTGGATTTTTCTAGCTGAAGTGAATATAGCCACAATCCTTAGAAGCAACGCATATTACTCATTAAAGTACACACAGACACATCATCATCATCATCAACAACAGCAACAGAACAAATGAAAACTCTTCAAAACAGATTTTGCACATTTTCCCAGAGTGGAGTCTGTCCTGGGAGAACTGGGAATTTTCAAAACACTTTCTCTATCGCAGAGAAGCACAAAAGGATACAGGCTCAGATGGCTTCTCACGTGTCTTCCTTGTTTCTATGTTAAAAAGGTATCATGAAGAGATTTTATAGTACATTCTTACCGCAAAAGGACTGTGAGGAGATAAATGTGCCGAAATGTGTAAGAGCAAAACATTAGAATTCCAAATCCAAAGATGATGCCAGAATCTTCCTTCCCAGTGGATTCACTATAGTGTCTCTCATATGGGATCAAGCATTAGCGTTTCTTTTGCTTCTTCTCCGTGATGTGTGAGGCGAGGTTCTCTAGAGAAGCACCACCCGGGACGATGTAAATTTCTATGTAGAAAAGAGTTCACGCGGTTGTAGAAGCTTTCAAGGAAAAGACCGTCTGTGAGTGCGATGCTGAGGCTAACATCTTCCCTCGACTCACGCAGCTGCAGGGGCTAAGGAACCCAAGATCATCAGGGAGGCAACAAGCTGACGACGGCGGAGACAAACAGATCCAAGATTGGCAGGTCAGATGGCAGGCCACTGAAGACTCTCAGAGTAGCCAGGCAATATGTCAGGCAATAGAGCCAGAGGTTGATGAGTTGGATGCAGGGTCTAGGTCCAGCAAGAAGCAAGAGAACTTCCTGTCAGTTTCATCAGGGCTTTAACCCGAGTAAGAGGGTTGTAGCCCTCCTTAATCTCTTTACAACGCCTTGGTGACTCGTGGTACATGCCATCCGTTGGTTATATGATGTTTGGTCATATCATGTCTCAGTGTACCAGGTCTGAACTGCCAAAACACCGAGAATCTTTACTCAGCCAAGTTGAAACAAAATTTAACTATCACAACAAATAACCTATCTCATTGGAAACTTCCCTGGCATTGCAGAGATTTAAACAGAATAGGGAGGCTTTGTTTACATAGCAATCATAGCAATATATCCTCATTCATTCATTCAACCAACACATATATTTTTAATGCCTACTGTGTGTGTACCAATGACTGACAGCAGAACCAGGAAAATCAAAATAGATCTATCCTCATAGAACTTCAAGTGTAATAAGGGAGATAAATATTAAAACCCTAATGTAAATGTCCAACACCATCTGTGGTGCCATGTCTGTTGCTGTTATGCTGGAAGCTATATCACAGATATTTCAAATACTAGAAGGATCACCCATGGACAGGTTTTAGCAGAATTTCCAGACTAAGACAACTTATCATGAAAGACCTGGAGATGTAGTTCTGAAAGTAATTCAATTAAATCCGTACAGATCACAACAGAATATTGTCCAAAATAAAGATAGACAATCACTCTAGATTGGAAGGCACACAAAACACACAATACCTGAAACTCTGGTTTCATGTTTATATTTTGTTGTACATAGGATTGCCATGCATTAGATCTGACTTGATAGCAATTACTAGTACCAAATTAAGAAACAGTTGCTAGCTGTTCATTGCTCAATAAACGTGGACAAGATGGATCGGAACCCCAGGTCCCATGTCTTATGGTCAGAAGCTCTGCTCAGTGTATCCCCAGTGACTTCCCCCCCCCCCAGCCCTCCCCCTTTGCCTTTAAGACCCCCTTCCTCTGACAACAGTAGTCACTGTTTTGCAACCCTGTCAGGAAACAAACGCACAACGTCCTCCATTTCCAGAAGGTACTTACCCACATAAACGTTTGTAAGCGTGGCTGACTGGAATGAAGACTTAGGGGTAACGGGACCGTCTGTAGCATGGTTGTACCACTAATGAATGTGGGGGAAATGGTATATTCTGTTTGTAAAAGTCCATTGAGCCACTCCATTAAAGAAAAAAAACAACAAAACAAAAACCTTTTTATTGTGAATCAGGTGAAGAGTTCCAGAACCATTCATCAATTTTAAATTCAGAAATCCCTACACATTTTGCTTGAATTCATTACCATTTCCCCAATGTTCCATCACTTGCCCCAATTCCTCCCTGTGTTGCCTGTTTCTATCCCTCCTTCTCTCCTCACTCTCTGAACGCTGTCCTTGGGTAAATGCTTCCCTTTTGGTCTTACATGGCTGGTCATTTTCACACAGCCGTGCATTCAATCCGACCCGCTGACGGTAGCCACATGCTGTCGTTTTGGGGGCCTCACCAGTCTCTATTCAAAAGCTTGGTCTGGTTTCATGATAGGGAGTTTTGTTCCCACTGTAACACATCTCCACGCCCACCTCTATTCACGAGGTCCTTTCCCAGCAGTTTCAGAGCAGGTCACCTGGTGATAATTGAACACCATCTACTTCTTCTGATCTCAGGATTGTGGAGACTGATGTTGGCCTGGTCCATTTTTCTAAACAATTACACTAACTGTTCCCATATATCTCTCTGTTCTCTTCTGTATGGGGAGAGAACAAGAGTTACACTTAAATGGCTGTTCAAGAGCTTTTAAGATCCCAGTTACTACTCACCAAAGAAGGGTGCACAGCAATTTTCTGAGCTGCATGTTATACCAGTTGACCTTGGGACCCCCTGTGTCTGTGGACCCGAATGCTCACATCCAGTCCCTCCTTCCCACAATGTGTTTGGTCAGTCTAAGGAGATTTCATAACTGCCCCGGTGCATTCCACCATATTTATGGATATATTTATAGCAAAGATGAAGAAAACCACTGCCACTGAGTTGATCCCAACTCATTAGCAGTCATATCAGCAGTTTGAAACCTCCAATCACTTTGAGGGAGAAAGACAGGGCTTTCTACTGCTATAAAGAGTGACAGTCTCAGAAACCGATGGGGGCAGTTCTACCCCGTCCTACAGGGTTGCTATGAGTTGGCCTTGACTTGATGCCAGTGAGTTTTTTGGAGTAAATTATTAGTATCGTCTTTCTTGCATTAAGCACCTGGAAGGTTTTAACCATCAATACTTAACCAACAGATTCCACTATATCATTGCAAAACCTGTGAGTTTTATTTTTACTCTTTTGGTAAAGTTTTTTGGTGAACACGAATGTCTCATTTTTAGGAGGGCACAGTTATCTCTTTTGCCTTCTGTCATGTATGTTCTTTGTTACATTTGAAAGTGTGTTTACGCCCTGTCTTAGGGCCCCTAAATGTATCCATTCCTTTTCAATGATGACACAGACAGCTTTAGGGTTTACATTTAGATCTCTAATCCACCTTTGTGTCATTTTTGTATCTGGAGTGAGGTAACAGTACTGTTTCACTCTTATACAACTGTAAATGCAATTTTGCCACTATCATTTGTTGAACAGACAATTTCTTCCTCATTTATTTTAACCCTTTGTCAAAAATCAGTCGTCTGTAGGTAGATGGTATTTTTTCTGGATTTTCTCTTCTATTCCATTGGTGTACATATGTACCAGATTGGTTTTTACTACTGTTACTGTGTAATAGATTTTGAGATTAGGGAATGAGAGACCTCCTACATTTTTCTGTTATTCAGTAGTTCGCGGCAGGTCTTGGGTCTCCTTTGTTTCCATATAAAGTTGTGTTAAGTTTTTCTATCTCTTTAAAGAATGGTGCAACAATCTGGATCAGAACTGCATTATATTTATAGATTGCTTTGGTTGTATTATTTTCACAATGTCAAATCTTCCTATCTATGAACATAACACATTCTAGTCCTTTAGGGCATATTTAGTTTCTTGTAGTAGTGTTTTGCTATTTCCTTCATAGAAGTCTTTTCTCCGGTTAAGCTTATTCCTATGTATTTAATCTTTTGAGTGCCTATTGTACATGGTATTATTTCCTTGATTTCCTTTTCAGAGTTCTCTCTTTTATTACACAGGAATCTGATTGATTTCTGAATGTTGATCTTGTACCCTTCCACATAGCTGAAATTTTCAATTATTTCCAATCATTTTCTTGTCAAATCTTGAGATTTTCCCCACACAGCATCGTATTTTCTGCAAGTAGTCTTACTCTATAGTGGTCAATCTGGGTGACTTTTGTTTCTTTTTGTTGTCTACTTCCTCTGACCAGACTTTGAGGATAAAAGGCATCCTTGTCTGGGTTTTGTTCTCTCAAGTAGTTTCGGTTTCTTCCTTTGATTGACTGTTGGTTTTGCATCTATAGCCTTTATTATGTTAAGTAATTTCTTTTCTGCCTCTATTTGGTTAAGCGTTTTTGTCAGGCATACGTGTTGAATTTTGTTAAATGCGTTTTCTGCATCAGTTGATATGATCATGTAGCTGTTCTCCTTTTTAATTTAAACGGTAGATTACAATGATTGTTTTCTAATGTTTAAACACATTTGGAAACCTGGTATTAATCCCACTTGTTCACTATGGTTATTTTCTAGGTATTTTGCTGTATTCTATTGGCTAGGATTTTTTTTAACAATTTATTAGGGGCTCATACAATTCTTATCACAGTTCATACATATACATACATCAATTGTATAAAGCACATCTGTACAGTCTTTGCCCTAATCATTTTTTTTTTTTTTGGCTAGGATTTTGCTGAGACTTTTTGCATCTAGGTTCATGAGGAATATTGGCCCATGATTTTCTCTTTTAGTGATGTTTCTGCCCGGTATGTGTATCATGGTTTTACTTGTTTCATAAAATGAAAATGCCTGAGGTTGCCACCCTTTTCTGTATTCTGGAATAGTTTGAGTAGAAGTCAACTCTTCTCTGAATGTTTGGTAGGATTTCCTGGTGAAGCTTTCTGGTCTTGGACTTTTTTTCTGTTGGGAATTTTTTAATGACCTCATATATTTCTTCTTTTGGTATGGATCTATTAAGGTTTGCTACATTAGTCTGTGCTAGTTTACTTAGGTAGTCTATTTCTAGAACGATACTCATTACTTTTAGGTTTTCAAATTTGTTAGAGTACCATCCTTCATAGTATTGTTGTTACCTTTTTCATTTCACTTGGGGTTTCTATAATTTTTTTCACTGTTGTTTGTGTTAGTCCGGGTAGACTAGAGAAATAAATCCATAGAAACTCATGTGTGTATAAGAGAGTTTTATATAAAGGGTAATTATACATTAAGAAAGCATCCTAACTCAGTCCAGATCAAGTCCATAAATCTGATATTAGCCCATTAGTCCGGTACCAATTTATTAAGTCCTCTTTAGACTCACAAAACACATGCAATGATGATGAATGCAGGCTGATCACAGGCCAGTGGGTAGAAAGTCTTTTGATCTAGTGGTGGTGGAAGCATCTCGGCGCTGGCAGGGGTCTCCATGTGGCTCCTCTGGTTCCCAGGGCACAGGGGCTATCAACCTAGTGCCATGTGGTTGGTCAATAGAGCATCTCCCAGGGAGTGTCTTGAGAGTCTCTCCCACCTCTAGGGAGGAAAACCCAGATTTCTCAGACTTCTCAGGAGAAAGCCATTCCCACACAGAGGCCTCATTGACTATGAGCTGATTGACAGACTAGGCTCCACCCCTACACTCTTAATCCTCAAATTGACAAACGATTATATCAATACCACATTGTTTTAATGTTTACTAAATTTTTATAATTTTCCTTTTAAATTTTATTATGTTTTATTTTCTTCGAAGTGACCCTGAAATTTATTATCTTCTTGATTTTCATAAATTATGTGTGCTATCTTGAATTTCCTTCTCATTTGAAAGTTCGGTACCTATATTATCCCCTATTTTGATTTGTAATTCTCTTTTCTGAAAATCGATGTCTCTGGTTCATGAACCCCCTTTTCTTTCTCCTACTGTGCAAACCTGCTGGGAGCAATTGGCTCTACTCTGACTCCCATCACTGCATGGCATCTGGGATTATCCCACGTTTCCACTGGAGCTTCATTCCACTTCAATAGCCAGCCTTCTATCATCTCTGTTTCCTCCTCCATCCACTTCCCTCTCTCCTTTTCTTTGTTTCCCTTCCCGCCCTTACCCAGAGCCAACCAACCCATCCCACCCACCACTACCAAACAATGAACAGGGAAGAACCCTTTTCGATTGTCATGCAGTTTGCCCATCTCTTTTTGTTCCTCGGGGTTTTGCAGACCCTCGCTCTCCACATCACACCGTCTCCTCCAAAAGACTCACCTGTAAATATTACTTGGGATTTCTTTTCCTCCCTGTGATAATATGTTTTAGGTCTGGATATACTGCAAATGACAATGCAGGCTGTTAGCACAAAGGGACCCGACTAAACTGAAAAAGCAGAAAAGGAAAGCCTGGTTGAGAAAGTATAATGTGTCTGAAGGTCAAAAGAGGCTGGAAAGAACATTCCAACCAGGTCAAAAGAGGCTTGGAAAGAACATTCCAAGTGGGAAAGTAACATGTGCAAAGGCAGGGAGATGGCTCAGTGGTACACTGGAAAAATGGAAGGGGCCGGTGTGGCCAGATCCTGAAGAGTAGAGGAGAAAGTAGAGGATGAGATAAGCAGGGGCCAGATCACATGGGACACAGTATAGAACATGCTACTTCCATTTTTAGGTTCCTGGCCTTTCCCTGCCCAAAGAGATGAGGCTGTTGGCTCCAGTAAAGACTTGCAGCCTCAGAAACCCTCTCCAGGATCTCTGGGACACAGCATCAACTCAGGGACAACGGGTTTGAGTTTGGATGGCTTTTCTTTAAAAATGAAATGACTTCATGAACTGGTTTTTCTAAACTTTGAGTTTATTAATATGAAACAGAAGCAATCATGCCAAAGTTGGCAAACTCTTACAGACAGGCACATGCACGCACACACCCAAACCAGATACACAACTTCCACGAGGACCATATAATTTGGCACGATGAAGAAATCTATCCCATAGCGATATTCATGGTTCTGGATCAGCCCAAGTAATCAGCAGAACATGATCTTCATATTCATTTTTCCTCCACAGGAAAAGGAGGGGCTACTCGGACTATGGGGGTTCTTTATGAGCTCTTTCAAATGTTGCTTGCCGGCAGCACTTGAATCCTCTTTCAGTTTCGGGGGTTGCATCTGTCCAGCTGACACACCCATTTTCCCTGAAGAGTAAAGACGTCTTGCTCCACCTTGTGCGCTACCATTGGCTAAGGCACGGCAGGAATACATCTGTGCTGTTTACCACCAGGGTAAACTGCCCCACGTTCTTGGAGAAAGTCACTTAGTTGGGATACAGTATACACCCATGGATTTACAAATACTGAAAGTGCATACACATCTGGGGAAAATGCGGTGATAAGATAATGGGATTTTTTCCACGAACTTTTTGAAGTCCGCTTGTAAATTGTAGCCTTTGTGGCTACTACTTACTGCCGATATTAATCTGGTTCTTAAAGGCTTTACACGTCAGAGTAGAGCCATGTATTCATGATCATGCTCATTGTGTGAGTTAAAAAAAATAAATTATTTTGATTTCTTTTCCACCCTACCTTACATTTTTTCCCTAACTTACACTTTTCAATTACTAATAACCATGCTTTTAAAGCTGTCTTTTTATTGAAAGCAATAAATTAAGACATTAATCTTTAGGTAGTTTCACTTTTGTATAAGAATCACCAGCAAATACATGAGCATGCTCACAGTGTTGGGTCTACAAGATTGCAATTCAGTAGCAATAACATTCATGACCTTAGAAAGCAAAAATCTCATTTACAGTTACTTGCTAGTGTTATACAACTGGAACTTGCCATACAATATAATACTTTAAAGTTATGATAATTCGGAGAAACATTATCTTCCAAACGAAGTCACAGGTCATTGCTGAGACTGCGCTTGCAGGAGGTGCTAAGAGTCTATCCGATCATGCTGGGGGGCAACACTTATGGTGGAAACTTGGCAACTGGTATCAGTAGTTTCATAGGACTTTTGATCTTTGGCAAAGTTGATGAAAACCTAATATTTCAAGAGAAATAAAACAGTTAGCGTTTGGTTAATAAAGGAAGAAATAAGATTAATTACACACATACACAAAAGAAGAGCACATATGTAATACACTGGACTTTATAGGGACTTTATAGGTAGACGTGCTCAGTAGCAGATTTTTCAGATACTCAAACTTAACTAGTGTTTGAAAAATAACATTTCTACCTATAGGTATAATTATGTCTACAATCATACAATAAATCTAAAATTAAAAGGCCACTGACATCAATTTGATTTTCTCGTTTCTGAGCCGATAGCTCTTGACAGGACCGGACAGCCTCCTCTTCTGCCCACAGAGCCACGAGTGGGTTTGGATCTCTGACCTTCTTCAGCAGCACACTGCATCACCATATCTATAGCCAGATAGCTATATTCATATGCCCAACATCAGTATGTCTAGCTACTGACTACGTCCCACTCACTCACTGCTATCGAGTCAATTCTGATGCAGAGCGTCCTTATAGGACAGACTGGACCTGCCATAGGACAGACTCGACCTGCCATAGGACAGACTGGACCTGCCCCTGCAGTTTCTCAACACTCTAACTTTCCAGGAACAGAAAGCCTCATCCTTCTCTCAAGGAGCTGCTGGTGGTTTCAAACTGCTGAACTAGTGGAAACTGTTTGCTTGATAGTGATGAGAGAAATTTCACTAGTTTCAATTTAATGCACTAAAATAAAACGAGCACAGAAAGCCAGCTATTCATGAAACAGGCAGACCTATGTTCATTATATCTATTAATCATAGATTTATCTAAAAAAAAAAGATTCACTGAAGCTTTATTCTATGCCAGGCCTGGTGCTAATGGTTGACCACCAGTAATATCCTTTTCAGTAGGAAAGGATGGAAGCTTGGAGATGGCCGCTAACTTTTTTCTGTTATAAAGCCGTGGTTTCCAAAAGCTCCTATTAAAATGCGTAAAGCGTCCATTAAGAGTCTGCGCCTACACGCCAGCACCATGCACCGACTCGCTTAGAGGCCCTGTGTGCCACAGTTGCAGACCCATTCCAATGATGGTGGAAAATGCTCTATATGTAGGTGGGCTGAGCTGCGAAGATTAAAGCAACGCAAAGGTGAAGAAGGAAGACCTCTGAAACCTCTACTTACCGAGTGTCAATATAATTAAGGCAGAGGATTCAAATGAAACAAAAGAATCCTGCATTTGCCTCCTTTGCTGATAGAATTGAGCAAATCTAAAGAACTGGCACTAAATTCCCTCTAAATATTCGGATGCTATGCTAATCAACATAAATGTTCTCTTAGGCCTCCATGGGGGAGAAAGTAAGAAACATGAGAATCGTCCCTTTTGTTGCAGGGGTGGTAATAAGGTTTGTTTTACACATACATACATAGTCTGATGGTATCAATGTCACACAGAATAGAAACAGTTTCATCTCCTCATTAACAATGCTAACACTTTTCACATATTTTTAAAAGTCCCTGATGCAGTTGGAAATAAATTAAGCTTTTTGCTAAATTTTGCAGGTGCAAGATTAGCGATTGCTTCGATGAAAAACAAATTGAATGTCATTAAAAAGGAAAAAAACAGAATGCAGAATACAATGACATGTGACATTGTATAGGAAGGCTCAGATTTACAACATATCCGAGTTATGATAAGCCACACTTATGATGGGTTCTTTTCTGCTTTTGTGCATTTCATCATAGATAGTAAGGACCACATAAAATGTAGTGCATAGTTTGATGATGCTATCATTCTCAGAAGTTTATTCACAGATGTCGATGTTCAAAGATCAGATTTATAAACATACTGATAATAAAAAGCAACAATAATGAAAACTTTAAAAAAATAAGAGCGGCCCCACTGTGGAGTCATTAGAACGGACCCCCATCGTGAACTGGAGACCACCTGCAGACACAAGTCTTACACTCCATCTTACCTCTTCCAGAGTGGTCTGGCTCACGAGGAAATTTGTTATATTTAAGGACGCCTTGTTGGTTTCTAGAAGATCAAAAATGTTTGCTACGCCTCCTGCTGTGACGGGTACATGATACTCCAGCATGCTAAGATGCTGATCCTGGAAGAAACGAAAGGAAAACAGACATTTCTTTTGCAGTGTCAGGGAATACTGGTGTGGCTAGACATAACTTTGCCAAGAGCTAAAGAAAGCACTGAAATTCATTTCACTGGAAATTAGACTAGAGTGTAAAGAGTGGGTAGTTTTGGAAACCAACAGCTTGCAAAGAGAAGATGAACAGTTTTATGAATGTCAGAGAGAAAACAAATTAAAAAGCTAATGAAAATCCCAAAGTGTTCCACATTCACGCACCTGCAACGTCATTATCTTCTTGCTTGGGCAAGAAAAATCTGTGGAATGGTATTTCCATTTTCTGATTATGCTCACTCATGTAAGTTTTTTCAGAGATTGCCTCTTGGCATTTCATATTCATATTAGAATTGCTTTTGAAATGCTTGGAATGACCGTATGAGAGACCTCTTCCAAACAATGTCTCAGTCTTTCCCAACCTTGACTCACTACACTTCTTTGCAATTCCTTTATTTCCGTCAATAGTATCACCACCTGCCTAGGAAGCTATGCTAATTGCTAATTCTAATCTATTCTATTTTTTAACAAGTAACATTGTGCTGTTTCTGGGAATAGAAAAGCCTCGTCTTGCTCTTTTGAGGCAGCCGGTGGTTTCAAACTGCGAGCCTTGTGGTTCACAGCCCAGTAGGTAACCCCTACCCCGCCGGGTCTCCAGTGAAGAGTGATGGTGTGCCTTCTACTGTTATTGCAAAATTAATACTCATGCCTTTCTTTAAATTTAACTCGAATCAGTTACCATATCCTATTTCTTTTCCTCTAAAATAATTCCAGTTTAAATGTTCTTCTCCATGTGTACCATCAAGACTATTGACTTGACGCTTATTCCTCCTGCCCGAGTCGCTGAACCACTTCTTCAGGAACCTAGTGACTATAGACAGTTATATTATCTGGCACCAAACCAGTAGGATAATCAGTCAGACACACTAATGTAGTCAGAATGTATTCTTTCTCGAATCTGTTCATGCAAACTATCATGGAACATACCTAGACCATGCAACCTATCATGGAGCACACCTCATTCTAATATTCCAGCCTCCCATAGCTGGAAACTCCTCTCCTGACCCTTGAACATTGTCTAGTGTCTCCCCTGGATTTGTTTTCTGCTCTATAATCTGTCACAGTGCTGGTACCATCTTGCTTATTTATGCTCCTAAATTGTTGTTTTGTTACTGCTTTCTAGATGCCCAGAAACCACCACAGACTGGTGAATAATAGCCTGCTTAGAGAGAAAACAAACTTTTATAGTCACTGCAGTTGCCTTGTTGAGAGCACGCTCCCCAGAGAAACACTCGGCAGGAGGATGCAGTCTTATCACTCATGAATAAACACAGATTTCGAACCAGACATTCACTAAAAGAAAACGCATTACAACCGACACAACTTGTGCAAGCAAGGTGTCCCTTAATGTTTAAATTTGATTTTAATTTAGATGATAGGAAATGGGCTTTGATAAGAATCATAAAAGCTGTGATTTCCTGGAGAGGCTAGCCATGATTTGGGGAGGCTGAGGCAAAGGCATTTTGGAAAGGTAAAGATAAAGAATTGGCCCTCTAGTTTGTTTTCTAAAATTATTTCCCATTATGAGTGTGCCTTACACTTTATGGAAATATCTTCATGGATACTTTATTATTTAGGTCTAAGTCAAATCTTGTGAAATACATGTTATTGTTCCTGTTTTGCAAATGAAGGAAAGGAGGCTCAGAGACCATAAATGTTTTGCTAGAAATCACACAAGCAGAACTGTATCTCAGTTCAAATCTTTCTCATTTCTTCTGTGCCACTCCACATTAATTTCCTTCTCACGGTCTACAAACATTGGCTACAATCATCATCTACAAATTATTTGTAGATCAAAGATATTATTGATAGAACTTTTTTGACCAAGTATATTTAACTATTGCTATGCAATATATATATTAAATCCCCAAATGTGTGCGTGTTATCCTGTGGAGATATATGAGATGGCTTCAAAAATTTATGGAAAAATGGGCTTAGACAATAATGGATTATTTCCCAAAGCTTTGGAAGCTTCCTCACACATGGGGGTAAGTAAAAAAAGTATTGCTACAAAATCATAGAAACTTTTACTAAACAAACATATTGAAAGGTTAAGCAATCTGTTTCTCAACACATCCTCCATCTAGGTCTATTTACACAGTTCAGTTTCTCTCTGCCCCAAAGAACTCTGTCCTTTGATTTTCACCACGACTTTGAGGTTGGGGAAGAAATCTGAAGGGGCAAGATAAAGGTGGCAGGGTAGATGGGGTTAGGCTTCCCAAGGGGATTCTCATAGGACAGCTCTCACTACCATCAAAGGATGCAACTTTTTGTGCATGTTTTAATTCATGTGGCCGCGTGAGGACTTGATTTTTATCTTGCCTAGTTCAAATTTTATCAGTGGTATCATTGAAACAAGGAGATGAGAGGAGAGAATCTTTTGGAGCTCTAATATTCCGAAGCGCCATCATTTATCTTACACACACACCAAAGTCCATGGTCAGAGAAGCCAGAAGTATCTGTCCCCTAATAAGTACAACTGATAAGCTAGTAAACGCATGAACTCAAAAACCACTTCAGATGATCATTTAACTTTGTCAAGATGATACAAATATGTCTATGAGAAAGGGGTATGCCAAGTTTAAACCACTAAAAATACATAATTAAGATGATATTCTATAAATATATAATATTATGGAATTTGAAGATCCTATTTGTGAAGGTTAAATATGCTTCATAGTATCT
Organism: Tenrec ecaudatus; assembly: GCF_050624435.1. Taxonomy (NCBI): domain Eukaryota; kingdom Metazoa; phylum Chordata; class Mammalia; order Afrosoricida; family Tenrecidae; genus Tenrec; species Tenrec ecaudatus. The sequence goes on along the minus strand of NC_134542.1, from coordinate 24,094,118 downwards.
CATGTGTTGATGTAATCAATATATTAGGATTAATAACACAGCTCTGGTCAACTTGAAAATGACATCCACTGTGATATTCGATTATAACAATTAGAACCAGGCAAGGTCCAAAGGTGTCTGACTTACTTTCAAGTATGTTTTTGGAAAGTGCAGCTGCATGAACCTTGTAAGGGCCTCCATGCGCACTTCGGTATTTTTCACGTGCACCTTCACAGTAAATCCTCGTCCAAACCTACAAAGAAAAAGTGCAAAATATGATAGGCGTGACCCTTTGCCAAGATCGCTCTCCTGGAATTCCAGACAATGAAGTAGGACCCGAGCAGACCACTATAGCCCCTGTCTCTTATGAAGACGGTCACTTTGCCGTAACAGAGCAGGGCATGTGACAAACTAGAAAGAGCGCAGTGCCGTGGTTTCGTACTTTATGTCTACCACGAGAGAGTCATAGTCTCTGTGTGAAAGCTGCATTAGAGAGAGAACACAACACCTCGGCTTTCTGTGGCATCCATGAATTGGCAATCGATGTCAATCTGAGAGGTTAAATATTTTCTAATTTTAAAATAAGCAAGGCCTTGAGAAGCAGGCCATTGGAGATTTCGTATCAACGGCAAGGGTGAAAGTCATTGGGCTATAAAAATAAATAACAAATCCACATGCTAGCGAACTGTAAGCACCAAGTTCAAAAACAAGTCACAGCAGTCTTCTTACAAGCAACGTTTAAGATCCTCTTTCGATCTTGGATTCTCATCTTGGCGAATATTATCTTACAAGAAAGAAACATTTTTGTAGCAATAAAATGTAACACCCTAACATCTAGATGGTAATGTGTATATGTATAAATGCATAACACCGGTCAACTACAGTATTGTTTAATTTTGATATGATATTGATGTCATTTATGCCTACTTCTCTAATTTATTATGGATCAAAAGGTTTTCAATATAGCAAACATGTTAATTAGCTTGTTGAAGCTAGTGCCAACGGCAAATGAAAAGATAAAATTAGTGACGTGATGCACTTTTCAGGGGCAAATTGGCACTTTAGTAAACTCTTGAAGCTGCTTCTTGAGAATGTATGGGTTGTGGATTTTTTTTTTAGCTTTAGGACATCTAAGTTGTTGGATTAGTAAGTTAAAATGCATCAAAACTTCATTTAAAAATTAATACAAAGGAGTCAATGAGTGCCTCCACATTGCAGGAGATAACACGAGGATTAGAGCCCCCTTAGAGTCATGGTCCAACAGAATATGGTAAATCCCATACGATCCCTCACCTGCTCTTTATGTGCTGCAAGGAACCAATGCACTGGAAACTTCCATTCACCATGATGGCCAGCCTGGTACAGAGAGCTTCGCATTCTTCCATGCTGAAAAAAGAGCCAAGAGATAACTCAGCATCCAAGGCACACACCATTATGCTTCGGGTTCATGGGCTTAAGCTTAACTGTTTCATATTAATTTACTTTGTAAATTATGTTTTAGCTCCTTAAAGTAAATTATCCTTGAAGGAGAGCAATGGAAAATACCATATAAATCAAATGCTTGCAGATAAGGTGAATGGCTGCTTCCTTCTCAGTGTGACATGCCGTTGTTAGGAGCTGGTGGGTCACTCATGGTGACTTTGTGTACACAGAGGGAAACCCTGCCTGGTCCTGCACCATCCTCACAGTTGTTACGTTTGAGCCCATCGGGTCATTGCAGCCACCCTGTCAACTCATCGTAGTGAGAGGCTTCCTTTGCCCCTCTGCCCCTCAACTTGACCACGCCTGATCTCCTCTTCCAGGGACTGGCCTTTCTTGATCACTTGCCCAAGGACATGAAGTGAAGGCTTGCCATTGTGTATTCCTTCCATCTTCTTGTGATGCTTTCTTCAATATGGATTACAACATAATGTAAAGAAAATGAAAGTCCTAATAACCAGACCAATAGGTAGCATCATGGTGGTCAGAGAAAAGACTGAAGTTGTCAAGGATTTTATCTTTGTTTGGATCCACAATCATTGTTCATGGACAGCAGTCAAGAGATCAAACAACACATTGCACTGGGGAAGTCTGCTGAACAAGATCGCATTAAAGTGCTGAAAAGCAAGGATGTTACTTTGAGGACTAAGGTGTGCCTGACCCACGCCATTGTATTTTCAAGAGCCTCACATGCGTGTGAAAGTTGAATTGAATAAAGAAGACATAACAAGAATTGATGCATTTAAATGATGGTGCTGACGAAGAATATTGAAAGTAGTGTGGACTGCCAAAATAACAAACAAATCTATCTTGGAAGGACAACCCCAGAATGCTCCTCAGAGGTAAGGATAAGGATGGCAAGACTGTCTCATATACTTTGGACATGTTGTCAGGAGAGACCAGTCACTGGAGAAGGACATCATCCTTGGGAAAGTAGAGGCGCATGAAAATAAAGGAAGGCCCTCGACAAGATGGATTGACTCAGTGGCTTCAACAATCGGCTCAAACATAAGAACAATTGTGAAGATGATGTGGGAACAGGCGGTGCTTCATTCTGCTGTGAGTCAGACTGACTTAATGGTAGCGAACAACACTGACATACAAGCTCAATGTCATAAGAGAAGCCCAGACAAAGTGTTTTAGTGGCTCTTATGTTTAGCTGAATGGATTCAAAATATGCTTCATGGAGGGGAGGCATTTGAGCTGGTTCTTAGAGTACTGGTCAGACTGGTAGTAGGAGCCTTGGTGGGGCAGTGGTTAAGTGTTTGGTTGCTAACTGAAAGGTTGACAGTTCAAACTCACCAGATACTCTGTAGGAGAATTATCTATCTATCTATCTATCTATCTATCTATCTATCTATCTATCTATCTATCTATCTATCTATCTATCTCTATCTATCTGTTTCCCTAGAGATGACAGCATTGAAACCCCAGTGGGGCAGTTCTACATTATTCTATACGATGGCTGTGTCAGAGCTGCCTTGATGGCCCTGGACTTTGGCTTGGTTTAGGACTGGCACTCAGAGAAGCTTCGTACCGACCATTTCAGGTGGAAAGGCAGCTCCAGAAAGGATAGAGACATGATAGGACAGGGTGTGTATGCGAAACCACGAGCCATTTGGGTCAACTAATATGAAAGTTGTCGTGCGGAGAAAAGAGTGGAGATTTAAATGAGGTCAGATAATGGAAGGCCTTTCCACTAAGCCTGAGGATCTGGAACTTCATTTGATACGGCTCACGGAGCCAAAGACTGTGCATCATGAGGAACTTGTTTTCAAAGACAGCTGAGGGCCTGCACTCTAGTTAAGTACTTGGCTGCTAACTAAAAGTTTGTTGGTTTGAACCCACTCAGAGGCACTGCTGGAGAAAGAGACAGAGAATTTAGATCTTCCCTAGGGATTGCAGCCCGGAGAAGCCCCGGGGTCGTTTACGAGTGGGAAGCAGCCATGTCAGCCCATTAAGGAGAGCCACCCAACTGCAGCTGCATCTTCGCCAGGTAACTTGCCTGGCTTGCTCCCCCTATGAGAAGCATAATCTATTTTAATTCACAGCCAATAAACAGTTTACAGAGATTGCCGTTTCCCATCTATTATCATATGATCCTTTGGGCCGGCTGATTTCAACCTCGCCCCTCGGCTTACCTGTGCGAGGTGAGGATGACGGAGCATTTGCTTTGCACTTCTTCTGAAATGATCCGCCAGAGATGCCGCTTTGATTTAGGATCCATTCCAGAACTTGGCTCATCCTTCATACAATGTTACAAGAGAAAAGTATCAAATTAATTAATTTTTGATGAGGCTCTTTATGTGAATCATCCTGTCACGTACCTCTCAACAGAAATCACTGAAAAGTCCTGTAACTAACTTGTTTTACACTAAATAGGCGTCTATCTGCCGCTGACAAAAGCACCAAATTAATCATTTAAAATTGTCACTCCATTCACAACAAGTGTCTCAGTGAAGTTGACACCCTGTTACTTTACACCTGTCTCTTCAATTCTTTTGGAGAGAAAAATACAACAAACTTGCTTCTTTAACTGACAAAGCCAAGTTTTTACATTTAGTGTTACGTTCACATAGATATTTGGAGTGATGTCAACAAGGTGTTGCCAGCCCTGCTTCTGCTCCTGAGAGCAGAATTGGGGCTGCGAGTGAGAATACATTATGTGGGACGGAAAGAACACAATTTTGATTGTTTTTCAGCTCATCTGTTCCAGGTGTCTTTATAGTTTGATATTATTAATTGCAGTTTGATGCTCTCCATGGAAATAAAACGAAGGGATTCCCAGAAATTGCCAAGCAGATAGAAAAACATTACTTTTTATAAGGACTGTTTGGAAAAATTTCCCAGTCATAAAATTAGAAAAGCAGTAATGGGCAATCACAAGAGGCAATAATAGATCCTTAGAGACGAGAAAACAAAAACAAATGATCGGTCAGGAATGGGCCATAAAAGAAAAACAAAACCTCTAAAATAACCTATGTCCATAGAGCAACCAGAGGCTTGTTTTTATAGTAAAGGGTTTGAGTTAAACTTAAAAAAGGCATGAGTATTAATTTGGGAATAATGGCAAAAGATATACCATCACTGCTCCTGTTCACAGGAGCCCTGGCAGTGCAGTGGTTACCTGTTGGGCTATGAACTGCAAGGTTCTGAGTTTGAAACCACCAAAAGCCTCGAGAGAGAAAGAGGAGACTTTCTAGTCCCACAAAGAGTCATGGTCTCGGAAACCCACCGGGGCAGTGCTACCCAGCCCCACAGGGTCGCTGTGAGTCTGACTCGGTGGCAGTGTGTTGTGTGTTGTTTCCTGCTACTTAGCATTTATCGTAAGGGTGTAATGAGCAGAGCATGTCTTCTTTCTCTCATGGCCTGTATTTTGGTTTGGCTTGTTAACATTTGCATAGCGTTTTTAATATTTTTTAAGTGCCTTGTATCTGTTATCCCCCCGGGGTGCCTCAGGATGGTTTTGTTCACTTTCAAGGACACTTCTACAACAGAAGCCCATGATAAGCATCGACTGGCAGGGATACAAAGCATTGTAAGCTTTTGCTACTACACAAAGACATGTTGTGTATCGGTGTATCACGGCACTTGAAATGATTGGAGACACTGTATGACTCCATCCATGGAATAATATATTGATTTATAACAAGATTTCTATTACATAGGGGTTTACCTCTTCCTAAGTTTGAAGGTCCCTGAGTTTGAAGGCCCTAAACTAAGGGCAACCTTGTTTCACTGAGAAGAAAGAATGTCTTTGAAGATGGTTTGCCTGGAGCAGTATACTATCTAACTGCCTTTATGCGTAAATGAAATTTTCAATGACCAATTGAATTTTCCAGGTCTATGTCAAAATATAAATGTGTCATTGAGGAGACTGTGACACCACCAGCCCCAAGCATGCACTACAAATTCCAACTCCTATAGCTCTGGTGATAATCCCAATGGGGAACAGGTTTTCTTTGTTTTGTGAATGAGGTAAAATCAGTGTAGGATGTGCCTCAAGTCAATTTCTTTTGAGATAGAACAATCACAAAGCTAGAGTGAAGGGGGATGGGTGGGGCTACCCTAATACCAGAACCAAACTCACTGCCACTGAGTCATGCCTACTCACAGTGACTCCCCTTTGGGTTTCTGAGACTGTGACTGTTTATGCTACAGTAGAAAGCCCAGTCTTTCACCCTTGTAGCTAGTGACAGTTTCAAACTGCCAACCATTTGGATTGCAGCCCAACTCTTATCTACTACATCAACAGGTGCCCTAAATTTAGACTTCTAGCCTCTCAAACTGTCATAAAAATGTCACTTACTGTGTGTGAAAGTCACCTACTTATAGGATTTCTCTTTGAGCCTACACCTCGTAGATAACTAAGACTGTTCAATGCAGGGTTTCCTTGCTTCCAAAAACATTCAGATGAAAAAGAATGGTATACGATTGATCACATTCCAGTGGGATTCACCTCTTTAACATCCAGAAAAATAAAACTTTAGCACAATATATTACTCTTTCCTGAGACCCGCTGGGTGACAGCTTCAAATAAAACAATAGAGTAATCATGTTTTTAAAGATGTATTTTCATGGTAACACATTATTTGCTGGTAGAAATTCCCATAATCAGTGTGTGTGTGTAAGCTATCTTCTACAATAGTAAGCACACAGTGAGACATCTAAACAAGGTTATTACAGTCATGATGAAATGTTACATGCACAACTAGATAGGTGGTTTTCATGATTTCATACCCTGTCTTCATCAGAATCTCTTACCAGCAGAAGGATGGATGGTCTTCCGATCAAGGCCAGTGCAGTGGATACTTTTCTTTTTGTGCCATAACTGCACAGAGAGGTAGGTCTGTCTTTGTAGGGCATTAGGTGAAGTCTCCTTAGAAGTTTATAAACAGTCTGTGGACCACAAGAGAGGAGTTAGGTTGATTTTCCCCTGTCAAACCTTTAATGCATCCATTTGTGAAGGGAGAGTCATATCATGAAGAAATACATGTCTAAAACAAATGAAAAATTTAAATTCCTTCATTTTCGAAGACCCACTTTAGATTAAGAGCTCATTTGAATAGTAAATGCAATGCACTAGGGCAGTGGTTCTCAACCTTCCTAATGCTGCGACCCTGTAATACAGCTCCTCTTGTGGTGACGCCCCCCCCCAACCATAACATTATTTTCCTTGTTACTTCATAACTGTCATTTTGCTACTGTTATGAATCAGGCAACCCATGTGAAAAGGTCATTTGACCCGCCCCCCTCCCAAAGAGGTTGCGACCCACAGGTTGAGAACCGCTGCCCTAGAGACTCATTTGGAAATGGGATTTTTCTTTTCTAATTATGTGTGTGTGCTGACAATTGTGGGATTGTTTATTATAGTGTCTTACAATTCTGTTGTAAAGCTTTTAAAAAAGATAGTCACTCAGCCTGTTACCAGGTAGAGGTCATCACTGCTCCATGTTCCTTCTCACTGATGGGTTTTAAGTCTTTTTAAAACTGCTGCTCTTGTTAGATGCCGCTGTGTTGGTGCCAACTCTTAGCAACCCTCCATACAACTGTGCCACCCTCACGGATAGTGTTAGATGAGGGGGTACCTCCCCCCTAAAACAGAACACCAGAGGAAATCTCCACTGAGCAGAGCTTTCATAGTATGCAAGCATTGAACAACTCACTCTGAGTTAGTGCACCCAAGTGGCGTCACCTGGGAAGGTGCTCTCTGGTCACCTTCATAAAAAGTTTCATTAAAAGTTTCGCTTGAACCTTGTTTCAATGATGGCTGGTTTAAGAGAACAGTGTGGCTGTGAAATTTTATTTCCTGCTTGGGAAAAATGCCACAGGAATTGTTGCAATGTTGAACACAGCTTACAAAGACAGCATTGTGGGAAAAACTCAAGTTTATGAGTGGTTTTCTCCTTTCAAAAAAGTGACATGTCGATTGATGACAAACCTCATTCTGGATGTCCATGAACTTCCCGAATGAACAAAAAATGTCTACAAAATTTGTGCGCTTGAGCTCGAAGACTGACGACAGACCTTGAAGAGGTGGGGACGTTATCTGGACTATCTTGGATAGTCGGTTCAGTGAATTTTAACGGAAGATTTGGGAATGGGAAGGCTCACTGCAAAATGTGTGCTTTGAGTTCTGACTGAAGAGGAAAAAGAGCGTCGAGTGGAAAAATGCTGTGCTTTGAAAGAACAGCTCTGAATTGACCCAGGCGGTTTTTCCAAGTTATTAATGGTGATAGGACGTGATGCTATTCTTACAACCCCAAAAGCAAACATGAATCAAGCCAGTGGAAGACGCCTTCATCACCTCATCCAAAAAAAAAGCTCCTCCATTGAAAACAAAGATCAAGATGACACTCATTTGGTTTTTTGATGTGAAGGGGACAGTGCATTTGGAGTTCGTTCCACCAGGTCAGAATATTAATCGAGCTTTCTATTTAGAGGTTTTAAAAAGATTGTGTAACAGTTTGCAACATAAAAGGCCTGATTTGTGACAGACGAGGGACTGGTTTTGCTGCCAGGACAGTGTGCCTGCTCACACAAACAGTGAGTGCACCAGTTTTTGGTAAAAATCAACATGCTTCTTTTACCCCATGCACCTGACTCACCTGACCCCACTCTGTGCACCTTCTTTTTGTTGCTGTGAATGATGAGGGACATGAAAGGACAGTGATTTGATGATGTAGAAGAGGTGAAGAAAAAAAATGAGGGAGGTACTGTCAGCCATCCAAACAGATGAGTTTGAAAAATGTTTCCAAGAATGGAACCACAGATTTTACAAATGTAGTAAGTGTAATAGAAAATACATTGAAGGGGATATGGTTGTATTGATTTTAAAAAAATTAAATTCATCACTTTGAAAATAAAAATTCTTTTCTTGGGGGGCTTTCCATCCTACCTCATATTTCAGCCCATTGTTGCAGTCATGGTGTCAATTCATATCATTGAGTATCTCCCTCTTTTCCGTTGAGCCTCTATTTTGGCATTCATGATGTCCTTTTCCAGAGACCAGTCTCTACATGTCCGAAGTATGAGAGATGAATTCTCACCATCTTGGCTGTACTTGACTCAAGACAGATGTGTTCATGCTTCTAGCTTTCCATAGTATATTCAATGTTACTTGCCAACACTTTGATTCCAAGGCATCCATTCTTCCTCAATCTTCATTATTCATTGTCTAGCTTTTGTGTGCACATGAAGTGATTGAAAATATCGTGGCCTGAGTCCAAACCAAAATCAGATTCATTGCTATTGAGTTAACTCTCACTCACAGTGGCCCTAGAGGACAGAGTAGAGCTGTGCCTATGGGTTTCTGAGACTCTAACTTTTCCCGAGTGTAGAAGGTCTCGTCTTTCTGCTGAAGAGCAGGCTGGTGGTTTCAAACTGCTGACCTTATGGTTAACAATCCAACATGCAACCACTACACCACCAGAGCTCCTCATGGCCTGCATCAGGCACACCTTATTCTTTATTGTGGTATTTTTACTTTTTAACAGTTTACAGCAACCTTTTGCACATACACCCAATGCAGTATATAGATATCTTGACTTGCTTCCATGGATGTTGATTGTGGCCCGAAATAAAATATATCCTTGAGGTCTTCATCTTTCCTCTGTTTATCATGATATTGCTTATTGGTCCAGTTAAGAGGATTTTTGTCTTCATTATGTTGAGGTGCAATTCATACAGAAAGCCATTTTTTTAATCTTCATCAGTAAGTGCTTCAAGACTTCTTCACTTGCAGCGAGCAAGGGTGAGTCCTCTGTTTTTCTCTAGTGCAATGAGTCTTTCTCTAATCCTGATGCTATGTTCTTCATATAGTCTAGCTTCTTGACTTATTTGCTTAGCATACAAATTGAATACAGATGATGAGAGGATACAAACCTGACGCACACCTTTCCTGACATTAATCATGCCATTTCTCTTTGTTCTAGCCAAAGGATTGTTTATTGGTCCGTGTACAGGTTCCTCACGAGCACAGTAAAATATATGGAAATTTTCATTCTTCTCACCGTGACCCACGATTTTTATGATCCATGCAGCTTTCTCATACAGACCAACTACCAAAACTTTACCCTAACGCACTGGTAGTTCAGTGGTAGAATTCTCGCCTCCCCCCAAAACTTTACCCTATCAATGTAAGAATTACAGGTTTTGATGGCTATTCTGTTGTTAAGCAGCCCTGGTGAATAGTGTAATCCTGCATACTTAGACAGCAGGTCTCCCAGGTTGTGACAACAGAGGAAAGTGCACCAGGGCTTAGTCATTGCTTAAACAGGCATATGGCTGCAGTAAAGAACAAAGCTGGCAATTTAAAGAACTAAATAGAAGATATTCTAGTTTGGTTGGGCATTTTGTAGTTAGTCTCGGGCTTCATTGCTCATGTGAACACTGGAAGCATGCGTAGGCAGGCAGCACCAACCAGTGCTCAAATGCAAGTATGATCTTCTCGGATAAGTCTTAGAAAGTAATTTAAAAACTAGGGAAAAGAATTTTTAAAGTTTAGTTCATAGGATATAGATATGATATATATATATATATATATATATAATTTGAGTGCATTTGAGTGTGTTTGTTTGTGTGTGTGTGTGTATTCAGTACCAGGAAGAAAATGTCATCAATTTCCAGATGTTGTTTGTCTTCTTAGTGGGTGGGTGTGGGGCTGGAGACAGCTAAAATAATGATTTTTCAAATGAACTCATGTTTCACGACTGTACTCACCTCTTTTATGTCTTTTTCTGGAATTCCATGTATCCTGGCATAGAAATACAAATGTTCCTCCACAGACACCAGGTCATCTAAAGCATCTTCCTGTGGGCAATAGCCAACTAATGAGCTGTGAGAGTCAACATGACCCAAAGATCTGGCGTGAGAAGATAAAAGACGCACATGAGTTTTAAGAGCCATATCCCCCTGGCTACCCACCACGACGAAAGGAGCTCAGTTTCGACTACGATGGTGGTGATTCTGAGAGCCGTCAATTGCTTTAGAGTTGGTTCTCCCTCCGCGTGGGCCTGCGTTTGTTGCCACAGTGGAACTGTGCTTCATGAGGCTTTTGACGGCTGACTTTTCTGAAGTAGTCTCCAGACTTTTCCCCCAAGGTGCCACTGGGTAGACTTGAACCTTCAACTTTTTGATTAGTAGCTTACCATCTGTACCACCCCAGACAAGGATTCTGTTAAGAAGCATTGAAAGAATCCTCTCACCCTCAAACCCCTCGCGGTTGCAGTGGTCTGACTCATGGTGAGCCTTGAGGACAGCGGAGAACATTCCTGAGAGATTCCAGGGCTGTACTGCTTCTAGCATCAATTTCCATGACAGTTAGACTTTTAATTTTTTTAAAAATTTTCCTTTCTTCATTCTGTTAACAAATTTTAGCCCCCTACGGGTTTCTTATACTCTATATACTCAAGTATAAGCCAACCTGAATATCAGCCAAGGTACCTAATTTTATCACAAAAACTACATTAAAAATGTGCTGAAAAACTCGGCTTATACTCGAGTATATACAGAAACTATAAAACAACATGAGCAATGTATTTTAATTATTTTACTTATTCAGTTACTCTATGCCTGGCCACCAGATACGTTAGTGTTTTCATACCCGGTCTTATTTCTGATCAGAATGTTTCCGCTTGAAGGAATGATGTCTCCAGTCAGCATCTTGAAGATAGTGGTCTTTCCCGCTCCATTCACCCCAAGAAGGCCGAAACACTAGGTTGGGGGAAGCAGAAAAAGATGTAAATCTTAATCCAAACCCAAGACAGCCTGCTTCTGCCTCTGTTCCTATTTCTCCCCAGATAAGACAATTACCAAGAAAAACAAATTGCTGGAATTCTTTAGGGGGTATTGTCATGTTCCTGTGGCAGGTTGATAAAATTTACTCTTATGAAACTAATGAGCATTTGCATATTTTTCCCTTTAACCACCTGAACATTTGTGTGTGAGTACAAAGTCCTTACATATATATACATATCTAGGGCATGTTTTACATATTCCGTGCTAGCACAAGTAAGATGCGCTAAACTGACAGTCATTATATTTATAGATTTCACATTATTCATACAAAATCACAAGTCTACTGAATAAGCTACTGCAGCGATAATTTCTTTACTCTGTCAAATAAAATGTAATGCATTTGGTCCGCAACTCTGCTAGGAAGGAAGGGAAATATTGCCTTCCACCTTCTCCTTTCAAATGGCCTGAATATGCTTCTGTGGGAGCAGAAGAAATCTAAATGGAGGTTCTGGGTCTTCACTTCTGAAAGTGGATTTCTTTAAGCTGTCTTCTCAAGTGGCTTGGAAACTGAAAGTGAAAGAAAGCACCCTGCATAGGCTTCCTGAGTGAAAGCTCACCCTGGAGAGGACAGTCACTTGGGAAGAGGCTAAGGACTTAAATGTAGGGTGAAGCTTGTGAATCGCTCTGCCAAGAGGTAAGGCTCAAAGAGTAAATAACACATGGACATCAGCGATTGACTGGATTCTTCTCTCACCAGTACAGCATAGTTTCGATTTCCAGAAAGAAATAGTAAGTAAAAAATGAAACATGCTGATTTGTGATTTATTATGCTCATCAAAAACACATTAGAGACAAAAATGGTTTTTCTGTGTTTGTTTTTTCCTTACCTCTCCAGCCGGTATCCCAAGGCTGATGTTGTTCACAGCAATAATCTTCTTGTGGATGAGTTGGTAGGTCTTTGTCAGACGGTGAAGTTGGACCAAGTCAAACTCAGCAGCACCATTCTCAACTCGTAATCTCTCAGCCCGGACATCTTCATCTTCATCGATGGTTTCCATTCCAGGCGAAGACATGAATTTTCTGAAGAAGAGTCTGAAAAATGGACCCCGCAATTAGGCAACACGAGGTGGAAATAACACCCCTCAATGCTGGCATGTTTCTGTGGGTTCTCCCTTCACTGAACATGTACCATCTTAGGTTTGGGGAGGTTTTATTTGGTACATTTAATATGCTACTCAAGTAACTTAGGAATCAGTACGTACTCTCTGCTTCATGTTTACTATGAAATCAGGGACAGAGATTTGTTTTTCATGCCTTCATTACGTACAGATTAACTATCCAAACCACAACCCAAATTTCAGTAACAAGGAGGTCAGTATGGGTTTGAAGGATGCTTCTCATCAGATGGTCCAGAGTCATTAGATGGTCCAACACCCACAAACCCAAAGCCAACGAACACCTCTAAAATATCTTCTCAGTCATGAATTATGCAATTGTTGCTCTTACTCTATTCTATGAATGCCTCACCTAATCAATACTTGGACTTTTTCAGCAACTGCACACGCACAAAATCCCAATGAATACCAAACCAAACACCATAGAAAACCCCACAAGTAAACCCAGACCCTCCTCCCACTGCTCCTGTGTCTGTTAAGGATTCCCCACCTCTTCATCCTGCGATAACCCCTCTCCCTCATTCCCAAATCCAGTTCTGCGGTCATTCTGTGACTGCTGGAAATGACACTTCCTCCCACTGCTTATTTTCTGTTTCTGCGCAAGCCTCCGAGTACTCCAACTTTTCTGGCTCTTCCATTCTGACCAGCACTACGTCCACACAATTCTATCTCCTAAATCAGCCTTCCATCATGTTGTTCTCTCTTCAAAACCCTTTACTTTATGGTTGTTGTGTCACGTCCAAACAGCAGCTCCTTCACTGAGCTACCGAAAGACTTCATAATCTCCCAACTCCATACTACTTCATTGCATTTGTTCTTGGTTCTCTCGAGGTTAGTGGTTTCGAACTGCTGACTTTGGGGTTAAAAGTCTCCATTTTCTCTCGAGGTTAGCTTGGTTCTAATCCAATTAGACTACCCAATTCTTCAATATTCCCTGAGGTAGTTCTCTACTCCCACTGTTCTTGTCTGTCCTTTCATGGTTTTTAAGTTGAAAATGTACTTTTTAGTAGGTAATATACATATGGGTATAAAGATTGAACTATAATATATAGCGAAAAATACAGTCTTATATAGTTCTCTTCAACAGAAAGACTCTGATGGAAAATAACATGCACATATGCAAAAAGGACACATTTATTTTCTTTGTAAGTGAGATGATAACATGGCTTGCACATAGTTGTAAACCTTGTGATTTTTAATTTACAAATAATATTAGAGAACTTTCAAAGAAGACAGAGAACCGTATTATTCTTTATGAATATATATACTTTACAAATCAGTCCCTAAATGGAGAACATGTAGGTTGTTACTCTTCTTTATATATTAGTAATGGTGCCACAATGGATAACTTTGTGCACACATAATTGTGAGAGCTTATCTTTAGGAAAAATCCTAGAATAAAATTACTGGGTCTAAGATATGATAAAATAATAATAATTTATAAAGTATCAAGGGTTCCTGAAAGAGGAAGGTGCAGGGAGGGAGGGGGGAAATGCGGAGCTGATTCCAAAAGCCTAAATAGAAAGCAAATGTTTTGAGAATGATGGGGGCAACAAATGTACAAATGTGCTTGACACAATGGATGGATGTATGGATTGTGATCAGAGTTGTACGAGCCCCCAATAAAATGATTTAAATGAAAAAGATGCTGGGTCAATGATATGTGCTTTTTCCTTCCATGTATGACTCTTCCCTTCCTTCATTTCCATCTTCTTTTCCTGAGCTTCTGCCTGTTGTAAGCTGCACTCACAATCCTTCCCCCTCGTTTCTCCTGTGGACGTCTTTCTATTCTTCCAAAGCCAGCACAGGGACAGCACGCACCGCCGGTTGATGTGGTGTCCTGGTGGTATCATGGCTACTCAGTGAGATGTGCCACCTGCTCCAGGGCAGAACGATGAGGCTGTCTACTGGAGTAAAGATTTACTGTCTGAGAAACCCATGGTGGGGGGGCAGTTTCACTCTGTCCTGGAGGCGTATTATGAGTTGGAATTGAATTGATGGTAGTGAGTTGGTTTATTTGTTTGTTCAGGTCCATATTTTAACTCTGTCACCGAATCATAATCTCTTTATGACTGATCCCTGTGCATATTTAACTTTACTCTGTACTCTAGAGTAAAACTTGCAGGCAACATAAGAAAGCTGGATAAATCCTTACTGCATGGAATGAATAGTTAATTACAGTAATGTTTTCTAATATTTTTGAGCAAAACATTTTTATGTTGCTAGTGTAAAAATATAGATTTTGACCCCTCCCCAAATCCTTTGAATCAAGTGCCCTTCTAAACACCAACTATCATCCCCCAGTATATTTACCTGAACTTCTTGATTAGCCATTCATTAATTAAGAGTCTCAAGCAAAAGAACATGGTGCCTTGAGCAACCAGAGCCACAAACATGGCCCCTAGTTTGTTCATCTCAAAGGTTTCATTTGGGTATTCCACACCATAGGCTCTTAAGAAGTCTAGGACCGACTGCTGCTGAGACAGTTCAATCAAACCATAGCCAAAACAGAACTGCGGGAAAATCAGGAAAATGCGCTTGAGGGTTTCGGAGATCAGTTCTAAAGTCTGAAACAGGAAAAATAGAAATGAAACTCAGTGTTATATTTCCAGCAAACTGACACAAACTTAAAACTTGACATAGACAAATATTAAAGTCCTAGAAGCGTATCTAGATGGCCAATTATTTCATAAGAATATTATGTTAGAATAAATATTTAACTGAATTCTGGAAATGTATCATTAAAGTTCAGGCAGAAAAGAACTGCGCTTGTCTTGAGATGATTTAATGGGTCAGACAGAATGACATCTAGACCTTAGGCTGCAGGAAGGGCGGGGATGGAAGGGTCTTAGACTGGGATCCAGGGTCAGAGCAGCAACGTGAAGGAGGGAGGTAGCTAGCACAGTAATGCCTCAGGACCTCAGGTCATTTCTACTTGGAGAGGTACTAACCTGGTGACATGACCCAGAGGAAGAGAAAACATCTCAATGACGAAAAAATGGCTCATTTTCACGGTATTCACCATTGGGCCAACCATTTCCACCTCATGAATTCTCTTCCTCCTTGTCTAGTTCTCAGTGCACTTCATTTCCTCTCTATTGTTTCCCACTCCATTGCCTGGCACAGTTAGCGCACCACTTCTCACTAATCATAATTGTCAACTCTGAATGGGAAGTGATGCTTGTGGTGAAGTAGACTTTACCACCTCACTGAAAGGGGATGAATTAGGTTTTTTCTCTTCTATGAATGTTCAAGCAGTTCCTAACTCAGCCACATAACCAAATCATTGTCCTTGTCACCGCCATACATAGCAATTTGTTCATGAGAAGCTTAGCTGGCCAATTGATTGCATGATTTATGTGGCACTAAACAAGCTGTCTAAAGGGGCCCTGAGGAGTTCAGAGCTAAAGTTGCCAACTGAAAGGCTGGTGGCTTCAATCTACTGGCCATTTGACCAGATAAAGACCAGGCAGTCTGTTTCCATAAAGAGTTACAGCTTTCAAACAAGCCGATAAGGCTGTTCTACTCTCCCCTGTAGGATCGCTATAAGTCAAACTCAACTCAGTAGCAGTGCTTTGGGTTCGAGCTATGTCACAGATCTAATTTCACGTCCATCACTTCACTCTACTCCTGCCAAATGGCAATAGCTTTAACACTGGACAAATACAGTCACAGGCAATAATCTAATTGAGCTTAAAAAGAATTCTAAAAAGTTATTGTTTGACTACACATAATAGAATTAAATGAAACGTGTCTTCCCTATTTAAAGAATGTAAAATCACACACACACAATTCCATTTGAGTTTTTGGTATATTGAGGGGAAAAGTTCAGCAAACTAAGAAAGAAGCTTACCGGATCATTAGGTTTTTCCTTGGAAAGAAAGTATAGTACCGACAGGGAAACAATGGTGTTGATGCCAAAGAACAAGTTGACACAGACGTAAGTGATAAAGGCAATTCCAGTTTCATGGAAAAGCCCAGCCAGCAAGTACATCCAGGAAAATGTCGCGTACCTGTAAATTAAGCATGCTAAAAATTAAAATGATGCTTAAATGTTCTTCTTTATTAAATAAATAAGCAAACCAACATACTCAGATGGAGTACCAAGGTAAATATAAATGTTTGAAAGTAGTTGCTAAGCCTTGGGGATAGATGTCCCATTTCCATTCCTCTTTTTTACGAAAAAGAAAGGAAGAAAAGAAAAATAATTAAAAATTTTTAAATACACACACATTAAAAAAGGGGGAGTTTCTTTTAATCACAGAAGAAAGCTCTACTATAAAGAACTTAGTGTATTCCTAGGTCATTACAACTACAAATGAATGCTCCCTGGTGATTGCACTGTTCTCCCTAGAAAAATTTTATTTGCTCAGATTCCACAAAGTTGCAGAAACAGTGAAATTGCTATAGACTACATAGGTTAGTCTGTATAGAACTAGATAGGCTGTTTTGAGCAGACTTGAGCAACACCGGGGGCAATGAAGCAGAACTAGGAACAGAAGAGCCCAGCATCAGCCACAATAACTAACTAAAGAGATCTCACCCATGAATTTGAACCAGGAAGAATTGCTACACCAAGCATTGTTTATATCGATCTGTATTATCCTAAATGAAGACACAACAATGTATATGTATGTTTTTAGAAATATATTAAAGTATAAATAAAAAACCATGACCCATATGCTTTTTTATGAGGCACAGATAAAACATGTATTTGTTTTATAATGCTACATAGATTCATATGATTTGTCAATGCATAAGTTCCCATGCATACACACTTCCCTATTATTATCTAAATTTACATATGTAAACTGCTAAGTATGACACCTGGCACCCAATAGATGCTCATTAGTGTTAGGTACCACACTTATTAATAATACAGTGGTAATTTTCAGAAGTATTATACTTTAAAAACCATGGGCTAGCAAGTGTAATGTATTATTAGTTATCACTCATGTCAAATGAAACCCCAAGCCAATTGTAAATTAGCTAATGTGATTGAGGTCCCATTTGCTGCTAGGAGCAGTTAATTCTGCTAATTCCTTTTTCATAGCTTAATCAGCAGCTTACCCGAACAGCAGAAGCAGAAGAGAGACAGCGCCTAGGTTATTTTCACTGTAGAAGGCAGGTAACTGGAAAATTGCGATGACACCAATTGAAAAGGCTACAGGCACCAAATAGAAGACCTGTGGGAATATGTAAAACAATGTTTAAGATAGGACAGCTGGGCTTTTAAAAATCAATAACCCATCTCATTTAAAATGGCAACAAATGGAGCTAGAAAGATTTGAAGGTATCAACTTTCATTTATGCTCCTGTTGCTGTAAAAACACATCCAGCTTTTTAAACATCGGTTTCGTTTTAGAATTTGCCTCCTCCTACAGGAGGTCAAGCCAGTCTCCATCGTTCGAGATACATAAGGAGCCCCTGGTGTTCCTGCCTCAAGGCTTTGAGACTTGGGATCATTCGATGACAGAGGTTCAGTGAGAATGATAAGACAGCCAGGTAGCTTGGTATTAGAGTCAGTCTTCAAAGTATTGATTTCATTTAGAATGCTGGAACTCTCTCTGATGGTTGATTTCTAAGGCTTGTTATCAGTGTGAGCCACTCTCAGAAAAAACAGCAGGGCAGTGGGTCCCAGGCATTCTTGAATTCACAGGTAGATAAACAAAGAACTCCGAGATTCATCGGCAAGTGGAAATGTGTGTGTGTGTGTGTGTGGGGGGGTGTTCCTAAAAAGTGTGTGGAAAGATGGAATGGAAAGAATTGGAATCATTCCGTGACCCTTTTGAAGCCCCCTCTCGTATTAAGTGCTGAGGAGTTTACTGCACGATTCACATATAAAGGAGGTGGCAATTTAGCTTGGGGGTGAAAAATCGCCGAGATTGGAAAGCACATAAACTATATGACAACGGAATCGGGAGACCTTCTCAGAAGTGTGTGCTTTAAGCTTCTTTAATAGTTAGTCCACATTAAAGCTACTATTATGTCCACACAGTCATTACCATTCTTTGAGAGTTGACTTCTACAACAAACACATTTCAGACCTCGCTGGATACATTAACAAAATGAATATGCAGTTAATTACTCTCCAACTCTTCACGCCAATGAGCTCTACAGCGACTCGGACAATTTTGCCGTAATCACCAGGCAAACGCATACCCATCCTGGGCTTTTGGCCAACCCTGTCCCATTTGGAGTCAAGCAAACCCATCTGAACTTTGGGATCATTTTATGCAAATGAGAGAATGATCAATGAAATACATCCATTCTTTCCCCTACTAATCTTCTCTAATGTGCCATTCAGCAGGGGCTGCTACTTCGGATTTTCCAGTGTAGTTGATTAAATTTTTGTAAACTTGATTATTTGGCACCGTTGGGCAAGACTACGCTGCCATATCATTAAGCTCCTGTTTCTTCACTGTAGTGGTTCTCAAACGACAATGTGTTTCAGAATCACCTGGGGGATCTTGCTTTAAAATGCCTTTCCGCCAGTGTCCTCTGAAGGCATGGATTTAACTGGTTTGGGGTAACCTTGGGAATTCTGCATTTTCAACCCTGCCCTGGAGAACTGGGCTTTCTCAGACCATGGGTGGATGCTCAGACCATGGGGAAGGGAGCCATTCTCGTCTCCGGCTGGTGGTGGGTGTATACAGGACTGATTCGTTTTTAAAACAGCCTTGCGTTTGTGGTGATGATTGGGCCACAAGCCACTGGGGGCAGTGGTTTGGTTTGGGCACTTGTGGTGACGACTTGAATACACGAGAGTAAATGAGTTTCAAGCAGGTGTCCCGTCGTGGTGAATCCCGCTACTCACCATGTCGTAGATGAAGTTGGTGACCCAGTAGCATGTCACACCGATGCCCGAAATGTGCTGCAACTGCTTGGATTTGGTCTGGTGTTCCCTCACGACATAGGTGACGAAACTGGCGGTGGTGACCGAGTAGCCCATCAGGATGGAGAGAGCCACTAAGATGTCGATTAAACTACTGATCCTGCCGGGAGCGACAGAGAGGAAAACACGGGCATTTGTGGGACTCTCTGTCATGGCTACAGCCCCCAACAAACCAGTCCGAGAGCTGCCTGTGACCCAAACAGGGCTTCCTGTGAGGCAGCCAGCTAATACCTTCTGCGCGACTCTGCTGCGACCCTGGAGTAAGTGTAGGTGTGGCGCCTCTGAAATGACCAGGGATATTTGATGGGAAAACCTCAGCCTCCAAGGGTTACGAGGTGTATGCGAGGCATATACAGTTCTTGAGCATAGACAGAACACTCGAATGCTATTCAGGGCACTTGAAATGATGAAGCATTCACGCACTTGACTTTGAAGCGCGGCAGACTCCGTGAATCTGCAGGCAACGAGCTCGACGCCCTCGGCACCCTTTCACAAGCCTCCTGTTAGCCCCGTCAGTGACACCCATCACCAGCTTTTCTAGACTGACAATCATTCCGACATGACGGTCATTTCCAATGAGAGCCCTTTATCCCCCACCTCAGCCGCACCCAGGAGAAAGGGCGCAGGTCAACACCGTTTGCTTACGTGGCTTGTTCTTGGTCTTGCACTCCTGGATAGGGGTGACTGTACATGACGATGCCTGCAACAAGACACAGTGCCTTCATGAGCGGCGTTCAGCTCACCACAAACACCCTCTTCTCGGTGAATACTCACAAATGCTTTCGTCCTTGTGCTATGATCTAAAAAAGAATCCTACAAATTCTACTTCACGACACTCTTTTACAATGTGAATAACGCCCCGACGCATCGCTTTCCTAATTCCCATCAACACCATAGAAATTAGTCCTCACCCAAAAAAGAAAACACCTTGTCCACAGAATCTGGGAGGAGGGGCAAAAATGTATCCTTTTAAGATAGCATTTCCTGTCTGTTACTTTTAAATGTGGCTTCTCTCTATCTGGTCTTGAAATGTTTGCAGCTTAGTAACACTTCAGAAACGTGTTATAACTAAATAAACAACTCCAAGAGGTACTAGTTATGTAAAGGTTTCCTTAAGCGGCTTAACAGCAGTTCTGTTCTTTCCTGTGGCGTCATTATGAATCAGATTGGACTCAGTGGCCGTGGGCTGGGGGTTGCTTTGTTTGGCTGTTTTGGGTTTAACAGACGCAGGAGTCTTTGGGGGGTACGGAGATGGTAACACACGTGGCTGCTAACAGAAAGGTTTGTGTGACGAGATTATCCAGAGGTGCCTTATAAGTAAGTCCTGGTACTCTGTGTCTGAGAAAGCAGCCATTAAGAAGAATGGGACACAGTTCTACTCAGATATACACAGGGTCTTCATGAGTTGGTCAACTTGTGGTGACTGGTATTGGTACAGGGAAACGGACCATCGCGGCCCCCTTAATCCTTCTACGCCACTGTCCATGGTGTGGCAGTCGGACAGCCTGGGTGGATCTCGTCTTCTTTTTACCACTTCTAAGACGTCTACTGTTCCAGAGAGCCGCCATCGTTCTGCCTGGGAGCTTTGATCATGCGCACAGACGTAAAGGCCCAAGAGGATTAAGAGATACTGGCTGGGTCCTGAAGTTGTCACTTAGTTCCCATCCCTCTCATACCATTGGGACGCCCCAGAGCCGATTACCATTCGGAGTTAACAGAGCAAGGATTCTTTCCAGCTTCCCTTAGAAGACTTGGGTTATTCAGAGCTAACATGGGGCCCGAAGTGGCCACTCAGTGATGGCCAAATCTGCACCATGTGAATAACTTTAAAGAAGACAGGTAGAGGATGGGAGTGGAGATATCCCTAAAGATTTATTCCTGTATAGCTGAAGGGAAACATTCTCATTTGCCGCTTATGCACACAACCTAAATCTATATTTCAGAGAATCCAGATATTATAGATCATCCTAAAGTTCTATCATTTCCACGAATTTAAATTTGTTGTATGTAGTGGTAGAATGTGACCGACTTTCTCATTGAATTCTGTAACTTGTACAGCTTTAAGCAAACCAAAATAAACTCACAACCACCTGACAAAGTTGACCTATAATTTTGATCACATCATTGGGGAAATGTGATTTTATCTTTTATGTGAATTAGTGGGCTCTCTTTTTGCCTACAATTCAGTTTTCCTTGAGGGCTTGCCTACTTAAGCCCTGTTGCTGAATATTATAATATAGGCAGGGAAAACATTTCTTTTATTTCCCCTTTGTATTTCAGTATCAAGAAACACCCTGTTTCACCAGAGGAATCTTTGCAAATGGAAAGTGCTGCTGAACTGTCAGAAGCATCTTGTTGTTTCTCATGCATATCGTTAGCTGAAGGATGGGGGGAAAGTGGCACAGTTAGGGACCTCCATCATTATCTTCTCTGCAGTCTCTACAGCAGCCAGCATAATGTCTTGAGAAGTGTAACAGGTTAAATCATGTCTATTAAATTGAATCAAATCTTAAATTTCTTCTATACACAACATATAATGAAGGCATTGGCTATTGTCATGACAATCATAAATCTAACATGAGCCCTTCCTCATGGGATTGACCATTGCTACTAATGCAACAAAAGGTAAGAATGAACTGGGACGGTAGGGGCAACTTGTCTACACACACACACACACACACCCCAAAATAAAGGCCTAAATATGCTAATATGCTACATTTGTTGGTGAAAACAGGCCAGCCAATCATTTTTGGTCAGAAAACCCAGAATTTTCATGTTAAATTTACCACTAGAGGGAACCCCGTGAATATAATAGATATCGACATTGCAAAGGAAAGCTAATTAAAAGAATCTCATTAGCATGTTAAAATCAAAGAAAATCAATTTTACAGCTAAAGCAAAATCCTAATTCATGCAGAATCTAACAAAGATGGTTTAAAAGAAGTTGCCTTTGGAGGGAGGTGGCAGGAAAATAGTTGGATTGATTTAAAACAAATTTTATTGTGGTGAAAGTAAATTAATTTTTAAACACAAGTGATATGACCATGGTGGACCCCATCCATGCATTACAAAATAATGAATGTAATTCAGGGTGACATGGATTTCTCCTTTGAAATAAATTACACTGCTTCCTGAGTAGGTGGAAGGCTACAACTGTCCTAATAGAAGAGAAATTAATAAGGAATAGAAGTCATACCACTAATAATCACTATCTACCTCAAACGAAGCCTGTTTATAAATTTTAAAAATTGAGTTTCCTCTTAGTGTGAATACATAACTTATGTTCTAGAATTCTTAATTCTTCATACTCTACAACTTCAGAATATAGTGGTAAGAGGCTGAACAAAACTGTCGGAGTCACATATATTTCTAAATGTGAACAGCATTTCACCTGTCACTGTCGACTTCTCTGTTGTGTCCTCACTGCTGGGCGGAAGAGTGTCTGCCGGATGTAGTGGCCACAGCAGCCACAGCTGTAGAGAAAAATGCTCATTCTAGCAACAGAATCTCTCGAAGTCTTTTCAGAGAAAACAGTGTTTCCTCCTAAGAGCCTTGGCATTTTCTTAGCGGGAGGCACCATGAAGAAAACAACAAGATTGATATTCTTTAGATCTAGACTAGAACGCCAATAAAAGGCCTAGTCACAAGTGGTAAATTAAACTAAATGGTGATGAAAACTAGGTGGGGATACAGGCGAACAGCATGAAGAATCACTCCAGCTCACTGCCATCAAGTTGATTCCGACTCTCGGTGACCCTAGGCCCAGGGTACAAAGGCCTTTTGGGTTTCCAAGGCATTCAATCTTTATGGGAGTAGAAAGCCTCGACTTTCTCCCACAGAGTAGCTGGTGGCTTTGAAACTTCTGACCTTGTGGTTAGCAACTCCATGGCCTACAAAACAAGCGCTCCTACATGAAGAATACAGGTTTCAAAAAACTGACCCCTCAAAAGGGACGCGTCCTAGAGCTTAAAGTTTGTTCACCCCATTTGCAGAAGGCTGTAGCTGTAGAGGACAATGGAAACCCAAAACCTGTTTGCAGTGCCCCATGTGGATTAAGTCTCTAGTGAGTCCATTCCAAGGACCAGGGATGGGAATGGCTTTGTTTTCAAGAGTGTGGGGCAGGGTGGACAACTGCAGTTGGAGTTAGGCTAAAAGGTGACACGCTGTCCTTTGATCTCCCTTCAAGATAGTGTATGTTTGTTCCAGTTTTTAATACTTTCATCTAGATTGTTGCTGTCATTGTGGCTGTTTTTGCTGTGATTTTGCATGTTTTCCTGTAGATGAAATTCAGGATCGATAAGTCTATAGAGATAGCAACTGGATTAAGAGTTTTCTCTGGAGCAAGACTGGGCTTTCTACTCCGGGAAACAGTGAGTCTCGGTAGCCCACCGGGGGTGGCTCTCAGTCAGCAATGACGCCATGACAGTGAGTCGGTCGGAGGGCATTGAGAGGGCATGGCAGGGCAGGGTTGGCAGAAGCCCCCAGTAGCAACCATGAGTCCAAGGAGGAAGAATAGCCTAACACTGATTGTGGTGATGGTGACACGGCGCTTTTGAATGTCATTGGACTGTTGAAGCATGTGCTATGTCGATCAAACTAAACTGACCCCTTCAAAATTGCATCCATCTCTTGTCCTCGGTGATCTATACCTTTAGTACATTTCTCCTCATCGTGTCTGTCGATCCTAAATGTTCATGCTCTTCACAGCGACCGATAAGCCTCTTGCGCTGAATATTCTACTGAAAGCCGAGTAAGTTGTGTCCAACAGCGTTTCCCCCCAGGCTACCCTAGCCTCACCTGGCTTTCGGCACCATTTAGTTTAATTTACCACTTGTGACTAGGCCTTTTATTGGCGTTCTAGTCTAGATCTAAAGAATATCAATCTTGTTGTTTTCTTCATGGTGCCTCCCGCTAAGAAAATGCCAAGGCCGTTAGGAAGAAACACTGTTTTCTCTGAAAAGACTTCGAGAGATTCTGTTGCTAGAATGAACATTTTTCTCTACAGCTGTGGCTGCAGTGGCCACTACATCCGGCAGACACTGTTCCGCCCAGCAGTGAGGACACGACAGAGAAGTCGACAGTGACATTTCTGACCAATACACTAGCGAGCACTGTGTCTTTCCCCTACTCATGGGGTCACACACGCAGCGGCCCAGCAATGGGGTCACTCTTTGGTTTTCTCCATTTTGGTTAGTCATATTATTTTAAGGACCAGTCTGGAACAATTTGACTGAAGCGCAGAATAAAATGTAATGGAATGAGAAAAAAATGAACTCATCTCTTTCCAAATCCAAATGCTCCTTTATGAACTGCACAGAAGTCTCCTAGAAACCTGGCTCGGCAGACCTGGCTGCATAGATGATCTAAATGCAGAGACGCATGGTGGAGTTTTATCAAAAGAGCAGGTGGGAGGGACATGGGTTCAGATTGGACTTCTGAATCACAGAGAAGTAGTAGTAGGGGACCATAATCCTCATGGTAACCGAGGTTCTAAGGATTAGCCATCATGCCTAAACAGTGTGGTTCATATGGCAAGTGCTCACTACATGGTGAGACTTTTGTCAGGTAGAATGTCCCGGTTTAAGGTTTTCCTTAATGTTTAGATTTGTGAACATTTACTAACACCCATTTAAAAAAATTAACCCCTATCTAAATAAAGAGTTATAAATTATTTTCCTATGAGATATAACAAAGAAGCATGGCATAGGTTACATGAACATAAAGTCAGTATGATGACCTGATTTAATTTAGTGTTCCTGTTTAACGCACTAAATTAACTGGAAGGTAAGGGCATTATCCAGAATGTTCCATCTGGCGGTCGTTACTTCTTCTATGCACCGTCTGCAGAGCTGTGATTTAGAAGTCATCAACTCCACGCCACTGAGAAGGAAGCACGCTCTAGCGTGCATCTTCCTATGGAGTGTAGGAAAGCAGCAATACAATAAGCTTCCAGGAAAGTAACTTTACCATGTCTGGCAGCGTCGTGTTTTGACATGTTAGCGCGCAGGAGGAAATTGTTCAGGCTGTTGAGATAAGCTGGAAGGGAGTGATAGCCTTCTGGATCGTACCAAACCTGCCAAGGTCCAAGCAAAGTCGAGGTCAGTATTGGGTACAAATACAAATATCTGGCTATATAATTGATATTTCAAATAATTGTTCTGATTTCTCAATAACATATTGCATCTTGGAAGATTATGAACTATCCCCCAGAGCGTTGGACACAAGCCTCTAAGTGTCTATTGGAGGGATGGGTAGAGATGGGCAAGACAGTGCGTTCTGTGTGATAGCACTGAGTTTTAGTTGTCCTAGGTCTCCACGGGCAAAGCCTGAAACAGACGAGAGAAATCCTTGTCTCCATTTTTGTGTCCAGGCCATGGTGATTCTGAGACTAGAACTAAGATCTTCTAGTGCTGAATAATAATAAGAAAAAAACATGCTTTGTAGGCCAGATTATAGAATAAATTATATGCATTGGCAAGGTACTGGGTTCTAGAGGCTAGCTTAACGATACAGAAATTCTCCCACTAACTTTTTAGTCCTGTTTATTCATTTTAAAGAAGTGAATGACTTTCTTTTCTATGGCAAAAACACAGGGTGTTAAAATTATAATCTATCTTATTTTAAAATAACTAGTTGCTAATTATAAATGACAAATTTGACTCCGAGAGAAATTATTTTATATTAGAAACACCTTTGTTTATAAAAGAACATGGATTGTGTCTGTGGAGCGGAGAACAGATAAAAAGGAGGGAATTAGAACCCCTATCACTATTTACTTCCTCTATGACCTTGTACAAATTATCTAAAATAGACCGAATAGAATATCTGTCTCCTAAAGCTGTTGTGAGGATGAGATTGGTAGTTTGTGTATAAGGTGCTTGGCATATAATGGTCACTCAGTGAATATTTGCTTTTCTATTTCCCCTCATATGTCTGTGCCCCTTGCTAGCAAATACAAAAGATGTGCAGAACAATTTAATATTCCTAAAACTACTATTGATCACATGGTTCTCATATGTGTCTGATTCTGTGACTTTAGGTGTTTGAAAGCCCAGAGACATTCTAGAGGGGAAAAAAAATAGCCAACAGGATTATTGATCTCCAAATTCAGTTAGGTTTCCATGTTTTGAAGTATCAACATTAAACACATCTGTATTTACTCCATAAGAAAATTATGTGTAAAACATGTGTAAGGCCAATTTACAGTTTTGAAAATATTTTAAAGAGAGTGCATACTTTAATCATTGCCCAGGTTGAGAAATAAAATCTCACCATCACTCAGAATACCTCCTCCCTGGCCCTCTGAGTAATTCCAAGTCACACCCGATTCCTTCCTCCCCAAGGAACATGGTGGCGCTCTGATGAGGCGGAAAGATTCTCATAAATGCAAACACACTTTATAAAGTCTTCTCTGCTTTTTTTTGGCTAATTAACAATACCCAGCAGATTTAGCCAGCTTGCTCTATGGAGCCGAGTCCGTTCATTTCCATTGCTGAAAATTCCACGAAATGAAAATGCAACATGTTGCATATGGGCATTTGAAATAGTATGTCACTTATAAGAAAGAACACTGCAAACACGTTTGTACATGTATCTGGGTCTCTGTGTGCCAAAATTGACTCCATGGTAGTGAGATATAAATATCCCTTGGATACATACAGACATACAACCGGAACACTTTGCCTGGCAATAGATATAGCTTCATCTTACTGAATAATGTCAAATTGCTTTTCAAATTAATTGCGCCCAAGTTTTATTTTTAAATGAAGAAAATACTTGGGCCTATCAATCTGGCATTCTCATTTATATAATATCCCGGAAGAAAGAGCATGCATTACCTTGGTAAGTGTTCTATTGACAGGGACTTCCTTTATATCAAAATGAAGGTCATGAGTCAAAGGCAGCCCAAAACTCCAGCCTCCATATCTACATGGAATCATACAATTTATATTCATTTTAATGGAAAAAAAATCACACATTGATCTAAAATATTTAACTAGGTACTCTTTGTTATTTTTTTTCTCTTTCCATTCGGGGCTCATTGATTGTAAAAAAAATAAATATAACCAAACTAATAGTTCACATTTTTATTGATTCATTTTATCATAGTTTTATCTACAGTGTGCAATATAAGGAGAGGTTAAGGAAAAGCTCCTCTCAGCAATTACAAATGTGGAATAATCATTCTGAAAAGTATGACATCTCATTTAATCATTTCCTCCATTTTCACCATAACACATACTATATTAAGAAACTTGAAACTCAAAAATTTAAACAAGCTTCTTTTTGTCAGGTAATTAACATGGAAGCGATCTGACATCGCTCTCATCCTTTTCAAATATCTCCATTTCTTCCTTTCCTTGTGCTTTTACCTGAGGCTGTCCCCTTGTTGCCACATCTTTTCTTTTCCTTGATACTCGGAGTTGAGTCTACTTAACTACCTGTCAATTTATGGTCTCCTAAAAGTAAAAAGTTGACTTGAAAATAAAAATATAAATACTAACAATAAGAGTATTGTTAAGTATATTTGGGGCAGCTGGGTGGGTTGTCATTCTCAGCCACACATTTAGCATCCAAGCGCTATACTGTTACTCTCTGGGGCTCCTAAGTAATAAGAATTGTCCACGTAGATTAGTTTAATTCCACTAATTGGGGTCAGGTTAAATACCCAACAGTATAGTCACACTAGAAGAATCGTCTCACTATTATCCTAAGTGTAATGATGTGGAGCTATGTGTTTAACATGCCAAAAATACCATTGTGCATTTTTCACTTATTTTAAAATCTGCTATTGAAACAGTTTGCTTTATAAACCTAATTCTATTGAAAACAGTTAAATGTAGATCTATAGAGAATTATGTAGACAGGTAGGAAATTCCTGGATGAATGTGTACCAAAATGGCAGTAATACTTATAACTGTTTGTAGAGGTATGATTTTGTATTTTGGCTATTTCTAATTATTTTGCAGTGAATAGCAATCACATGAGCATTTAGAAAGGGAAGGAGGAAAGAGACGAAGGGAAGGAGACGATGGTCCCTACTGTAAGCCTCTCTGCTTCACGTCCAGGGTGAACAGGTAGACGACTTTAAGTACAAGCCTGTGGCCTTGTGCCACTTAGCATATTTTATACCAAGTAGATGTCATAATCTTATTTATATCTGATCTAAGGTTGTCATCAAAATCAATGGCCTATCGTGTTCTGAATTGCTACGATCCAGTCTTTTAATTTAAGGAAATGATATGTGCAAACTTAACAATATATTTTTGAGGGTAACCGAAAAAAACAACAAAATAACCCATCAATGTTTTTTCAATTCACTTGCTCAAATGAATCTTAAATTGGAATCATTACTAAAATGACCATACATGAAGCTGTTGAAGTTAAGCTGAGAATTGTAGTACAGATAATAATCAATAGACATTGGCACCTATTGTCTCAAGTTCACAAGGCAAATTGAATTAGCAAGCAGGATGTGGTGATTCACCATGTTATCAATAAAATAGTTACCTTTTTTGAGTAAACTCATTGGCAGTTGATATAAGGTAATTTTCTACGCGGTGCCCAGTGAGGTCATAAATTATTTGGGAAGAGTAAGTTCTTCTATGAGGTGGGATATAGCTATAGTCAGGACATTTCTGAAAAATGAAGCAAAAAAAAATTAAGATCTTTCTGGTAAAATCTGTGTAAATGAAATAGTTTCAGCCCAGGCATTTCAGACCTGTGATTCATGTGTTAGTACAATTGGTGGAGTGTGATAAGTCTGTCCCTGACTCAAAAGAGCTTTGCAAAGAAGTCATTTTTACCTAAAAACCAGAACGCAGAGTCATTACTAGTTTGGAGTGCATACGTGTGATTAGGATTTGCTCACAGCCTACAAAAGAACCCAGGTTAACTAAGTTTATGGGAAAATTCCATTACCTTGTAATTCTATTTTTCCAAATTGTAGATTTTTTGAAGTCCTCTCATGTATATGTGTAAACACACACACACACACACACACACACACACACACACACACACTGGCATCATGGAGATTTTCTATTAATCCCAACAATAAATAGGGGTTTTGATACTGTAAATCTCTTTTTAAAATGAAACTATATCATTATACTTTATTCTTGATAAGCATTGTTTTGTTGAGACATAATCCACATATCATAAAATTCAATAGTTCCATCACATGAAGAAATTTGTATAATCATTGCTACAATAACTTTAGAACATTTCTTCTTTCTTGTACTCCTTTTTATTAGCTCCCATTCTGCCCCCACCCCCAACCTTCCTGGCCAGACCCCCAGGGAGCCAAGAACCCAGTTACTGTCTGGATAGATTCACCCATCCTGAATTTCACATACAGAAAGACAGACAAAAACAGAGTCCAAAAAGCTAACAGCAGTAACAAAATCAGAGAAAAACCCCAGTTGAAAAGAAAACAGAAAATGTTAAAAGCTAGAACAACTTTAAAATGGGACCACAAAGGGATCAAATGAGCAGGCGTTAGATCTTAACCTAATGACATCTGCAGTCATCCACTTTCTGGAAGGAGAGAGCCTCGTCTTTCTCTCCCAGAGGAGTCGGCTTTGAACGGCCAGCACTGCAGTTAGCAGCCCAACGTGTAATCCACACAGTGCCGCCAGAGCTCCTTCAGGGATGTGTACCGGTCATCTTCTTACATTAAATTTTTTTTTATCTACAGACAAATTACAAAGATGGTACAGCAAGTTCCTGTGTATCCTTCCCACTGTTTCCTCAATGGTAAGATCTGACTTTGTCATTCTACATTGGTGAAAACCTGGAACATTGGTCCATTATTATTAACCAAACTCAGAGCTGAGTCTTAACCACCTATTTTTATGCTTTTATCTTTCTGTACTTCCTGATTACTTGCTTTTCAGTGTAGCTTCTCATGCTTTACTGTCACGGCACCTTGTTGGGAAAAGTCTAGCACTTTTCCTGTTCTTTGAGCTAGCTCTTCACACGAATCCCAGAGCCTGTGGCTAGCACCATGCGGGTGTCCCACAAGCATAAAGTTGTAGCTTGCTCTAAAAGAAAAAAAATAAATGCTAGGCTTTGCCTCCATCTCTAGTTGTATTAATACCATAATTAAGTGAAAATAGTCCTATGTGTGTAGTGTGGTCACTTCTGCTTTAGCTTTTCATTGCATTATAGCTTGTATATCAAGAAGCACATATATGGTAAGTGGACTGCTTGATGAACCCCGACAAATCGAGCATATTCATGTAACCAGCAACAACACTAGTATGTCCACGGTCCTCCCAACCACATTTCCTTCCTGTAGTATGACCCCCAAAGGAACCAACAGGAATCAATTTTGCATGCGTTGGTGTTATATATATTGACTCATATAGTATGTACTCCCATCTGTCTGGCTGTGTTTCACTCATCATTAGGCTTGTGAAAACCTCAAGATGATGTTTGGCTCCATTTGTTGTACGGGATTCCTTTGTTGGCATGGGCACCGTGTGATCTATCCATCCTACTGTTGGTGGGCATTTGGCTAATTTCAGTTTGGGGCATGTAGAAGTAACATTGCTATGAATAGATGAGTCGATGTCTCTAGCAGCCCAATGGGGAACTGTCTGGAGATGAGGTAAGACAGCACTTTAAAAGTGCAATGATTAGAAATGTTTCTGTTAAATCCCAGCTCTTATTAAAAGTCACCATCTCGCAAGAGAACGCCAACATGGGTTGTATTTGCTGAAAATATTTTCATTCGAAGATATACCAAGACAATTCAGGGTACCATCATATGTCACTTTGAGAAAAATATTGTTAAATTCCTCTTCTAATAACATCATGACTCTAAAACAGTAGTGACTTTCCCTCAACAATCTTTCATTTCTTCTGAGAATTTGGTCCTCTTCCAAGTTTGGTGAGTTAACAAGCCTAGAAAAGCAGACTGGGTTTCTGTAGAATACAAGGAATGGGACGGAGGACTAATCTTTTGTAATTCTTTAAGAAAATCGATTTTTTCTTGCAGCTTGGAGTTCTAGCTTAGTCAGATGGAGTCTGTTTTAGACCTACTTGTCACTGCCCCCAGCGGACCACCATTCTGCCAGCCACATTGCATTTCCACATATTTCTGGTGGCCTTTTGCTATGTAAAACATATCGCTTTCTAGTGAGAACTGAATTGGAAACTTAATTTTCAGTTGGTTTCTATAAAGGTAGAATTGCTCACCTTTGGAAATTTATCCAGAAGTAGATTTAAAACACTGACCTGCAGTTCAAAGTCAATATTTTTTAACTACCCACATCCACATTTCTGAGCTATGAGCTTCCATAAGGTAAAATTATTCCGACTCTGGTAACCTTGATAGATCTTTCAGCTTTCAATGTTTCTTTCTTTTTTCTGTGTTTTGAAACTTAATTCCATCGTACCTGAACTTGTTGTGAGCATGTGCAGACACTAAAATCAACATTAGGTTCTCTGCTGATGTCCCATTTTCCAAGGCTGTCTTTCTTTAAGCATCTTCTGCAAATAAAAATAAAAATTGTCATGAGGTGTGTGTGTCCTTATATTTGTACATGAACATATCAGCAAGTACTTGGTATTAAATTCAGGTGTGCAGTCCTGTGATTTTACTGACTTTTCATTAATGATCTATATATATTACACTACTATTTTCAAATAATTTCACATGCTGCCGTGGATGATGGAGGGAGAACACTCACTGGTAAGTGTTGAGACCAAAACCCATTGAATTATCTTAGTGTGACAGGACAGGACTTTATGTCCCCTTATTCTCTTTGTCCTTTTCATCCTCACCTCTGGGGGGAAGGTGATATTTTAGTATAATAACACACTAGTGTCAGGGGATTGTAAGCTATGTGCTTTCTTGGTAGTTTGAATAAGCAGCACCTTGAAGTGCAAAAGCATGGGTCTCAGCATTCGCATCCTGTCAACAAGTATCTTGGCCCCTATGGGACTAAGTTTCTCTCTCTGTAAAATGGGACGGACAATTCAAAGGGTTGCAGTGATCATTAAAAAATGTATACAAAGAGCTGCGCAAATGATAAAGCATCTCATGTTTATTATTGTATTACTCCAGGGTAGCACAGGCATGGGATGGCTTAAATGGAAATTCTATGCAACGTAGATTGATACCAGAGTCTTGTCCTCCTCCATGCACACTCACATGCACGCACGCACGCGTACATACATTCACATCCAAACTGTGATGCTGAAACAGAACGGAAAGAAGCCACTTACGGATCACTGGTGTTCAGACATATGTTGTCAATGCCAGGGTAGGACCACAGAGCTGAGACCAGTGGCTTGGTAGACTTGTGAAAATTGCTGCAATATAAAAAAGAGAGAATGAAATTCACAATTAGTCTGCTAGTCTTCCGCATTTAACGCATGTTCACAAATAATTTGAAGAAATACAACATGGCGCCTACAGGACCACTTTCTTTAAAATCTAAAACTAACTCTGTCTTGGCAAAATCGTCCCCAGGGATATATGTATGTACCGTAGTTTTCCTTGGCTGCCTTGCTATTTAATGGTCATATGCATTTAGGGTTCATCTATGGTGCATATAAATTTATGTTCTACAGAGGCTGACAGGACTATTCAATAATAATGTGGGATGGACAAAAAACTATGTACCCTATATCATAACTGACTGGAAGCTCACACCCTAACATAAATAATGCCTAGTCAATACAAATAAATACCTATTATAATGTTATTTCTAGACAAACAAATACTCTTGTGGAAGTACTTGTTTTTCCTTTTTGATGGATGTGTTCATTTGGAGAACTCCCAGGGATGGGTTATGGAAGTCAATCACTACACCTGGTCCTTCCACCATGCCGTCGGGTGGATTTAAGCTGCCAACTGCCAACCATTTGGTTACCAATCAAGGACAGACATGGACACGATCCAAGCACTCCAAACGAAAACGTCCTTAAAGCCATTTGTTGGTTTAAAACAACAACCACCTCATATTGCAATGAATCAGAGTGCCCATTCCTTTCGCACCCCCAGATCACAGAACTCCTTTTTTTTTTTTTTATTCTTCAGTATTCCATGGCACATCTACAGGGACATTGGGGAATTTCCTTTTGAAACGGAAAATAACTTACGCATAGAAGGATGTCTGGTCAGTGGTACCGTAAAGAGATGGGGAGAGCTGAATCTCTGGGTAACTGTTGCTGGCATCTCTCAGCGTGCCAAGGCCCATGGCCGTGGCTACGAAGACGATGGGGAGGACAACCTGGGCAATGAGGCCTTTCCAGTTCCTGCGGGTGTGGTGGAACCTCTTGATGAGGATGGCCACTATCTTCTTTAGCAGCAATCCCAACCCGGTCAGGCGCTCTCCGCTCGTCAGGATTTTGTCTATTGAAGAAAGAAGACTCACTACTGTTCTGAAAGATGTTCATAAACCGAGCTACCTTCAAAAACTGTGATGGTCATTACACTGTGTGGTGATGGGAAAAGCTTGTATTTTGAAGATTTGGATTTAAGGTTATTTTTTTTTCACATATCAGCCTTGGCATGAGTCTCGTTTCTCCACTGGAAGAACTGACGGCCAATATGCGTATCTCATTGGAATCTGTATAAAGGTACCTCGAAAATCGTGCATCACCATCCAAGAGATACTTTAGCCATTTATACCGTGATGTGACATTTGAGTCAGCTATCAAGAAATGTATACGTGAATATTGTCTCTGAACTCCAAAGAGTTCAGCTCAGTATGTGTTGCTAATTATAAAAACCTAAGCGAGAGCTCTTAAGCTCTCTCTTAAAGCTAAGAGTAAGAACGGTCTCAAGCAGAAACCAAAGCTCCAGGCCAGTCTAAGAACTAGTTCTGATTGTGGTGACCTCAGCGATGGTATTTGTGCCTCTCTTTGGTGCTGATTCGAATACAAGTTCCGATGAATTTACTCTTAATAAAGGAAGAGACCATTTGCTCTCCTCCAAAGTAAAATTCTAGCTCAGGTACTTTCTCATTGTATTCTCTTTAGAAATTCGGAATGATTGCATCGTGTTCCAGATTACCAGCTTTACTGGTGCCATTTGCCCTTGCACTAGTTCTGACTCGTGGCAAGGGCATGAGATCCAGAATAAAATTGCATTCCACAGGGATTTTGTGACGGGGATCATTTGGAAACACATCACCAAGAATTTTTTTCTGAGGTGCTTCTGGGTGAATTTGAATGATCTTTCTTTTTTTGGTAAGTAGTTGGGTGTTTAATCATTTGTGCCGCCAGTGACCCTTACTAAACAAACCAAGAACCCATTGCCATTGACTTGATTCTGATTCATAGCAGCCCTAACATAAAGTTTCCGAGACTGTAAACCTTTAGAAAAACAAATAGCCTCATCTTTCTCCTACAGAGCAGCTGGTGGGTTTGAACCGTCAACTTGCATCTAGCCATCCAGCGCTGACTCTACTAGGGGCACAAAAAGAAGTCACTTGTCTACATGTCTACCCTCTCCCCACTTTGAAATGCTCTTCGGGTGCTGAGGGAAATGTCCTGGTTTCTGAGAGTGAGAGCAGCTATTGAGGCCATAAACGGTTGCTTCCTCAATAGAGCGCCTAGGAGCGAAGACTTTCACCAGTCTCCTCTGAGAATATGCTCAAATATAACATTCTCTCCTAAAGCCTACTGCCAAGCACTCCACGTGTGATAAGATGACAGTAGTCGTCAACTCTGTGTATATTTTAAATTCTCCATCACAAATTATGCAGCACAAAAAATCATGATCTTCATTTAGCTGATAAGGGAAAATACAAAGCCGCTCAATTTAAAATGAATTCCAATTAAACGGAGTGAACAAGTTTAAATGCAAACTCATATCTCTGCAAAGGGGAATTGTGGAAGGAGCTGAATATTTTAAGTTAATTAGTATGCTTTTCTGTTTCTGGAGAAATGACATGTGGATGACTTACAGGTGTATCAAATGGAGTAGCTGTGCTTTCTAAAAGATAATGTCAATGAGAGGAACATTTTGACTGAATAAT
The DNA here is from genome assembly GCF_050624435.1 of Tenrec ecaudatus. NCBI lineage: Eukaryota > Metazoa > Chordata > Mammalia > Afrosoricida > Tenrecidae > Tenrec > Tenrec ecaudatus. The sequence continues at coordinate 24,058,854 of NC_134542.1, read as the reverse complement.
AGTTTCAAACTATGAGACAAATGCAGAGGCAAGTACATAACATTTACTTCCCCTGGTAGATGATCTTATTCTGAGCAATGCCCTTGAGTCTACAGACTCTACAACTACATAACTATATTCCCCAAAAGATTACAGAGGAAGAAGAAATCAGCCTCCATAATAGGAATTATAATTTTGATTTTTTTTCAGTTTTAGATCCAAGAAAATGTTTAATTAAAATTCTTTTCCTGGAAAAATTTTCCTAGTATAAGCAAACTGTTAAAATGACTACTGTATAATTTATATATCAGTATACAATGTGTTTCTTTAAATAAATAGTGTTGCCCAAGGTATGAATTAGCTGTCAGAAAAGGAATGAGAAATAAGAGAAGCTATTTTCAAAGGATTCCAACTTTCCAAAATTGTGTCAGGAACTATGATTTTTAAAACATGTCTGGTATGAAGAATTGGAAGAGGAGAAAAAACAAACCTAGTCTCAGTTTCTAGCCCTAATGGGTTGCTTCTTCCATTCAGAGAAATCTCCCTGGATTTAAGTATTTTGTCAGTCCTTGATTTTTCCAGCACTTGATCGGTACAGAACGGGAGGAAATTAGACATTTTCCTATTTAACATTTTTACTCTTTGTGACCTTTGCCTTTACTTGAACAAGTCTAATAACAGGAGTGAACTGATTTACAAGCTAACATTTGCCGCAAGGAGGATATCAACTTATTGAGTGCCAATATGAAACTGTCGTGAGTTACATCTTGAACAGAATTTCTGGTGGGCGGGAAGACTAGTCATCACGAGCCTATCAAAGATGTCCTTCCACATCCGATGCATTTTGAAAAAGAGAACTTGATTTGACAATGCTGCAATGACACAGTGGGTCGCCATGAATCAACTTCACCTTGACGCCAACGGGGAGGTTGGGAGTCTTACATTTCTTTAGTCTTTTTGAATGAAGAAAGGGCACTTAAAGGCGAATCAAACATGCAATAAAAATCTGCCCTGAGATCTCCACATTTATAACATTCGCTGGAATTAAGCAAAACATTCATATTGGAGTTATACCGTCTCTGTCCGTGAAATTGCTGCTGCTCACTGATAAATCATCGGGAGTGGAGATGCCGTTGACTCTGGAACTGCCCGTCTTACTTTGTGTTAAATGTTCCAGTCTCATATCACTATTCTTCTGGGACTCTTTCGTCAAGTTCAGGAAGACCTAGAAAGAGAACCCAGATCATGTCAGTTCCATAAAGAAATAGAAGTCTGTTTCCAATTTCTCAGCTCAATTTTGATTTGGATAAATGGAAAGAAAGACATAAGTATATCATTTATCTATTCCCCATATGACGCTCTGTGAATATTTTGGTCTGTGAAAATGAAATGTCCTCTCATGCTGGGCCAATCCACTCATTCTAAGAAATCAGCCTTATGCAAGGGTGGCATTGAAATAACTTTCAGTTCTTCTGATTTGTGAAATGTTTCTTTAAATACTATACATACATACATATGTATATGTATGTATGTGTGTATATATATTTGAAGTACAAAGAGTCTTTTTTTCTTTTGTAATAAAAGAAAATCATCTCTACTTTAAAGGAAGAACAATGTTCAGGCTCACCTCTTCCACGGTGGTATCTGAAATGCCATAGCAGCCGATGTTGAGGTCACTCATGCCATTGTCCAGTGCTCTTAGCAGTGACAGATAGGCCCCTGAGACTTTGGTGCTAAATGGAGGAAGCACATAGACGAGTTCTCCCCCAATATCCTCTTTGAGATAGGCGTCAGGGAGGTGTGACCGGATCATTGCTGTCACTGCCATTGTATCACATACTGTACTTGAACACAGGTTTGGACTCTAAGGGTAAGAACAGAAGTTAAGCAGCAGCCTCTTCTCACGTCTCAGTGGCTAAGGGCTAGAATAAGAGGATGCTGAGTTCTTTAGGCCACAATGAACCTAAGCCTGGGGACCACACCTCACTCCTCCACTCAGAAACATGATCGCTGTCTACAAGCCACTCAGCTGCCAGCTCCATTCTCTCACCCACCTTGCCTTTCTCCGACTTCATCGATTCCCATAGTTCCTCTCACTTGCTCTACTCTAGTACCACTGGCCCCTTGTTTGTTGCTAGATTAATCCAAATGCCCAGCCTTTGCCTTTCCCGTGTCTTTGCCTACAGATATCAACGTGCCCGTCCCCTCACCTGCTCCAAGTCTTAGCTCCACTATCACTTACTCAGACACACCTTTTTTGAGCCCCGACTTAAAATGACATTGCCTAGAATCCCCTATTCCTCTTTCTACCCATAGAAATGGCTACCTATTAATATTAAATGAAGTCCCTGAGTGGTGCAAGTTATTAACAAGCTCAGTGCGTAACCAAAAAGTTGATTTCAGTTTACCCAGAGGCACTTTGAGAGAAAAGCTTCATGGTCTACTTCTAAAAAATCAGCCACTGAAAGCCCCACGGAGCATAATTCACCCTGGACCCTCAATGGAGTTGCCAGAAGTCAGGATTCGCTCATGGTAAGTTGTTTTCTATTATCCAGAATCAACACCTGACAAGGGGTTTTAATAACATAAGCGATTTCCTTATTGATTTCTTCACTAGCGATTAGGCATCTGCATATGAGTGTTCAAGAATTCTACTAGTTGGACAGTTCAGACCACAGTTAGAAAACTAGATTTTAGGGCAGAGTTCTAATATCATCAATCACTGCTGTACCCCAGAGCCTATAAAAATGCTTGAAATATACTAAGGCTTAGTAAACACCTAATAAGAATTAATTAATGAACATAACGATTGACCAGCTTTTACATTTTGGAAGTCATATCAGGCTGATCAGCTCTAAAATAAATAGCAGTAGTCAAGCTCCGTCTCCTAGTACAGAAACCTTACATCATAGCATGAATACCATAGGCTACTTTAGGTATTACAGGGGTCTTTCCTGGGCATTTTTCTCCTTCAAAAGATGTGAAAGCGTTGTTGACATGGCCAGGTGAGTCTCCACACTGCCATTTGAGCAAGACTGAGCAAAAGTGACTGTATAAATCCACGTTCTCATCATCTGCTTTTGATAAAATAGAACATCTCATTTTTAGCCTTATAACAGAAAGGCAATAAGAGACTCAAAGGCCGAGTCTCTCCTCGGGTTGTGGAGATGCTGCTGTATGTGGCAGAGACGTGCTCAGCCCAGAGCCTCAGAGCAGCGCTGTCATATAGGAGCCTGGTCCACATGCCAGTTCTGGGGCCTCGCCCCAGGTCCAGTGTATCAAAATATCTGGGGGTGGGCTCCATAATTTCAGTTTTAATAAGCTCTCAGATTCTTCGTATGCTCGTTCAGGGTAGACAATCAATCTAGCATAGTCATGAATAACTAAATTTAAAACATTACCTCAGTTTTAAATTTTAAAAATTGACTTATTATAAGCATGTGAGGTATATTCTTTCTTCTACAAACCTTTTTCTTGGTGAGTATGAGGTGGTACCCATCTCCAAAAGCTTCCTTGAGGTAGAATGGTGAGCCACAGCACCGAAGTCCACCATGTTCTAGGAAGGCGATGCGGTCACTCAGCACTTCGGCCTCATCCAAGTGGTGTGTGGACAGAATGATTGTTCTGGCTTGAAAACCCAAACAGAACAGCCAAGTGTGAAAAATGAAGTTCAGGTCCCAGAGATCTAACAGTTAGCAAACGTGTATCCTGGCACCACGCTGGATGAGTGGTTACCCGGAGGAGGAAGGCAGGGGAAAGGGAGAGGCCCTGTGGGAGCATTCCGGAGTTTGTCTTTGTGGTGATGGGACACATAGCCAGGATGACAAACGAGGGCTGCACAACATGATCAATGTACTCGGGATCATGAAATTGTGCCCGTGAAAAACATTAAATTGGCAAACATTGTGTCATAAGAAATTTTATGAAAATTAACAACAGCAACAAGCAGGCTGTGTCATATAGCTGGAGGAGAGTCATGTTTCATGTGCTGGCTGAAAACCAGCTGACCAGCTGTGTCTCCAAAATGATAACACAGGAACCCAGAAAAGCTGTCTTCGGGTTTCCAGGAGCTGTTCAGATACAGGTGGACGGCAGATACCTCATTACACTGCCGGCTGGGTGTCCAGCATTCCGGTCATTGTCTGGACGTGGGCAACTCTTAGCGGTCCATCAGTTTGCCTCCGTAGCTTCCTGACTTACCTCCTTTTGCCCCATTTCTTTCCCTTCTTTTCTCCTTCCTTCCTTTCCCCCTTTCCTTACTATAAAAAAGCCATAATTTTAAAAGCTTCTTGAATATTCCTCTCTGATTAATCCACTCCACTCTGATTGCGCCTTGACTTCACATCCTGTTAGCACTTACTTAGTCTGTTTTCGGTTTATTTGCCTTTGTGTATGTTTGGTGTTGCTAATTAGATTCTGGGCTCCTCTAGGTAGAATTGGAAACTTTTCTTTCTTTCTTTTTTTTTTTTTACATTTGCAAGCTATCTAAAGAGGTCTGGGAAGTGCTTAACTCATCAAATGCACTGGATAGACATTAACTTACTGACCCATAAGGTTACATGAGGCAAGACTTGGCGAGGACAGTCAATCAGGGGTATTTAAAGAAGACTTTAATTAACAGGGTTCCTCATACTTTTAAAACAGGGGGCCAGTTCACTGTCCCTCAGACCCGTTGGAGGGATGGACTATAGTTTTTAAAAAAATACTATGAACAAATTCCTATGCACACTGCACATATCTTATTTTGAAGTAAAAAACACAATGGGGCAAAAGCACCCGGCGGGCTGGATAAATGTCCTCAGCAGGCAGCATGTGGCCCGCGGGCCGTACTTTGAGGACCCGTGCTTTAGTAGACAAAGGTCATTATCCTGTAGTTAGGAGGCCAGCACTGGGCTGGCTGGCTGAACGGCATCTACGGTGGAGCACAGATGCTGTAGGGAGCACTCATACCAGTTTTGTTCTTGGATATAACGTCCCATATACTTCGACGAGAGCATGGATCAACTCCAGTCGACGGCTCATCCAAAATAACCACTCTTGATCCACCAATCAGAGCGATGGATATGGATAACTTCCTCTTCATTCCTCCCGACAATGTCCCCACTCTCTTATGACGGTGGCTGTACAGGCCAGTGTCTTTTAAAGTCCTGCAAAAATATATATGGAGTTTGTCATTCACAGCTAGAATAGCTGAATAGAGGAACCATCCCAGAAGCACCCCCAAATAATAGGTATTCCCTAAGCAACTATAACGTGCTCAGAAAAGGGCAAGTGGCTTGTGCATTTATAGCTTTCTGTTGTCACCTGTGTGGTCGGAAGGAAAGAATCAATACTCAGAAATCAACAAGAGTGAAGATAAATGTCATTATTTTATTCATTCATCTGACAAACATGTGTTCAGTACCTGGCTCCTTTCCTTTGTACCTGCTCTAAGTACTAAGGAAAACAACAACAACAACAACAACAACAACAAAACCCCAAACAAAACAGGGGGCAGATAGTGTTTCTCATCACAGGAGACTATATTTTAGTATGTGGTGTGTGGGGAGGGGGCAGTGTAGGGAAATCTTAGTCAATAAACGTATTTCCATGTCAGTTTACCATGTGCCAGGGGGCAATGTATATACTCTAGAATGAAGGATGAAGTGAGCCCGAATCGTGTGATTTTAGACCTGTCCTTGATTGCGATGGTGGTCATTTTGGAGCAAGTGTGATCTGAACAGTCACAGAAAAGTCAGGAGGCTGGAACAAGTCTACCACAGTTGAGGCATGGCACTTAGAGCACGTGTGTGGAGTGGAGAGAATGAGGGAAAGAACAGAACGACATGGTAACCAGGCATGGGCCTGAAGGGTAGATCATGTAGGGCTTTATAGACCTGATTAAGGACTTTATGGAATGTCCCACTATTTGTGGAAGAAAAGTCACTAGAAAGTTTTGAACCTAAGAGTTATATGGTCTCATCTGCAGTGTCAAAGAATTACTCCTGCCTCTCTTTGAAGAACAGAAAAGAACAGAAGTCTAGCAAGGAGGCTTGGACCATTACGACGATGGTCGTAGAAAGTGGAAACAGATCATCTGGGGCCCTATGGGTACCATAGATGAAGAGACGGAAATGGTTTTCATGTATGAGAACTGACTGCTAAGGAGAAGGGCCTTAAGAGGCTAGAACACCAGCTAAGCAGACAAGCGAACAAGTGATCATTATGAGAAAATATTTCCGACTTCCATTATTTCTCTATCATGGCAAATCGAGCTATCGGCTTTAAAGAGGATTTCCTGCCTTCCATTCTTGTTACCACCACAACCCACCTCTTCACTTCTTCGTGCAGCTGCTTTTTAGTCCAATGGGGAACTTTGATGGAGCCATAGAGGAGCAGGTGCTCCTTCGTCGTGAGGTAGCTGAACAAGACGTCGTGCTGCATGCAGACACCCATGTTCTTTCGCACAGTGTTGAGGTCGGTCTTAATGTCTTTTCCATACACAAAGATGGTACCTGCTGAGGTTCCAAACAACCCAGTCAACATGGAACTGGAAAAAGCAAAACAAAATGAAGTGTTATCCATGTGTGTAGGGGCTAGGTTTTAGGGTCAAAGGAACTCAGTAAATTTTAGTTGCTAGTAAACATCGTTACAGCATATCTCAAGTCATGAAATGAAATGATATTAAACAGGAAGTAATGACTTTTGAACTGTAATAATGTAGAGTCACCTAAGCACTAAAAATGATAGTAATTAAGATGAAGGCGACGGTGGTAATAATGGTAGAGATGGTCGGGATTTATAATGGCAATTACACTTTTCTAGAGCAAGTTCACACCTTTCCCTGCACCTCATCATTTCATTACAACCTTGCTGGAATTTTCTGTCCCCTCTAGATGACTTAGAACTCTCAAACTCCGTATGTTTTATACTCACGAACTTAGTTTTAAATTCTGCATCCATAATGAAGTCTTACCCATTTCAGTTTACAATGAATCCATACACAGGTTATGCAGATTCTGAATTCAGGAGTCATTTTTAGACCTTCCCTCTGTTTAGTCTCCCAATTCCAATGCATCTCTCTCTCCATGTTCACAGCCTCCACCATAGTCCAAACTCCATCCCCACTTGTGGCAAATGACTAGCCTGACCCCCTGCTGTAGGCTGCTAGCTTTACTTCTCCCTTGCTTCCTATCATCTCTAGTCCCTCCTCTACATTTTGGACAGCGTGATCTCCTGAGACCATTCTCTGTCTTTCAGGCTGTTAGAAGCTGGGGATTATTGAATACCCATCCCCCCTACTACAAAGTCAGCTCCACAAGTTGAGAGAGGATTCATTTTCTCGCTGTTCTATGTCAGAGCCCCCCTCAGTGCCTTGCACGGACTCAAGAGTCACTGCCATTCTGACTTAGAGAGACCTTAAAGAACAGAACTGCCCCCGGGGGCTAAGAAGGTGAGTCTTTAAGGAGAAGGAAACCTTATTTTCTCCCGCAGAATGGCTAGAGGTTCCTGACTGCTGAACTTGCAGCCAACAGCCCAGTTTGTAACCCACTAAATCACCAGAGCTGTTTTGCACATACTAAGCCTTCAGAAAACTGTTGAGGATTAACAGAGAATCAATACAACATGCAAACCTCCCCATTAAAAATGTATGGCAATAAAAATGGCATATTTAACGTTCTAATATTAAATGTTCATATGCAGAATATTCAAGGGGCACTTTCTCTAAAAGCCAAAAATCAAAATTCTTCAGAAGGCTTTCTTAACCCTTTTCTTTGTGTCCTCTCATTTTCTTTTAAAACATTTTTTAATCTTGCCTTGTCAACACAAATTCTCTCTAGAAAGTCAACTCTACGTGTGAATAGGTCATGTAAATGAGAGGACTACCTGTTCACTCATTTCCTGACCTTTGTCTCTTTAACTTAAAAATAAAAAAAAATTAGTTTGAATACATCTTGGCAGTCACTGAGCTTCTTCGTGATGATACTAAATAGGACGTGCAGCACCTGACTTCTCTCTCTCTCTCTCTCAAATAAAGGTAGAGCACCAACCGACTCTTAGAGCTGACTCAGCAACTGAGCTGATGTGTAGCATTGGAGGAGAATTACACAACCTTGAGAAGAATGTGGCCTTCAACACATTGGAATCCCTTCTTCATCCTGACCCAGGAAAATGCTGGTTCCACAAGGAAAGAGGAGAGCGAGCCATGTACCTCTCTTTGCCCTTTTGTTCTATGACTGATAGCTAGTGATTCTTTTGCTTCGTTTGGAATCAAGGCAAGAGTTTCCTCTGATGAAACAGCCTTGATTGAGCTTATACCAAGGAGTGTAAAATCCAATGTACACACTGGCCAGGATAAAAATGCACATAAATGAAGCCAAGAGGGTGTATGAGGTGGTACAGACTGGTAGACACTTGTGATGAACCAGGAAACAGATGTCCCATGTAAGAAAACAGTCACTAGTAAGCTGCAACTGCTGGGCTATATCAATGTTGTCAGAACAGACTATTATCTAGTGAGGCCACAAACATTTATTAGGAAACATCCCATTTTAAAATATTGATGCATGGGGGAGGAGGAGACAAAGAGGAGCTGATACCAACGGCTCAAGTTGAAAGAAAACGTTTTGAAAATGATGATGGCAATATATGTACAAATGTGCTTGATACAACTGATGTATGGAATGTTATAAGAGCTATAAGAGCCGCCAATAAATTATTTATATTTAAAAATGTTGGCATAGAAGTAGAAATCTTAAAATGGGCCAACACCAGGAGGATTAAATGAAAGCCATCTGCTGACTCTGACGTAGCCATTGGGCTCACAGTTGCGGGCTTCTGATGTAGATTGCCCCACAGTAGACCGAAGGAACCCTGGTGGTGTAGTGGTTAAACATTGGACTGTGACCTGCAAAGTTAGCAGTTTGAAACCACCGCTACTCCACAGGAGGAAGACCGTGAAGAGTTACAGATTCAGACTCTTACAGGGGCAGTGGCTATGAGTTGGTATGCATTCAATGGCAGTGGGTGGGGTTTGATAGTTTCTAGCAGACTAGTGATGACATCTTACTAGCAGGCTATAAAATCATGTTTCATATCAAGAGATAAGAACATACTAAGTAGTATGTATCTATTACAAGAAGGATTGGAAAGTCACATACATGGTGGTTGTTTTCCCAGCTCCATTGGGCCCCAGCAAGGAGGTAATGTGCCCCTCATAAAAATTCAGATTAAGGTTGTCAACAGCCACTTTTGATCCATAGATCTTTGTCACCCCGTGCAGGGCAACCCCAACTGTGAGATCTTTGGGTTCAGGTTCAATATTGGAAGGAAACATGTATTCAGGACCTGGTGAGAAATCAGGAGACCAGTTATAAGTTCACAAATGGAAGAAATTCAGCACTGTAATACTTTTCTTTCATTCAAGGCTAACAAAATATTTGAAGTAAATATTTCTTGAGGTAAATTGCTGAGTAAATAAGAGTGAGGGAACACGTTCTCTAAGGTTTTCATCATCCTTGGCTGTCGGAAAAAGGAGCTCCAGAGCACAGTGCCACAATCACGAATTCTCCTTTAACCCACAGAGCTCACACACTCAACGTCAAAGTCTAAAGCGTGGTCTTCCATTGGGACAGGATAATCCCAACTTAGGAAGAAAATGTCTACAATGTGAGATTTTACAGTGACAAAGCTACCTCTAGAGCTTGTAAACTCCAGTTAATATGACTTATTGCTAACATCACCTTTAACCATCACAAAAGGACCACTCGGGCGAGCTATGCTAACTTTATAAAGATGATTCTATTCGCCTAGCGTCAGCAAGGCAAGGGCTTTGAGTTATTTTTTTCCAGTCTTGGTAATAGATAATGCCAAATTAGCCATACTTGTTACTTGGTTACTCCTTGTGATGGATGACAGATGGCTGGATTGAGGGGTACAGACTGTGGCCGAGGAACAAAATTGTTCACTGTGTGAGTCTAGCTGAACCACAAATGGATCAGCACTCTTGGCCTAATTAGTGCCATATGCTAACTGACTGAGCTAATGAGCCCAGAAAAAGCCACACTTTAATCCCTATAAGAACCTAAACACATATGCTGTAGACATATCCATCCATGACTAAAAGGATGATACTTTTGACATTTAGAAGAATTTAATTTCAATCACTCATCATGTAGTTTTTATATCACTTCTCTCATAATCATGCACGGTGTTGACCTACTTGTCTTACTGGCAGATGGGTTGGTATTCTGCATCATGATATTCGTAAACACAAGGCCATTGCGTTTCTCGTCCTTCACCTCTGAACATCCAAATCGCTCCTTCCAGTAGGAAGGAAGGATTGGAAAATACCAGGGAACAGCCATACCGTAAGTCCCTGTAATAAAAGCATATTAAGAAAATGGATTGTTAACATTGAGCATCATAATATAAACCACAGACCATATTACAGTTGTATGTTTGCTCCAGCAAGTGTTTTTGGCTTTTTGATCTTCATATAACTGAACAATGGCGTTTGCTTCCTAAGGTAAAATAAAAAAAGGTAACCTTTCTTTTACACATTAAAAATACAGATATATTAAGGTATAAATACATACCATAAAGCGTACCTACTATAAATGCATGAATAGATGATTTTTAAAATAAATTTGTTTTTTTAAAACAGAATACATCCAATCAGGTTTAAGAATATCTCTATGATTCCCAAGTGTTTTCTCATGCCCATTTTCAGATCATATCTGCTCCCACCTCAAAGCCCAAACAACCATTGATGTGCTTTCTGTATCTATGTATTTGTCATTGACAAACAAATTTCATATGAATGAAATACATTTATTCACTCTTATAGCATAAAAACCTGTAAAACTATTCTAAAGCTTCATGAGAAGTCACATATCCAAAAGGGGAACATAACCTATGTTCTTTCCTTAGAATCTTGTAAATTATCCTTCAAATTAGGAGACTTGTTTTCACCTTCTGACACCTCACATTCCCATTTGGAAACACTGGATGGATGTGATGTCATTCAATGTTTCCTAACTTACTTAATCCACTTTTTAGAGAACTATCACTTTTAAAGAACTTCCCCTCAAACTATTCCACATCCATGATCCCATTCCTGAAAACTTGGCTAGCTTTCAGATTCAAATATTTTTTTTAGCTTGTATACATTGGAAATCACATATTAGAAAACATACATTATCCTGTTTGTAACACCTGCTGTGGTTGTTAGCTGTTTATGAAGTCAACCGTCAACTCATGGACCCCAGCATGATGGGTGTCAGTCACTCCTGTGGATTTTCATTTGTCCATGCTCAGAAGTGAATCATTACGCCTTTCATCCTAATCCAGCTCAGTCTAGTCAAGAAGCTCCCCTGCAGCCTGTTCAGCACCATAGCAACATGCAAGACTCCAGTGACAAATAGGTGAAGAAGAGCATAACGTCCATTGGCCAGGAATTGAACCCATCTCCCTCATGGGAGGTGAGAATTTTACCCCTGAATCCGATGTTCCCCAGTAGGGCCCCCCTTATGTAATGACAGTCATAGAAAGTCGGTATCTGTAGAAAGCATGCTCGTACCTGGGAACACATTCCTGACGTACCAAGCAATAAGGAAATAAATGAAGGAGTCTGCGAGGATGAGGCAGCACAACCAGCCAAACGAGGTGGTGTCGTCTTGAACTGGGGAACTGTACATATTATCCCACTGAAGACCTGAAAGGGGAGCACAGATATGTGTTCTCTGTGTGACGCAGGGCAATTGCGAAAGATGCAAATCCAGTTTAAAGTGAACCTACCGACTCCCTGTTCCTCATAGCGGGCGATGTACTGACTTGCATAACTGAATGCCGTTGGGGACAGCAGGCTCTGTGAAAACAATAGATCGCTTGTTGACTTCATGTCTTTTTTTTTTTTTTTTTGTCTTTGCCCTAATCATTTTTTTCTCTTTTCTTCTTTTACATTTTATTAGGGACTCCAACAACTCTTACCACAATCCATACATATACATACATCAATTGTATAAAGCACATCCATACATTCCCTGCCCCAATCATTCTCAAGGCATTTGCTCTCCACTTAAGCCCCTTGCATCAGGTCCTCTTTTTTTTCCCCCCCTCCCTCCCCTTTCCCCCCTCCCTCATATGCCCTTGGTAATTTATACCTCGTTATTTTGTCATATCTTGCCCTATTCGGGGTCTCCCTTCCCCCCTTCTCTGCTGTCCCTCTCCCAGGGAAGAGGTCACATGTGGCTCCTTGTAATCAGTTCCCCCTTTCCAACCCACTCACCCTCCACTCTCCCAGCATCGTCCCTCACGCCCTTGGTCCTGAAGGTATCATCCACCCTGGATTCCCTGTACCTCCAACCCTCATATGTACCAGTGTACAGCCTCTGTCCTATCCAGCCCTGCAAGGTAGAATTCGGATCATGGTAGTTGGGGGGAGGAAGCACCCAGGATCTTAAAGGGACTTTTAAAACACTCAAGACTTTGAACCATAGCAAAATCAACACTCTGTGCCTAGAATAGTTCAAAATACAGAGGTCGCTGACAGAACACGCTGCAGCTCTGAGAAAGAAGAGGGAGCAGAGGCAAAAACTTGCCAAGCACAGAAGCAGGATAATTATAACTTGGAAAATATTTGTCAAAACACATATAAACTCATCAAATGCCACTCAGCAATTTAGAGCATGAGAGAGTATTGCAATGCTAAAGCTGAACTCTAACTGAGGGCTTGAGGGCACAGAGGAGATTTCTTTTCACTACTAAAGAAAAGTTTTATGGGTGAACATATACTAAAATAACATTCATGTGAAACAACAAATATGTAAAATTATAGCGAATTACAAACGTGAATTTTGTTTATGTCCAAAGTAGTCAATGCTAGAATAATTCTTAAGGAACAGTGCTAAATGAAAGCTATTTTTCCTTTTCACAAACAACAAAATTTTAATATCTCTTAACGAAGGATGAATTTTATTTCTATTTGCCAAATTTTAAAGTCACTCATTTTAGTGCTACCGTTAACGTTCTTAAGTCAATTTAGTCTTTTTTGAGTTGCAGAGGCAAAAAAGAATTCAACTTTGATTATATGCTATCAGTGCATTTGTCTTTAGATCTGCAACTTAAATGGAGTGTGATGAGAACGATGAGAACAATTCATTTAGAACAATGATCCCAGGAATAGACTTCAAAATGTTTAAGGAATTAGAAGAGAGAAGCTGGAATTTTTGACAACCTCTACAACACGATCTTTCTACAATACAAAAAAATTATATTTTAACTTTTTTTAAAAGGAACAATTTCTTAACAGCATCACACATTAGACTCTTGTAAATGATGTGATAGAGGCTTCCTTTTCATGGCCTTGTATTTTTGCCGCACACAGCACTGTGGGGAAAAATAATTGTGAGGCCGATTAGGTTCATTATGTTATCGCGGAACGGTTAAATTCAGGTAAGCGATGCTCTAGTTTGAGGATCTCAAGACAAAGGGTCCCTCCATGGCGCACACTGACTGCTCCAATCACTCACTTACCATGAACACTTTCACTATGTAGCTCAACTCATTCTCCACTGTAATCAGAACAATGAATGGGAAAAAGGCAATGATGTAGATGAGGCTTCCAATGAGAGCTGCAATGTTGGTGTTGTTGAAGAAAACACTGATCAGATAGCTCATGGCAATAACTGAGAAGCTGTAGTCCGAAAAATACAGGAACAAAATAAACCCATTTGTTTTGGGAAGAATCTTGCCAAACTTGAGTATAACGATGAGAATGATGATGGTCACCAATAAAAATCCAACGCTCTCTATAACCCAGGCAAAAAAGTGGCTGCAGGAGTTCACGCCCATCATTTTCATGTACTGCAAAAGAGAACATTGTTGAGCTGCTGTAGACCCCCAGATAATTGTTTCTACATTACGCCAAAATGACAAGTCGTCTTCTAATTGGCATGTTAATGACACATGAATCAAGTATTTGTCTAAGTCAGTGGTTCTCAACCTTCCTAATGCCACGACCCTTTCATACAGTTCCTTATGCTATCATGACCCCTCCAACATAAAATTATCTTCGTTGCTACTTCATCACTGTAATTTTTCTACTGTTAGGAAGCAGGCAACCCTTGTGAAAGGGTTGCTCAACCCCCAAAGGGGTCACAACCCACAGGTTGAGAATCACTGGTCTAAGTGAAATGAATAGAACCACTGCTACTGATTTATCTTAAATTGTATGCTCCCAGAATCCCCCGATAGTGAGGTTTCTTTTATAAAAAAAAATTATTACAATCCTATTTATAATGGTTGCCTGACTTATATCCCCAAATTAAACTAGTTTACAATAGGTCATCAACGTAATGGTATCTCTTGCAGAATTTTATAACATGAGCTTGACATTTGTGCAGGCATGTGTATTTCAAGCTGGGGAAAAATCATGATTCATTCCAAGGTCAATGTAGGAGCTGAGATAATAAAACTCCATCTTTTTTTTAAAACTAAACATTAATGAGTGAGACAATAAGTATTTATGTGCCTAAGAGAAACACAATAACTCTGGTTTATAAGAATTTGACATCATAGAGAGACCTGTCTGAAATTCACTGCTGGTCTAGGCCAGGCTTGCTAACCTTGTTTTCCCAAATGGTACACATCCACATAGAATGAATCTTGTATCTTCTGTCTCCTATACCTCTGTGTCAATTTATATTCTTCAATACAGTGAGAGCCACCCTTCAGTCCAACAAGGTACAACAACACATCGGCATAATCTACTGCCCATCAACTCTGAAGGATTCTGAGACCTAAAATCCCACAGGCCTGGCTTGATGGTTTATAATTTGGTGTCATGTGACTCTTTGGTGGAACCTGCATATCCTGTTTCCTAGTTTTAACAACTCTTGATTAATGTTAAGCTGCTGAACCTAATGTTCCATCCAATAATACAGAACAAAATAATGTTCCACTGGTTTTTAATCCAATTTCTTTCCTAAATCGAGAATTTTCAATGTCCCCTCTTCCTCTCTCTTAATCCTAACTTGCCCAAAAACCAAAAGAAAAAAGGAAGCAGTAGCAGAAGAAATGGAATACACTAGATGTGCTCTGCAGGCACAAGAGTGCATTTTTCCTTTACTTTCTGCCTTTGCAACTTATCACATTTTGATAACTCTGCTGCTCCGGTTGTTGCCATAGAAACAGCTACCTGACTGCCAACAAAATCTAAGCTGTGGGCCTTAAGCTAATCACCACTGAGAAAAAGCCAGTAACTTTTCCTCTTAACTTCGCTGCCTTCCTTCCCCTCTTCTCTCCCGATTGCTTCTCTCCTTCCAGGCATTGTCTCTCTTTTCAGTGAAGCTTCAACCTATGCTGGTCATGGGGTCAGAGCAAAGCAAGGGCGTGGAGCAGAGATGCATTCCGGAAAGCTTCTTCCAATGGCCTGCACACTCCCTCCGAAGACAAAAGGACCATTTAGAGTGAACAAAAGACCTCGGGGATCTTATTCCATCGCATCTTTCCCTGCTCTCTAACCTCCTAATGCAAGTTACTGTGCAATGTTTAATGACTGCTTTGCAGAGGAAATTGCTTACTTCGGGATCCTTATGCTCCATGAGTCTTTTAAATGTATGTTTCCTGCTCTTTTCCTTTTTGTTGTGGTGCTGGGTTTCTAAGTTTATGCCTTCTTGCGGTGGATAACATAGGCAGTTATAGATTCCTTACAGCCACAGAGAGCTGTCTCTCACCACCCAGAGTCACGTGACCACGACCAATAGCAATGTATGCCAGGTGCGGTGGTCGTTGAGAACATTAATAAACTTTTCAAGTTGGATGTAGCAGATCCCGGGGACACTATCAAAGCCATGTTGACAAAGTCATTTTTTATCAAACTAGAGCTCGGTGCTTCCAGAAGGATTCATTATTTAACACTCTACCATGAACCTTCACTGTTCAGCTTCAGGACACCGTGCCAGGAGGAGAACAGCTGCTCGTCACAGAGAGAAACAGCAATGAAAGTGCATCAGTCATCCATTAATTATCAAGATTCACAGGCCATTTGGTTGCGATAAACAAGACCAAACTCTGCTGATGAAAGATGGCCCGCAGAGAACGGTTGGGCACACTCGCATGAATGTCGTTAGGGCCTCCTCAGAGGGATAGAGGCCAGGTGTCAGCTCTGTAATCAAAGAACCCCTTGTCTCAAGCTTCCCAAGTCTTGCAGAGAAATTCATCCATTTCTGATAACCTGCTGCTCAAGAAAAGTCCCTCTGCGTCGTGGTCAGTGTCTGCCTTAGTTTATGGCAAAGAATAAGGAGAAGAAAGAGAGTCTATCAGAGGTTGGCCAAATGCGCTGCCATGTTCCAGAGAAGTCTATGTACAGCGGCTGGCCATAATGGCCCTGGACGAAGAAAGGACGGCTCTCCATCTATCGATCCTTGACAGCAACACCTCAACAAGTAAATGAAATCCTGGTTTCTATGAGCGATAACATTGTCCACGTAACTAAAAACATGCTTGCAACAATAAATAACTCTATTATCTTTCTTAGTAAGATAAATGAGCCCCAGTAACATAACAATTTGCTTCTTCAAAGATTCTAGCCCTCCACACACACCCCACTCTCTACTCACACTACAAAAGTACAAAACCACAACAACGCAAAGCCCTGTGGCACAATTTTACTCTGTGCTGCACGGATCGTCTTGAGCCAAAGGACACCTGAAAGCTGCTAACAGCAGCATCAGCCCAAGATGCCACCCTTCCTGGAAGTACTTCAAATTCTCATCCAAGGGAGGAACAGTCGGTGTCAAGAAAGCGTCAAAGTAGTCTTATGGGAAGTATTATCGGATTAACAATTCGCGGTCATACCTCTGCAGCCCTCAGATGTTTTAGATGGCCTGTCTGCAATAAAAGAGAACAGCCTTAAAGGGTCATGTAACCAAGAGGAAATGCTGAAACCCCATTGAAGGCTGAGCATGATAGTGGGACAAGAGGAAAGTAAAAGGAAATAGAGGAAAGAGCTAGGAACTAAAGGACATTTGTGGAAGTCTTGATGCAGGTATGTACATATGTAAATATACTTATTTATGATGGTGGGGAAATAGATCAACGTGCATATATTTATAGGTTTAATATTGATATAGTTAAAGTTTTTTGTGCCAAATCTGTCCAATATACACAATTGGGGTTAATTGAAGGGTGGAGAGATAAATGGCTCCTTGAGCCTGGCCTTTCTAGTTCTTGGGTCTCTCACTTTCTGATGGTTGGATCAGAGTGCAGCTGCCTTAGTCAGTTCCCTGATTTAGCTTGCAAGGCTCACTTGCTGCAAGAAATTCCCAAGAAGAAGCTGTATGGACCTACTCCGATGCAGCCCTGGGTGCTGGAGCAGCCATGTGGAAACCCCTGCCAGTGCTGAGATGCTTACATGTTCACTGATTCAGCTTTCCTCCTGCAGTCAGCTTCATAGTGTGTGTTTTATGAGATGGAGGAGGATTTTGTGGATTAGTGAACATATGGTTTCCTGTTGAACTTGTGGGCTTGGGCAGCACTGGGTTGGGATGGTTTCTTGACGTGCACTTAAACTTTATATAAAACTCTCTTATACACAAGTGTCTGTGGATTTGTTTCTCTAAAGTACCCAGCCTAATACAAGTATTAAGGTAGCAGATGGACATTGGGCTTCCACTCAAGTATTCCCTCAATGCAAGAACACTTTGTCCTATTAAACTGGCATTCCATGATGCTCACCTTTCCGACACGATCACTGAAGACAAATGGGTGCATAAGCAAATGTGGTGAAGAAAGCTGATGGTGCTCAGCTATCAAAGGATATAGTGTCTGGGGTCTTAAAGTCTTGCAGATAAACAAGTGGCCATCTAGCTCAGAAGCAATAAAGCTCACATGGAAGA